>NW_027206401.1:6576666-7285000 GCF_024711535.1 Dipodomys merriami | reverse complement strand
CTGTCTTTTCCCCACCGCCACCCCCCTATGCCTGCCTGGGACCTTCACAACGTGTTTGAAGTGCTTTGTTCTAGGATACATGACAGATTTTGAAGATGTAACTATAGTTATGTAACTTGATATAACTATAGTTGTAATATTTTCCCTTAAATTTATGTGGTCTCATACCATGCACTTATCCATGATCATGATTGTTTAGATTTGTGATATTTTGTCACTAGAAAAATGATGGAGCTTTAAGATTCATGTCGTGTGTTCAAGTCCTGGCCTACCTGATACACAGATGCCACTCTAACACCATTTTGAATACTACTTCATGAAATATTTTATTTATCGCCACTTATTTAGGAAATGCACGTTCATACTTATGTTATATGATATGCTAATATTACAGTAATAATATATCTGATAATATATCATATATTATTATATGTAATATTTAATATACATAGTGTTAAATATTACTATACTGTGTATGGTAATATACTGATATGTTGCTATTTATATCTAATATAGTATATAATATCTAGTGTATAATATATAATATAGCAATATATCATGTATTAATGTATTATTGCATATAGTCTCATTCTAATATATTAATTTATTTTCTTTGATCTCAATTTTACTTCTGCCTTCTTCATGCTTACAAAATAAATCTAAATCCTTCTTTTATATGATGGCCTTCTGCCATCATAGGTTTTTACTTTACTTGATATTTTACTTGACTAGTCTCCTCCTTCCTCTCCCACCTGCCCCCCCCCCCCGCACACACAGAGTAAGGTTCTTATCTGTGACTCATGATGACCTTGAGTTCTCCTTGTCAGGTGATGATCCTGTCTCAGCCTCCAGAGCGGCTGCAACTGCAGTTACTGCTCAGGCTGCCTTGGATTTCTGCCTCAGCCTTTAGTGTGGCTGGGTCTCTGCACACCAGCCTCCTCTCATTCCAGATTCTATGTTTTGTGTAAGCCCTTCTAATATGATGTTGGTAACCAAATGGAATGGCAGGACCAGCTGCTGCCCTTCCTTCTCATGTGGCACTCTCACTAGGAGGGCAGCTGCTTTCAAGATGTGCTCCTCATCCATCCCATCTCTGAACTGTTTTTGTATCACCTTTACTAAATGCTCTTTGATTGTTTCAGGGCCATCAAACAGTGTTTGGTATTCTGCTTATTGCCATTCTTTAATGTGAAGTAAACCTAGAGCTACTGTACATGCCCCATGTTACAGGTCAGCCACAGTGTTTTCTGAAGAGATTTTGTTAGAGGCGTTTTTCTGTCATGTGTTCACAGATGACAGATGTGGACTTTCTGCTTGCAGTTGTAAGAAGCTGTTCTGGGCCCCCCCCCCCCCCCCATCTTTTAGAAGTGCATCCTGGAGTTAGGCATCTCAGAGGCAGAGTACTCCCAAGCTTTGGCAATAAGCTTTATAGATTCAGGGGAAAATTGCTTCAGACAAGTGCAGGCTGGTAAAATGGCGGCTAGGAAGTAATCCTGAAGACATGCTCTCTCCTGATCTAGGCCTTTCATGGTTCAGTAGGTGGTGGGCACACAAGCTTTTCTAATGCCAGCCATTTCAGCTTGAGATTTCCATTAAGTTTATTTGACCTATCTCCCAAAGGAAAAACAGGAATGAAATTTGCTAAATATCGCCCTGAGTGTAGCTCATGTGGAGAACTTGCGGCTGTTCCTTGATGTAGGGAACCGGTTTTACAGGACCTCTGGATAACAAAGCCAACAGATAATCAACTGTCCTCTATAAAAAGGCATAAGATTTTATATAATCTACATATATCCTCCCATGTCCTTGAAATCACCTCTAGATTACTTGTGATACCTAATTCAATGCAAGTAACTGTTGACATGTATTATTTAGGGAGCCATGAGCAGAAACACAAGTCAGTGCATGTGTAAGAATTTTTTTTTTTTTGCAAGAATTTTGTGCACGACTGGTTGAATTCTTGGATGCATAGCTCTTGGACACAAGCTAACTTTTTGGTCTTTTGGATGTTCTAGGTCAGCACTGTTCGTTACAGCTTCTTTCTCTGGTTTCTAGTATACTCATCTCATTTGCTTTGCGGTTTTCAAAGAATTGTCTTCGAAGGATTTATACTTTCCCTCTTAACCCTGAACTTTCTGTGCATTCCAAACTCTTGTAGTGGCTTTCAAAATGGTTATTATTTTTGTTTGTGGTACTGGGGTTTGAACTCAGGACTTTGTATGTGCTAGTTATGCTGCCACTTTAGCTGTTCCACCAACTCTCTCTGTTGGTTTTTTTTCTGACATAAGACCTGAAAGATAGGCTCCATGCTGATTATGTTGGGCTGTTGAATAGATAACAGGCCTAAGCACCTGTTACGTTTAGCCAGTGTGTGCAGATCATTTTTACTGCACACAGAGGACTGATGCGCTCTACGGCATGCAGTTTGGAAAGTGAAGTGATTGGGGGATGGGGGTGGTAAGATGCTCACTGTGAGTGAACCCACTGTGCTCCTGTCCTGCCACAGCCCAGACTCCGCACCTGCCGCCAACTGCCATCTGGGCCCCAGGCTCTCTCCTGGTCTCACTGGGGCAGCCTGTGCAACTAGCCCTTCCCCTGGTCTTGGTCTGCCTTTACTTGTTTTGGTTGCTTGATAGAAGTCGGGTGGCCAAGGTATTAATTAGGAATGTTTGAAGATTATGCAGTATCACTGTGTGTCTGTGTATGGCTTATGTCTCCTGTTGCCTGTGACAGTGATTCACAGAGAAGGTTTTATGGCTCATTCTCAAGGTAGAAGTAGATGGGCACACAGTTCTAAGTAACAACTGTGATCTTATGACTCATGTTTCATTTGCTGATAAATATATTTTTCTTTTAAAATATTTTTATTGTTCTTATAAAGGTGATGTACAGAGGGGTTATTGTATTATTATTGTAAGATAATGAATACATTTCTTTTTGGAATGTGGAATATATTTTTCAAATAAAATCCATACTCTGTGATTATACAGAATAAAATTTCCTTTGGGTTGGGGATATCTAGCCATTTATTTCTTATAAAAAGTAAGTCACTTCCATTTTATCACAAACTTTATTTTTACTGGAGCAGGCTTTTTTTTTGTTTATTTGTTTGTTTTGTTTGTTATGCCGGTACTGGGTTTTGAACTCAGGGACTTGTGCTTGCTAGGCAGACACTCTACTACTTTAAGCCATGGCTCTAGCCCTTCTTGCTTTGATTATTTATTTATTTATTTATTTATTTATTTATTTATTTATTTATTTATTGTGTCCAGTCGTGGGGCCTGAACTCTGGGCCTGGGCGCTGTCCCTCAGCTCTTCAGCTCAAGGATAGTGCTCTTCCACTTGAGCCACAGCTCCACTTCCAGCTTTTTACTTATGTGGTGCTGAGGAATCGAACCCAGGGCCTCGAGCATGCAAGGCAAGTGCTCTACCACTGAGCCACCTTCCCAGCCCCGCTTTGATTATTTTTGAGATAGTCTGACCTTTATGCCCATGATCCTCCTGTTTATGCTTCCTGTGTAGCTAGAATGACAGGCTTGTACACCGCGCCCACCTTTTTATTTGTTGAGACTCTCTTGTACTTTTTGCCCAGGCTAGGCTCAATTATTATCCTCTTGGTCTCTCCCTCCCAAGAAGGCAGGATTACAGGAATGTGTCCCCACACCTAGGTGGCCTTTTTGTTGGTGGTCCTGGTCATGAGGCTTGAACTCAGGGCCTGAGCGCTATCCCTGAGCTTTTATGTTCAAAGCTAGCAAACTACCACTTTGATCCATAGCACCACTTATGATTTTCTGGGGTTAATTGGAGATACGAGTCTCATTGACTTTCCTGCCCAGGCTAGATTTGAACCATGATACTCAGATCTCAGTGTCCTGAGTAGCTAGGATTACAGGCGTGAACTACCAGCTCCCAGCACTGGTTTGTTTTATAGAACAATTTCTTATATACATGTAGACACTTAACATTTGACACACATATATGCATGTTTATTATGCATATTTAAGGGTTCTATGTGATGATATTCAAACAATAAATTTTATTCTCTTAGTATTTTAAAACCTTGTGTTTTAAAATATTATATTTTAATTTTAGGGAGGTTTCTTAAAAAACTGTCATGATATGTTTAAATAGTCATAATTTACTCTGATAGGGTTTTAGTGAGTTCAGAACTCTTTTTTTTTTTTTTTTTGTCCAGTCTTGGGGCCTGGACTCTGGGCCTGGGCGCTGTCCTCAGCTCTTTAGCTCAAGGCTAGCACTCTCCCACTTGAGCCACAGAACCACTTCTGGCTTTTTTCTTTTTTCTTATGTGGTTCTGAGGAATCGAACCCAGGGCCTCAGGCATGCAAGGCAAGCGCTCTACCACTGAGCCACCTTCCCAGCCCCCAGAACTCATTTTTAAACATTTCTTTTCCTTTTTTTTTTTTTTTAATGTTACTAGGGTTTTGAACTCAGAATCTGGTGCTCAGTAGGCATGTGCTGTCCACTTGAGCCATACCTGCAGATTCTAAAATTCATCCTGATTTTCACCCATGCTTTATTTAATTGTGATGTGTTCTTTTTTTTCTCTCTCTCTCTCTTCCTGTCCTGTCCTGTCCTGTCCTGTCCTGTCCTGTCCTGTCCTGTGGCTTGAACTCTGGGCTTCAGTGCTGTCTCTGAGCTTCTTTTGCTCAAAGCAAGTGCTCTCTTAGTTGAGCCACACAGCATACCTTCTAGCTCTTATGCCCAGGCGGACATACGACCTCAGCCTCCTGAGTAGCTAGGATGACAGGTGTGAGGGCGCCCAGCTTGTGATGCAACTTTGACTTTAGATTAGAAAGAAAAATATTTACTCAGTGATAAAAAATTTTTTCTCTTTAAAAATAAAATAGCTTCACTGGTTATAACCACATGGTTAATACATTTACTCAAAATTTGAGATTACTATTTTCTGTATTATCTTTGATTTTTTCCCCTCTGCGTGCATTTCAAATCCAGTGCACTGATTTTGTAAATCACTTGGGATTAAATATATTCCTTTTTCAGTTTTATGCTGTTATTTAAATGACTGCATAGCACCCATGTGGAGTAAACCTAAGAATACTTTTATTAAGTGTTTTGCATTTTAAATTATTTTCTCTACGATATTGTCCTTTAGTGTTCATGATGACACTCATAAAACATTCCAAGTAGTATTTACTAAGAATGAGTTCCTTGGTCTGTTTTTATAAACCAAGGAGGCATCTTGAACAAGACTTCTCTGTAAGCATATTTTTTTGAATTTCTCCTTGTTTGTTGGAATCCTATAGTGTTTTTGTTTTTGGTGGTTTTTTTTGCAGTTTTTTTTTTTTTTTTTTTGCAGATCAAAGTTTCTGTGTGTTTACAATGTAATGGTCTCAGCAGGCTGGCCTGTTGTCGCTCTAACATGTGCTGTGTGTGGCTGGGGTTTGGGTTCTTGAAGCCCTTTTCTGTTCCCTTCTGCTTAAGTGTTAAATATATGCCTGCCTAAGAGAAGGGAAGAGCAAAGCAGGGAAAATTCTCCTCCCCACTCTTCTGTTTCTGGTTCAGAGGCTTCCAGAAGCAGCCACAAAGACTGCTAACCCCTGTCCTGTGGCTGTCCAGTGCCATAGTCTTAACTAAGTCTTGACTTTTGGCACCTGCCCATTGTAAGCTGTTGAAGCTCCATTCCTGGTGACATCAGTGGTGTGTGACTTGATTGGATGAAACACCAACAGCCAAGGCAGCTCCTCTACATTCCCTTCCACTTTGGCAAAGGCAATAGTTTTGACATTCGAAGCCTCAAGTTCTTCCCCCAATTCTTAAATTGGGAGAAGGAATTAGGATAAATTAGGATAGTATTATCTGAGAGATCTATGGTTTTAAATTTTTGAATGATAGTGTAATTTTGTAGACACTATGTTTATTAAAGTGGTAAGTTTCTGTTATTGACATAAAACAAAAAAGATACATTTAAAAACTGCCTTTGAGGGAGGGTGGTGCAACTGAACCTCAGTTGGTATGTGGCTTCCCTTACCTGAGAACATTTATTTTTCATAAGTATTTTAAGAAGGTTTACTAAGGTTACATTGACGTTGCGCATATGTGGTCTGCAAATGTTTTGCTTTGCTTATTTAGGAAGAATCATTCTTTGGTTCTTTTGTATTCGTTATAGCTTATAGTAAGTGGAGAACATATGAACAATCCAAATAGCCATGCAGATGAGTTGCTAAATAAATGGTAATAAACGCCAGAGGACACCCAAACACACTCATCTCAAAGCTGCATGGTGATTTTTGTATTGTGAAAGGTTAGCCTTTCAATTGCAGGACTTAATTACTTTTCAAATGAATATTTCATAACAGTTTCCCCCCCCCCCCCTTGTATACACAGCTAAATCCCTAGTCTTTTTCTCATGTGGTAGACACGGAGCAGCTTGGACTAAGAGTTTTGTATTTTTAGTTTTAAAACGCAATTTTTTAAAAGATTAAAAGCAATAACCATCAGCAGTGCTTTTTCTGCCGTTCCTTTGTCAGTTCTTACCTGGAATGTGGCTGCACGGTTATTTTACTTCCTGAATTTTAGCCTGCTGGTTCCCCCTTCCTTCCAACACACGCACGCGCATGCGCACTTGCCCTCTTTCCACTCCCATGCACGTGCTGTTCTGCAGCTACGGTCCGTCCTGCCGGGACCCTCCCCATCTGTGCCGGGTGAAAAGCTGTTGGTCCCTGTGTGGCTGCTTTCCCAGTTAATCAGGCCGAGTCTGCATGTGCAGGCATTAACTGTGGGAAACACAGATAAAATTTACATTAAGTTGAAGAAAAAAATGGAGGAAGTTACTGTGATTGAAATAAATAGTGGTAACTTTTCTAGCTCTCTTGTATTTGACACAGTTTTAAGATCTTTTGGAACTTAATGTAGGATTGTTGCTTACATAATTGTTTAGTGCTGCAGTTGTGAAAAGCCATTTTTAAATATTATAGCTTGATGATCCAAAAGCTATATTGAAATATACATTTGCAATTTACTAAAGACAATGAAAATTAATATTCACTCTGGAGTTGTGATAATGTTGTCTTTTAAGATAAAGACTGTATATACTTGCTTTCTTTACCAGGATGTGTCCTTTGAATAGTTACATTCTTTGCTTCTGTTTTACTTATTGTTGATAAATACTAGCACAAATACATATGGTTGGTCTCAGCATGGGCCACAGCTTTATAACAGCACCACCAAGGTCATGTTTAGGATCTGCTTCTCATTGTCTTCATATGTATGTACTGCTGATGTTTCCTTTAACATGGCAGACCCATAGCCAAAGAGATTTATTTAGTTAGCCATTTCTTGAAGTTCGTGTTAAGATTTTAGAGTAGGCAGATAATACTTAAGTAGTATATTGCTGTTCATAGCTTACAAAGATTTAAGAAGATACACTTTAAAATCCTATTTTCTTATTTTGTTAGAATAAATTTATATCTTTTGCTTATAACTTGGTCCATGTTCTAAAAGTTAGTGTTGTTTTTTGTCATTGTTGATCATGGTTTCTTTGTTTTTAGTTGCCCTTCATAGAAAAATTCAAAACCGTCATTAAATATGTATAAGCCTAGTGTGTGTGTGTTTTCGTTTTTTTTTTTTTTTTTGAGGAATTTTATATGGTCATAGTACCATGGTCCTTCAAAAGCCATCTCATTGAAACCTTGGAAGATAGTTTTTTACACACATATACACAGCACATACATATATCTGTACCCACTCTATTTAGGTAAGGATACTCACTGGGACTTAGGAATCACCATAGGAAATGTCATCAAATACATATGACAACGTTGACGAATGGTGTGTTGCTCACCAGGATCATGATTCCTCAGAAGATTTTCCTCCTGGTGCTTCTGTCTTTTCCCTGATGTTCACTCTCCATGAAGGATGAGTAAGAACAGAAGAGATGTGTATTTGTGCATTTATTATGTTTTTTATTTATTTATTTATTTATTTATTTATTTATTTATTTATTTATTATGTTATATTTATTAACAATATAGTAGTGTTAATGTACTTTCTATACGTCATTTTGAAAAATTCCAATCTGCTGTTGAGGGATTAAATCATCTGTCATTCTTATCATAGTAACAATTTTAGTTTTAGACTTGTCGGTGTTTAAAATAGTTTAGATTGATCATTTACTTGAAATGTTCCTTAGATTTGTAATTGAAAAGATTGCACAAACCTCCTTTTGAGGGGTTCTGGTGACTTTAAAAGTTGATTCACAAGGCCTTGGATTCATCCAATAACGTCAGTTTCATTCGTTGTTGTTGTTTTCACTTAAGCAAATATTTGCAGGAGATGTGTGGTAAACTCAGAGTTGTATAGGATTTTTGTGCCTTAAATTTGTCTCCTCGTCATTATGTCCTGGGAGTGTGTCGTCCTTTACCCCTGGCTCCCAGTGACCTTCGCAGTCCTGTCTTCCAGCTCAGCTCCCTGCCTGCTGAAGTGCTAGGGCCAAGTGCTCCGGCCACACCTGCAAGCGTCTGACAGGTGCCCTGTTTCACCAGGCTGCGGCCTCATCTGGGCTGCTCATTGCCCGGGGATTATGTATTTATTTATTTTTGGTGGTGGGATTGAAACAGGGCCACCACCGGAGCCATGTCCTCAAGCACAGAAAGACTGTTTTAAACGGTTCCTCTCTAATGCTGCTTACTAGCGACTATCGTAATTTTAGTGGTATTGTAAGGTGATGCCAACATTTAAGTATTTTGCTCACTTTTCCTTTTTTTTTTTTTGGTCAGTTGTGGGGCTTGAACTCAGGGCCTGGGCACTGTCCCTGAGCTTTTTTCACTCAGGGCTGGCACTCAACCACTTTGAGCCCCAGTGTACTTCCTGTTTTCTGGTGGTTAATTGGAGATAAGAGTCTCATGGGCTTTCCTGCGTGGGCTGGCTTTGAATCCCGTGAGCCACTGGTGCCCGGCTTATTTTTTCCCTTTTCCATTTAAATAAAAATGAATGGAAATGGGAAATTGAGAGTGAATATAAATGATGAAAATCTCCATCCAAAGAATATAAAGCAATGATGTAAAGCGTTTGGAAAAGAAAAATGTGAACATTATTATACCTTATTGTCCTATAGCAAGAAAGTTAATAATCCTTAGGCCATATGCATGTGTCTATATATACATGTGTGTATGAGGTATATTTTTATTTACTGGGGCTTGAACTCTCACTTGGCTTTTTTACGCAAGACTGATGCTCTACCACTTGAACCATACCTCCACTTCTGACTTTCTGCTGGTTAATTGGAGGTAAGAGACTCTTGGGTTTGTCTGCCTGGGCTTGATCTCAAAAATTGGTTCTCAGATCTCTGCCTCCTGAATGACTAGGATTACAGATGTGAGCCACTAACACCCAGTGAACCCTGTTTGTGAAGATGAGATTCAAATTAGGTGTTTGCTTTCCTCATCTTCCTCTTATGGCCTTGCTCTCTGGTGATAGAAGCCCACCCGCAGGCACTGTGCTGATCGGTGTTTTTGTTTTTGGAGGGGTGGGTCCCAGGTGAGTGTGGGATTTCTCAGCTCTCACCATGTCATTCCCTGGCTGGGACACACTGTCAGCTGCCTTCTTTGGGTCCAGCTTGGATCCCAGCAGCTACCCCTTCCTTCTGACTTTGTGACTGGAAAAAATTCACTTGACTTTTCATCTGCTTGTTTTGTCAAAAATGGGGAAAGGTTCCTCTCTGTCAGGATTACGTGACTCACGTACTTACATGCCTCCACAAATAGTGACTCACTTTTGGTTAAGTGAGTTAAGAGTTCCTCTGGTCAGGATTCAGTGCGGGAGCCTGGAGAGAGGAAGGCAGCCCTTAGGAGCTGGTCTGTTACTTGAGAGTGGAACGCTGACTTCTGGGCTGGGCGCCACGAGGAGCCTGCTGCTCCCGAAGACTGGCCAGTTTCCTTCTCTTTAGGGGCTAAATTTTTTCACAAGCTGGTAATTTTACTTCACTCTAGTGTATTTCTGGAAAATGCATTCCAGATTTAAAACAACGTGACTTAGAGATAAACTAGAATAGAGTAATTTATTTGTGAATGAAGTCAAGAATGGACGCTGAGTAAAACATACCCTGCTATTTATATCTCAGTTGACTTCATTTATTTGTGTCAACAAAATTAACCATAAAACATTCTAGATAACCACCAAAAAAGCTGAAAGTGGAGCTATGGCTCAAGTGGTAGAATGCTCAGGTGTTGAGTTCAAGCCCAGGACAAGCACCCACACACAAATCCCATTAAAAAACACTTTAGACACTTTAATCTTTTGTGTTTATTTTTTATGTATCCTGGGATTTGATCTTATTATGGTCTTTCACTTGCTAAGCAGGCCCTCTACTACTACAACCACACCCACCCACCAGCTCCTTTTGGTCTTAGTTTTTACAAAAGATCTGTCTGAGCTACACTAGACCCCTGTTTACACTTGCCCCATAGGTGGGGCTGCAGGTGCCTACCACTGCATCCAGCTTTATTGGTTGAGGTAGAGTCTCATGAATGTTTTGCCCAGGCTGGCCTGTCTTGTAATCCTCCCCATCTCAGCCTCCTGGGGGGCTAGGATTACAGATGTGAGCCACTGTGCCTGACTTGGATTTTGATTCTTTAAAAGGAAATATATAGAAAGCTCATAAAATATGATACTTTGATTGATTGGAGTTATTAATATTGTTGTTGTTGTTTTAATTGGTCCTGTGCCTTGAACATAGGGCCTGCATGTTGTTTCTGAGCTCTTTTTTGCTCAGAGCTAGAGCTCTACCATTTTGAGCCACAGTACCACTTCTGATTTTCTGATGGTTAATGGGAGATAAGAGTCTCACAGACTTTCCTGCCTGGGCTGGCTTTGAACCATGATCCTTAGCTCTCAGTCTAGGATTACAGGTGTGAGCCACCAGCACCTGGCAATATTGATGTTTTGAGAATAGTGATATAGTATAGTCTAGTTTGAGTCATAGTATGGGATAGACTGCAGGCACGTTAATAGAGTATAGTTCATCTGCTATTGAGTTGCAGTTTCACATTCTAACATGCAGGTGAACAGTGTTCACACAGTGTTACACATTCATACCACAAAGCTGTAAATAAATGGTTTTTGACAGCACTTCTAATGAACAAATTCTGTGCTTTATTTGCTGCATTGAATCCATGTGAAGTGTTACTTTGTGAGTTTCTAAGTTGCTCATCTTGTTGCATATATCTTTTATGCAGTAAAATGAATATTTTGGTTTGTGATTTAAACAGAACTTAGTTTTTATGCATCACAGAATTTCTGCTATTAAGTGGAGATTGAAGGCACATAAAGTTAATAAAAGAAATTCTAGATTTTTTTTTTTTTTTTTTTTGCAGTTTAAACCTCCCAGACCTTTTTGTTTGTTTGTTTTTGGGTCCGGTCGTGGGGCTTGAACTCTGGGCCTGGGCGCTGTCCCTCAGCTCTTCAGCTCAAGGCTAGCGCTCTACCACTTGAGCCACAGCGCCACTTCCGGCTTTTTTCTTTTTGCTTATGTGGTGCTGAGGAATCGAACCCAGGGCCTCATGCATGCAAGGCAAGCACTCTACCACTGAGCCACCTTCCCAGCCCCCCAGACCATTTTTGATGTCAGGAAAAAATGAAACTTGATTTACTTGACTTGAATAATGCCTTCCTTCCCTTTCCCTTCCCCACCTGACATATACCCTTAGATTTGGTCCAGTTAGACTTACCAATTTATTCAGATTATCTCCTTTTCTTTGAAGTTCTTTCATAGCCATTTATTGGTGTGTATAACTATAATTACAAGTATGAAAAGAGGAAAAGCTGTTGTGAGGGGGTGGACGTGTGCTGTGATCCATCTGTTTGTGGTTTTTAGGCCCCAGAACTTCCAGGTTGTTCTAGTTGGTTTTATATGACCTGAATAGAGGTTTTCTCTCTGTGTCTGAAAAGTTTTGCCTCATGGGACATTTTTTTCCCATTATTTTGCTGAGTTAATTTAAGTTGCAATTTCCCAAAGGACGCCTAACTAGAAGACATCATTTTATACATTTTGTGATTGACAATGCCCAGGATTTTAAGAGTCAGAGAATATCTCAGTGAAGTGATTATTTTGGTAGTTTTCAATTTTGAGATTTTACTCTGGACACATTTTTGTTACACCTATGTATATTGTATTTTTAATAATACAAATAAAGATGTGAAGTTTAAACATGTTCAGATTGAATACAGCTCAGAAGTTTCAAACATGTAAGCATGTGTACTCTTTTGGGAGTTTTAGTTTCATAAACATTGTAATAACTATATGAGTACCAGACTCATTATTATTCTTTGTTTCTCACAAGGGAGGAATTATTGACTCTTCATTTTGCAGCATACTGAGTTTTAAAACACTAAATTATGGTTCCCAAATAGTTTTACTTCTTAATAGCATTTTAGCAACAGCATTTCAAAAATTAAAGGCACACTTAAAAAACAATACTATTCATTGCTCACTTTATAGACAATTCTATAGTACAAACATTAACTTCTAAAGGCACTGGGAAACAAAAAATAATTTTATGACTTCATTGTGATATTTGCTTTATTATTATAGTCTGGAATCAAATCCACTGTCTTTTCAAGTATGCCTGAACTGGGATTTCTTCACTTTTCGTTCTCTTACTTGTATTTATGTTGAAAGTGTGTATGTGTGTGTGTGTGTGTGAGAGAGAGAGAGAGAGAGGGGAGGGGGAGAGAGAGAGAGGGAGGGAGACTGGGGATTAAACTTTTCAATGCATACGTGTGTTGTCGTTTTTTTGGTCCCTGGGTTTGAACTCAGGGCCTGGGCACTGTCCCTGAACTTTTGCTCAAGGCTAGTGCTCTACCACTTGAGCCATGGCTCTATTGCTGGTCTTTTCTATTTTTTTTTGTTTTTTTGTTTTTTTTTGGGTCCGGTTGTGGGGCCTGAACTCTGGGCCTGGGCGCTGTCCCTCAGCTCTTCAGCTCAAGGCTAGCACTCTACCACTTGAGCCACAGCGCCACTTCCGGCTTTTTTTTCTTTTGCTTATGTGGTGCTGAGGAATCGAACCCAGGGCCTCAGGCATGCAAGGCAAGCGCTTTACCACTGAGCCACCTTCCCAGCCCCTGGTCTTTTCTATTTTGTTATCAATTTTTTTTAAAAGGGAAAAAGAGTGTCTGTGACAGGAATGAATATTAGAAAACTAAAAAGAGGAAAAAATGTTTTTCATAACTAGTTTCAATAGGATACATGTACAATATGGTACATATGTACCATAATTTCTGTTAATGCTTTTTGTTTTTACTTTATAAACATGGTTTATAAAGTTTTATCATCATGTTTTATAAGTGTAGTGTGGATTTTTTTTGGGGGGGGTCGGTTTTGGGGCTTGAACTCAGGGCCTGGGTGCTGTCCCTGAGCTTTTTTTTTTCCCCTCAAGGCTAGCATTCTACCACATTGAGCCACAGTGCCACTTCTGGTTTTCTGGTGGTTAATTGGAGATAGGAGTCTCACAGATTTTCCTGCCTAGGTTGACTTCGAACCATGTTCCCCAGATCTCAGACTCCTGAGTAGCTTGCTAGGATTACAGATGAGAGCCATCAGCATCCAACTTAAAATGTAGGTTTTTAAAATAAAGAAATTTGAGGTTTCTTTGTTCAGACCCTAGAAAAGTTCTTCTGGAATTCTGGGATGGGCCTGCGCACACCCTGTCCCCATAGTATGTGGCTGTCTTACAGCTCTGTGTGAGTCCTCTGGGTTTCTGGTCCTGGTCTGCATGAAGATGGCCAATGGCTTTTAGACTCCCAAGTGATTTCTCTAGCAATCTCCAATTCTTGACCTTTCCAGTCAATACCAGCTATAGTGATTGTTCCAATAGATTTTGTTTGTTTGTTCTGTGCTCTATAGACATTCAGAATTGACTTTCTGCCTCTATTTTAAGTGATTTCTTATTTCTTCATTTCCAGCCTTCCCATAAATTACCTGAAATTTCACTTTATTAAAACGATCATTTTATTATCTCACTGTTTCTTTAGGGCAGGAATTTGGGTGGGGGTAAAGTTTTGGCCAGGCCTTTCCCACATGGTCACAGACAGATTCTGGCTGGTGTGTAGAGGGGGAACCAGGAGCAGCTGGAGATTGACTGGTCTTCTCCACGATGATTAAGGCAAAACTCTGGAGGCAGGGACAATCGCAAGAACAACAAAAAAGAGCCTCAGAAGTAGGAATAACCCACTGGAGATAAACCCATTTATCTCTTATCAACAGAAAAAAAGTTATCTTTCAGCTTTTACATCTTTCCAGATTTCTCCTCCATGTCTCATCAAAACACAGTTTTCAGTCCTCATGTTGACCCACCATATTATTGACTCAACTCTTCTGAGGCACTCACATGAGCCTCTCTGTGGAAGCAAGAGTTCTACAGAGCCTCTGTTTTCTAAGTTAGCATTTAGGCTCCCGACTATTTAACTGGCTTATTAGGAACTGAAGTGTGCATCAGTTCCCAATGAAATGTTACTAGAAAACAGAAGTACAGGGAGACAAAGTAAGGATCTGTTTAGGAATGTTTAGGAATGAAGCTGCTTGGGGGAGAGGTGTGTGGTCCAGCTGTGCATGAGGCTTGAATGTGAAAGTGATGGAAGTCAGAAAATTTAGCTCCGGCTAAAGATTTATTTCAGGATGAGACTGTGTGGGAAGACTTCATTTCCAAGTAAAAGTAGGTTATTATTAAATACTGCTTTAGTATTTAAAGAACTTATTATGGGAAGAACACGTCTGTGTATTTTGGAATATTGAGATCCTTTCAGTCTGTGGGTCTCAAGAGCAGCTAAATTTTATTGACAGTGTCTTTGAAGAAAAGATCAGCAAAGAAAAGTGAGACTTTGATGTGATTGTGTGAAGGTTACTCAGATGATTTGAAATTAATAATATTTTTTGGATTGTTATCAGTGGAATAATATTCCCTGCTTTGATAAACATAGTTTGCAAAACAATCTTTATATTTAGTGTTTGCATGTGGAGTGTATTTAAAAGAACATTTTTAATTCAGAGAAAGTATTCATGTTCACAAGATAATATGGGAATCTGGAAGAAATAAAAATGAATATTTAAATGTGAGTTGATACACATTTAAACATTGTTTATAGTGGTTTGCCATTTAACTGACTTTAACAACATCAATGCTTGCTTTTGTGTTCATTTTTGTTAATTTCTCCTTAGTCTTTAGTTTTCTATGTAGTAAAGTTTTTCTTCCTATAAACAATCATGTTTTGCTTCTATTGTTATTATTATTTTCATTTTCACACATAATGAGCTTTATTGCGTGTAATGGGCTTGAAGCAGTAATTGTATTATAATAGAAGTTAAACATCTGACCACTGTTGCAGAACCTGGTTCTGCATGTGAATTTCTACCTAAATATGGTAGGCATTCAGGCTGTCCTTAGAGATTCAGTTGGTCCCACTTGTTCCCCTTGAATCACGCTACAGGAACCCACAAGATTGCTTCTGGGTTTGCCTTGTGCAAAGACGAGGCTTCAAATAGCATTTCCTTTTGCTGCTTTCCTTTTGCAATAACATGTCCCATTATACTAGGTAATGTTCAGCCTTGGCATTCTTACCTCTTGCTACTTTTCTGTCAGTTTTTGTTAATTTCCAGCAAATCCCAGAACCCAGAAAGGGGGAGGGGGGGAGAGAAGGGTGGAGAGAGAGATGTAGGAGAGGCTCTCCAACAACTTCCTTTTGGGGTTCTAGATGCAAAACATTATTTCAATTCTGGATTTCTATTTAACAAAGAGATCTTTAAAGTCTTAAGCAATTTGTTGGGCTATTTCAAAGTGTATTCAAGGCGTAAGCCTTTTACAGAGTAAAACGGTGAGTGTAATAGGAGTGTGAACCAGGAGATAGACCCTGGGGTTTAAGCCAGTCTGCTACGCACTTGAGTGAGTTGTTTAATTTCTTTGTACTTCATTTTCCTCACACGTAAAATGAGACAGTCATACCTGACTGTGTCTTAGGTCTCAGGTTAAAGACTAACCTAATATACATACAGCATTGCCTGACTCAGTAACATTTTTGCAGTTGCCTTTATTATTAAACACACAGCAAAAAAAAAATGACAGATCTTTTTACATGCAGTGCAATATACTTACTCTACCTAGTTTGTTTTTAAGGCCAATACTAAGATATTTTAAAGAAGTCCCTAACTATAAGCATAATAGTGAAGTGATTCAATGTTATTAAAACACAAACTGGTTATTATCATAAGTAATTTGTTAGATGCTAAAAAATGCAGAAGGGAGCGCCTGCCCTCTCTTGCAGCGGCATTTACAACTAGCCTTTACCTTTCTACTGACATTTCTAGTTGTCTCTACTACTTCATGTTAGCTACCTTTTTATTCCCTGTTACTTGAAACTCTTTACAAACTTACTACATTTTTATTTATGATACAATTCTTAATACAGCTCTAGTCATCGAAAAGGCGGCATTAGCTCTTGTTTACATTACTTACTCTTCAGAGTATCTTTCTGGAACCCAAAATTGTTTCTTTATTCCTTTGAGTTGAATAGCCTATGTACTACTACCTTTTGTGATGTTTTGCAAGTATGATAGCAGCGAAGCTTGTCTGGAGCAATCAGGTCGGAAATGTGTGTCCATGCCGCGTGTCCTGCTTGCATGGAGTGGAACCCTTGTCACCTGTGAGCCGCGGGGAGCAGCAGCTCTGTTGGCTTTTGTCATCTGACCATGCTCCCCTCTGCTTCTCCTCCTTGCTAATGTGACATGGTAACTGTACCGTTGCAATTGCTCCTGATTCTTTGAGCACCCTTTTGGATTTTAAGTTCTTGGGCCTGGTTTATTCTATCTTATTATCATTATTCTTGATTCTACCTGTCCCTCACATTTGCTCTACAGGAGCCCCCTCCCACAGCCCTATCTGCCATACTGTTTCTCTCTTTTTGTTTGTCCTCTACCAGATACGACCAGGGGAAAATTCTACCTTACAGTGTCGGTGATCTCTGCTGCGAAGGTGGTCACGATGGAGTGAGGATCACATCTCCTTATGGAGAGTGTGAGCAAGAGAAAAATCATAATGTACTTTGAGAGTCACAGTACCATGCATGTTTTTCTTAAGTGGTTGGACATGGTGGGAAGGGATCCTCCCTGAACTATCCAGAGCCAGTGGGTAAATCTAAAATGTTACCCAAAGTACACTGTCACCACCTAAGGACTCTGAGGTCACACACATTTGAGATTTAACCCTTTTGGGGCCACATCAAAGCCATTTGACTATCGCCAAGTGTCTGAACATGTGTAAGTCCTCATTTCCTCACCTGCTCATGCGGCGATGGTAACGCATGGTGCTGGGGAAACCGCGCAGGGAGGCTGAGGTCACTTTGTGGTGTGCACATGGCCGCGTCCAGCGAGGGTGCGGGGTGTGGAGAGCTGCAGCGGCAAGTGTTACGCTTTGATCTGAGGGAATCTGAGCCTGCTCTATTGCTACCCTGTGGGGATGAGGGAGACCTCTCTGCATCTTATTTAGCCTTTCGGCACAGTTCTTGCCACTTATTGTAATTTTTAACCTTTATAATAAAGGATGTAGAGCTTACTATATAGGACATATTTAAGACTAAGCACTTATGGAGTATGACATACTACCAGGAACTTGACTTAGTCTTTTGGTAGGAGAAACATGAAGAGGAGGTGGTATCCATTTTAGAGCCTAAGTGAATTGTATTATAGGTACAATGCTATAGTATTGGCTAGAGAGCAAATAACTGGTGTGTGTGTGTGTGTGTGTGTGTGTGTGTGTGTGTGTGTGTGTGTGTGTGTGTGTGTGTGTGTGTGTGTGTGTGTGTGTGTGTGTGTGTGTGTGTGTGTGTGTGTGCGCGCGTGTGCGTGCCAACCAGTCCTGGGGCTTGAAATTAGGGCCTAGGAGCTGCCCCTGAGCCTTTGTGCTCAAGGCTAGCTCTGTACCACTGGAGCCACACCTCCACTTCTAGCTCTTTGGTGATTAATTAGAGATAAAAGTCTCAGGACTTTCCTGCCTGGGCTGACTTCCAATCCCAATTCTCAGATCTCAACCTCCTAAGTAGCTAGGATTACAGGCATGAGCCGCCAGCACCTGGCAACTTTTTAATTTTATGGTTTTGTTCTATTTTTTTTTTTTGTCTAACTATAACGATGTATCATGAATAGCTTTTCATGGCTAATTATATTACATAGCCACGGTGATTGATAATAACTAGAGCAGTAATGACAGGTAACATTGGTTGAGCCTCTACTTCAAAGCCAGCCATTTTACAGGTGTGAAACTATGTTGTTTTCTTGCCATTCTTATGAGGACCAAAATTATCCTGAGGCTCTGAGTGAGGATAGTACCCTGCTCATGGCTGCACAAACATGGCACACGCAGTGTGTACCCTTGAAGTCTGCACTGTAAAACTTAATGTGCTATGAGTGAGCGTTCACAATGCTTCATAGCAAATGGGGACACACATGTGTGTTCATCTAGGATTGTCCTCTGTATTTCATCAAGTTAGATTTACAGGAAAAGTTTATAATATTGTTCTTAAATTTCAGTAATTTGAGAGAACTTGTCCATGAGTACATTATTGGCTACTTTATTTTAATTAGGGATGACTGGAACTTAATGTTTTTTATAAACAGTAATAAAGTCTCAAGTGTCCTGATTTTATCTAAACATTCCTAGTACTTCAAAAATTCACTTGAAATTAGATGCAGTGTTTGTAAACTGCTCTTTGTTTTGTATCTTAATCCTTAATTTACTTCTCAAGAACATATTTGTTCAAGAATATATTAAAATATTTAATCTTGAAAATTGGTTAAAGATGAAACAGTTGCAATCCTAAGTTAATAATAAAGGAAATTATTTTTCAAAATCAAGTTATGGACAATATGAGCAAATAATCTTGAACAGATTTATTTTAAGGTTTTCTATATTTTATGGAAATATGCATAGTATGAAATGCTATAGATAGTGTGTGTGTATGTTATGTAGCTTACAATAACTATGCAAGATGATACATAAATGGCACTAACCTTACATTTTAGCATTTGGGGTTCATGTAATTTCTGCTGTAAAACACTGCTCAGTTCCAAATCTTAGTGTGCCTACTCTGTGTGTTGGTGTAGTTTTTCATGCACAAAGTTGTTCACTGTGATGATAGTTACTGTCATTTTTGTCTGTGTCTCGGCTTCAAGAAAAAACATTAAATGGAAGTTATATGTTTACATCCTCACCATGAAAAATAAAATGGAAGTTTTATAGTTACATCTTCCCATGACTTAAGGGCCCCTTCCAAATTCATAGTAATAAAGTATAAAAAGCAGTTATTTTTTGTTCTTTTCATAGCCTTTGGTTTTGGAAGACAGTGAGTTTGCCCTTTGTGATTCTCTAGCCGTGTTCCATAGTGTGCCTCTGCTGGGCTTCTGTTTCCTTAATGACAGGGAGCAGAGGAACAGGAGCACAAAAGGCTAGCTCAAGGCTGCACCTTCTGGAATGGGGTATTCCGAACCATCTTCCTAGGTTGGGCCTAGGTACTTATAAAACTTGAAGTTGCTGTCTCAGTTCCACAGAGACGCGACTTTGCTCTTCCTGGAACCCACTCACCGTGGCAGGGGTGACCTGCGGCTGTTGGGCTCTGTGTGTGGAGTGCGGAGACCAGCCCCTGGTGGGGCTGGATGGGGCCTCTGCAACAGGAGGGCTTTTGCAGGGCAGCCGTGCAGAAACTGCCAGATTCCAAGAAATCAACTGTGATTTCAGAAAGTAGCGCAGAACAAACGGAAAAATAGAACTTTTTAATAGGCCTAAAGTTCAAGTTCATTCTAAAGGGAGTTGAACCTTTATCACTCAAGCTTAACTATTTAAGGCCATAATTATATTCATGAACTTTATATACATAATTTGTATATTTTATTACACATACATCTGTCACTCTGCATTACATAAAGAATAAAAATGAGGTGGGGATTTGTGCTCACTGGTAACCAAGTAGGAAAGTTTCTTGCTTTTCTCTTGGGTTGTCAGTGTAAAAGATCTGTGGGATGTAGTGATTCTGTTCATAGTGATTTCCCAGTATTACAGGTAAGCTATATGATACTTGCATTTAAAATATTTTAGACTTTAATCTCATTATATTTCATTAAAAATTCTCTAAGACAACAGTTATTCAGAGAAGCCTCTGTGAAGACTTACCTAAAAACAGTACCAAGCCTTTAATTTGATGGTCTTGAACTCCCAAGATTGTCTGAGTGCTGTAGATTCATCAAAAATACTTCATTGACAAACACAAGTTAGACCCATTGATCTTTAGTAAATGCCAACAACTTAGTTTGTGATCACATACTTTGTAACTTCTTTTTATGCATAGGACAAATACACCGTGCGCACGCGCGCGCGCGCGCGCGCGCACACACACACACACACACACACACACACAAATCATACTTCTGCCTGAAGTGGTCACATTAGTAGATAACCCTGATAAGTTACTAAAATGATTTAAAAACCTCAATGAAAATATCATGATACCTGTTAGAAAGTAAAAAGAAACAAGTATCATTTTTACAGTGTGTGGGAAATACTAAGTTCTCCATGTTTGTCACTAAGGAATTATTTTTAAATCTTTAATTTTTATAATCATATGAGTTGATATCTGGGAAATATCATAGTATGTGTAAAATAGATGTTCTTAAAAGTCAGGATTTGTGATGCAAATTATGTTAGTCATTTGTATAACCGTAATGTTTTCTCACTTTGACAAAATTTAGGGTTGGACGTGAGATATAGCTAAAAAAATGTAATTTTATATTACAAATTATGTTCTGTATAAGCAACTTATAATCTATGGCATCATTCTTTAGTTTGTTTCCTGTTTTGTAAATGTCCAGAGATTGTGATTTAATTTTAGCATCTCTTTTAGTATCAAAATACAGTTCTTTGTTTTTGTCATTGTCAATAATTCTTAACCTGTGAATAGCACTTTGCTTTCAAGACGTTCTGCATTATTTTCTTATTATGTGTTTACAATGGCCAAGAGGTTAAAAGAGGCATTTTTACACTTTTGATACAAAAGGTAACAGATACAGAGAAATTCTTATTTGCATGATTCAAGAGGAGCTGAGGTATAAAAAGTTTATGTTTTAACTCTTATTTAACTATTATTTCCCTTTTTATAATACTGTTTGCTACAAGAACCCGTTGTTTCCAGATTTTTTACTTACATATATAATGGTATAAAATAATGCATTTGGATATGTAAGGATTCACCTATATATTTCTACAAGGTTTAATAGATGGCTGCAACTATACTGAGTAAACTACGCACGAAGACATTCATATCCTAGGAAATTGTTTATCTGAAGCAGTGAATCCCAGAAACATCTTCACAGATGTTAGTGTAATGGATGTGACTAGTTTCTCATGGGAAGGTATGAAAGAGTGTATTCTTAAAGATTCAGTTAACATTTAAGACCAAACAAGTCATCCTTGAGATTGTCGATTTGGTAATTGTGGTGGTCAGAGCACTGTAGAGTGTAGGTTAGATGTGTAATCCAGTGGGATATTCTTAAACTCCGCTTCTTCTGAGTATGAACAAAAAGCACGTCTTGAATGACTTGTCATATGAAAATGTAGTGTGTCTTGGTCTAGTTTTTCTGTTTTCTAACCTGCCCTCGACCTCCTTTATCTTTTGAAAGAAATAAAGAAAAACTGAAAGAGGTGGGAGGGAAGAAGGAAGGATAGCAGAGAGCACCTGGACGGAAAACCGTCGAGAAGGCACAGCCAGCCTTGCCCAGGGCACCAAGTCCTTCCTGACTGCCACACGACCGCGTTCTGACCAGAGCCTGCCGCACCTACTCCAGCTGCTCCTGGATGAGCTGCTTCATTCACTAGGGAGAAGCAAAACTGTACATTTCTTAATTGACGGCTGAACGGGCCTGCTGGCAACCTCTGCGCTTCTACCGTCTTGGATTCTGGGATGAAATAGTTTTAACTCCAAGCTGGGTTTTCCCTCCTGGAAAAGATGAGGGGGGAGAAAGCATTTTTTCCCTCTAGTTGCAGTTGAAACAGTGCATGGTCTCAGCAGGCTCCAGTGGTATAAGAGCGTCTGGTAGGGGAGAGAGAGAGAGAGAGAGAGAGAGAGAGAGAGAGGGGAGAGAGAGGAGAGAGAGGAAGTTGTGTGTGTTCCTTTCTGTGGTAGTGATTTTAGCCTCATGTAACATGTAGCAGTGTCCTGGGCCATGGAAATGTGCAGCGCACACGCAAGTCTGGACCTTAGTGCACCGCGCACCGTCCTCACTGCCCCGTGGCCTGTGCTGTGCACACGCAGGAGGCCTGTGGAGACGGCGCAGTGCTCAGTGAAAACTTCATCCATGGGCAACGGAAAGCCAGGAAAGCCCAAAGACACACCAGTTGGAAATGGGAGAGAATGTGCCTGCTCTCCGCACTTGTGCCTCCAGTGTAATGTGAAGGGGGTGCATCTCTGATTTTGTAGGCCCTAGAAGCCAGAGGGGTGAGCTGAGTATTTCAATACCAAAAAGAAGGTCTTTCTCCCAGACCCTGTCTTTATCGTGTCAGCCAGCAAATACAACAGGCTGCTTTTTCATAGCTCAAGGCATGTGTATTGTCTTTTGTATTTTGGGCATTGGTTTGAAACCCTGATGCTGCTGAAAAGCCAAGGACCATGATAATGATAAGCTGCTCCGTCTCGTGGTTCTGAGGCGTCGTCTACATGCTTGCTCAGCAAACTCTCAAGACTTGCTCCCTGCACCAGTATGCTTTGCAACACAGCAGTGAAAAGACAGTCCCAGCTGTGCGTGCGGGGCGTGTAAGATAAACCAGGGAGATGTTGGTGTGCACCAATTTACATTCTGTGGGCAGGGAAGAAAAGAGAAACATGGAAGCGAAAGTCCACCAGACAAGGAGCCAGTCATGCCAAGATGTGAGAGGAGAGCTCCAGACAGGAATCGTGAGGAAAAGGCCCAGGTCCAGGTGGAACATAACCTGAGAGGCCGCGGGGTGGCTAGGGAGGCAGGGCCAGTAGCTCACCTTTCAGTGACTTGTTGGAGAGCCGGTTTGAGCCGTGCTGGCTGTGTTTCCCAATGAGTCTCCAGAAAATCGCAAGATGCATAAGCGCTGCTTTGCCTATGAACTGTTTTGTTACCAAATGGAGATGATGTTTGTGTTTTATTTCCTTACGGGGATATGAGAATAGCGAAGCGAATGTTACACATTATCTTTCGTACAAGGAACCAAAGACACATTGACTTATGGGATATTATGGGATTGTGGGATATTATTGTGGGATATTATCCCACATGTTAAAGTTGTAACATAATTTTAGTTTTTTATATAGCGTACTATATAGGTCTTAAATTTATACATAAATATAAAGACTATATAAATAATAGCCTTAAATTTTCCCATCATTGTCAAGCACTTGAGAGATGATTTCACCAGGCATTCTTGGTGGGATTATGTGATGGCATTTCATATTTGAGGATACATTTTGCGCCTGTCTTTATGTTTCAACCCTAATAACATACTACAAGGGAACACGAATGTAGGCTGGAAACATGGATTCTGGGTTCCTTTTAAAAGATTTATCTTTACAACAGGCACACTTATTTCAGGAACAAAAGTACCCAGATGCTGAGTCTGAATTTTGAGACCTAGTGTCTCTCCCAGTGGTAAGGATCAAAAGGAAAGGAGCAGGGAGGGGGATGGCCTATCTATGCCACTCTGCAACTCCGCAAGCAGCTGCTTATGCCTAGGAGGCCCCAGCTCATTTACACATTTTCCTAGACCCTGTGTGCTTCCCTGGAAGGTCCAAGTCTGCTACTCCTGGAAAAGCTAGCAGGCTAAGACTAATGCAGCCATTGCTGCTGCACTGTCTCCAAATTCTAAGTTCCTGAAGGCCTGGAAAGACGGTTACTGAAATGTGTTGCATATTTACTGTGTGGGAAACCCTGTTTCAGATTTTTTTATATCACTACATTTAACCTGTATATGAGTTTTTTACTTATATTCACAGAAAACAAAATATGGAGAGTTGAAAGTGTTTGAGTTCTTAAAAGGCCTCTGCAAACCAGGTTCTCCTCCGCTTGCCTGTGGCTAGTGTGCCTCTGGCTTCAGCCCACATTCTCTGCAGCTGGAGTCTGTGGCTGGGTAGAAGGCCCCGGACGCCACTGCTCCCCATATCTCCCAGCCTTTCTCTGGAGAAGAGATGGGTTGAGTTGTGAGGATAGGACCTGCTCACCTCCCCCATCTGCCCTGCCTGCTACTTGTGTTCCTAGTGCTCAAAGGAAGAAGCTGACTTTCGGTGTGCTCACAAATTGAAAGCGTGTCCTGGAATCCTGACCTGTGTGGCGCATTTAGGTGGCTGAATGTCCAAGTGCGTTGTAAATTGCAAATACAGTAGAAATAGTAGCTTTTATTTTATAACTGGAACTTAGAAACGTCCCTAATATTAAAATAATGGCACAACTTAATGTCTTAAAATAAATATATCTCACTTTTAAAGTTAAATGTGTGACTTTTTGAAATATTGTTATTTAGGGTTTATTTTGATGATCTCCATGTTTTCAGTGGTGAAAAGATTTTCAATCAAAAGCTCTTGGTTTGGTTTGGTTTGGTTTGGTGCTGGTCCTGGGGCTTGAACTCGGGGCTGGATGCTATCCCTGAGCTTTTTTTGCTGAAGGCTGACATAGCACTCTACCACTTAAGCCACTGCTCCACTTCTGGACTTTTGGTAGTTAATTGGTGACAAGAGTCTTACAGACTTTCCTGCCTTGGCTGCCTGTGCGTAGCCTCCTGAGTAGCAGTGATTACAGGCATGAGCCATAGGTGCACCTGGCTTCAGGCAAGGGATTTTTTTATATTTCTTCTTATTTCATGTTTTAAGATCTTTCTTTTTAACCTGTAGGTGATAAAATGCTTGTAATCTGTAAGAAGGCTAAAAGATTTCCTATATTAAGTTTGTTGTAATACATAGCTTACACTTGCAATATGTAGCTCTGCTTTACATCTATAGGAAATAAACAAATTTCACTCTCTATGTCTACTTCATTGTTACCTAACAAAAAGTATTGTACTGGATCTTGTGGTTCTTTATTCTTTATGGCAGGGTAATTGTCATTGGGAAAAATATTTTAACAAACATTGAAATAGTTCTTCAGAGCTGTTGCATAGCAGCTGGAGTTTTTACCTTGGTTAGCGTGCAGATGTATATTTGATCCTGTATTCAGATTTTTGTTTTGTGTCTACTGCATTGATCTTAGAGATGCTTCAATGAAAACCAAGAAACAGACCTTTCAGGAAGATTCTTTCACCTGCCATGTGAGAATGACTGCTTGGTAGGACTTCTGTATATGATTATTCTGTCTCTGAATTCTTTGTATGCAAACATGGCAGGGTTACAGTACGGGACCTCCAGAAAGGACTTTTGGACTTGGGGTTTTGATGGCCTTGATTTGTGTAACAACAATATAGCTGGAGAAAATTAGGGTTGGAGTTCTTGAGGAAGATCGTCCACTGGCTTTAGAAAGGATGGATGTGAAGTGAAGGAGGAAGGGGATATGGAAGATGGTTGGTTTTAAGGCATTTTTGTTTGGTCTTCATTCAGGATGGACTTGCCCATCTGAACTAAAGTGAGAATGATCCTGACCTAAGTAGTATTATGTCCTCTCCTCTTATTCCACTTTTCTCAGTCCAAATCTAAGAGTGGATGATTCTTACTAGGCTATGTGTTTTTGACAGGAGTATCTCCAAATCGGAAAATGAAATATATGCCATCCTAAAAAGTCCTTGAACTCCAGTACTGCCTTGTAAATAACATGTTTGATAAAGGTTAGTGAGTGCAGTCATTTGCAGCCATTCAAATGTTCACTGAAGCCTATTTTGTTCCTCCTGTGAATGCACTAAACACAGAAATCTAGGTGATAAAACACCGTAATTTTACCTGATTTTATAAAAATGTAAGTTCTTGGCATAAAGGTTCAGAGGAACACAGAGACCAAGAAAGAAATTAAATATTAATTTCATTTCATTGGTTTTGAAGATTTAAAACATAAATTATAACTTAAAAGATAACAATAGGAAAACTGTTAGCTTAGAGTTAGAAATGAGTTAAGAACTGTTATGGAGTTGGACTGGGCTTTTGTGCACCAAGCCCCTTCTCCTGACGCCAGAGCACTTCTACTATAAGGTATGCTCTTTACCACACTGCCAGTTGGTTATGCACAATCCCAGCAGTAGCGTCAGGGAGAATCTAACTGGTTTTCAGAACGAGCAGAGAAATCTATAGGCCACTACAGTAAACTCTATGACCTGGTTTTTTTGTATGCTTAAAAATAGTATGCCATTGTTTGAGCCATTAAAAGTCTGTTTTCATCTACAACAGCAATATTTATTCAATTCCCAGGAGAATAGTTTAAGCTTAACTAAAGATGAAAATCTCAGAATTTGTAGCAAAGGAAACAGAATTGGTGAAACGATTTCTCTGCAGGGCCCATACTAGATTTGTTCATGAACGTGCTAATTAGTGGTAGTTCCTCCCTGCTTTCTTCCATACTTGCCATACTTGATGCTGCTTTTTTTTGGGGGGGCGGAGTCAGTTATGGGGCTTGAACTCTGGGCCTGGGTGCTGTCCCACAGCTCTTCAGCTCAAGGGGAGTGCTCCACCACTGGAACCACAGTGCCACTTCTGGTTTTCTGGTGGTTAATTGGAAATAAGATACGGGCTTTATTGCCTGGGCTGGCTTTGAACCCTCAGATCTCAGCCTCCGGAGTAGCTAGGATTAAAGGTGTAAGCCACCGGCACCCGGCTTTGACGCTACATTTTTGAGCACATACATTTTATACAACACATAAACACAGCAACTTTAAGTCTTTCCAGCATGCTTTTTGAAAGTTTTGTCTGAATTTCACCCTTTCCCCTGTTCTTTGTCTTCTGTTTTCTCTCCCACCAAATCCCATAATTTAAAAGCACCCTGGGGTTGCTTTACCTTCTAGCTTAAATGTGTTTCTTAGGCTTGAATTGAATTATGTGTTATGGCTACATTGTTGTGTCAGATTTTTATTAAAGTTTACCTCTCCTTTTTTTTCCTTCCTTTTCCTTCCATTTCCCCTTCTAATTCTTTCCAGCCCAGATCCATTACAAAGACAAAAACTAAACAAAAAAGCAAACAAAGAGTATGTTTTGTTGGATGCTGGCTCACTCTTGGCATCCTCGCTATTTGTTGAGGTGGAAAGGCTGGAGACTCCATCTCCAAAATCACCAACATACCACTGGACTGCAGGTAGAGCTCAAGTGGTAGAGTGACAACTCTGAGTGAGCCAGCCACACTCGAGCCCTCTGTTTTAAACTCTGGAACCTGGGATATGGTGAGTTGGGAGGGGAAGATCAGATAAAACAGAAGCCTTTGTCTTTGGTAAGTTCAGATACCTCCTATCTTACTATTATAGAAACTTACTGTACATATTAGCTCAAGAAAATCCATAGTCAGAGGTCTGATTTAAAGCATTGGAATTATCTCCTGGGCTGTACCGTTGAGACCCAATTCTGTATAGCTTGTTTATTAGAGTTGCGTCAGAATCTCATTGTAGCACTGGCATGGTTGTGTGGAATGCATCTGACAGCCTCTTCTCAACTGCATTGCCTCTTTCTGGGGCCTTCAAATGATCATGCTTTGTTCAAGTGCAGCTGAGTGGAACCCCAGTCCTGAACATGCTGTTAAAAACTTGCTCTACCTCTACCCCTGCCCCAAAGTACCATTCTCAAAGAAGAAATTATATTAAGAACGTTATAGCATAAGGCAAAATTATGTTATTTAATTAAAATATCTCTACAGGGCAGACATGTTACTGGATAGTTCTACCACTTTCAGCTCTAGTAATGTAGTCATCCTTTGGATATACCCAAAGGAAGGCTTTAGTAGCTAACCTAGGTAGCAGTAAATATACAGCATGGATAGCAGCTGTAGGAAAGGTGAGGTTTTAACACTGGAGTGATGCCAGTTGCAAGCTGAGTGAGGAGGAGAAGGGTTTCCCATGCTACGCACACTCCTGGGCAGGGGGCTGAGTGCACTGCAGGGGCCGCGTGCCCTCCTCCTTTCGTGACGCAGCACACAGTGCAATTTCATGGTTGAATATTAAGGTTTTATTTCATTGTAAAGGTGCTGCACAGAGGAGTGATAGTTACTTAAGTAAGGATATGAGTACATTTCTTGTCCAACATAGTTGCCCACTCCTTCCTTTTTCTTCCACGGTACCTCCTACTTCTCCCCCTTTCCCTTGAAGTTGTAAAGTTCATTTCCAACATAGTATCTTGTGAGTATCATTGTTGCATTAGGTCATCCTTTGTCTTTGTTTCACCATTTTGTTATTCCCCTTCCCTTCTCCAAATGAGATAAACGTATATACAAGGCACAGGGTACCAGAGTCAAAGACAGTGATTGCCAGGGATAAACCAAAGGGAAAAAGAAAAAAAAAAAAAAAAAGAAAGAACTTGATACACAGTACATTGATGACAACAAAGTCAACAATTTAAAAAAAGACTTCTTGTTTCCATGAATATTATGATTTCATAATGGGAAAAACAGATGATTGATAGAGAAGTCTACTTGCAAGGGTTTTTTTTTTTTTTTTGGTCTTTTTTTTTTCATGTGGAAATGATTGAAAATTACTTAAAATGTCTTTGGTTACCTAAAGAAAAATGCCGTGAATTCTTAATATGCGTGTTTATACAAACTCACAGTGACAGACACAAAGTTTATCAGGTACCATAGAAACAATTCTATCCTTCAACTTTGTAGTCAAACTTCTAAGCATCTTTACTAAGAAAATAATCTAGAATGTAGGGGGAAAGCTCCTCGCAAAAAATCATTTTTGTTATCTTATTTAGACCAATGAAAAATTGGAAATAATCCAAAAGCGTCACAAAAAGACTTAGTTTAATGTTAAACTGAGTAGTTCCCGTTTGTTTTCTAAATTATCCATATTTAGACTTAATTCTTAATGAAGAGAAAGTACCCCAAAATATTATTATTTGCTGTTTTAAACTTATTTAATAAATAGTGAAGAGTGCTGACAGGCACATTAATAGTTTGAATACATTCTGGAAGTGTTTTATTAATTACAAGTGAATGAATAGTAGTAGTTGCAGTAGTAGTTAAGGAGAATTTGAGAATTTATTTAAGTTTAAATAAAAAGCTCATTAGAAGATTTAAATTTGGGAAATGTGTTACAAACCACATGTTTAATTTCTATTATTAATTTTCCCTTTTCTCTTATTTCCTGTATTCTGTATCCTTCCTTTCTTTTCTCCCTTTTTTCCCTTTGCATTCTTCCTTTTCATTGTGGTAAAAGATATGTAACATAAAATCTGCCACATTAGTCTCTTTGTGTGTCATTGTCTACAGTCACATATATCTGTAACCACCACTGCTGTGTTTCCACAAGTCTTCCACGATCCCAAACTGGTATTCTGTACTTGTTAAACCTCAGGTCAGTCCCCAGAGATTTGTCCTGCATGGTCTTAGTGTATGTGTGCTGAGGATCTACCCTTTGTTTTTTACCTATACACCTATACCCTTTGTTTTTTACCTATACACCACTAAGGGCTGATTCTCCACACTCGTCCTGCAATTAGTTTATCCTTCATGATCAAAATGTCTTGCATGACTTGTTTGCACTAAACAGACATGTTGGAACATGAGAAGCTAGAATGTGTTCTGACTTACAGTCTAGTTAGTGAACAAGGCAAGCCCCACACTGGTAACTGCAGAAGGACCGAGCATTTTGCAGCTTCTTTAACATATAATTGACCAGAAGCATTATAGTTTTATCTAAGTTTTTTTTTCCATGCAATTCCCATACTTTAGTTGACAGAGCCAAAAACAATGTAGTGGGTATACTTCAATTAATTAAGATGACCTGAGTTTGGAAAAATTGAAAAGAAAGCTTAAAGGGATGTAAAGTGTTGAATTGTTTACATTGTAGGAACTTTTATGATGAACCATAAAATGAAGATGTAATATAAATTTGTGTTGGACTCTCAGGAAAGAATTCTCTGTCTTTAGTCATTATTTTTGTGAACCACAATTATCACAGGAGACAGAGTGGTCCCATAGAGTAATTGTAGGTGTAGTTATCTTTTTTTTTTTTTTTTTTTTTTTTTTTGTCTGTCATGGGGCTTGAACTCTGGGCCTGGGGCGCTGTCCCTGAGCTCTTCAGCTCAAGGCTAGTGCTCTACCACTTGAGCCACAGCGCCACTTCCTGTAGGTGTATTTATATATTGTCTGATAATGTGATTTTATTGTAGAATTTATCTTTCATTAAAAATAAATTTATATGTTAAGTAGACAAGTAAGCCAGGTGTCTATAGCTACTCAAGAGGCCAAGATCTAAGGATCACTGTTCAAAGCCATCCTGGATGGGAAAGTCTGTGAGACTCTTAACTCCAACAAACTACTCAGAAAAAAGCTGTAAGTGGCACTGGGGCTCAAATGGTAGAGGACAAAGAGGACAAAGAGGCTCATGGACAGCACCCAGGACAGGCAAAGGAAATAAAAATAAAGAGATGTTATTGTCTCCTTTACTGCCTTTTTGGTGATACTTTAGCTCACTTTTTCAGCAAATTTTTTTCAGCATTGTGAAAGCAAAGAATCTAAAGATTCAGGAAGCTGAGTGTGTGTCCCAGTTTAAAGTACAGTGTGGACCATCCAAACCATTCTTGAAAGCAGCAAGGGAAAGAGCAGGGAAGTGTTGGGATGAGCACAGGCCCTGCACTTCCTTGGGAGCCAGAAGCCTATCTGTGGAGTAAAACTCAGCAAACTTCACTCAGGATGAAATACTTTCCCTAAAAGAACTGCTGTGGGACCTAATCCCAGAGAAGGAAGGAAAGCTGCAGGTGTGAGACGGAGCGCTGCACACAAGCATTGGCCAAAGGAGCCTGGCATAAAACAGCGCTTGTGAGCTGTGCACCAGTGTCCAGTGTCAGCCCAGCTACCCAGGAAGCTGACGCAAGCCTGATTAGTCCTCCTCCCTGCACCAAAGAATCCGGCAGTTACCATGACTCTCCCTCCCAACTTCTAGTTCCTTTAGTTAAGTTTATTAATTGAACAACTTGACCGCTTTAGGTCTAGCCTGTTGTACACACGTGTGTGTGTGTGTGTGTGTGTGTGTGACCGCTTTAGGTCTAGCCTGTTGTACACACGTGTGTGTGTGTGTGTGTGTGTGTGTGTGTGTGTGTGTGTGTGTGTGTGTTACCACTTCGTAGGTACCATTGATAAAAGTAAGAATTGATCTAGTAAATTTTGGAGAGGAACAAGAAACTTTATTATAAAAAGCAAAAGCTTAGAGAACCAGGGTTTACAGTTATTCTGCATCCAGGAAAAAGAGTAACATTAAGTTACTCTGCGAGGAGCCTAGTTCAGATTGAAGTTAGCCTCCAAGTATGCTGCTCATCATAAAAATGGAATGTCAGAAAATGAGTATTTTCTGCATGGAGTGAAGTAGTGAGTGGTGTACAAGCATTTTCCCTGTTTCCAGCTTCTGTTGGATCTTGATTCCCAGAGGGAGTTGGCTCTGTTGAAGAACTCCCAGCAGATGGTGATAAAGCAGATGGTGATAGAGCAGATGGTGATTGATAGAGCAGATGGTGATTGATAGAGCAGATAGATGGTGGTTGATAGAGCAGATGGTGATGATAGAGCCGATGGTGATGATAGAGCAGATGGTGATGATAGAGCAGATGGTGAAGGTTCCATTCTCAGAAGAGAAGTGACTAAAAAGGACAACATGTAACAGAGATTAGTTGACTCTCCAGCAAACCATAAACAAAAGACATTATTAGTATGATATGATGTAGTACAAAGAATATCAACCCGAGCTCAGGAGATCTGGTTGTTGGGTTTTGGTTAATTTGTTTTTGTTTTTTTGTCAGTCATTGGGCTTGAACTTGGGGTTCTGGGCGCTGTCCCTGAGCTCTTTTGCTCAAGGCTAGCACTCTTTAGCCATAGCACCACTTCTAGTTTTCTGGTGGTTAATTTCTGGTTAATTGCCTGGGCCCATGAGTCTCTGGAGAATTATAGGATTATAGGTGTGAGCCACCAGCACCAACTTAGTGACCTGGATTTTACTCTGAATTTTCTCAAATAATTGTGCGTGACCTTAGACAAGTTACAATCCAGTTGCCGTTCATTTCCCTCGTCTATGAAATCAGAGGTTTTATTCTCAATTGCTTCTATTCCTTCCAGGATTCTGAATAGCACTGATAAAAAAAAGTAATGAAAGTAATAAAATGTGCCCAAGTGATGTGCACCCTTAAAGGATGTGTTTTCACATAGATTTGAAGTGTTGTTCTCCTTTAACGCTGCCTACCAGTTTTGTGATGGGGCAGATGTAGTCAGTGCCTTCAAAGTTGCACCCTCGTTTAAGATACTCACATTCCAAGGGCATCCCAGTACTTTCCACCATGTATTGACTGGTTATTAGTAATAGAGAGAAAAAGAATTTAGCATCAGAACTATTGTACCCTGATTGAGGCCTTGGCAACGTATGATTTAAAAAATGTTAAATGTATTGTTAGTTCTTTGCATGTACTTCATTGGACTAGTCAAAAGGAATTACCAGATTAGTGAACACTTGGAAAAGGGACTGTCATGAGCCTGAGTGTGTCTTGTACACAGACCTTGAAGTCCAACCCTCACACTGGCTCGTATCACATGAACATTTGGGCTGAAGACAGAATAGTACTTGCACACTCAATATTTGTTGCCCAGACTGGCCTATTTTTTCCTAAACTGGCTAGACTGTTTCCACTATAGCCAAATCAGATACCAGCCAAAGAGAAATCAATGGCAGCCCTGAACAGAAGTGACAGGTGAAAATCAGATGAGTCAGATACATGGGTCTGTACATGAACACAAAGCTAGCACTCAGTACTTGGCTGGAGATCATGGCTTGGTTTTGCTCTTTTTTTTTTTTTTTTGGTGGTCGTGGGGCTTGAACTCTAGACCTAGGCGCTGCCCCTTAGCTCTTCAGCTCAACGCTAGCGTTCTACCACTTGAACCACAGCTGCCTTTCCACTCTTTTTGGTATTTAACTGGAGATAAGAGTCTCATGGACCTTCCTGCGCAGGCTAGGATTACAGGGGTGAGCCACTGATGCCTGACGTTCTGTTCGTTGTTAATGTACACACATAAAACCTTTGGCATCATGAAATTTTTGATGACATATTCAATGCTTGAATATTTGTTTTGGTCTTGGTGGTTCAGCGTTTAAGCTTGCTTTCTTTTGGGTACAAAACTTGGTTGAAGACAGCATTGTATTTTCTACCACTAAGTCTGCTGACCTTTGAAATTGTTAAGGGGCTTGTGCCTAAGGGGTTGGCCAGGTATGAGCTATTACCTGTTAACAAGAGCCTTGCACATTGTCTGCACTCTAGCTATTATTGAAAATTCTGGTGGTCACATTCTGGGCAAATTATTTCTTTTGAGTCATCTCCTGTGGTTGTTAACTTAGTTTGCAATCCTGGTTTTCACAACCAAACCTCTGGACTAACTCAATATTCTGTATTTGCTTCCTTGACAGCTTGCCTCAATTCATTTTCTATTCTTTCTCAGAACTCCCATCCGTTCAGTTAGAAAATTAGCTTTTGTATGAGTAAAGGAAGTTCACTCTGAGTCACTAATAACCTGGGACCTGCCAGGTAAATGTTCCTTGTAATTTCCAGAGCTATGTAGGCCCTTCCTTCAGTAACGCAGCGCAGCTTCCAGGCCCTTCACTGTTGTTGTCGTCGTTGCTGTGGTGCATGCACTTGAACTCAGTACCTCACACTCTTACTCAAGTTTTCCCACTCACAGCAGGAGTTCTACCACTTGAGCCTCTGCTTCTGGTTTTTTTGCTGATTAACTAGAGAAAAGAGTCTGGAATATTTGTTGCCCAGGCTGGCTTTGAACTTCATTCCTCAGATCTCAGCCTCATGAGTAGCTAGGATTATAAGCACAGGCTGCCATTGTTCAGCTTTTCTGGTCACTCTACAGATGTTAAGCTTGATAATGGACATTCTAGACTGAGTTGCCATGTGCATAGTACAGTCTGAAGGTAATGCTACTTACATCTTGAATTAGCATTTCGTAGACATGATTATCTGAAATTTAAGTTTAAGGACGCAGTTTTCACAAGTAGAATCATTATGTCTCCTTATAAGCCAAAGAGTGGTAAGTCGTTGTACATTTTATTACATTTATTCAATAGAACTTACCAAATACATTTTGAATACTAAACACTGTGTTGCACTTCCTATTATGCCAATTTTTTAAAAAGATGCAAAACATCTTTTTAGAAAAACATGCCATTATTTTCTAGGAATGTACAAGTTAAAGCAAAAATAATTAGATCATAATAATTCAGTTTGTGTGTAGCTATCAACTCATAAGACTGGAGAAAAGGAGATAACATTTAATTCTGTACACTTCTTTTAGATTTAGAATGTCTCACATAAGGTCTGGCATATGGTAGTGATTGGAGAGTAAGTTTGAGCTGTGCCTTTAAGAATAAAAAGATAAAGCTGGGCACTAGTGGCACATGCCTGTAATCCTTGCTACTCAGGAGGCTGAGATCTGAGGATCAGAGTTATAAGCCAGCCCAGGTAGGAAAGTCTGTGAGACTCTTGTCTTCAGTAAACCACCAGAAAACCAGAAGTGGAGCTGTGGCTCAAGCAGTAGAGCCCTCGCCTTGAGCTGAAGAGCTGAGGGACAGCGTTCAGGTCCAGAGTTCAAGCCTCATGGCTGAACCCCACCCCACCCCCCCAAAAAAAAAGAATAAAGAGATAACAGAAACCTGAATTAAAGCAGAAAAGATGGAGAAGAGGGATAAGTGCTTGGGTTTTGACTGAAGCAATACAGGAGACAGGAATAATTATAGGAGCTTAGGCAGAGATAAGAGAGTGTGTCTATAACTGACAAAGAATATAGAAGTTGGTTGGGTATCAGTGGGACCCTGAGAGAAAATTAGTATTGGTTTTGACTGGTTAAGGGATTTGAGCAGCATCTCATTGCAGTGTGCACTTGGCACAGTCGGGTCAGTTCTGGAGCTGTGGACTACTTTGAAGGCTTTTGTATGAAGGAAATTATTACTACTCAAAGTATATTATGCACATGTATGGAAAAACCACAAAGAAATCCCTTACACTGTATAATTGTTGTACTAACAAAAAAAGAAGAAAATTAATAAGGAAATACATGGAAGCTCCATGGAGAAGAGTCATTTTTTTCTTTCTCTCTTTTCAGTGGTTGGGGTCTAAGCTAGGGCTTTGAGAATGCAAAGCAAGCTCTCCACTACTGAGCTGCATGCTAACCTGAGAGATGATACAGTCACATGGACATTTCTAATGTTGGTTACCTCGTTCTAAACGGGACCCACCTTCAGCAAGCCCTTCAACAGCCCGTTTCTATTGGGTACAGTTGGTCTCCTGCAGACCGGTTTCCTGCCCATGTTGGGCCGGTCACCGTTCTGTTCCCACCTCACCGTTGTATACGCCCACCCCTCAGATAGACACACTCTGGTGCAAGTCCTGCATCTCAGGAGGCTGACATCTGAAGATTGTAGTTCGAAGCCAGCCTGGGCAAAAAAGTGTGTGAGACTCTATCTGCAGCAAAAAGCCAAAAATAGAGGTGCGGCTCAAGTGATAGATACCAGCTTTGAGTTGAAACCCCAGTATCAGCACACAATATCTTTTTAAACATGTTTAACATTTCAGTGTTAAATCTGAATAGATCTTTAATGCCTTGTACTTCATCTTCCTATCAATAAGATAATCACACCCACAGTATACCATCATCTAGTTTTTAAAATCATCACATTAATATAGATTTATCTTCAGTAAGTCCCAAACAGTTGAGTGTATTATTAATTTTTTTCAGACATTAAACCTGTCTGGTATGCTTGTTGAGCACTTGACTGTTGCTGTCCAAGCTGAAATGTGCTGAAAGTATTGATTTATGAACACGTACCATGGGACAAAAAAACCTGATACATCTCACTCATTTTTATATGATCAAATGCTCAAGTGGTAACATTTTGAATATATTGGGCTAAAAATATACTATTAAATTATTTCCCTTATTTCTTTTTACTTTCTTAATGGGACTACGAGAATATAGAAAACTAACATGTATAGTTGAATTATACATGCTAACAAAAGTATAATCATACTTTTGTAGGGCAAAATTGCTCAAGTTCTTCCACCCCACCCCACCCTGATTGAGTTCCCTGCAGATAAACTTATTACTGATTGGCTGTTCTAACATCTTAGTATACAAACCTATGTTAGCACAGCAGTTATTCTGGTTAAGTTTTAAAGGTAGTTTTTACTGAGTAGGAAGAGTTGGGGAAAGGGAAGCATGGAGAAATAATAGATACTGAGAGCCTCACAAAAGATTTATTGAGAAAGATGTTCTTTTGCTAGTTTGTTTTGACCATAATTTCTAAAATGACTGAAATTTTGTAAAATATGTGTTTTTGCTAGGCGCAGTGATTCACAAGTATAATCCTAGCTGATTTGAGACCAGACTGGTGAGATCCCATCTCATCCTAGAAAACTTGGGTGTGTGGGTGCTTATCTGTCATCCCAACCACTTGGGAAGCATACATAGGAATGAGGTCCAAGCAAACTATGGGCATAAATATGAGTCCCTATATCTAACAGCTCAAGTGGTAGACCTCTGTCTAGCAAGTGCAAGGCTGAATTCAAACTCCAGTATTACCTGGGCACTGATGGCTACTGCCTGTAATCTTGACTGCCTCAGAGCTGAGATCTGGAGGATCTTGTCAGTCCTTTCTGGTTATCAGGAGTTCCTCGAGTTTGAATTCAGGGGCCTGGGCACTGTGCCTGAGTGTTTCCCTCAAGGCTGGTTCTCTACCACTGGAGCCACAGCTCCACTTCCAGCTTCTTGGTGGTTAATTGGAGATGAGGCTCATAGACTTTTCTGCCTGGGCTGATTCTGAACTGCCATTCTCAGATCTCAGCCTCCTGAATAGCTAGAATGACAGCATGAGCTACCAACAATCAGCATTTTCAGTCTTTTTGAAGAACAATCCATGAATAAATAGAACCTCATATTTATAATGTGTTTCATTATAAAGGTGTTTTGCACAATACTTAGAAGTAAATATATCTCTTAACTCCTTTTGCTGTAGTCCAAATGTTTAGAGCCTAAACATTTTAAAATGGAAACTGATTTAATAGGGAGAAAATGTTCCAAAGAAAACTCCACTTTTTGGAGAGTCTTAGCCAAAATAGTGCTATCATACATGTATTGAAAATAATCTTCAGGTCTTAGACCCACTCCACTCCTGTGTAAGTACCAATGTGAGGACTCGTTGCTGGAATGGGAGAATTTCTAGTCCTCTAGTTTTCACATCATCCAGTAGTTAAATGAATCTGTTGTACGCATAAATACTTAATGGCTGGCACATGTACATATATACATACATCATACATACATACATACATACAAGCAAATAAAATCATTTTGTATATGGGGCTGGAAGGTGGCTCAGTGGTAGAGCACTTGCCTTGCATGCCTGAGGCCCTGGGTTTGATTCCTCAGCACCACATAAGCAAAAAGAAAAAACCCGAAAGTGGCATTGTGGCTCAAGTGGTAGAGTGCTAGCCTTGAGCTGAAGAGCTGAGGGACAGCACCCAGGCCCAGAGTTCAGGCCCCACGACCGGACCCCTCCTCCCTCCCCCAAAAAATCATTGTGTATGAAGTTTTATCAGCCCAGCCCATTTGTTTGGTGTATATCCTAAGGATGGGGTCAGGAAAATAAACGTGAGATCAAAAGTGCAGAATTGCAGGAACAGTGAGGGGTCTGATTGAATAAAGGCCTGAAAAAAACATTGTTGCTTCAGTATACAGGTCACCAGAGACTGTGATTAACATCCATGATTGACATCAGGGGAATTAACCCACATGCAGATTAGGGGCAGACTGCTTCTGGCCTCTTATTCCAAGGTTAGGAGTGTCGTTAGACCCAGTTCTTTATATATTGTAGGGGATTTTAAGTGGAAAAATAAATTCAAATCTGTATTTGCTGAAGACAGCATAGGCGGCACTCTGAAAAATGGTGGAGAAAAAGCCTGAAATCATGTACACCAGCTTCATGGTAATGGAGGCTGATAAAGAGAGAAAGGGTCTCTGCAAGACACTGCAACCACACTAGCGGCTGGTTGGATTGAAAAACAGGATCCTAGGGAGTGATCTGTTCATATTTACAGATCACACCTAGTAGGCTCATTGAATTCTTGTAACAGTCATCAGGAGCAGCTTGGAGAGGGAGGGGTTCAGTTAAGTCCTAAGTAGTCTTGCCTAAGAGCCTATGTTCTTATATTTTTCCCTTACAGTGAGGAAAAGCTGTTCTGAAGTCCTAGAATTCACATGCAGTGGCTTTTGCCTCTGTCAAGGAAGGAAAGAAGGACTTTTGTTGATATTCAGGAAGGTTCTTTGTTAGGCTTTGTCTTCCTGCTTGTTCTCCACTGCTCAGATTAGTTCTCTATATCAGGTGCTCAACAGTCATCTGTTTCCACATGCTACCACATTGGTTAGTGTCCAACTGTGACCTACACCTTGAATTTCCTTTCGAACTGGCTACCTTGGATGTACCTGAGTATGTCAAATGGCTAATGATATACCTGTGCTGTTTAATTGAAAATCTGGGGTATTCCTGACTATAGCCTTACCTTCACAGTATCTTATTAAAATTAAAACCATCTGAAAATCTCATTATGACTTCTTAAACACCGCCCCCACACACACACATTTTAGACAACGATAAAGAAATAAAACAAATGGATAACCATTCAGAAGACCAAAAAGCCCAATATGCCTGGTGGATAATAGGGCAGAGAGTAGATAATGCCAGGGGAGGAAATATATTCATAGTTTTTAAAAACTTGGAAATAAAATTGTGAAGCATTTAGCAAGTATGTTTGTATGAAAATTATTGTCACATGGAAAATAGGATGAAAGTAAGCTTTGAGGATTCTTTCCCTGATGAACAACTGGCCTAGTTGATTTGGATAGTCGTAATTCTTACAGTCTAACCTTGCATATCGTATCTTATTTTATACGTAATTGGTATAATTTAAATGTAAAACAAATAAAATCCACAAACAGTACATGGGTAAATCATTTTATTGAGAAAATGTATAACCATGTAACTTGACCATGAAGTATTTAATCTAAAATTTGTAAGAATACCTTTTATATTAACCCATGTGCTAACATTCTGGAAGGGCTTGAAAATTAATTTTAGCATACTTGCTACTATGCATGTTTTTGTTTTTTGTCTTTGTTTTTGGTGCTATAAATAGAAGGTAGAATTGAATGAGGTATGCTGTCATAAAGCATGAATCCTGGTTAGCTATTCCTGAAATCAAATTGCGATTCAAAAATATTAAACAGTGGTGATTTAAAACTATATGTTAATTTTTTTCTTTTTCCTCCAAGATTTGTCTCGTCTCTCCATATGGCTCTTGGTTATAACTCAAAATTTTAAATCTTTAAATTAGTGACATGTAAATTTATGCTGTATTTGCTTTTGCTTTAATTTTCTTCCAAACTGAAACGATCAGGGATTTGTGTCTACAAATGGCAAATTATATATAACCCTAATGATCACGGTGACAGAATGTTCCTTATTTGCAAAAATCGACAACTGAGGTAACCCATTCTGGAAAGCCCAACTTCTAAGCGTCTGTGCCAGGGGTGTTGGGGTGCAGTGGAGGCCCTGTGCTGAGGGTCCGAGCCCCCAAGTGGGGCTTTGACTGGCTTTTTGCAGCCCTGCTTGTTTGGCCATTCCAGCCCAGATCTGTTTACCTTCCCTGCTTGAGCCTGGTCTTGAAACAGGAGCTTGAAGGAAGGCCTCCTTCTAGCCAGCAGAAGGGTAGATAGTCTGCTTTGGTTTTCATAGCCTAGCAGGTTAAGTAGCCAGCCACTTGGCCCTCAACCAAGAAGGTGTCAAGCCCTGTGAAAGGTCAAACCCTGACTCTGCAGATTCTGATCACCTCTCCCTCCTCCCGAATCCTGCTCCCACCTGCGGTGACTGCCGGAGGCCTGCCGGGCTGCCCAGCCCGGGCGGCTCCACGCCCGCAGGCCGCGGTGGAGAGTGCGTCCTTGCCGGTCTCTGGACCGCCTCGGGCTCCTCCCTCAGGTCTGCTGGGAGGCCCTGGGCCAGTTTACCAAGTTTCCGCTGACTCAGGGCGGCGGACTGCGGGGATGCCATGCCAGTTCTCCCCAGGCCAAGGCCACTGCCCTTTGCTCGAGTCCTCCCTGCTCAGAAAACGTCTACTTGCTGGGGCTGGCTTTTACCCAGACTGGAACAGAACCACCTTGCAAGCTCCCACGGCTGGATGATTGGCATCCGCCTTTTGGAAAGGGCCCTCCTTCCGCCCGGAGCGCGGGCGGGGCCGGGGCGCGGCGGGGCTTCGGGCCAGCGGCGGAGGGCGGGGCTTAGCGGTTAGAGTGATTGGGGGCGGGGTCGGAGGCGGAGGGCGGGGCTTGGTGGCTGGAGCTATTGGGGGCGGGGCTGGTGGTAAAGGGCGGGCTTGACGGTTGGAGTGGTTGGGGCGGGGCTTGGTGGTTGGCCTGGTTGGGGCGGGGCCGGCGGCGGAGGGCGGGGTGAGGATGGGGAGATGGGGCGCCGGTGGGGAGCTGGGTGCGGGCGGGCGGTGGAGGGCGGGGCGAGAGGGGGAGGCGGCGCAGGCCAGGCGCTGGCCCGGCGCTGGCCGGGCTGCGGGGCAGGGAGCCCGGCCGGGCGGCTCCCCGCGCCCCGGCGGCGGCTGCTGCCGCCAGCCCGCGGTGGGAAAGCCTGAGCGGTAGCCTGCCCTCTCCGGCCTGCGCTTCCCGGGGATATTTCCTTGGCGCCTTTGGGCGCTGCCCCTCACAAAGCCGTGCGGGGCCCTGGTGCTTTCTCTGACGGCTTGGAAGGACGTGTCCCGGGGGCGGTGGGTGGGACCGCAGCGGGGCATCTCGGAGCCCGGCGGAGGAGCCGCGTTGGCCAGCAGGACTCGGGCTGCTTATGCCCTACCCTGGCTTTTACCTCCGCTCAGCTTAATTTGGGTCTGTGCTGAGGTCGAGGCGGAGTCTAAGGAGACACGGAGAGTGACCTTGAAGAGTGGTTGTGAATAGTAGCGGGCTTCGGCGGGTCTGCGCGCCCTGTACAGAACCGGCATGGCTGTTCGTCACTGCTGTTGCCCACCGACCACACTTAAGTCCCAGCTATTTGGGAATTTTTTTTTTTTTTTGTCGGTCATGGGGCTTGAACTCTGGGCCTGGGCGCTGTCCCTCAGCTCTTCAGCTCAAGGCGAGCGCTCTACCACTTGAGCTACAGCGCCACTTCCGGTTTTCTGGTGGTTTATTGGAGATAGGAGTCTCACGGTCTTTCTTGCCCGGGCTGGCTTTGAACCGTGATCCTCAGATCTCAGCCTCCTGAGTAGCTAGGATTACAGGCGTGAGCCACCAGCGCCCGGCTTATTTGGGTATTTTTTAAGCGTATGTTTTTCAGGATATACTGTTGTGCTCTACACCCCTGTTCCCTTCTATCCTTCCAAAACAGAACAAAAACAAATGCCACTTAGGACAGACTGCCATAGGTAGTTGTCAGCAGGGCTCTTGTTAGGTTTTTGAGCTTGTACATTTAAGTGATACAGGTTATGAAGTTCTGTGTTGATGCTTTTTTTTTTGTAGGTCCTGGGGCTCGAACTCGGGGCCTGGGCGCTGTCCCTGAGCTCTTCGGCTCAAGGGAAGCACTCTACCACTTGAGCCACAGCGCCACTTCCGGTTTTCTGGTGGTTTATTGGAGGCAAGAGTCTTCACAGACTTTTCTAGCCTGGGCGGGCTTTGAACCTGAATCCTCACTCAGATCTCAGCCTCCTGAGTAGCTAGGATTACAGGCTTATATTTCATGTGAGTCCATTAACTCTGCAGATGTGTCTGTGTACTTGAAATTGTCTTGTTTTTTTGTTTTGTCTTTTTTGTGCTGGTCCTGGATCTTGAACTCAGGGCCTGGGCACTGACACTGAGCTTTTTTGCTCAAGGTTAGCATTCTGCCACTTGAGCCACAGCTCCACTTTCATCTTTTTGGTGATTAATTGGAGACAAGAGTCTCATAGACTTAACTGCCTGGGTTCAAACCTCCATCCTCAGATCTCAGCCTCTGTAAGTAGCTAGGATTATTGGTGCAAGCCATCAGTGCCCAGTGAGAGTGGCAAGGAAGGGAGGGAGGGAGGGAGGGAGGAAGGAAGGAAGGAAGGAAGGAAGGAAGGAAGGAAGGAAGGAAGGAAGGAAGGAAGGAAGGAAGGAAGGAAAGAAGGAAGGAAGGGAGGAAGGAAGGAAGGAAGGAAGGAAGATTTGGTCTCTGCTGTTTGATTTCAGCTATTCACAAGGACTACTTTTCAAACTTTTTTTTTTTTTTACTCTCCCTACCAAGAAAATGGTGATTCATCCTAGTCACTTCCCAAATACTTTTCAGACTTGGTAAAATTTGACATAAATGTCACTGCTAAGTGACAAGTTTTTGTTTTTAAATAACTTTTTGTAGTGCTGGAATTAGAACTCAGGGCCTCTTCCAACAGGCCCGGATTGCTTGCTCAGCGTGTGTGTACTCTACTACTTGAGACATGCCTTCTGTTTAGTTTTCTGCTAGTTATTTTGGAGATGGAGTCTTAACAAACTTTTCTACTTGCTTGAAATTGAACCTTACTAACTTTTTGCCCAAGCCAGCCCTGAACCTCAGTCTTTCCAGTTACCTCCCGAGTATCTGGGATTACTGATGAGAGCCATTGGACCGATTGCATCACACTTTTAGGTGACAGTGAGCAAGGTCAGCAAGGCCTGTCTTTTATGTAAGCAAAAAAACCCCAAACAAACTGTACATAAGTAAGTGGGAAAACTTTCAAGTTAATACAAGTAAGGGAGAGAACTCTGAAGAGTGAGTAATAGATAAGCAGTTAGATGGTGTGTTTTCCAAGGAAGGAGCAGCAGGTGCAGAGGCCCTAGGGTTTGCTATGGCCAATGGCGGGTCAGAGAAAGCCATTGCACTGAAGCCTTGAACTTTGTGGGTGCCACAAGTGCTCTCTGAACTGCCAGGATGCGAGTGACATCCAGCAGCATTCCTTTGCATAGAACGATGCCATGCATCAGTTAGCTTTTGCTGTGTGACCCACCAAATTCCTAAGGCCAGTCCCATCACCATTTATGCTTAGGTCCTGCTTCTGCAGTTTTGATAACATGGTCTGGGCTCAGCTGCGTGATGGTTTAATTGGTCTGCCTTCTTCAATCAGCTTTGATAACTGGGAAAAGACAGTAACAGGATCACATGTCTCCTGTCCTCCTGCAAGCCAGTCTGGACCTACACATAGGAGTTTCAAGAGAGTGACGAGAGATGCACTGTTGCCCCTGGGTGCTGTGGACAAGATGGAGGCACAGTATAATGTGCGCCCCTCTGGTGCACTGGCTCGGTCAAATTCTAGCCAAGGTCAGACCAGAGGTGCAGGCATAGGAACACTCCCTTGATGAACGGGCCATCAGATCACCTTGCATAGTGATGGCTTGCTCTTGTTTTGGTTCTTCTTTGTATATAATACAAAGGAGTCTGAAGTAAAAGTGTTTTCTTTCACTTAGAGAAGATCAGTAGGAAGCAGTGCATCCGCAGTGCTGACTGCTTTTGTTTTAAATGTCATGGCCTGGGATGTGAAGGTGCCGCTAGCAGAGGAGATCCTGTGAACACATCACTGGTGTTGAAAAGCAAAATTTTAATGCATATTGTTGTAGATCACGTTAAATAGTCTTAAGTATAGTGTGCTTTTAGGTGGTATAAATATAACATTGTTATTTATTGAGCCCCTATTTATTTTTAGTTAATTTAAAGTACATTCAGAGATTGGTTGTTCTGCTCAGTAGCATTTCACAGTATGAGGCATCGTTATGTGTTTTTCTGTTGCCAGCTAACCAAAACCCTGAGCAGTTCTAGCGGGTGTGTCCTTGAGCTGCAGTGTGGGTCTGCATGCTAATGAGAATTAATAGCAAGAGGAATGCTGACATTCATTTCATATGGTTTTTAATGGGTTGTGTTCTTCCACCCTCCCTCTCCTCCCCCTTCCCCTCTTCCCCATGATACAGAGGGCTTGAACTCTGGGCCTGGGCACCATCCCTGAGCTTCTTTTGCTCAAGGCCAGCGCTCTATCATTTAAGCCACAGCTCCATTTCTGTCTTTTTGGTAGTTAATTGGAGACAAGAATCTCACAGACTTTCCTGTCTTCGCTGCCTTTGACCTGTGATCCCCAGGTCTTAGCCTCCTGAGTGGCTGGGATTATAGGTGTCAGCCACCAGCGCACGTAGCTTCAGTCAAGGGCAGTTTTATGTTCTTTTCATTGTGTGTTGCCTGCCTGTGTGTATGTATAACAGGGCATATAGTGAAACAGACTTGTCATTTAAACTGTCTCACATCCTGGGCCATGGTTTTGTAGAGTGCTTTATTATTGTCTGCCTTTTCACAATGAACATAAAAAATATTATTATGGAGGCAGGTTCTAGTTAGTATGCTGGTCTTCTTGGCCCCATCAAGACAGATACTGCAAACGTTGTAAGGAGAATCATATTTTTGTGATCTTTGGACACCACAATAATCTAGATTTTTACTAATACCCTCAAAATATTATTGTGACTCTTGACTGAAAATTCATTCAGTTACTTTTTATTCTTATCGGTCTTCTCAACCCCCTCTGGGTTGAATAGTAGCTCACTTAGGTAATTTGTCTTTCTTAACCTGTCTGATAGTTGAGGCAGCACATCATTTTAATGTTTAATTATGGTCAGGATAAGTATCTGTAATGTGTAGAAAGTAATAGATTATTTGTCATCACAGTTATTCAATTAGGATATTTCAAAATGTAAACTTAGAGCTATATCCTTTACCCTTGTTATTTTGAAATAAATTTTAGATGGATCAAATATCTAAATTTAAAAAAATGTGTAGCCTAGCAAGCACAAGGTCCTGAGTGCAAACCCTAGTACCACCAAAAAGAAAAAAAAAAGAAAAGCCCTGAGTAACACTTGCTGTGTGTACTGTGACTCCATCCTGTAATCCTAGAGGGAATGGCTTTTCAACACCTGGTGTGTGTGTGTGTGGGGGGGGGGGTTGAGTTGTTGAGAGACTCCATCTCTGCCTTTTCCCCCACCTATTGGGGAAGCATATGGTTGGACAGTGCTCTAGGTTTGGCATTCCCAGTGACATAGGTTTGGCATTCCCAGTGACATAGGGAAGGCAAAAGTAGGTGTAATGCAGCCTGGAGTATAGACAGGAAACCTGGCCAATAGCCAATGTCCAGAGGGGTGGGAGGTATGTCCCTAGAGTGCTGGAGCACCTGCCTGGCCAAGGCGGTGTCCCTGTTTCCCCAGGACCATCAACACACAAAAAAGAAAGAAATCTTAGAGACAGAAAGGCATTTCTCCAGCATGGCGTGTGAGAGGAATTTACAGAAGGCATGAAGGAATGATGTAGGTAAGTTTGGATATTTAAAATGTCAAAAATTTTATATTAAAACTGCTTTTGAGTTTTAGCATTTTCCCATGTGATAAAATATTTCCTAGCTGGGCGCCAGTGGCTCACACCTGTAGCTCTAACTACTTGGACGCTGGGATCTGAGGATTATAGTTTGAAGACAGCCAGGCAGGAAAATCTTACCAAGTTCTTATCTCCAGTTAACTACCAAAAAGCTGAAAGTGGAGATGTGATTCAGGTGATACAGTGCTGGTGTTAAACAAAGAAAAGCTCAAGGGCAGTGCCCAGTTCAAGCCCTGAGATCAGTACAAAACATAAATTTTTTTTTGAAGTCTAAGGTTTTTAGGGTTGTAGGATGCACTAGCATGTGGCTACACTATACTATTTAACCGATTCCATTATTACTTTAGTGTTATTATGTATTCATGCTTAATGTATAAACAGTATACCACAAATTAAATAGAGTTAAATTAAATAGATTTAAATAGATTTCTGTAGCAGGTTGGATTTTTGTGTAAATGGGCACTAATTTGCTGGAGGACACAGGTGTACAGTGCATGATTTTTATTTTTTGGTCAGTCGTGGGGCCTGAACTCTGGGCCTTGGCACTGTCCCTCAGCTCTTCAGCTCAAGGCTAGTGCTCTACCACTTGAGCCACAGCGCCACTCCTGGCCTTTTCTGCTTATGTGGTGCTGAGGAATCGAACCCAGGGCCTCATGCAGGCAAGGCAAGCACTCTACCACTGAGCCACCTTCCCAGCCCGTGCTTCTTTTTCTTATTTACATAACTATCACAGCATAGGGAGTCCCATTGTGCACATATGCATTAGTTGTTACACATTTAGCTCCTGCCAACATGGAATAAATTTTCTTACATTTCTAGAATCATTATTGAACAATGTTCTGTGTTACTGTTGAGTTATTTCAACTAGTCTTAATTTAAAAAGATCTCACAGGGCTGTTAAAACAGTTTTTATTGTAAGACAAAATTCAAGTTCTATGTCAGAATGCAATCATGTTTCTTGCATTTCTGTCTGGAAATGCATATATTTAGCATTTATCCTGTTTTAGACCAGTGTTTTTAGACTGTTTGAATAAGGATGATCTAATAGTAAGGGCCTTGTCTTAGAGTTAGGAGGTCTCTGCCTACCCCTTCATACTGGAGGAGCCCTTTCCAAGTTCCTCTAGTACTTATAAAATCAAACTATAGGTATTAAGAATAATTCCATCTATGTTAAAGACTAGGGTGCCAGGAAACTAGAAATCAGAATCATAGGTGAGAAGGTAGCTCTGTGTGTGTGTGTGTGTGTGTGTGTGTGTGTGTGTGTGTGTGTGTGTGTGTGTGTGTATGTGTATGTGTGTGTACACATGCAAGGTGGTACATGCAAGGTTGAACTCGGGGCCTTGCACTGCTGCTTAGTTTTTTTTGTTTAAGTCTTATGCTTTACTGCTTGAGCTATACCTCCACTTGTGGGGGCGGAGGGGCTGTGGGTTGCTGTTTATTTGGAGATAAGAGTCTCCAGTATTTGTTTGCCTGGGCTAGCTTCAAATTGAGATCCTCAGATCTCTTCATGATTATATATATATATATATATATATATATATATATATATATATATATATATATATATATATATATCTTCATGTCCCCAAACTGATGATTAAAAAGAAAAACAATACCACAAATGAAATACCATCTCATTTCTGAATTTAAATTTTTTAAATCATATACTGGATGTGTAAATACATTTCACTTAAGTATTTTGGGGGAAATTCCTCATGACTATCTTAGGACATTAAGCATAAAACCTTGCAGTGTTAAATATCCAGAATGTGTTTATTAGTGAGCAAATTAGAGTTTTTCTAATCCCAGATTGGATAAGTGCAGGTTATAATTGATGCAGACAATTAATATTTTACTAAAAGCCAGTGCTTTCCCAGCATATGAAAAAAGTCTTTCCCATGACTACATTCTTGTTTTAAAATAGTGATAGCTTTGTAGCAAATTAAATTTAATGAGATTGATAGGGTAGTAACATAAACTCACATGTACTTATAGTTTGTACATAAACTTTATAGGCATTTTATATTTGTGAAATAGTTGTCAACTTTTCATTTTAAAGAAACTAGAAGGATATCACTAAAGGAGCGTTGGTTAATTTCTGTGGATACGTTTAATGACTGTTACTTGAAAATTCTATGAAGGTTGAAATACTCCCTTACTCCCACTAGAGGGGGGTTCCTTCCAACTTAGAACTGCTCTTAGACTTCACATGAAAACCTTGTGTGACAGTGATGTTCCCTTCATTTTAAGTGAGGTTGATCTCATGTTTTTCAAATCAGTTCTGTTTGTAAATATCATAGTAAAAACCTTACAGAAATGGAGAATGTAAAAGGTACTAAACTAGGGTGCATATATATTTTAAGCAAAATTTTTTTGTAAAGTTCCTTTAATTAAACATACTAAAAGTGTAATAAAGAGTTTCAGAAGATGTCTCTGAACCCTACTTGAGACAGACTCCAAGGTGAAGGGTGAGCTGACTTGAGGACTCCACTCACCCCCCCCCCCGGCCCTCCCCAGGGTCTGTGGTGCAGCCTTGTTTCTGTCTGCTTGGTAGCACCATGGGGAGTTCTAATGTCTTATGACAGCTGTGCTCTGCACTTACCTCCAGTTGTCAAATATAGTAAAACCTTGTATTGAAGTAGATTCCTGTTTGCTACAGAATTTTACTGCTTTCTTGACTTTTTAAAAATTTACTTTATTGTTATTATGTTTTCTTGACTTTTTATAGTCTGTAAAAATATGCAGAACTTATTCTGTATTTTTTGCCAACTTGAACTTTAATATGTTGAAGAGTAATTGTACATATGTTAAAATATTCACATTAGGGTTAAAATATTGAGTTGTTATACAGATATGATGTGTGTGCATAATTTGCAATGAAATGTCATATAATGTTCACAGTATTTAATCAAATTGGTGCTTTTCTTTTTGATTGAAGTTTTTAGTGTTGATCAGGAGTTGCAATTTTCAAAACATTTGTAGTTAGTAACATCATGTTATAGAGGACTTGGACAATTCATACAAGTTACAGGCAAGCAGCATTTTGTGTGAAGCCTAAAGTCTACAGACAGTAAGGCTTGTTTCTAAATCTAACAGTTAGCTTTGGAAATGGAAGCATAAACAGAAGTGCTGTCAGTGACTCGTATAAGGATTTTCTACTGTAGTTGATCCAACAGTTCAGTCTTTAGCCTAAAATCATATTTGGTATCAGCAACATATGGTTTTTATCAAAATGAGACTGCTCATGTTCTCAATCCTCCATTCCCTAATCCAGCCTGCCTTTCACTGTGTGCTCCAGCCTTTAGCTCTGTGTGTGTGTGTGTGTGTGTGTGTGTGTGTGTGTGTGTGTGTGTGAAAGAGAGAGAGAGAGAGAGAGAGAGAGAGAGAGAGAGAGAGAGAGAGAGAGAGAGAGAGAGAGAGAAACATGACCTTCATGATGTTCAGGAGCAGGATTTGCTTTTTAACACTCTACTTTCATCTTGGATGTGAGTCTTGGAGCATAATACACTGGATAGGACTGTGTGTCTTCTGTGTAAATACACACCATCTGCCTACTTTAAAAGGGTTAAAACCCTTGGTGAAATGCCCGTCCCCATGGTCTTCCTCTGACTGTCAACATTCAGGTTTGTTTGTTTCCTTGTGTCCTTAACTATTTTCTGTCACACACTGGCTATTTGTAGTAAACAAAGTTAGAAGCTTTACACCCAGAATGTAATGATGTTTAAAAACCAGCAATGATCGGGTACATGTTTTTTTCCTCACAGCTTTTAAAATTCATGTTAATGAGCTCTGGGTTCTAATGTATAAGACTGACAGCCAAGTTTGAACTTGTGCCATCATTTCGCAACTTGTTGCCTAGCCCTGCTGCCTTTTCCAGAGCGGCTTTCAGGAACTCTGGCTCTGCAGCATTCCAGAGATTCAGCTCTGCCCACTTTGATTTGAGCAGGACAAGAAGCTACTAGCAGCAGGCCAGCACTGTGAAACTAGCTGGCAGGGAGGAGCCTTCCCCTCACTGCCTGTCAGGAAGACGGGAAAGTGTGTGCAGCAGCCTGTGATGTAGGTGAGGCCGGTCCTGTGGAGGAGCTCTGTCGACACATGCACACCGAGGCAGGTATTTCCTCCCACAGGAGCCTGTCCAGTCTGAACTCCCAGGAGAAGGGCTGGGAGCACAAGGCGGCCCCGCCCCCGCCAGCTTCCCCTGCTCTCCTTCAGAGCCAACCTTTCGGGGGGCTCAGTGAGGCTTTGATAGTGCCTAAGTCATTTTTCTCCTTATGATTTCAGGTTGAAGTCTTGGCTTCGGAGGATGCAGCCTTTGGACTCAAGGTGTGTGGCCTGGTGTAGGTTATTGTTGTTGTTCAGGTTTCTCCTGTGTCCTGAGTGGGGGCCCAGGCTCTGCTTGAGGCCTGGTTGGCTTGATCAGAACTAAGGAGTTAAGGATTGGCTTTGACAGCGATTAAACTTAGACATAATCCTTGCCTCTTTTTTTTTTTTTTGTAGAAGATGTGATCAATAATAAAGGAAACTTATACTTTCATTTAGTAGTAAGTGACTTTTAAATTTGAATGCATCTAGGTGCAAGATTTTCTGAGTTCCCCCTAGTTTGGGTTACTACAGTGTGCAGTTGTTTGTTACCTGAGTGGTTTATTTCTTATTCTTGCTTCATACTGGTCTCTTTTGGTCCATTCAGGACCAAAGCAAAAATCCAGCTCTTGTTTGTAAGGAGCCCACAATGGGTTGGCAAGGGCATAGAAACAAATGAATTGTCCCCAGGCGGGCATGAGTCCATGCTAGCAACGCGCCAGAGGCTGAGAGTGAGGCGGGAGGAAGGGAAGGCTGCCTGGCAGGCTGGCCCCTGAGCCAAGTTGAGAGTCGGGAAATGAAAGCTATTTTCAGGTAGGAACTAACCATGGAAAATATCAGAAGCAATCAAAGTCAAATTCTGCCTGTGTGACATGAGCTGAGGTTGGAAAGGTTAAAGATACTTTTATCCTATAGAAAATCTGAAGCTATTAAAAGATTTTAAGCCAGGGTACTGGTCAGATTTACCATCTAGATAGAGAACTGTAGCCACATGTTGGAGGATGGATTTGCCCAGGTTCCTTCCTGTCAAGGGCAGTGGTCTGAGCTGCTGTGGTAGATGTGAGGAGATCAGAGAAGTGGAAGCCAGTGGAGAGGTGAGCAACACTGTGGGACATAGGAGTTTTAGAATTAAAATCTTCCAAACCTGTGTTCTTTAAGAGATTTTTCACCGTTTATGCAGATGTGCTATTTTTAAAGCCTGTATGTCAAAGGAAGCACATATTTGGGCAGCTGGCCACACTCTTGTACAAGTGTGAAGGGCAGAGGAAGTACCGTGGAGGACTTGCTGTCAGGAGAGAGCTGAGGCTGGAGGGAACTCCGAGCCTGAGGCTGAGGATGGTTCTTACCTCACTCCTTTATAAAGTTCACCATTCCTTGTTTGCATTTTCTCCACCTGCCGTTCTGAATGGTTGGCATCTAACACGTGCTGTGGAAGAGTTGTGCGGTAATGACAGGTGAGGTGACTACCACAGTCAAAGCTCTGCTGAAGTTAGGAACTTGGCAGGGTTTGGAGTTGCACACATGCATGCATGCCACTGGAAAGAAAAGGCGTGAATTAGTACTTCAGAAATATTTGCTGTAGCGAGTTTACAACCTTAATATGTTTTTATGTTTCTATGTCTGTTCAAAATTAGCAAAATAAATTAAGCCCAAATAGAGCTAATTCCATATTGTTTACAGAATTTAACATATGGCCGTCTCCCGAATTTTCCATTTTAATTTAATACCCAGCATGCATGCAAAATATTCATTGCATATCTAATAAACATGTAGGGTGAGTTCTTGTGAACTCATCTTCATAATCTTTCATACTTACTGAGTATGCCAAATTGCTGAAGAGGGCTGTAGCCAACCGCCCCATGGTGCGTGGGGTCTGGCGCACAGAGCCGATTGCTTTAGCAGCCCTAAATTCAACAAGGCTTTAAAATTTGATTTTTTTTTTTTTTACTACTTCATTACCTGGAAGTCAGCAAAAATATTTTTGAATGTCAGAATTGACCTTATTTCTTATGAAAAAAATCTAAATATTCAGCATTTCTAATTTTCCAATTTCTTGGGGGGGAAAAATAAAACACCCTCAACTCTGACTCACTGGTAGGCAGGCGCCCCACTGAAAGCATCATCTTGTTGAACAAAGCACATATCTGTCCTTCATCTATTCAGATCCTTTCAATGGATATTTTTCATATTTTTGATCCTTCATTCCACTTGCATGTTTTGCCTTCTCAGCCATGCTTAAAACTATACGCTTAATGTTGGTTTCAGATATAAGTGGAACTTGCAATCATAACTGGAAAAGAGCTTGAACATACTGCAACCCAGAACACAGCCAGCCAGTGCTGCCTATGAACGTGCCCAACTGTAGTCCAAGAGAACCATCCTTCAGTCATACAAAACCTCAGGACTTAGTCTGACATGAAATTAATATCGGGTGTGAATGTGTATGTGTGTGCGTGTGTATGTGCTACCACATTCTTGAACTCAGGGCCTCCTATTCTTGCTCGGCCTTTTTGCTTATAGTTAACACTTTACTATGTGAGCCTAACCAGCATTTTGCTGGTTAACTGAAGATGGAGTTTCCAGAATTCTGTCTGACTTTGAATCAAGATCTTCCCGGCCTCATTCTCCTGAACAGATTAAGATTACAGGCATGAGCCACCAGAGCCTGCTGTGAGAGACATTTTGTTTTAGACTAATCTGGTGGGAAACATATCTATGCTTGCTCTTCTACTTTTTTAATGTTACTTTTGTACAGGCCACAGCTTCCTCCTCATCCAGCCCACTGTCCTCAACAGGACCTGGGAAAATCTATCCTCCGACATGTGACTACAGTGCTCTATCTAAAAGACAAACCTAACCAGTATCCTGACTCAAAGTCTTTTAAAAGCTTTTGTTTTGCCAGGCTTATCTTAATTTAAACTTTGAATTTGAAATGCTCACAACTAATTTCATAGTAGAATATTGAGCACTCCAACTATTTTAATGATTCATTTTCTTTTCCTTTGAATTTAAATTATTTCAGACTCTTTTTTTCAGTTGGTCATGGGGCTTGAAAACTGGGCCTGGGCGCTGTCCCTCAGCTCTGCAGCTCAAGAGCCATAGCGCCACTTCAGTTTTCTGGCGATTAATTGGAGATGAGAGTCTCCCTTTCCTGTCCAGGCTGGCTTTGAACAGCGATCCTCAGAGCTCAGCCTCCTGAGTAGCTAGGATTACAGGAATGAGCCACTGGCGCCCAGCTAGTTCAGACTTTTTTAATCCAGTGAAGATGGCTGGTTTTTATTTATGAATAATTATAAAAAGCAATAATTATAGAGGATGTGCTTCAAAAGTTTTTTGTTTTGTTTTTTGCCTATCCTTGGGCTTGAACTCAGGGCCTGGGTATTGTCCTTGAGCCTTTGTACTCAAGGCTAATGCTCTACCACATGACCCACAGCACCACTTCTGGCCTTTTCCGAGTAGTTTATTGGAAATAAGAATGTCATGGACTTTCCTGCTCAGGCTGGCTTCAAACAGCAATCCTCAGATCTCAGCCCCCTGCGTAGCTGGGATTACAGGTATGAGCCCCTGGTGCCTGGCTCAAAGTTTAAAAAAAAAGAAATCAGGGAAAATAGGTCTTTATTAGGAAAGGAATGTTCTGTTGTAAACTAGACTACTGGCTTGAGTTTTAATATTAAGACTTGAATAAGTTAAAAAGTACAAAATTCTATTAGAAAATACAAGTCCCAGGGACAGCCAATATGAATTATTCTTTACAAGGTTAGTATATCTTCTATATTCTTAATGGACAAAGCAAAATGATAAATCAGCTAAGCAAGTGTGTATGTATCTGTAATTATGTGATTGAGCATAGAAAAACAGCTTAAAATTGACTTGCTGCTTACAAATTTTGCCAAGAAACTGATAGTAGATAACGTCATTTGGTTTTGTTTGGGGATTCTGAAGTAGTACCTCCAAGTTGTCCGGGGCTGGCTTTGAACCCCCCTGGTCTCACTGACCCTCATTGACCTGGCTGCACTCAGCTTCATGAGTTTCTTTTTTTTTTCTTTCTTTTTTTTTTTTTTTTATTGTGAAAATACTGTACAGAGGGGTTACAATTACATGGGCAAGATAATGAGTACATTTCTTATCAAGCATTGTAGCCTCCTCCAGCTTCATGAGTTTCTTTGAAGTCATATCAATCTATGTGTTACTGCTCCATACTCATGAATATCCTTCCTCTTCTAAATTCTTTGCTAGCTAAGAATTGTGAGAAGCAACTTTTAGTTACTAAACTCTCCATGAGTTTAGTAACTCCTCCTGCAGTGTGTAGTTAATCAATGCTGTGTGACCACTGTTGTTCTCCCATGGGATTAAGTTGGAGAGTGGCGAGGCAAGGGGTGGGGGACACAGGTGAGTGGAGAGAGGAGGGTGGGTGAAAACAGTCATCATGTTCAATGCACATATATGAAAATGGAAGCACACAACTTGAGGGTCTGGATGAGGTTGGGAAAGACGGGGGAGAGCAATGCAAGAGGTGTGACATTGATCAGATCGCACAGTACTCATAAATGGACCTGTTGAATTGAAACCCCTGTAGACAGCTATTTAAAGATAATAAAGCAAAATGGAGTGTAAACTGCAGGAGATGTGCAAGGGCCTGTGGTGGTCTGGATGTGGAAGCCCAAGGCCCAAGAGGCCCTTGTTCCAGAGCCCGGGCCTCAGCAGTCTCCTCTTAATATTACAGCCTGGAGCACAATTTCTATTTCTTCCTTTACATTTGTCATTATTTTTCTTTCTGTTTACCTTTTTGTCCTCTTTTGTCATTTTTAGAGCTTTTCTTCATCTCCTAGAATATAAAAAGCCCAAGTAAGCTCAACTACCTAAAAAGTAAGAATTTAAAAGTACATCCTAAAGTGGTTTACGCATTTTTATTCATGTCTTCATTAATTAGATATTGCAAAGAAAAATAACTTCAAAATTCAAACTTCTCCTCTTGCTCTACCTGACATGGTCTCCTAAGGGCAGCCCTGGGCCTGCTCTGTCCCCCTTTGACCTTCCCTCTAGAGCTTGCCTTTCTCTTCTGCATCTCATGGGCCTGCTTCCTTTCTAGAGCAGGCCATCGGGACCCAGGCCTGCCCTTCCTGCCTCCTCCTGCTGATTGCCCGGGCTCACCCTCTGTGCCTTGCAACTGCGCAAGTTCCCTCTGCTTTGTTGGTATTTGGGGGGCAGCCTGATGTAGCCCAGCCAGTTCTGTTACACAGCACCATGTTCCCTCAAGACTATTCCATACAGATGCCATTGCTTCATCTTTCTGTGTGAAGGATGTGTTAATGGTTATCCAGAGTTTCACCGATGCTTTGGCAAATGTGATTGCTTTAATCCATCCTGACCCTACCTTCTTCTTTTTTGGTTGTGGGGCTTGAACTCTGGGCATGGGCACTGTCCCTGAGCTCTTCAGCTCAAGGCAAGTGCTCTACCACTTGAGCCACAGTCCCACTTCCAAATTCTACATTTTTGATACATCTCTCAGAATGAGCTTATGCTAGGACAATGTCCAAGAAAAAATACATTTTGGACATAATTGTATGTTCTGTGATACAATTATCATTATCTAGTCTGTCTTGTTTACTATAGAGTTGATCATAATTCCAAGTAAACATAAAAATTTTTAATGGAAAAAAAGGGATTCGTCATCTAGAGATTTCTAAATAAAAGTGAATTTATTTTGATTTTTAAAGGAAGGTATTTTTGTGTAATAAAAACGAAAACCACTGTATGGCAGAACTCCACTTGTTTTTTTTTCCCCCCTGACCAGTGGCCTTGCACTGTCATTTCTGAATCTTGAGTGTAACTGTGTAAGTGAAAGCTGAAGCTCACTTCCATTTGCTTAGCCATGTCCCAGTCACTAGAGAGCTCTAGGGGCCACATGCGGCACTGAGTATAGGGAAAGCATTTGTGTCTTTGTGGCCAGAGCCCAACCTGAAAACAAACCTTCTGAGTGTTTATACAAGACAGTGGAGCCTAACACATTTGACAATTAGAACAGCCATTTTTTTTGACTAAATGATTTGAAACTACAGAAAATAAGTGGAAGACAGAAGGAATTTTCTGTAGAGAGGATGTTTGTTCAGAGAGAAATGCAAACCATAAAGTTGGCATGTCCATCAGATTTCGAGAGAAGGAAAGTTTTAAATGTTGTAATGAAATGAACACCCTTCTCCTAGGTTACATTTACTTCATCGATTTGACTGGCAGTGTGCCTGGGCCACTAATACAGTATGTCAGGTTTATAATGGTTAGTAGTGGAGTACAGTGAGATTTGAACAATTTACGGATTTAAAGTATGCATTAAAATTTTTCCATTTTAAAAACACATTATATAAGCCAGGTGATGGTGGCTCACACCTGAAATCCTAGCTACTCAGGAGGCTGACATCTCAGGATCACAGTTTGAAGCTAGCCCAGGCAGGAAAGTCTGTGAGACTCTTCACTAAAAAAAAAAAAAAAAAAAAGCCAGAAGTGGACCTATGGCTCAAGTGGTAAAGGACTAGCCTTAAGTAAAAAAGAAGCTTAGGGACAGTGCCCAAGCCCTGAGTTGCTTAGGACTGGTACAAAACAAAACGCATTGTATATTTAAATTTCTTTTTTTTTAAAGTTATACCATACACATTTTCTTGGTTAACTTGGAAGTGGGTGTGACTGACTTAGGTGAAAGTGTTTTTAAGGTTAACAGTGTCATTGAAATGAAACAAGCAAACGTTTTCTTTGGGTTTTATCATCTTAGACTCTTGTGACTTTCCATACTAAAAAGGATTTATTTTTGCATATATAATTAAAACCTCTTACGAATCTCTAGAAAAAAAAAATAGGTGACCATGTTTTTTTTAAGATCATTTTCGTCATTGAGTTTAAATTAAAATGACAAAATACATTGGCACCACAAAGGACTTTGTCATGTTCCCACAAATGAAAGACAAGTAGTCTCTACCGCTTTCTCAGCCATGATGAGGGAATCCATGTTGCCTGTTCTCTTCTTTTGTTCAGAATTTCCTAGCCTTGTTTCTGCCATCTGCTGGTGGTTCATACACTTACATGTTTGATTTACTTTATTATTCTTTGGCAGGGATTTGGAGGAAATATTATTTGTAACTTTTATCTACCCTAATGTTTTCAATTCCACTTAGTGTTAGGTTTTTAAAAAGAGGTAAGCCGAGTAAGAACAGCACCAGCACGCACGTGGTATTCAGATAAGGGTAGGTTTATTCAGTAGACCTGCTGGGACCAGGCAAGGGTGGCACTCCACGTGGCTGGGAAAGGCCTGGGAATGAGAGAGAGCTGGGAAGAGAGGAAAGAGAGAGAAAAGAGCAGAGAGAGGGGTAAGAACAGTAGCACTCACGTGGTATTCAGGTAAGGGGTAGACCTGCTGGGACCAGGCAAGGTTGGCACTCCACGTGGCTGGGAAAGAGAGAGAGCAAGAGAGCAAGAAAAGAGCAGCAAGAGCTAGAAATGAACAGAGAGAAAAAAAAGAGAGAGGAGAGCGAGTCTGGGCCTGGGCTAGCCCTTATGTAGGGTATGGGTGGGGAAGGTGTGGCCACATCAAATTCAGATGTGACCTCAGCGGATGCAGATGTGACCTCTTCCAGGTGTCCCAGTTGCCTAGGTAACGCAGGTACTGGGTGGAGACTTTGCTGCGAGGAGGGTGGAGTCTGCTCGCCATCCAGGAGCGGACCTTACATTCCAGCCTTTTAATAATCATGAAATAGGGCGAGGATTCTCTCTGGCTACTTCCTGCTGACAAGGGGCGTCGACAATAGGGATAAAAGGCTGGAATTTGGTCTCCTCCCAGAGAAGGCAGTGAACAGCAGCTGTCCCTTGGTGGCGTGAGTCCTTGGATGAAATCTGGAGAAGTCTCATGAGCATTGAGGGGCTGGAAAAAAAAATACTAGAGAGCAAATAAATGGCAAGAGGAAGGACTTGGGGCTGAAAATGTTGGTAGAAATGTCCCTAGTTACTTCTGACATCTGGCGACTAGGTAGAGAATTCAGGTGACAAAGGCAAGAATATAAATCCCTGTTCAGTTAATAGGTAGACAGGTATAGACATTGGATGGGCAGGCTTCTTACTTCTACTGACCTCCCGGCTCAGGTTAATTTTGAAAGGGCAGGCACAAAGTAGCTGATGTGACATCATCTCCCCTTACTCCTTTCCACGTTCCCTTGTTCCCTAGACTGGCTGAGTCTAGGTGCTCGTTGCTGGGATGGCTTGTCCCAGTTGGTATTCAAGATTTGAACTCAAGGCCTGGGCACTGTCCCTGAGCGCTTCCGCTCAAGGCTAGCACTGAACCACGTTGAGTTACAATAGCACTTCCAGTGTTCAAGGAGGTTTGAACTCAAGGCTAGCACTCTACCACACTGAGTTATAGTATCACTTGCAGAGTTTAGCTGGGAGACAGAGTCTTAGCGATTTTTTAGCCCGAGCTGGCTTTGAACTGAAATCTTTGCCACAAAAGCCCTTTATTATTTTCAATTAAAGCAACAAGGAGATCAAGTAGAATAAGTAGAGCTTACCTGGTTCTTATCAAGAATTGCCAACAAATATTCTGAAATGACAAAACTCATTAGATGTGATGAAAATTTTAGCATAAATATGCCCAGTATTTTAGAACCATGTAGTCAGTAGTGGAATACACAACACAAAACAAAAAAGGCAAAACTCAAAACCTAAAATTTTGACAACATTTAGACATCTTTGCTAACAAAGCACATCAGATGGTTGGGCCTCAGTTACTAGGGCCTGTGAAAACAGCAACTTGTTAGCAAGGCACCTTAGAATAGATGGAGTAGTAAACTTAGTGGAAGGTTAAGGGTCAGATGGGGCCAATCCCTTAACCCACCACGTGGCCAAGATGGCGGATTCAAGATGGCGAATTTCTGAAAGAATGCAAAGAAAGCCTGAATAGATTAAGCCTACATTGGCTAGCCTTTGAGAGGGAACCTAGAGGGGGGTCCCTGGGACCCAGCCTGCGTCGCACTCTTCAAGGCACAAGCCAAAAAGTTGTAGAAAAAAAGGGTAGAAAGTTGCCCATGAATGGCAGAGAGAGCAAAGAGCCTGAAATTAAACTTCTGACCATTTACCATTGCAGTAGCAAAAACTGTGCTTCTGAGAATGGCATAAAAATGAGGCTCTCTGGCTTTCCAGGGAGCGCGGGAGACATTTCAAAGGGGTTTCACGGCTCAGGCGTGATTCGTAGCACCCCATTAAATGAGTAGGAGAGTCAGTCTGGTGAGTGAAGGAGAGCTGACCAGGCAGAAGCGGCGTCCCGACTTCCCCCAGAGCCCTCTAGAGAGAAATGGCCAAGCCCCCAAAGCCAAGCGTCCTCGGCTTCAGAGGTGACCGGCCTTTCAGCTAAAGGCCGTAGGAGCTCTCTGGCGTGGCGCCACGTCTGGACAGAGACTGAGCGACAGAGAGCCGTAGAGTAGTTTCACTCACCAGAGTAGAGAAGTGGTGTGGACGTGGATGTGAAGGCAGCAATGGTATCGATGCGTTGATTCCGCCGCAGACAGACTGGTTTGCAAAAGGCCGTCAGAACTGCAGGTATTCCTCAGAGCAAAAAGGGAAGAACAAAAAAAAGAAAAAGAAGAAAAAAACAGAGAAATCCCAGCTATCCTGACTTTAAGCCTTTATCAAGTCACGGCACCATTTATGTTAGGTTCCTAAAAAGAGGTAACCGAGTTAGAACAGCACCAGCACGCACGTGGTATTCAGATAAGGGTAGGTTTATTCAGTAGACCTGCTGGGACCAGGCAAGGGTGGCACTCCACGTGGCTGGGAAAGGCCTGGGAATGAGAGAGAGCTGGGAAGAGAGGAAAGAGAGAGAAAAGAGCAGAGAGAGGGGTAAGAACAGTAGCACTCACGTGGTATTCAGGTAAGGGGTAGACCTGCTGGGACCAGGCAAGGTTGGCACTCCACGTGGCTGGGAAAGAGAGAGAGCAAGAGAGCAAGAAAAGAGCAGCAAGAGCTAGAAATGAACAGAGAGAAAAAAAAGAGAGAGGAGAGCGAGTCTGGGCCTGGGCTAGCCCTTATGTAGGGTATGGGTGGGGAAGGTGTGGCCACATCAAATTCAGATGTGACCTCAGCGGATGCAGATGTGACCTCTTCCAGGTGTCCCAGTTGCCTAGGTAACGCAGGTACTGGGTGGAGACTTTGCTGCGAGGAGGGTGGAGTCTGCTCGCCATCCAGGAGCGGACCTTACACTTAGTACATTTAGTTAGCTTTTTTTATGATATTTTAGTTTCTTTTTTAGCTCTGTCTTAAGAGGAATGAATGAATGTGAAGTTAAGGAAAGATAGAAGACTGTTGGCCAAGGTACATGCTATTCAGGGGTTAGGAGGCAGGCGTGGAGACGGAGAGTGACATGAGAGCTGCTGGGATCTTGCCTGACTTCTAGACTTGGATTCCTGTGCAAAATTCCACTGTAAAGTTGGCAAATTGATTTGGAGATGCCAGCCTTACATGTCTATAGGTCTAATATGCTGCCTGTATTCATTTGGGAGAACATTCAACTCTACCCTCATTTATTATTCTTCTAGTATGTGATAGTCTAAGGTATTCTCACTAGTTTGGATGAAAATATAGCTATTTTTCATGTACAAACAAATCTTCCCACTAACTAAAGCCAGGAAAGAAACTTTATTAATATAGAGACCAAATATAAGAATTTCAGTTTTTACCACCTTTTGTCTTCTTTCCAAATTTCCTTTGTCATTGCCTTGTTTTACTCTAGATAATTGATCACTTATTTTTCATTATTTCCTCAAAGAAGAAATTAACCTACACTACGAAAAAAAAAAAATCCCCACAGTGAAGAAGGCTGAGATAGCCCGTTACTTTAGGTTTAGATCTGTCTGGTGACAAAGTAGGACAGGAATCTATGCTCTGCCTCCCAGGTAAGTGCCTTGTTCACAAAATTATTAGAGTATTTCTTACTAGTTCTCCTAAGGAGAGGAATGAAAGACTAGATTGAATCTTACAGAATTATCAGCTTTACATAGCTTAATGATCTAATGTTGGTTCAACTCAATGTATTAATCAATGTATTTTAAATGTATGTCAAGTAGTAAAAGCAACATTTTTATATGTTGTGCACTTCAGTTAGAAGGGATATGTATTGGAATGATAGGTATTTGCAAGATGTACATGGGGTTTCATTGGCATCAAAGTACACAGTAGGTCACATAGCCTAAGTGAAAGATATAAGCTGTTTCTGGAATATCCTTGGATATTATATGGAAACAAGTATATCATGACCACATGCTGCTAGCATAATAGGAGCTCCATTTCTGCTAGATCAAATACTCTGTCAGGTAGGTGGCTGATACTAGCTAGATGTACTGACTGCAGAGTGTCTGTCCTCAGGTCCGCAGAGTACATGGTGCACCAACGTTTGCCTTAACGCACTGCTGGAGACCCACAGGGGAGAGGAGGGAGCTGTAATGCTGCACAGTTCAGACCCACTTTGGTCGGATTTTGTTCAGTTTTGTAATGGTGTTAGGAACCAAACATGGCCTTCAGGTACTATGGATTTCACAAGAGGGCTTTTTAAGTGAATGCTGGAAGCAAGCTTATTTACTTGGAAAATTTGGAATTAACCCCATTTCTTTTCTCTGGGGATGTTAGTTTAGCATTAATTTTTGAGGACTAAATTTTCTAGTAATGACAAAAATGCACATCCATCCCCTCCTTCAAGCACTTGTTCGTGTGGATGTGCATATATAATTAGAGACATGTTTCTGAGCTTGCTGGCAAAATTCTTTAGCCTAGAGTTTCTGTGACCATGTTATTAATCATCAAACTGCTGAAGATTTTACTAAGAAGAAGCAAAGGAAAGCTTTTTGGAGATTACAGGGTCTGGTATTGATTGTGCTTGTTCTAGGGTGTCTCTATGTGCCAAATTTTAAAGCCAGCTTGGTTTCTTCCTATGGTGAAGGTTCTCCTCCCCCTGACTTAAATTTGGCCTCTTCCCAAGCTATGTCAATTTTTTCAAGTCAGTTGAGAATGTCAAAGTGGCTGGTGTTGAAAGAGCCAATATGTTAGAAGATGCTTAAAGCCAAGTAGAACATTTGTCTGAAGTAAAGAATATATTAAAACATGGTTTTTAAAAATCAAGTTTTGGGGACAAACCCGTGGAATTAATGCTCACATGCCAGATGTACTTCTGATAAATTCTTGTAAAAGATATTCTCCAATAAGCAATAAAATTGCCACCTTCAGTTATTCACAAAAGTATGCCAATAAAAATTCATGCTGACGACTTGAAAGGATAATTCCAATAACAACTCATAGCGTAACTTAAACAACAAGATTGGAAGCAAGAAAAAGTCTGGGGGGACTATTTGTTTTGACCCTGGTCTTCTCATTTTGGCCTTTTGATCTTGTGTTGTCACTCTAGTATATTCATTCACCTATACTGAAGGACTGAAATGTGGTGGGACATAGTCACAAGCTCTAAAGAGAAGGAACAAGCACCATCGCTCGTTTGATTTATAGCATAATAGCCTGTTCAGTTCCGTTGGCATCTCCACTGCTGCTGCTTTGCTAAGCCAAGGGTCTTGTCATATCTCATGGGCAGCAGGCCAGTGGCTGTCGTTGTCTATCCCAGTGTACTGGCTACTGTGCCGGCCAGGCCCCTCTGCCTGTGCAGATTTAGGTATCTCTCTAGCTAGGACAGAGTCCTGTCTCTGCCCAAAGCACACCTCAAGTGCGGCTGGTCAGTTTGCTGCCTGCCTCATATATGGCCTTAGGTAGACACATGAGAAGGAGCGGCAGCTAGAAGGAAGGGAGCTGCAAGGAGCTGTGGTCCTCAGGGCTACAATTAAATCCTACAGGAAGTTTCTTAGGTTCTCTGACCCTTAAATTCTCAGGATGCTGAGAGCTCAGGGTAAGCAGTTTGAAGCCAGCCTGAACGGAAAAGTTCACTTGACTCCATCTCTAAAACAACCAATGAAAAGCCAGACTGGAAGCGTGACTCAAGTGGTAGAGCTCCACCTGAGCAAGGCTCTCTCCATTGCCAAATTTTAAAGCCAGATTGGTTCCTTCCCATGTTGAAGGTTCTCCTCCCCTCTTCCCCTGACTTAAAGGGACCTTACCAGTACTTCCAAAATTCTATCTCCAGTGACACCAGAAATAAAGAAGGGTCTTTTAACTTCCCTCTGCCATTTCACAGATTAAATTTTATTTCAGGATGACATTTCTTTTGAGGGGGAAAAGGAGATGAAAAATGAAATAGCAGATAATAAGAGTACATATGATGTAAGATGATACTGATATGGGTGGATAGTATACATTAGCCAGTAAAATTACAAAAAAAAATTAAAAAGCATCTTAAAAACAATTTGAAACAAATTGCTTGAACATCTAAACATTTTATATCCATTTTTTGTGTCTAAAGTTTGTAACTTCTTCCAAATTTCTCAATGTATACTCCTATTTTTGTTTCAATATTTAAGGCCCTGTTGAAAGTATAAGCGTCAGCATGCTTAATATCATCAGAAATATAAATTTAATAAGACTGTAGTATAAGAATGACAACAGTTGTTTAATTTTTAAAATGTTATCTCTATGTGGGAAGAAATTGAGAAACCTTGATTTCTGGGACACAGGAAGAATTTATTTACTATGTGGACCTTGGTAGTACTGCCGCTTTGATAGTAAATACATAGGACACTGATGACATCATACTTAGAATGGCCTTCTTGTTTTTCAGTTGACTGGAAAGTAGGAGGTGCTATTTAATAGTATGCACCACTGCACACACTTGGGCAATACGTGCTTCCTGTATGTACACGCGAGCGTTCTGTTCTCTTCCATAGGATGCATGGAGAAGTTAACCTCTCTGAAGGATAAGTTCTAAAAGGAAGGCAATGGACATCTGCCAGACTTGTTGGCGGGAATCATGGACAAGAGCAAGGCCTGTCTGAACTGCCACTCAGTTTTTATTCTGTGCGTTTGCAGGGCTGGTGATTAGAGTGGCTTTCGCCCAATTATGCTGTGATTATTCTGCTGCACTGTAATTGACTGGGGAGATATGCTAATACCTGTCATTTGGGATGATAAAAGATGAGCGGGGGACGCAATGCATTATTTAGCTGGCTGTGTGATAGATGAGGGATGCGCAGAGTGCTTTAATTGCTGAGAAGAGAGGTTAAGCTGAACGAACGGATGAATTAGAAATGAGTTTTTTTATGGCTTGTGGAAAAGTGAAATAAAGGAAAATGTGCCTTAAACTAAAGCAGCAGATAGAAATGAATACAGGGGACTAGATCTCCGTGGCAGCCTGCCTTACCAGTTTAAATACAAACGAAAGGTGTGGCGTTTCATAAATAATAATTAGAGTACGACTCTATGATAGATTCTCAGATTAAGCAAGAATTTGCTTGTATTTTAGGTGACAATATTTGTGATTTTTCACCTCTTAGATCCACACTTTGGGCTCATGCTGAAATCCCAGTATATTAAATCCACACTTTGGGCTCATGCTGAAATCCCAGTGTACAGCATTTTTGAATCTGTCCCTTCCAGTTGTAAGCCTCGAGGCATCCTGGTTACTCGTGCCTGTGCATCTTTCAATAAATGGCAGAGGAGAAAGCAAGAAAAAAATGAATATTTATAATTCCTGAAGAACATAATAATATAATTAGTGAGAGAGTGTGGGGATAATTCATGAGTGACAGAAGCCAACTCATTACTGGTACACCCTCATGTGCCGGTTAGGTATTGGTCCTGTGGAAAAGAATTAACAAATGTATTTCTCTCTTTATATTGTTTACCTTTGTCACCGTCACCGTCACATATAATCCTCTATCCATATTTCACAAAACGATTTAAAATATTCTGTTACAATCTGCGTGGTTATTTATGTGGTGTTGGTGTTTGTTTTATTTTAGTTGTGTGTAGTGTCCAGTTAACAGGAAATCATTTAGAAGAGGCATTGGAACAGAAGTTTGTAGCAGCAGCATTAAAGACTGAAGGATGAGGCCTTGCACATACTATCCATGTCTAGACACCGCATGCTTTACCAAACAACTGGAAGAAAATGTCCCCTACTGTACCATTTTCTCTGGTGGAGGGAGCAATAAGAGCACAGGTTGAGTAGCAAAAAAACGTGCATTTTTGTGAGATGAAGACTAGCCTTCGTGCATCTGTATTGTTATCTGCAGATAGCCAAGCTGCTCAGAGCCTGTTTGATGTATTTTACATGGCAGCATTGAAGAAAGAGCTTGCAGCCTCTGTGTAATGGTCCCTGGCCTTATCTGGAACCCAGCTTGTCTGATAGACTGGATGTTCGTTACCTGTGGACAGATGCTGCCCTCTGCTACTTCAAGTTACATTTTATTGGGACTGATTGGTTAATTGGCACCTGCTTTTGAACATTTTTTTTCTGAAACATATAGAGAAGTTTCTTTATACATACTTTCCGTCAGTGCCCTTGGAATTCCAAAGTTCTTATAGTACCTTGTAGGACAAAAACGATGCTATAAGGAAGGCAAGAAACAGGTGGCTTGAAAGAATTTAATGATAAATGTACAAAGCTAGGATGAGCATAGCATGATACATCAAGAAGCAGCAGTTCTTAAAACCTGATTTACACCAACTTTAAGTGCCGTGTTTGAGAACGCTGAGTAACCGTGGGGAGAAGATCAGGGTCTCTTCTTGTCAGTGTAAGAAGGGAAAGTACCAAGCCTGTCTACTTTTCTACTTTTACTGCTTATTCTTTTTACCTTCCTATCTTGCAACTCTGTTTCTCAAATCTTGATAGTATTTTCCACTTGATATAGAAATTATTTCTTCTTGAAGTCCTTCATTTCAGTAGGTTTGCTTTTTTTTTTTTAGATGGGCAAACAAAATAATGCCTGTAACTTTTTGTTGTTTACTTGCTACAATATTTCTCACGTAAATTTGATTGGTGATAGCATGAAATGGGCTTCTACGCAATAAGGTAACTAGGATCCATGTGATATCACCATTCTTTGCCTTAGACTAAGTTCTTCTCTTGAAAACTGATTTCTTGGCTGGGAAGGTGGCTTAGTGGTAGAGTGCTTGCCTTGCATGCATGAAGCCCTGGGTTTGATTCCTCAGTACCACATAAATAGAAAAGATTAAAAGTGGCACTGTGGCTCAAGTGGCCTTTAGCTGAAGAGCTAAGAGACAACGCCCAAGCCCAGAGTTCAAGCCCTACAACAGACCAAAACAAAAAAACAAAAAAAAAAAACTGATTTCTAGACAGGAAACAATAGAAAACTAACTTCGATAATTTCTTTAATATCAGTGAAAGTCCCTATTGTTTAATTAAAGCTGTTCTGTTAGGTTATTTTTGTAATATCTGAAGTTGCAGTTAAATAATATGGTCATATCACATAGTAAAAATATAAATGTGAGAGTAAAATGGAACACACACACACACACACACACACACACACACACACACACACACACACACACACACACACACACACACACACACACACACACACACACACACACACACACACACACACACACACACACACACAAGTCGTCTGGCTTTGCCATCTTCCAAAGCAGGAAGTGATGACCCAGAAGATCCACACGTCTGTCTCCTCCTCCACCAAAACTGCTGCTCCATGTCTCTCTTAAGTCGTTCTTGCCTAAGGAGCTAGCCTGTGGGGCTCGGTGGGCACACTGGGCCGTGAAAGTCCAGCCTGTGCTTTCTTATGGGGCAGCACTGGTATAGGGGGTGGATGATCAAGTTGGCCAAAGTCATTAAGAAATAGCATAGATGTTGAAACAGGGCCATGGCCCAAGTGGTAGAGCGCCTACCTAGCCAGCACAGGGCCCTGAGTTTAAACTCCAGCTCAGTCCTTCTCTCCAAAAGTGACATGTACATTACATTTTGGCCCAGAACATAAAGGGTGTGTGTGCATGTGCAGCTCCCTCCTGCCATCTTTTATGGTTGCCTCGGCCGAATCTCATTCTCCAGTGTCTGGGGTTCATCAGTCCTCCATGGATGGTCTTTCTCTGCATCCTCGTTTTACATTTCCATGTGCATACACTTTGGGGTTCCATGTTTTATTTTGAGTTGGAGCTGGAGGTGCATGGAGTTGATGTATGCTCAGGATGGCAGAGCGGCAGCAGGACCTTCCAAGGCCCTGTCTTGATAACCAGTGCCACTGGGTTGAAGGCGCCCGAGGAGGAGCCTTGGGAGCCCTGTGACACTGTTTCCCTGATTTCCTTAACAAATCACCAGCAGCATTTTCCTTCTACTTCAAGCCAAGCTCCCAGCGATATACACTGTTGAAAAGTACAAGTCATTAATCAGTCAACTAGAGAATAATCTCTCTTACTTTCTGCTTTTTTGTTTTCTATCGGCTAACTACTGTTGCTGGAATCTTTTGCTGTTTTTGCCTGTAGAAATTGCACAAAATAACCTTTAGAATAGCCGTTCAGAATCTCAAGATCCTTTCTTCCCCTCCCTCAGTACTAGGCATTGCACCCAGGGCCTCATGCTTTCTAGGCAAATGCTCTGTCACTTGAACTACAGCCCCAGCCCTTTTGTTTTAATATTTCTTTTGAGATAGGTCCCACTAGCTTTGTTCAGGTGGCTTCCTGCTTTCTTTCCCTTTCTAGCAGCTTCCATTATAGGCATACTATACTAACCTTAGTTTCAAAATCTTTGCTTTAAAAAAGAATAAAAACGTAGAGCCTCTGGAGTTCATTGTAATCATTTTTTTCCTTCAGCATGTATGTTTGTACACACGTGTGCACGTACATATGTGTGCTTGTGTGTGCCTGTGCGGGGCCTTGAACTCAGGGCCTGGAGGTCATCAGTAGAATGTGCTCTCGTCTCCACAGTGGCGTTGTCTCAGGAATGTTAGCTGTCCTAGTCCTAAGTCCTTGTCACCCTTGAGGGAGGAGATGGTACAGCGTGTGTGCCCAAGGAGAACGTCCTCGAATTCTGCTGCCCGAAGCCATTGATTCATGGTTGCTGTCAGATCTCAGGAGTACAGAGTAGTTTTCTTTCTTTTTTCCCTCCCTACATGTACTTGAATTAAAAAAAAAAAAAAAAAAAAAAAGGAAATTGGGAAGGTTTGGGATACCTGAAAGTGGATACATTAGAATATATGTGACTAAACATGGAAAAGAGCTGATTAGCCTATTTAAAGGAACTGGAACTGTGGGTCAGCACGGTTTCCTTTGTGTGCTGAGCCTCCGAGGCCTTGCTCTGGAGCAGATGTACATTCTCCCTCTAGGTTGTTCTGGGATGGGGTTCTTGGGGTGGGCAGAGGAGCTCTGCTCTGCAGCTCGGTGTGTTTGCAGAAGGGTTCTGGTGTGCTCTTAGTCTCTCCTCTCAGTTGTCGTGGCTGTGATGTTGAGAATCTCTGCATGCATGCCAAAAATAGAGAATGAAGTCTGATTAGTGTGAGAGGCTTGAAGTGATAAGGGAAAAATTGTGTTAACAATGTTTTTGAAAAATATCATTTTGAAGCAAGGCATAATGCTGCACATCCACCATTACCAGGATGGTAATCCTGGCTCTAGTTCAAGACCAGCCTAAGATATCGTAGTAAGAGCCTTTCTCAAACAATAAATAGCATTTTGATGTTCAATTTTGACTCATGTTTGGAAGTTTAAAAGAATCTATATTCTTTTCTACAAATGTTATGAATGATTCACAGATATAATATAGCATATTAAAAAATCCAAACTAGCCATGTACCTGTGGCTCATAACTGTGCTGCTAGCTACTAAGGAGGCTAAGATTGTGTGGTTTGAAACCAGCCCAGATAGCAAAGGGTGAGAGATTCCATCTACAGTTAACCAGGAAAAAGCCAAGCTAGAGATGTTGCTCCAGTGGGAAAACTCCAGATGAGCAAGCAAGTTGAGTGAATCCAAAGGTCTGAGTTTAAAAAACCTGGTCTTCGAAAGAAAAAAAAAAGCCAGAACTCTTTGGACCTTTTCAAACTCTGTTTTCTTTTACTTACTCTTTTAAAAATATACATGTATTTTGAATTCATCTTTGCTAACATCTGATTCCTTTAAGAGTTATACTAGAAAAGAAAAGTAAGATTTCTATGGGCTTGATTTTAGTTCTTTTGCCAAAGGAATTCCAGACAGACACAATAGAAGTCTAATAACTTGTGGTATCCAGATTTTGAAGATGTGTGAACAGTTAAGATATAATGAATAGTTACTGTACTTGGTTCTAGACTTAAATAGAAGCTTTGAAGAATTAATTGCTCTAGATTCTACTTTAATAATCCAGACGAATTACTAATGTTGGCATGAGTTGTTTCTCCTGTAGAACTTTTGACGTTTTAGTGGAATATTGTATGGATCTGCTTCTCTGTGGGAACTGGTATGATCACATGAGGAATTACCTGTAAAGTTTAAGAGTCTTGGGGCTGAGGCACGATAAGACTCCTACCATGCATGATGGCATCATGTCCACCAGAATGACGACAGGCTTTTCTGTAAAGTGTTTCTTGATGGCATTGTGTTGGTCAGGAAGAGTGAGCAGCTGAGTGGACACAGCTTGTTGCTCACAGATGCTTGTCTCCTCCTGCACAAGGTGTGAGACGTGGCCTAGCTCCCCTAAACATGGGACCCAGGTGCACATGGTAAGTAGTTAGGGGCTTTTAAAAACTGCTGGGGAGAAAGTACTGTGTGGTCTCTGAGGCACTGGAACAGATTTGCCTTAGTTCTCTGGAAGACGGGAGCAGCTGAACAGAATGAAAGGCTAATCTGCTTTGTACCAAAGGCGCGGACAATGAGACACCATGCCTGTCCAGTTGAGTGTGATAAGTTACAAGTAAAGGTGCTTCTGCTTAGCAGTGTTGTTTTGATATAAAATAGTGTGATCATCAGCCAATAATGGCAGAAGAGAAGACTAACCACAATACATTGAGAAGGATGGGTATCTTCAAATTTTTTAGAATCAAATGAGAAAATGTAGAAGCACTTGGAAAGCTCAGTTGTATAAATGGAAGTTTTAGCTCATCACATTCATTTTGTAGCTGTGTGATACCAGGAATAGAAGAAACTGAGATTACTCCATTTCCTTGAAAACTTAATATTTTGGTTTTGAATCAGCCAGACTGTTACGGCACTTCAAGGATGTAGTTTGGAAGTCACACATTTGGTGTTTTGCTTTCCTGCACTCTTTATTGACATGGTGCATTGTCTGTAAATGCTCAGTGGTATGCAGTGGAATATGAACTTGGTTAAAGGTAGTTTCTGAGTCACTTATTGGCTCTTAGGACATTGAGAGAAGAGTGTGTTCTTCTGTTTTATAGATGTTTTTTGAAATTAGAGGCTAATTCACACACTCATTAATTTACTTTCAGTGGTCAGGGCTCCTGTGGAAAGCTCTGGTCATACAGTGCTTAACAAGACCCAATTGACCCTTGGTTCCTTAGTTTCCTAGGCTCTGCTGCCCCTTGGTGGTCTCTGTGCCCCTTGCCTGGCCTGGGAAAAATGGTGGCAGGGGAAGGGGAAGGAGGTCCTATCTGTGCATTGGTCATTCTGCTTTTGCCTGCATGGTTCAGAGTTCACCGATTTCTTTAAAGTATTTTAAAGCATTTTGATCTCTTTAAAGGCATAAGCTTGAAATAATTTCTCTTTTTCTCCCCAGATTCAAAAGCCCCACTATATGCTGTCTTAGCACAAATGCACAACCCTGCCGTGCTGTGTATTTGTGTTAGGACAAGCCTGCTTCTGGTTTATCACTTTCGATTCCATCCTGAGGAGATTATATGAGATACACATTGGTTTGGGGGAAGGTGAGGAGGGAAAAGGCGGAGCATATGTTTCCTAATCAACATCTGCACTGCCGCTTCACATCAGCTTCTGTCCTTTCCCAGAGAATTTGCTCTTGTGGGCAGCATGTCAAGAGGAAGTGTATTATTCCTGGCAGGGCACTTGAATCTCTAATTACCAGATTCCTGGCCTAATTGCAATTACCTGGACACCCAGTCAGGGTGAACTTTTGGAAAAGAATGTAATTAGTGAAACAGGAACTTTGCTGCCAGCTCTCTGTCTAGATACCAACACTAAACAGAGCACTGATAAGTCCACCTCTGCAAAGACAGTGCATCAGCTGATGCAAACAGTCCTTAAAGTAAATTACAGTTGTATGCCTCGGCTCTGAATTCAGGAAACAAGTGTGATGTGAAAGCAGAGGCTATTCGCCTCCTGTGCAAAGCAAGGCATGTGTGTCCTTTAAGAATGAGCGATCATCTGGAAGAAAGACATCTACTGATCAGTCAATCTCTATTACCTGAAAATATAACATGGCACGTGATTACCGAGTGTAAAGTTCTAAGGTCTGTAGACACTGGAATTAAACAATAATTTTCCAATATTCGGTTGTTCTAATAGTTTCTCTTAATCTACTTTTTATTAAAGACTAATTTCCCAACAAGGAATTTGCCACTTAGCTCAAACATAGGTTTAAAATTATTTTCAAGGCATTTTAACAGCTTTAAAGACACATCTGAAAAATGTATTTTTCTATTTCTCTCCTTTTCTCTGCAGATTCTGAAGCCCCACTGTGCTCTCTTAGCACAGATGCATGTCTGTCATGCTGTGGACTTGTGCTAGGGTCTATCTACTTACCGTTTACCATTTCAGCAGCTGCTGTTTACCCTCTTCAGCTTCTCTGAGCTCCGTCCTTCCTTTCCATCTCAACATGTTCCTTGTCCACACCAAGGTTAATTTTGTCCATCTATGGTTAGTTAACTCACAAATGATCTTTTATAGCTTCTTCCCCATGGCGCTGCTGGGCCTTTGCATTTTCAGCCTACTTGGAAAGAAAACATTACTGAGTTGAATTCTCTGCCCCTGCCCTCCACCCCATCTGCCATGGAAGCCTGCAGCAGAGAGGCTGGGCTCTGCTGGCGGCCCGAACGGTCTGCTTGTCTGCTGTGGGCCCTTCGCTCAGGCTGTCCCCTCAACTGGGACTGTCTTGTTTAATTTCCAGCATTGTATAATTCCCTTTCATCCTTTCATGGTAATAAGAGTATTATCTACGCATATATCTTTTTGCGTACGTTTAACCATGTTTTTATTTTGATAGCGGTAAATTAAGAGCATGGTGTCTAGAAACTTGGCTGTGTGTAAGTATACATTTGCCAGCTGTTGAGTAACAGCGATGGCAAATAGCAGACTGGGACCAGGGAGCGCATTGCTTGTAGGCAGTACCTAATGGTGCCGAGCGCACCAGGTGCCCTGTTGGTGGTATTGCCAAATCCATCCCACAGGTGTCTAAGGCAGTAAATATTCCTGTCTGATAGGGACGAGAGCAGAAGCACCAAGTGGTGAAACCACCGCTCAACATCCCACAGCTGGTGGGACAGGCAGTTGGCAGAGATCTTTCAACGCCTAGTTCTCACAGCTTTTACCATCTCAGAGTTGCCAGATTTATGGGAGGTGGGGAAGAAACCAGATTGAATTTCAAAAAAAAAAACAATGAATACATTTTAGCCCAAATATCTCATAGCACATTCTTAGGATAAAAACTTACTGTTTCTCTGAAATACAAATTTAACAAGTTCTAATATAGTGTTCCAATCCGGTAACACTAACCCACGCGCACACCAACCCTTAAATGGCACACGGAAACAGAAAAGGGGGCAGCTGCTTCAACCCCTTCTGGACTTGATCACAACATAAAAAATACTTGCTTTTGTTTTTTATATCTTCCAATTAAGGACAACTAAAGGTCTGCGTGGCCTTCCACGCCCGCAGCATGTTGTCTGCAGAGCATGATTTTATGGGACAGGCACCATGGTAAATTTTTCCAGCAGCTAGTAAACATTGAGTGTGCAGTGGGAAAGAGGAAATGATAAATAAATACAGGAAGCGCTAAAGGTAGTCATATGGGTACTGTTACTTTTGGGATATAATACTGTTTAACAGAGAGCTTATACCACAATGAATCGACATTCTACATTTCCTACTACAAAACTACTACATTAAGTTATTTTGCTATTTGTTGTTTTTAGTCCTTTTCCCTGTTAATTGGAGACTTGAATTTGTTTTTGTTTTGTTTGATGGTTTTTTTATGACAGGGTCACACTCTGTAACTCCAGGCTGGCCTTGAAATTCGTGAAACTACATAGGTCAGCCTCAAGCACTGGGATTGCTCGCTTGCACTGCTATTCCAAGCTCTGAGTGCGGTTTGAAAACTCTCTTGATTATTTATAGAAAGCAGAGGCAGGAGCATCACTACGGGACTGGCATAGCAGTCGGAGCAGTCCTCTCTTTGTACCTTGCTCCCCTTAGGACGTTTATTGTTGTCTACAAAGCATCTACTAACCTAATAATGTCATAAATATATTTAAAGGAAAAGATTTTATGATGACAAATGGCTCTATATCAGTATTATCCTGGGGTTTGCAGAAGTTGGATAGTTTGTTGATTTGTTTGTTTATTGTCGGTTGTGGCACTTGAGCTCTGGATTGGAGCGCTGTCCCTTAGCTCTTCAGCTCAAGGCTGGTGCTCTACCACTTGAGCCACAGTGCCGCCACTTCCAGCTTTTTCTGTTTATGTGGTGCTGAGGAATCGAACCCAGGGCCTCATGCATGCAAGGCAAGCATTCTACCACTGAGCCACCTTCCCAGCCCTGAGAATTTTTTTTTTTTTAGTGGTTTTCCTTTTCTTTTTTCTAGGCATCTTTAAATTTTATCAGATGCCAAAATACAGGGCAGCCACCGGTATAGATAGATGAGTCATTGCTTTCAAGCCAATGGGAAATATACAGTCAGAATAGAAAGAGGTAGAGAGCTAACATTTCCTGGATAAACAATAGGTTCTTTTTTTTTTTCTCTGCCTTGGTATTGGGGCCTGAATTCTGGGCCTGGGCGCTGTCCCTCAGCTCTTCAGCTCAAGGCTAGTGCTCTACTACTTGAGCCACAGTGCCCGCTTTTTCTGTTCATGTGGTGCTGAGGAGTCAAACCCAGGGCCTCATGCATGCAAGGCAAGCACTCTACCACTGAGCCACCTTCCCAGCCCAAGCAATAGGTTCTTTACAGTGTACATAATTTACAGAATATGGCCTCAACTCATGGCCTTGTAGTCTCACTATGATGTTCTACGCCTCTAATCTGGCTTTTCTCCCAGTTAATTGGAAATAGAGTCTCAAGGACTTTTCTGCCCACCTGTCTTCAAACCATAATCCTCAGACCTAAGCCTGCTGAGTAATTAGGATTGTAGGTATGAGCCACTGACTCATGACTTCTACTTAGAACATTCAAAAGCAGAATGACTGAGAGGCTATATTGTTGTAATGATATAGAAACATTCTGCTTAGCATTTCTTCTCTGTTTGGATGTGTTGTTGCTTGAAATCAGTAGTAAAAATTTTAATTTTTACTCTTCTAGCCCTTCTCTCATGAGCTCTTAAAAACCAAAGTCAGTCAAGGGAAAACCATGGTGACAGCTGGATACATAGGAAAGTCTTCTAATTGCTTCCTTATACATCTGAGCTTGAAGAGTACCATACTCCATTACCCCACACCCTCTCCCACCAGACTGGATAGAAGGTGCTTTGAGTGGCTCTGGCCTGAGCATGGTGGGCACAGAACGGTGAGGCCATGCTGTGGCCTCCTGTGCCCCCTCCTGTCCCATCATCTCCCACCTTCATCTTCAGCTCTCGTTCCTCTCCCTCTCGTTTTTTAAGTGACTGTCCCCTCCTGTCTATATAGAACAGTAGAAGTTACATGGTTTCTGTCTTCATTAGGAACGTGGCACAATTCTGAAACAGCCTTCTACCTGCAAGTTCAAAGGGAGCATTTGCACCACGTCAGCCTACGGTCTCCTGGTTTCTTTTACTTAACCTAAACATACTGGGAATAGTTTTATTGATGTATGTGAAAGGAAAAAGTAATGGTCATGCATAGAGATTATTTGCGGAAATTTTTCTTTCCAATTCCCTATACCCTTGTAACCTTCAAAGTCATGAGGAATATGATAAAAAAATCAAATTAGTGGAAATTGGAGGAAAATATGAGAGAAATGAGAAATGCTAGAACTACTTTGGTTCTAGATATTACTGATTCTGTGCTTTAAACGGGATATAACATTTAATACATATCTACCTATGTGCTTCTTAATGTAAACAATGATACTGTGATTTTAAACTTTTATTTTAAATTCAGAAAGGCCCAGCTTTGTGGTATAGTTATTTTCAGTAAATCAAGCACTGCTTGTGTCACACTTTGATCTGATGGGCAAGATTGTCTTTGACCTAGTATAGATAAATTAAGAGATTGGAATAGTTGTGGTCAAATCATTAACTACCCTTAAGAACGTATGTTGACATTTGATTTTGAAAGCAGGCCATATTTCTAGAGGCTTGTAAAGACGTTAGTGCTAACCTATGAGGACGAATTACGGATTCAGGAGATGGCTGGTTTATATCGTCCTAGGTCCTGACAAATTACCATGTTGTCCCTGTCTGGTCAGTTTTGGTTTGGTTTGGTTTGGTGTTAGTACTAGAGCTCGAGTTCAGTGCCTTGTGCTCTTGCTTGGCTTTTTTGCTTAAGACTAGAGCTCTACCATTTGAGCCACACTTCCACTTCCAAATGGTCAGTTTTATAAATATAAATCTTATGGAAGTATAACAGAAATACACCCATCAATCTGCAGTTTGATCCATTTTCTCATGGTGAACACACCTGACTGGACACAGTATCTCTAGCCCATAATCCTAAATACTTGGGAAGTGGGCAATGTGGGGGTCACAGGTTGTAACAGTCCGGGAGACCCTCTCTCAAGCAATGGCTTGCTATCGTAGCATGCTTCATCCTCAACATCTCAAGTAAGCACAAATAGAATGATTTCAGTGCAGGCCAGCCATAATGAGGTAAAGTGAGAGCCTTCCTTGAAAAGTAACTAACACAAAATGGAGCTGAAGGTATGGCTCAAGTGGAAGAGCACCTGCGTAGCAAGCATGAGCCCCCATTCCCACTATTCCCCAAGAAAGAACCCCCACAATTGTATAATCATAACTCACTTCAGAAATGCCAGCAGGATGCCCTCTTACACCCCTTTTGTCATTCACTAGCCATCCCTCAGGAGCAGCATGAGGGCAGGCCCTGTCCTGAATAAAAGTAAGTGATGCTTGAAACTGAGCTGTGATCGCTACAAAAAACAATCTGAGGTCTCCACTTAAACACGTTAGAACTTTTGTAAAAGGGACACACAAAACTTACTTAAGGAGTTTCTATCCTTTGTAAAGGAACATGCCTTGTTAGGTAAGCATTCTTCCTATTACAGAACATTAATTAAAATCGTGCAGAAAGGAAGCGAAGTTACAGTTTAGTTCCTCTCGATTTTTTCTTCTTCTTATCACTGCTACTTCCTGAGGACTGTTTATAACTCTAGAATTTTAAATTGTGTCCTGGAAATTAAATATAAAATGTTATGTGTATTAATTTTAAAATATCCTCTGTAAAAAGCTAAATTTCTTAATAAAAGAAGTCCTAAATTTTACTGACATTGTAAGCAAAAACTTAATCGTGCTCATAAGATGGGAGTGTGGCCTTTTACCAGGTTTTTTATATCTGCCTGAGTTCAGGGTGGTCTTTATCACGCACAGAAGCGCACGCAGGTGCTTGCTGAGACACAGCAGTGTCTCCCCATCGTCCGCACCAGGAGGGTATCTGAGAGCTAACTGCGGTGAGGAGCATATCCATGCTCCATCAAGGCAGAGCTAAGAATTTTTTGCCAGGAGATGAAGAACCGTACTTGGATTATTAAATGATTTTCATTCTGCACATGAACCTCATGGAAAACCCTATAATAGGGTGGAGGGTTTTTGTTTTCTCATATTCTTTCCTCTAGTAAGAGAGTGTGGATAGTAGCAAGAGGAAAAACACCCATTAAAGTCAGATGGCCAGTCTGGAATCATGGCCCAGCCCTTCTGCCCTCCCAGTCCATTTCCATGTGTGTAGAATGCAGCCTTTCCTACTGCACAGATCACATGCTCCTAGAAATGGTTTGGGTAAAAAGACAGGAACAGTAGCCGATCATTTACTGTCTTTTCCTAATCTCCAGGCAGCATTCTAAGGGCTGTCTTTTATATTGCTGTAACAAAGATTTAGCAGTGAGGAAATGGAGATCTAGTTGTGTGCTGTGTTTAGGGTTGAATGGCTAGTTTAAGTAGAAGTAAACAGCCCAGGCTTCCAGCTAAGCATATACTACGTATGTCCAACCAGCCATGATGGCTCCTCTGTTGCCAACTTCTAGAGGACAATTGGGGCTCGAAACTGACCTGATGTAGGAGTCTCCTGCCCCCTCCCCAGTTTTCCCATAAGAGGGTGCCATTCTCTCCCCACAGAAGACAGGGGACTCAATGGGCTTGCAGCTGCCCAGAGAGCCTTGTTCTTCTCCCATGGCGCCTCCTACCCCAAATAGTATGGAGTTGCCATACCATTCTGTTTAGATAGATTAAAGTCTTAAATAACACTTGTTAGTCCTTGGATCCGCCCAAAGCTTAGCTTGCTTTTCCCACTTGGTCTCCCATATGATGATCTGTTTGTTCATTACCCCTTCCACAAACTATGTATTACACAGTGCCTGTGCTTTCCTGTCCTATTTCCTTTATTCATTATTATTGTTATTATTTTATTGTGCCGATCTTAGGGCTTGAATAACAGGGCCCGGGTGCCCTCCCTGCCCACCCAGGTAGGGCTAGTGCCCTACCACTTGAGCCAGAGCTCCACTTCCAGCTTTTTTGTCCTCCACTGTAACTGTGAATGCCCAGGACCAGCTTTTCCAAAGGAATAGTTCCTTTCACAAATGACTTGTCAGGAACTTAAATTTTGTTTATGCTGTACCCCATATGTTTAAGACCTAAAACAATTACAGATACTTCCGAACTTAGAACTCTATAAAATAAACTATCCCACTGCACAGTTGCACCAGGGATGCATTGTAGGTTGAGAACTGTGCTAGATCACAGATGGTACACTTCATGGATTATGATTTCACAAAACAGCCTGTCTCCACAGCTTGGTTCTCTTATATTTCACTCTTGTGGATCCTGTGGGAAGTCAGCAAATAGAATGGAAAATTTCTGATGCTTTATCAATTTTAGCCAAGTTATTATCATTCATTATAAAAGGCATTTAACATATTGCTGCTTAGCCTCCTTTTGAGCTAAATTTCAAGTTCCATTGTTGTGCCAGAGTTGGGCACCCTGCCCAGTCCAGGTAGGCATGCTAAGGAGATGACACGTGTTTTCTTTCTGTGGCAGTAGGAGTCGGTTATCCTCCGATGTATCAGTTTACAGCTTTCTGGTTTATGGGCCTATTTGTGGTGGCTGTTGTGACTCACCTCCAAGGAGATGGAATGAATGCATTTGCAAGTTCAAGAAATTGGAGAACTAGGGGTATTACAGTGTGATGTATGCCAAAGGTAGAAAGCAGAGAATAAAGACCAATGTGTAGTCACTAAGGGTGTACTGAAAGCATACTATGACATTCCTGCTGCATAGTAGTATAATTGTGCAAACTCTTACTGTTTATATACTTACCTACTAGATATGTAATGCAAAATGGTCACTATTAGAAAAATGCCCCCTACTAAGGGTGTGTGTATTCACCTATGTATGTATAGAAAGCACATTCATCTATGTGTGTACAGAAAGAACACACACACCCCTAGCCCGTTGGAATGAGCTATTAATTTCCATGCTGGTGTTGAGGTAATGACTACACTTACAAAATCGCATCCCAATGCAACCGTTCTCTGCAGACCCCATGCTAGTTCTACAGATCCCCACTGGATCTGTTTCACCTTTGACAAACACGGGATGGAAGTGCAGGTTTACTATGGCTCCTTTCAATTCTGGGAGTTCTGTATAATTCTTAACAGCTAGTCTTGTTACTCACATTTTGATATTTGACTTATGCTGTGTTTTATATGAAACACTGTGAAGACTCTTTTTCTTCTGTACCTCGGTGTGCACCCTTTAACATTTGATCAGCTTGGAGAATTGATAAAGTCTCATTTGGTTCCTATGCTTGAGTCATTTTGTATACTATGCATGTCTGGAGTGTTGGCATTGAACTTGTCTTTGGCTGTTTATCCCTTGCCAGCAAGCTGCTAACGACTGTGTATGACCTAACATTGTCCACCAGGGCTACTAATCAGTAAAATTCCACAAGATGCCGCAGCCCATTGCTGCCCTACCGCCCTTGACTTCCTGCAGGTAGGCAGCAGTTAATGCAATCACTGAGCTGATTGTATATCCCTAGCACTGGAAAGTTAGGTCTGTTTCTTACCACTCTTGAGTGTTTAAACTGTCCCTTTACCATTTACTCTTGTTGCTTTTATCCGTGGTGTTTTGTTATTCAGGAGCAATCCTGTTTGAAAGCTAAGCACATGGACCATTTGCCAGGGTCTAAAGCAAACATGGAGAATTTTCTCTGTGAAAAATTCAACCTCAGCTTGACACTAATAGTCCTGAGTGGTAGGTAATGAGAGGCTGCAAGGCAGTAAGAAGTAATTCCACAAACACACCTTTCCCTGTAACAGCACTTAACAACCCAGCCTCTGAGGCTGTTAGGTAGAACCTGCTATACCAGGAATCGTCCTGGGTCTGTGCCTGTGAAGTATTCCCTAGGAAACTTCAATTGTTCTCTTAAAAAGGATGGTGTCATTTATAGATACAGTTTTTTAAAGATGCACGAATTATAAAATGATGTACATTTTTATGTCACTTTGTTTATAAGAGAAAATGTTCATTTTCTTAATAGAAGATGGTAAGTAGGTCATTTGGCTTGTTTTTGTATGCTCACGGGTATGTTTCGCTATACTTTAGAAGACGCATGTTTTGCTATACTTTAAAAAATGAGAAGCAAGTATGACCAAAGTTAGGATTTGGTTATCTCTGAGTGATGGCATTGCTGATGATGTTTAATGTTTTCCGTCATATTTCAGGTTTGCCAGTATAGGCTACATTACTTTAAATTGTTCTTTTTGTAAACAGTTTCTTCATTGCTGAAAATACATTTTTTTCTTTGAGTTAGTAGTAAGTGAAATGAAGCTCAGCAGATGCTTTTTCTATTGACTAAAAAGCTGTATTAGAATTATGAGAAGTTGGATATTCTCTGCTATTCTTAGGATATGAGAACATAAATTTGAGAAAGAACTGAAATTTGTACTAAAACCTGAATCTTACCTTCCTTTAAGAGCTCGAAGATTTGCCCTAATGCAAAAGATGGCACCCATCTCTGAAGGCCCAGTAATACATTCCTGCTTTCCAAATGGCTAAGTCAATTTCCCTTCATATTGCTAATATGCTTATAGCTCCTTTTTTGTTACTTGTTAAAAATCTTCAGCAAAATAAAGTTAACACTAAATGTCACTTCATAATTGCAGTAATGATTACACAGCTGCGCTCTGCACAGCGTATACCACGTGTCAGCATCAGTTTAGGAGCTCGGCTTCATTTCCTGCCCACGTAGAATTCTGCAGTCTTGCTGTGGGGAGGAGGTGGAGCATCTCCGAGGTCAGTCCCCGGAGTGCCAGGCCAGGGGGCCGCAGACACGTGCTGGGCAGGCAGGGAGCTCTGCTTTCTGCCATTTGCTTGCAGTGTTCCTGTCCCTTCCGTTTATTTGCTTGTTTATTTTCTTTCTTGTCAAGTTCAAGTATTTTTCTTGGCTAGGTTAAGAATCGTTTTATTTATGAGTATGTGAATTTTCTAGGAGGAACCCTTACACTTAAATGAACCTGTAAGCAGCCCATAGAAAAGCAAGTGCCTGCAGCGCTAATAATGAGAACTGACAAGGCAGTCCTGCTGGGTTTATTTATGACCTTCTGCCTTTGTTAGCTCTTGTGAGAAATTCCTTTCTAACCATAACAATATTGTCGGAGTTTGGCACTGTACAGAGAAATCCTACAGAGCCCCGAGGCCCACAAATTGGCGCTCATTCAGCTCATAACAGATTGCTGGGCTTGTTGTACTTTTACATTTTTCCTTCCCTCCTCTTTTATTGAATTCTTAAGTTGTTTTTTTTACCAGTCTTTACATATGAGTTTTTAAAGAAGGTACTTCCTTTATACTCGGAGCCAAAAGTCATTTTACCCTTCGTACAATGTCTCACCTACTTAGCAGTATGGAGAAAAACTCAGAAGAGGGTAGGATACAGAATAGCGGGAAGGGCCAGGTCAGTGCTGGATGGACCACGAAGGGTCGTAGCTTCACAGTCTGCAAACAGATGGACTCTTGTGGAGCTTGTAAGTAATCTCCTGGTTATACAGTCTCCACCTATTCTGAGCTCAGAAAAACTGATGTCAGGTTATAATCTTATTATATTTATGTTATTGTTTCAACCTCCTTTTCTCTAGCTTGTTTGCTTTTTAAAAAAACTTTACTTTTCTTTGAAAATAATAGAAAATTGGTCACGTTAAACTTCAACTCTTAGAGACAGTTTATCAGATTGTTTCTTGTGGAGTTGTTTAGCCCACAGAAGCCATGAGGAACCGAGGCTGTGTTGATCACTGATGATTGGTCCTATGGCATTGAGTAGCCAGCAGTGACAGAAGAGCAAGCTATTAAATCTGGATTCTTGATAGGCAAGTGACTTTCAGTCTGAAAAGCTTTAGGTTCAAGACACCCGCTTTTGTGAGGCACAATCTCTGCATAACACATAGAATTGAAAGTGCTTGTGTTTTGTATCTGTTTGTCTTCATAGGAAGGCTGAACTTTTGTCCAGCTTTATCTTGTCACTTCACTATCCTATACAGTTTTTTCTTTTGAAGTTTTTTTCTGTGCCACTACTGTAGTTTGAACTCAGGGGTCTTGCAGTCTTGCTTGGCATTTTTTGCTCAAGGCTGGCGTTCTACCATTTGAACCACACTTGCACTCCCAGATTTTTGCTGGTTAATTGGAGATGAGTCCCATGGACTTTTCTGCCCAGACTGGCTTCTAACCATGCTCCTCAGATCTGAGCTTCCTGAGTGGCTGGGGTTCCAGGCATGAGCCACAGGCACCTGGTTTCTTTTTTAATATACATAAAAGTTTTACTCTGCAGCTCAGGCCAGCCTTATACTCTTCATCTTTCTGACTCAGCCAGACAGGTGTGTACCACCATGCCTGGCTTCTCATGTACTTCTTTATTGTTTGGGTTTTGATCCTAATCCCAGGGCTTGAACTTAGGGCCTTAGGCACTGTCTCTGAGGTTTGTTTGCTCAAGGCTACCACTCTGCCACTTGAGCCACAGCTCCACTTCTGGCTTTTTGTGGCTGATTGGAGATAAGAGTCTCATGGACTTTCCTGCCCTGGCTGACTTTGAACTAAGATCTCAGCTAGATTCGCTAGGAGTAGCTAGGATTATAGGTGTGAGTCATCAGTAGCCAGCTTCTTACGTAGTTTTGCAATATGCTTAAACACATTTCTTGGAAATACAATATGAGTTCCTTTTACTGCTATTTAGCTATTCTCATCTTTTAAATAGGCTTAAAAAATAACTTTCTCATTTGCCATTCGGTGAGCACAGACAAGTTGTGCTGTGGCTGTTACAAAACCTTCGTGGTTCTCTCTTACTCTACAAAAGTACTTTTGGCATTTATTAAATTGATAACTTCCCAGGTGCAAAAGAAAAAGAAAATAAAAATCCTCCCAAATCTGATCATGCAAAGTGAGCACTGTTAGCATTTTACTTAGCATCAATCTATACATCTTAAGCACTAAGAAAAGAAAAAGGCTATGCATACACCAAGCACAGGTGGAACCTGCCTACAGTCCTGGCTGTCAAAGAGGCTAATATCTAAAGATCGTGGTTTGAAGCCTGCACAGGCAAATGAATTCTGTCTAATATGACTCAGCAAAAAGCCAGAACTGGATGTGTGACTCAAGTGCTAGAGTGCCAGCTGTGAGCAAAAAAGCCAAGTGAGTTCAAGCTCCAGTACCAGCAACCCCCCGAAAAAGAAAAAAAAAAAAATATATATATATATATATATATACAAACATAGTTCATGCATGTACAAATACTATATGTATTCATGTATTTTGTGAATCTTAGATTATGATCATTTGTTTCATTTTTACTTAGCCTTTTTAATGTAATATGTTGTATTTAGTGTACAGGATTTTACTATCATGTTTTTAAGTTTCTAACTACTAAGTTGTTTCTAGTTTTGCTGTTCTACTGCCCAGTTTTCTTATTTCCTATTAATTTATTTCCATGCTTTGATGCATTTAATCAAAATCATGATGACTAATATTTTTAATTTTTTAAGCAAAAGTATATTTTCATTACCATTAAAATCTCAACCAACTTTATTTTTATTTGGTTTTTCTTTATTAGCATTGTCTTCAAATATACAGAGGATTTCAGGTTAACCAGTTCATTTATGCAGAAATACGTCCTCTACACACCTGTCGTTCAGTATGCAGCTAATACTTATTAACTGCATTCTTTAACTGATTCATCTGGCCTCTTAGAGACACACATCAATTTCTCTCTGCCTAGGGCTGTAATCCACCTGAGTGGTGAAGCAGAGAGACGCAGGAACAAAGCCCTCTAAACTGCTGCCTTCCTTCTCCAGGCAGCACACTCTTTCATGTGCAGTGTCTATGTGTGTTGATTTTTGTTTCTGTTTGTTGGTTTGTTTTTAGAGACAGTATTACTATGAACCCGAGGAAGTCCAGGATCTTGGGCTCCTGCCTCAGGAATTATAGTCGTGTGTACCTCCACACCAATAATACTCTTAATGGACATATAGCTCATTTATGAATTTATTTAGTAAGGTTTTTGTTTTTGTGGGGTTTTTTCAGGGGGGACTTGGGGTTTGTTTTGTTTTGTTTTGTTTTGTTTGTTTATTTTTTGCCAGTCCTGGGGTTTGAACTCAGGCCCTGGGCTCTGTCCCTGAGCCTCTTTGTGCTCAAGGCTACTGCTCTACCACTTGAGTCACAGCACTACTTCTGGCTTTTTCTGAGTAGTTTATTGGAGTAAGAGTCTCACAAACTTTCCTGCCCATGCTGGCTTCAAACCATGCTCCTCAGATCTCAGCCTCCTGAGCAGCTAGGATTACAAGTGTGAACCACAGGCTCCCAGCTTAGTATTTGCAAATTTTAAAGGACTTTTGCTTAGTATAATGTTGACTGTAACATTGAGTATATATACATATTGAGTGTATGAATACTTAGTAATTCATCTAGCACCTTATTGGTAAGTGTTTGTTGAAGAAAGGAAGATGATTTTGTGCCACTATCATTTACCTACCTCTCTTATAGTGCAATATGTTCTACAAGGCCCTTTATCCTGTACTCATTATACTTTACACTATAATCTGATTTGTATGTGTCCACATGTGCATTTTTGTACATTCATTTGCTGAGCCCTTGTTTCTTTAATATTAATATTTTGTGTTCGTGGTTACATCATCTTTACAATGGCACAAGTTATCTTTTCCTGCATCGTTTGTGTGGTGAACCTAAGGGTCAGTGCGGTTAGCTAACTTGCCCGAGATGAGGTAAAGAAATGATAGAACCAGGATGTGATTTCAGTCTGGTTTTACTCCTGCTAGTCCTGTTCTGTATTACTTTAAACCTGCACTACATTAAGCATTCAGTGAGTCCTTCCTCTGGGCCTGCTTTATCTATGCCAATCGCTTAACTTAACCCAGTACCCCCAAAATGTCCCCATACTCCCCACAGATGCGACATGGTGGCCTAGGGGCTCTCTCCTCGTGCTGAACAAAGTCATACCCCTAGTGTAGATGAACTCTGATGTGCAAAGAAAGCTGACATCTGCCTCTCAGAAGCAGGCTTTGCTAAAGGAAGAGTGTAAGACACTGGGATTAGAAAGAGGTTTTATCTGCATTTTGATTGGTGACCAGAGTTCAAGGCCAATTATACTTCAGAAAATAGAGGAATCCGGCAATATGATGAGCTTTGGAAATTAATTTATGTAGGTCTCTCCTTTGTTCAGAAGTATCAAGCAACATGAATTTTATCCTGGTGCCTTGGCCATCTTAGATCTCTCACACACAGTGCAGGGCAGGGAGCCTTCAAGAAACTTTGCTCTGCCCCAGGTTTGGGAACGTGCCCAAGCAGCAGATGAGGTGGTCTAGAAATGGCTCTGCTGGGCTGTTTGGACTTGAGTGTGAAACAGGCTGGACATCAAAGTCTAATTCAGACTACTGTTGATAGTATAATTTGCATCATTATCCTCATGGTTATTTTTATCCATATTGAAAGTTTCTGAAATCCTGAACAGACTTCTCACCACCCTCTTTTGATAAGTAGTTTTTGAAGCAAATACAAGCTCTTAGGAAAAATCATATAAAAGTACACTTCAGTGTTAAGCTAGCAATTGAAGTAAATGACTGTCTAGCACTGAACAACAAAACAAAAAATAACTCATTTTGGAAACATGATCTGAGTGAGTCTGTGAATTACAACTGAAGGAAATTTTAAATGCATGTTTTAGGATGGACTTTTAGGGGGAGTACTGCATGTGTTGAATTTTATCCCTAAATCTAATGAATCTAATCATGTAAAAGTCTCTGCTCTTTTCTAAGAAGCTGAAAAATACTAAAATATTTCCTAAATTCATCTTTCTCATATTTTGAAGCAATTCAATTGTTGCCCTCCAGTGATAAACTACCTAAGTACTAGAATATTCCTTAGGACCCTCACTGATAGAGATACTGCCAATCCCACAGCTACAGGCACCCATTTTGGAGCTCATAAGTGAATTGTTCGTCTGTGTCACCTCCACGTTAAACAAATTACCTTTTTGTAGCAGAACTCCTCTTCTGTTTACTTCTGTGTGGAATTCTGGTGTGAAACCTGGTCCCTGTACTTGGCCAGCTCTTTGCTGAGGGCCTATGGAAACTGCTTGTCTCCCTGGAATTAGGAAAATGTCCTATGGTGACACATTGCTCTCCTTTCCCTGCTCCTCCAGCCAGCCGGGGCTGCCTGGGGTGCTTTGTTGCCCACACTGGGGTCGTCTTCCAGTGAGAGGTGGGAGTGCACATGCACAGCCTCTCTCCCATGTTATCCAGGGGGAAAGGACAGAAAGGTTGCCTGACTACAGTAAACAGCAAAAAAACAACGCCAGGACTTGGATGTCTTAGCCCAGAGTGTGTGCTGTGGCCTGAGCTAATGGTTCGTCGAGGCTCCATTAGAGGAGCTCTACAGGAGCTAAATGGCCGGGTGGTAACTCCAGGAGCCACGCAGCTCAGCCACGTGCTCTAAGAGGTCAGGGTAGACATTACCATGGGCTGTGGAGGTGAGCTCCTGGCTAGTGGAAAGACTGGGGGCTTGGACTGCCACGAGGTCAGTTTCTCCTCCTTGAGCCCCACATTGTTCCCATTGTTCACATACAGTCTGCTCTTCGCCTGGCATGTCCACTGCCATACTTCTGGTTCATTCCTCTCCTTCACCTTTTTTCCTGTAGCAGCTGTGTTGCTGGTTTTGTTTTTAATCATCATTGTAAGATTTATGTGAATATTGTTAGCTCAACTTCACTGCTGTGCAGCATTCTACTTTCTGAATGTGTCTGAATTTATTTATATTCGTGAAAAGTTAAATCGTCTCCTTTTTTTTTTCCTGTTACAATATGGAAATGATCTTCTGTGCCTGTAGACATCCCCTTATGTATGTGCACCACAGCGGAAACCTAAATGCGGAATTTCTGGGTCATCCTATAAGTGTATCTTTAGCTTTATGTGGTGCTGACAAATTATTGTCCAAAATGGTTATACTAATTTAGATTCCTAGCCTATGTATTTAGTAATATAAAGCATGTTTTTCTTTCTCCAGAGTTTTATTGTGATGACATCTCAGTTTAAATTACCACTATTATCTAGTGTTGATAAGATTCATCTAATTACATTATAAAGCACTCACGCATTTAAAAAAAATCATGTCTTGACCATGTGAAAATGAGTAGAGAAAGGGAAACTCTTCCTTACAAGCAATTCCAAATCAATGAGGGAAATAGAAAATCAACTTTAGAACAGCACAGTAATAATTGCTGTGAGAAAAATCCACTGATGAATGAAGTGCTAGTCAACAAAACTTGAAAGAGAAGCAGGACGCTTGCACAGCTTTCAATACATTTGCTGTTCCCCGACATGCTCTCCGGAAGCAGGGCCTTGCTCCCCTTCTTCCCGAGGCTAACCTGGCAGCTCCCTGTGTGAATCCAGGACAGCAGAGGAGATAATCGCCTCACCCTGGGGTCCTTAGTCCCATGTTCAGAGGCAGATCGTTGATACCATACACCCACCCACGTGCCAGCATGCGAAGGACACTTCACTTGTCATATTCTCCAAAAGCTGTAATCCTGCTCTGATCGTGAGTAAATAGCAAGTAGTGGCACACTCGGGGAGACTCTTCCCCACACCCATACTCCTCAGCTGTGTCACAGTTAAGAAAACAGAAAGAGTGAGACTTCTTCACACTGGAGGAGGCTGAGAAAACATAGCAAGTCACTGTGACATGGCTTCCTGGATTACAATCAAAACAGGAGGAGGACACTGATAGGCAGGCTGGTACCATTAACACCAGCAAAGCCAGGTAAAGTTGTCCAGCAACCCACAGTGCCACCGATGCCACTTTTGTGAGAGCCCAACATCATTTCAAAATCAAAAGGTTTTAAAAACCTGGCGAAGGATGTACAACAAATACATACATTCATGTAGTTCTAGAGAATAGGAAACATCAAAACAACCAAGGTTTAAAGTTTTTCTGCAAACAAAACTTCTCTTTATTCCGTATGGACTCAGTATAATTTGTGAGTTGTATTTCTCTGTTATTGTTTGCTTAAGTTGCTAATTTATTTTCATTTCCTTAGGTCTGACTGTTTTAAAAAATTTCTCTGCTATACTGTTGAAGAAATAAATGTCTCCTGAGGGTTCATGCCTTTTTGTTTTTAAGTTTTATTTCAAGTTTCTACATGCTTAGCATTGATAAATAGTGAAGTTTTTTACCTTGAGAGATACAAAAGGTGTTAATGGCTTTTCCTTCCTTGAGATTTATGTTATGCTTTCAGTGATAAGAACTGGAATCAGTAGACAAAGTCACAATTTTATATGGTTACAGACCTTTCTCGTTTGTCAGTTTTCTTTCAGAGCACATGGGTCATTAATATTTATAGATTTATACCTGACAACCTTATTTGTAAAGAACCAACCCATAAACCCAAATCCCACCCCCTCGGTGTCATTAGGTGACTCCTCTTTGTAACTAAATGCCTTGAGACTTCTTACCAGCACCTTTAGAATAGAATCTGTTAAAAGGCATGTTACTCATTAGTGAATGCTGATACATTAGTTACATAAGTATCTTCTAATAGAATAGATATCAAATCAATAATGTTTTGCTGTTTTAAGGTTTTTCCACTCATTTTGTTCATTGATTTATTCTTAGTTTTATTTTTTGCAGTAACAGGGTTTAATTCAAGGCTTCCCACTTGCTTTGCTTCCTTGCTCAGGTGGTATTCATACCATGAGCTCTGCCTCTAGCCCTGCTTTTTGCTGTTTATTTTGGAGACGAAGTCCCTCAGACTTCTCCACCTAGACTGCCTTTGAATGGTCAAACTCCAGACCTCAGCCTTCTGAACAGCTAGGATTACAGAAGTAAGCCATCAGTGCCTGGCTCAATGATTCTTGTGAGGAAATGTAATGAATAGGTGGCCATGTAGACTTAAGAAATCATTGTAGTCTAGAAAGAACACTGGTGTTTAAAAAGATTGCTGGCGCTGGGAGCCAGTGGCTCATGCTGCTCAGGAGACCAGGATCTGAGCATTAGGATTCAAAGTCAGCCTAGGCAAGACAGCCTATGAGACTCTTATCTTCAGTTAACCAACGAAAAACCAGAAACGGAACTCTGGCTTACATGATGGAGTGCTGGCCTTGAGCACAAAAGCTCAGGACAGCACCCAAGCCCTGATTTCAAGCCCAGGACTAGCCCATAAATGAAGCCAAACAACAGTCATAAAAATGATCACCATTGTTCAGGTCCTTACTGTTCACGTCCCTATTGTTTGCTTATTTCATATAATTCTAAAAAAAACTTTTTAAAATCATTTTTAAAATTTATTCTCAAATGATGTCTTCAATTTTAATCATGTTCAAACTGTTCTTTTTCATAAACTCTTGAGGATATAATTTTTTTCTTGCAAAGTTTATCATTTCTTATTTGGCAGTCTGTTCCACCTTCTTTGGTTCAATTTTGTTGAATTTTGTTGGATTTGGGAAGTACAGGGGTTTAACTCAGGGTTTTGCAGGTGCGAGGCAGGTGCTCTACCACTTAATCCACACCTCCAGCCCTCTTTTCCATCTTTGGTGTAAGAATAAAAAAAAAAAAAATCACCATCGGAAACTCTGTTAATTCCTGAAAACAGTAAGTCCGTTTCTGTGTTCCTTGGCATCACATCTGTGAGGCCCCCAACCCCACCCCACTTATCCCCCCACCCCACTACCTCCTGGGCTGAGCCTCATCTTTCCCACAGCTGGATTTCAAATGACAGGGCCTTACTGCCCTCTAAGCCCGGTCTGATCCCCGGGGGGCACGCTGCTCCATGGGCCACCACAGTTCTGACTCTTAGCTCTCAGTCACAGATTTTTTTTCTTTTTTGCTTTTACCATAACTTAGCTGTTTAGCTGTTTGTCTCTCTTCATTGAGAAACAATGACTGTTACAATAGAAGCCCATATAGGACCAGCCAACTGAAGAATGAGAAGTCAACACAAGTGCAAACTGCCTTCTTCCTTCTTCCCACCCTGTAGCTCCATCCACAAACCTTAGATGGGGCCTGTGTGCCCTCCTTAATTCCATAGTCTTCCTTTGGTTTCGTTTTACAAAGATGCTATCATTTATTTTAAAATGGTATTCATTGTTCCTGAAATGAATAATAAAGAGGAGCCATCAGTGTTAGTTTCGTAGCATTGACTTCGGCTTTGACCAAGTGGTGTGGAAGGCCCTAATAAATTTTGTCCATGTTGGTCAGTGGAGTCAGGTGAAGACTATTCTGATTGGTAGGACCGAGGAGAGAGGCTGCAGCTGACCACATGCTTTAATCAGCCCAAGGAAGGAACTACATGTGACATCACGGCTCTCAGGACCCGCCAAATCGTCATAGTGTCTTTGCTAAAATGATTTTGGCCATTGTTACTGTTACTCCTTTGGAAGGCGTGTCCGTGTCCTGGGAGTCTTAAGGTAATGCAGGGTAATGTCATCGTTCCAAATTCCATACAGCCTAAACAGATTTCTCAGTGTTCTTATCGAGTTATTTTTAAGGTCAACACCCCATGCTATGGCAAAAAGTCCTGTTTGCTTCTCTTTCTAGTCTACACAGCTTCTGAAGACCATCCTTAGTAGTGGAAAAGCAGAGATCCTCCTGGGCAGAGTGGAAATGTAGGAGTATTTTAGGAACCCCTGAGACTCCTGCAATGAGGAAACCTGCTTAGGTGATGCGGTCACCCAGACTTCCAGCCGCCCCGGGCTCACCACAGAGCATATTCCACATACATAGCGCTTCCTCCCAAGGATCCTGAAAGAAAACTTCTATTTTAGATGCTGATTTTGAAAACAAATGAAATATAGCCATTATGATAATATTTATGCATAATAACATGCTTAGCTGAATCTTGCTTTTGAAAAGTGGCAATTTAGCTAAATATCCTGTGAATGTCCCCTAAAAGTGAGAATTACCCATAATGGAATCTTGCTTGAGAGCAGATGCGATGAATCAGGTGAAAGTCATTTCCCAAAGAGTGGTTCTTAGTTCCCTCTCAGAAAATGAATTTTGACTCATAAATTTTTTTGTATTATCCCTAGTTATTGGCTACAGCTTTATCATTTGTGAAACTTGAGACTATTTTTAAGTTCACACTGAACATTTTTCCATTTATCTCATACAACTGTGGTTGTGTATATTGTCAAATTAATGAAGAAATATTTTGGAAAGGTTTAAATTTAAAAGTGAGACAAATATAACTTGAAAAGGGAATACCTTGAGGCCTGAAAATTAGTGTTTGAAGGATTGTCTTTGTGGAATCCTGGTATCTGAGTTGTACTCATCTAGACAGGAAGTGTAGGCTTCCAATGTATTTGCCGTCTAGACAAATGAGAACATCAGGAACTTGTATGGGTATTTTGAAATGCAGTGTTATAGCATAGGTTTGTACTAAGAAGTCTAGTAACATCACCAAAATTAAATCATTGCTCTGAAGTTTTTCTTTCATATGTCAATGAAATTTTTAGCTCATTCCTAATATCAATTTCAAGGAATACTTTTGTCATTTTTCTAAAAGAACATTCCAAAATAAGATGTGAAGGTATGGAGTGGTCGTTACAGTCTTATAGGAGCTATAAGGCTGTATATTTGACCTCCTGGAATGATGGTTGGAAATAGGAGAATTCATTACTATTTTAATAGCTAGTTTGGTAGTGTTCACTAGTTCTGTGGTAAATATTGTTAAATATTCACATGTACTAGACTGTGTGGTATTTGTGACTGTATTCATCTATAAAGCTTATGAACTTGGTGACATTTTCCTATACATTTCTCCTTTCTACCCCATACCTGGTAATGGGATCGCTCTCAAGAGAGTCAAGGCATAAACTGGGTGCACAAGCTTGTCATCCTCACTACACGGCAGCGTAGCACAGGGACGCCTGCTCATAAGACCTCGTTCCAGTCGATGGCTGTGCTGAGCAGACGGTGGAGGACCTGCCACCGCAGCAGCAAGGAGAAGCACAAGTAGAGGATGGCGGTGTAGGACAGCTGGGCAATAAAGACCTTAACTCACATAGCCAGTGTGAAAGGAGGACACACTCTCCTAGCAAACAGGAGGTCCTGACTTGAAGGCCCAGCATCACTGAAAACAGAGAAAGAATAGAAAGTTACAGAAGTTAAGAAAAATCATACATGGACAAAAGAGAATCCATGCCTCCATTTCACACTCTTATTCTAGAAAGGAGCAGCATCTCTGATTCAGTGCTGATGAAGAGACTTTTTGAAGATGCACAAACTGGCATTTTACCCCAGGGGAAGTCAAAGTGAGAAATCACTAACTGCATCTTATTAAAACTCTGAAACTAGAGAGCTGTGCTCATGCCACTGATTGAAATATCTCCTGTTTACTGGGGACTCCCCTGAGCAGTAGCTGCCCACGCGGCTCAGCACAGGGCAGCTTCCGGAGTGCCCATCCACACCGCCAGCTAATTGCACCGAGGACTGTGACTTCAGGTGTTTGGAAGTTCATTTTCTCTTTTTAGAAATCTACCTATTTAATTAAGCAAGGGAGCCAAATTTTCTAACATATTCCCAGTACTTCAAGACAGTAAAACATTACTGGTATTGACGGAATTTATCATTTACTGGCCAATTTATGCTAAACTGAATACCATCAAAGCCAAAGATGTCTTTTGATGTAGTGAGTCATAGTATATTTAATGTAAAAGATCTCCAGGAAAGTTCAGACGCAGCATCTAGGTGAGAGCATATTTATATTTGCATGCCAATCTTCATTCTTTTTTTTTTAATTTTATTTTATTTTATTTTATTTGTGAACATACTGTACAGAGGAGTTACAATTACGTGGGCAGGATAATACGTACATTTCTTACCAAGCATTGCAGCCTCCTCCTTTGTTTACCCTTCACGTCCCTTCCCAGCCTCCCCCCTCCCCCCCAATCCCAATCCTTCTCCTTCCCCCCCATTCCCCCCCCTCCCCCGCACCGACGTTGTAAAGCCCGTTTTGGACATGACAACTTGTACTTCTCATTGTTGCAACAGGTCCACCTGTATCCTTAAACAACTGGTTTTTTCCCCATCTCCAATCTTCATTCTTGCTGCCTGCTTCTTTGTGGGACATTCCCCCTCTGCCCTGGCCCTGCCCCCCCCCATTCCCTCCCCACTGGGACCACCAACTGACGTTTCTCTTCCCAGTACCTGATGCTCTCCGGTTGCATGCCATTCTGTGCCCAGTTAAGACTTTTTACTTGCCCCTTGAGTTAGAGGGACAGAGGGATAAAAGGGTAAGAGTTGCAGAGAGAAAGTCCTTATGAAGATAAAATAGATTTAAGAATAAAATAGTTTTGTTGGGGGGTCTTGTTTGTTTGTTTGTTTTTGAGATAGTGATTTACAAAAAAAAGTAAGTCTGCAATAACAGAAGTCACTTGGTATTCTGAGTGGCGGCAGATATAGAAACTCCAGTGTGGCAAGCAGATTTTCACCAAATCAAAGCATGAAAACAAAACAGTTACTGTGCACGAGCCCATGACATCACTGCCTTGGCCATCACTGGGATGAGAGAAGACTTGAAGAATGGTGTGGCACACGAGGCTGCCACCCCAAGAGTCCTGGCTGCCCTTCCTCCCTGCCAGCTTCCCAGTAAGATAAATGGAGACACTGTGGCTTCAAGGTGCCTGGCTGGAATGAGATGCAGGGACGCCTCTCTGTTCTTTACAAGCATCATAGATCTGATAGTACTTACAAAAGAAGAAGAGACCTGGTGCCCTGCTGACTAAACTGTCCTCCAGGGGAGTATTAGTCACAGGGCTTCTTTGTTAACTAGGCTGAATGCTTAAACCACTGTTGACCTTCTTTTATTAGCATGCTTTAAGATAGCTCTACTCCTGGATACCCCAAGTATCTGCAGGGCAGAAATATTTCCATATAATTTACATATAAAAGTTACGTGTATATAAAAGTAATATAAAAATTATATCTTTTTATTACTCTTCTGTTACACTAAGGTCTAGTCAGCGCTGAAATTCTGATGACTTGTGAACGCAAAGAAAGCCACCGTTTTTATATTTTCCTCTTGATAGTTTCTTCTTGCTCAGCTTGTTGAATAACAGAAATGTTTTTTGATACCTTTACACCTTGGATGAGGCTCTCCTAACACCCATCTATGTCATTTTTTTCAACCATCATGTAGAGTTTTATGGGAGTATGGGGAAGGAATATGTAAATCATACAATTAGAAAATTTTCAAAGTAACATTTTGTTTTATGGGAAGAAAGACTTGCATAAAATTATTTTAAATTGAAGTTTCTTAAAAACTGAACATGTATTGTTTTATCTATATTTAATTTCTTAGTTAAGAAAATGGTTATGTATCTAGCTATCAACCAAATTTATTTTTGGCTGCCTGGCCCTCTTTCCTCATATTCCCGCTGCTTAGGCTTTTTGAGAGCATCCAGCTAATTGGGGTAATCTCCATCCTCACAGGAGGTTCATTCCCAATAAAGTAGATCTACATCTGGCTGGCTCTCACTCCATACGTTCATACAGTTATAGTAATGGGCTCAGTTCCTGTTCTTGGTAAAGTTTGTACCAATCACCATATGTGGTGAGGTGTTGGTGCGGTTCCAGTGAAGTCTTTCTAGGTTCAGAGTTTCCCCAGCAAAGAGGCAGAAGTAACAAGGGAGACACCGGCATGCATGGTTCATTCAGTCAGGGTCAGCACTGTTTTCTTATCAGGGCCAGAGAGTGAATGGCCCAGCTACTGGGCCACATGGTCTCTGTCTCTGCTCTGCCATTGCTCAGAGCAGCCATTACTGTGCTAGGGAATGGCTGTGACTTGTTCCATGAGATGCAGTAGATGCGGTCAAGTTTTGAAGGTCACAAAATAACGTTTAAAAACGTGTGGCTTCTGAGATAAACAAAGAGTATGTATGTCACTGGGTATGGTGGCTTTTAACTTGCTACCCAGAAAGCAGATGAGTAGAGTCATGATTTGAAACCAACTGGAGCAAAACATTCTCAAGACTACCTGGAAACAATAAAGTCATTTGTGGTGGCTCAAGCCAGTCACTCCTCTTAGCTACCTGGAGAGTTAAATAGAAAGATTGCAGGACAGGTCACTCACTTCCTGGCATAAACAGGAGGCCCAATTTGAAATAATAACAAAGGCATAAAAGGATGGGCTTGGCTTCGGTGGTAAAGCCACCTGCCTAGCAGGTGTGAGGCCTTGAGTTCCAACCCCAATACTGCCAGTGTGGGGGCGGGGAAAGTTCAGCCTGCAGGCCATGGATGGTCTTGCCCTGCTTTAAAGAGCTTTTCAGGTGCATTCCTCTGCAGGCTCAAGAGTCAATGATGAAATGCTAAGGAGACAGACACTGGAGAGACAGACCTCGGCTAAGTCCTCTTCCCTCCCCACCCACTCCCATCCAGCTCTGAGCCTATGCATGTGACAAGTGAGCCCCTAGCCTGGAGAGAGGGGAAGTAGAAATGGCCTTGATTTACTCTTTGAGCACATGGATATGTGTGCATCACATATGTGCACGCATGTGCGCGCGCGCGCGCGCACACACACACACACACACACACACACACACACACATCTGTTAGCCTAAGTTCTGTTTTGAGGAACTCTGATGATTGTCTTGATTACAAAGTGTGACGTTATCTGCTGCATGGCGCTTGTTTCAGACTTTAATAACCTTTTATTTTCACTTGAATTCACAAAAATTATATTCAGCTTAAGATGTCTAAATGGAACTAGCATTGAAACGAGTAATCAAGTTATATACAAATTCTTGCTACCCCCTCAGTGTGTACAAAACCATGCATCTTATATATCTAGAAAAGGAATGTTTGTGTTTGTGAACTCTGAGAAACCTGGTTCGTATTCACTCATTTTACTCTAGAGATTTGATTATACTTTTCCCAGGGGTGATGTTTTCAGTCTGTCCTGCTAATATTAGTTTGTTTCTCATAATCACAATTATTAGCTTTAAAGATTACTCTTTATTTCACTTAGGCATATGGGGGGAGTGGGGGTTTGCTGTGGATTGAATTTCTACCACTTAAGCCAAGTCCTTAGCCTTTTTACTTTTTCAGTTTTTGAATCAGGTCTTACATTTCCCCCCCCCCCCCCGAACCCTAACCCACCCACTTATGCTTCCTGCATAGCTAGGATGACAGGCATACACTACTGCTTACACCAGCTTTGTTGATTGAAATTGGATCTTACTAGCTTTTTGCCCAGATTGGCCTCTAACTGTGATCCTTCTAGTCTCTGCCATCCAAGTAACCTGCATTATAGGTATGAGCCACTGCACCTGGCTCTAGAAAGCCTGTTCTTCTTAACAGACATTGTTCCTGTAACGTTAAGATTTTTGGCTCTATTTTAGAATTATATTTTATCACAGATGATTTCTTTGTTTTAAAAATGTTATTCATATTAGAACAGATATCAGAGGACTGCTTCCTGTCTAAGGTACTGAGATCCTAATCCAGAGTTGCTCTGTGACATTTTTGGCATCCATTCTCACCAGCTTATTATACCTTGCCTTGTTCACACTCTTGGGGCGAGATTTATTCTTAGAACCCAAAACATCTTCCTTCACCAGCTTTGAAAGTCCAAGTTTCAAAAGATCCCACAGTAAACAAAGTTAATCCTTAGTAAAGCTGAATGAGTAGAAGGTACCTCTTAGGGCTAAATATGCTCTGTAGGTAGTAGCATAGCCAGGCACTTCAGTTTCCACTTTGCACTATTTTGTCCTAGATTAGAGGCCCAGAGAGAACAAAGAAAGCCTTTTTTCTCTTATGTGGAAGCTAGAATTAATTTATAAATATATAAGTAAACACTTCAAGGTGTTATGCAAGTGTACATAGATGCCTTAACCAAAATATGATAGATTCAGGGCAGAACTCAAACACTATAATTCCTTAGAAAGGCTAACTCACAGTCCAACAAAATAAACACCAGGAAACAGGTGCTGGGAAGGTCAAGAAGGCCGGTGGAGGGGTGGAGGACCCAAGAGAGGAAGAGGGTGGTATGCACTCACAAAATTCTTAAAACAAGTAAAGGGGGGAAGCTGGGGGTGGGAGAGAAAGGGGAGAACAGTGAAAGAGATGATAGCGATCAAGATGCATTAGATTCATAAACTGCTTTTTCGCTGGAAAGTCTTCTGTAATGATAATCTATTTTAAAAATAAAGTATTTACTCTTAACAACAACAGATAAGCATTTTTATACTGTTCTGTCACTTTAGAGGTCACTGTAGCCGGCCTTTCAGTGAGGAAGCATTTGTTGCTAGTAGTCTCCTTTGTAGATGAGTGGGGAGGGGCAGGAGACCATTCACCCCTCCTCTTTTTCACCTTCCCTCTATTTTCTGCCCTCAGTAGTGTAACTTTCAGCATTCCCTTTGAGCTTGAGCTTTGTGATCTGTCAAGTGGAGCTTTTAATCACAGGTCTAGAGGGTGTTGTGATCACGTTAGATGGCAAAAGGTATAACATTCAGACTCCTTTCTGCCAACATAACTTCAAAGGGATTGTGTATCATAAATATACAAACACTATTATTTCATAGAATGGCACTTTGAAATTATTTTAAATGGAAGCATTTCTCATCAGAAAGTTTGGTTAAAATTTTTACTATTGTTAGATTACATTGTCAGCTTGAGATTGAGACTCCCATTATGGAGTTGTAAAGCCTGTAGCTCCTTATCTTACTGAAGTCCTGTGGGACAGGCATTTGTTCTGCAGCCAGTCACCCACCGAGGGCTGCTGGACCGCACTGTGGACAGGTTGAACGGACTTGGTGCTGACAGTGGAAGAAAGCATGCAGGGATGACTTTATGAAGGACAGGGGCCACTTCCTTTTTTTTTTTTTTTTTCTTCAGGAGATGCCAGATCTTACAAGTTTACCCCATGAGTAAACTTAGTAACGTTTAATAAATAGGGTCACACTGCAACTCTTCAGCATTATTCCAGAAACTTACTCTGAAAGGGGTCTGAAATTACAGTTTTCAAGTCACGGTTTGAGTTCATTTTGGTCCGAATATGTTTGGCTCTTTGAATCCATGCCTTTTCTTTGTTTCCCTCAGGACCTGTCCGGCTCTATCGATGACCTCCCCACGGGAACGGAAGCAACGTTGAGCTCAGCAGTCAGTGCCTCTGGGTCTACGAGTAGTCAAGGGGACCAGAGCAACCCCGCACAGTCGCCCTTCTCTCCACACGCCTCACCCCACCTCTCCAGCATCCCGGGCGGCCCGTCCCCCTCTCCTGTGGGCTCTCCCGTAGGAAGTAACCAGTCACGCTCGGGCCCGATTTCTCCTGCAAGTATTCCAGGTATCCGCTACCTTAGTCACTACACTTCCTCTGTTATGAAGACGTTCATCCGTCTCATTCTACTTCTTTGTGGTGGGGCCACTTGCTATAAAAGAACTGACTGCATACTCGACAAAATAACTGGCATCTGGGCCCCATAGAGAACCCACACACGGCACAACCTCTCATTTACCAAAATAACCACCGACCTTATACTTTCAGTGTTCAGAAACAAAAGGGATTTATTCTGGCTACATCTTGTAATAATTCTGTTCAGTGAGATCCTGGGATGATTAGTGCACTCAATTGAGATTGTTGACTGGTATTGGATTTACTTTATGGTTCTAGTCAATATTTACAGTAGCATTTGTTTTCTAAAACTTGTATATAAGTTACGCTTGTCTGTGTCTGATTTCAGTCATACTGACTGACTCCTGAACACATTCAGGCCTAAGCTCACGGCCCTTTCTGCTCCATGGAGTTCACAGTCTAGCTAACTCTGGTTTCAGGGTTTACTTTTGTCATACATCTTCCTGTTACTTCTTGCTTTAAAAAAAAAAAAATGTCATCCTCATACCAAATGTCATCCATTCAGACCCAACAAATAACTGGTCTTACTGTACCACTAGACTATGAAATGTGTTCTTTTTGTTTTATTGATTGATTTTTGCAGTAGTGGGGTTGGATTTGGCCTGGCCCTTGCTAAGAAGCCACTTTACCACTGAGCCGACCTTCCAGCTCCTTATCTGTAAATTTTTCTGCAACTTTTGCTAACGTGGTATAGATGACTGTCAAAAACCACTTCCTACCACCCTATCTGAATAGATATTGAGTTGCTAATTCATTTTTTTATTATTTGTTTTTTTCCTCTCAAGCATAGGTAGTATTTTTACCTCTTTTTACACTTTACCCCTTTATATTTTTATAAAATGTTGATGATGGACTATTTATAATATATCCTGAAGCATTATATGTGAACATATACCGTATGCTAAATAGAAAGCATTAACTATCAAATGATTCATTGACCCACCATCCATTTTTAAGAATTGTATGCTTTTGTATCACATATATGTTTCTTCCTTATCCCAAGACCTGTTTCTACCCCCAGTCTATATTTTCTTGTGACTTTATGGGTAATTTTTTTAGAATTGCTTCACAAATATTTGTAGAGTATATGTCATTTATTTACTTAGAATAATTCCTTATGGACATTTACCCTATTTCCGATGTCTATTTAGTATTATTCCCATGTCAAGACAAGCTACTGTTCATTATAGTATGACAACACATATAAACTAGGAAGGGCCTAGATAAATTAGGAAATACTGCCAGTGGCTCAAGCCTGTAATCCTAGCTACTCAGGAGGTTGAGATCTAAGGCTCATGGTTCGAAGCCACCCCATCAGGAAACTTTGTGAGGCTCTTACCTCCAATTAACCACCATAAAACCGGAAGTGGCGCTGTGGCTCAAGTGGTAGAGCGCTCACCTTGAACTGAAGAGCTCAGGGACAGTGCCCAGGCCTAGCATTCAAGCCCCATGACTGACAAAAAAAAAAAAAAAAAAAATTAGGAAATACTTTCCTAGTCACACTCTATGTGCTGTGCTATATCTTGCCTTTTTTTCCTAAACCCAACGTTACACTTCTAAGATTCTTCCATAATTTAAATATAGCTGTAGTTATAATGTATTTTGCTTAAGGCATTTTAATGTTACCTTTCTTTGAAACATATTTCTTTGTCTTAATAAGGGTAGCGGTAAAACCTGGATTTCCTGGGCTTAATAGCATCAATACTAAGACTGCTCCTTACTCCAGAATTTTGAAAGCAATTCTTGGTAGTCAGATGGCTTTTGAGGTGTTACCTATCTAAGTGCTGCAAAGTTATACATAAAATACTATATTCCACAAAGAACAGCCCCTACTTCCCTTGTGAACGGGGTCAGAAAGACATAAATTAATACCTGCACCACAAATTTTTGGAGGCCTAAAGACATTTTATTTTTTTTAACTTAAAACCCTGGAATGGTAGTTGAAAGTATCTTTATCATTCCAAATAGGGATTTCTAAGCATCTGTTTTTATTGATTGGACTTTAGTGGACTATAGCACACAGAGTCTCACAATAGAATTCACTTAGGACACATGACTTTGGTAACCCAGCAGATTTAATTGATCAAATTCTAGTGTTCAGTTGTGGCTTGGGGAAGGTAAAATTAAGTGGAATTCCCCAGCTCAAATGATATCTCCCCTTCCTAGGAACTACAGGTATGGGCACAGAAGGGAAGGCAAAGGCTTCTATATCATTACTTTCCATTTAATCAAAAGTGCTTTCATTTTGGCATGATAGTACATGCCAGCACTCAGGAGGCTAAGACAGAAGGATCATGCGTTCAAGGCCAACATGGGATAAATAGCAAGACCCTACAAAAACCTGAAGGTTGTGAATATAGCTCAGTGATAGGACACTTGCAGAGCATGAGCAAGGACCTGGGTTCAATTGCCAGCGTGTGTGTGTGTGTGTGTGTGTGTGTGTGTGTGGTCATCAGCTCTCTCAAATGTTGGTGAAAGCATGTGAGTGTTACAAACTTGTCAGCAGGGCTCATGCTCAGGGTCCACATTTTCCCTCACTGCACTGTTCATAGCTAGTTTCACTGTTGCCTCCTCTCTCTCTTTCCCCAGCTAAGTTTAGGGGCATTCAGCTATTTTTTTGGTTGGTTGATTGGCTGATAAGATGGTTGGTTGATGGTTTATGGTACTGCCGATGAACCCCAAGCAAACCTTCTGCCAGTGACCTTATATTCCCAGGCCTCAAACCTAAAGGTTTTGCTAGAAACTTACTGAATTTTGTATGATTCTGTATTAGAGAGATATGAGATTTCTTTTAAAATCATGACAGGCTGTCTCGTATGGTGGCACACACTTGCAATCCTAGCAATTGAAAGACTCTGGCAAGAAATTTGAATCTAACCTTGATACATAGTGAGACAGTGTCTCAAAAAAATAAAAAGACTTATTCTAAAGAATTACTATTTTCTATTTCCTTTTATTTAGCTTATTTAGATATGGTCCTTTCCTCTCTTTTTCAATTAATCTTTCCCTAAGATAAGGTTTTTAACCTATGCCATCTATGTGTTTGTATGAATTTGGTCATAGATGATAAACTGCACTTTAGAGTTGGTTAGAAGGTTGATACTTTTTTGGGGTTGTTGTTTTTTAACTTCTGTTTACTTTGAATGCAGATAGATCTTCTTTTAGGAAATAATTAGGCTCATGTACTTCCATCTTTTCCCATCTCTAGTCCTGTTTAAATCTTGCTCATTATGCACTGGATGCTGAGAGAATACCTATCTCCTTTCCTTTGGTTTGGGTATATACATACCTGTGAAGTCACACGTTAGGGTGTCGCATGGTTCTCAAACTGTTGCTTCATGAGTACTGGTTTGAAATTTCTCTTTATTGTTAATGTGTATCATTTTTTTCCTACTCCTCCCTCCTCTCATCCCCATCACTAGCCCCAGTACACACACACACACACACACACACACACACACACACACACACACACACACACACACACACATTTCTCTTTATTGTTAATGTGTATCATTTTTTTCCTACTCCTCCCTCTTCTCATCCCCATCACTAGCCCCAGTATACACACACACACACACACACACACACACACACACACACACACACACACACACACACACACACACACACACACACACACACACACACACACACACACACACACACACACACACACACACACACACACACACACACACACACACACACTTGATTTTGTCCCATTTCCTCCTACTGTATCTTGCCTGTGTCCCAGATTGGTACTTTGAGTCCCTTCAAAACAGACACATCCCAGCTGGTAGCTGGGCTGAGGTAAAGTCAGGATGTTTGGGGGTTCTTTCTGGTGTTGCTTTCCCAGGATTTGTTGGGAAAGAGCAATTCTTCTTCTTTAGTAAATGAAATGACAGTTGATAAAAAGCGTCAGCAGTAGATAAATGAAGCCCAACAAACCATCCCAACCGATTTTGATTGTTACCTGGGAAACTGGTCCTCTGCCCACTGCCTTTAGCCTATCATCGTGTGCCTCACAAATATGGTGAGCGTCCTGGATCAACTACTGTGAGACGGCAGAGCGCTGGCCCTGCCACAGCCTGCACTCAGAGCAGGATGGAGGTTGAATGCTCTCTTTGCATGCCCATCACTGGGCCCTGCACCACAGATGTAGTGAGAGGTCAGTAATCCAGCTCAGGTCATGCACTCTACCCAAGCACTGAGAACAGAGACAAGCATGTGTCCTTGCCCAGTGCCATTTTAAATTACCTTGTTTTATTACTTATTGTCTCTTCATTTCTCTCCTCTTCATAATCATGTGTTTGCATTTAGAGAGCAAAGTAAAAAATCTCCATTTTTGTTATTGGTGTCAGAATGTGTTTTTGTGAAGTTAAATTAAGCATATATATTGTCAGGTGTAGTTAACTCTGACATGTGTTATTAGCAACATTTTCCCTTCTGATAAACGATCCGATCACATTGTACTTACTTTGTGATGTCTTGGGGTAGGTCCTAGAACTCCACGCTTTGGGCAGAGTGAGCCCTGGCTGGTTCCTCAGCACGGCTTGAGAACATGTCGTGTTGCTGAGAGTCCATGGATGTTACTCCACTCTTCTTGCCTCCTAGCCCCACCCATTCCAATTATTAACAAAGCAGAAGTGGAAATAAGTTCAACTTTTTTTATTTTACTTCATTGGCCAAAGGCTTTTGTCAGCTTTTCCTTCATGTAATGAAGTAGCAGTGGTTAAATATTAAGAGTATGAAAATTAGTGGGAAGGGGTGCTTGACCACTTGTACATGATCAGGCTTAGAAAGCCTTGAGTGTTTAGACTGCTGTGATAGTCAATCAGTTTTGTTGATGAATATCTAAGGGTGGGAGCTGAGAATTCTTGAATTGTGTTTTCTTGTTTGGGGGATTTTTTTTTTTTGCGGGGGGGGCGGGGAGGAGTTGGGCATGTATACCAAGTCCAGCTTTCGGTCAAGTTAAGTCATTTCCATCTGACCACAGAAGACCACTGATGAGAATAGGTTTAGGACCAAAAATATAGGTAGGCATTCTCATTACGGCTGCACCAAATGGACATTGTTTTCCTAGCCACTGTTGTAGACTGCTGGTATTATAGGGAGACCAGTCAAAGGCTCACCGTCCTAGCCATCAGTCAGAGCCAACGCAGCGTGGCATAAGCATGAAAGGAAAGCAACTTTTTATACAGTCATATAAGCTGTGCTGTGTGCTTTGCTGTTTGAAGTGGCTCACCCACCGTCCCGCAGACTGACTTTGCTGAACAAGAGCGAGGGGCGGGTGAAGTGGGGTTAGGAGCTCAGAGATGGTGGAAGAACGGCTATATTTAGAGGAATCTTTCATGCATCTCTCAGGAGTCTCCCTCTCTGCTCCCCTCTTTCTGTGGGACCCCTGTTCTCTACAGGCTCTCCTTCCCTCTCCCCCAGCCATTACGCCCCTGCGCAGGTGTTTCTTTCCCAAGGGACTTCCAGAAGCCCCTCACTAGCACAGACTTCTGCCTTGCAAATGCCTGCAGATTCTGGGCTTCAGAAGGCCTCACAGTGGAGGCTGGAGAGGCTTGGCTGTTGCTGGCCTCGTTATGCTGCATCTCCAAAGCCTTGGCACGCCCATTCCTACACAGCAATACATGCATCCAGCATACAAGCTCACCACGAGCAATCTATACCCTCAGACAATGGAAACACCACTTCTGGGAAGGGTTGGTGGTTCATTTAATTAAATCTGGAAATAACTCCTTGTATATTTAGAGTCCTCTCCGCCTCCTTTCCCCCCGTGTTTTTCCTACCCTCTGTGCAGAAGGATGCTAAGGAGATTTCTATATGAGCTGATACAACTGCAGATACCAACAAGAAGATATTCTGGCCAAAACACTAATTTTCTTGCTTAATTTGACATGCAGACAAGCAGATCTGGAAGAATGCTATAAAGGGAAGGAGAAAGATGAATCGCAGTGAGGAGTTAGTCACGGACCAGAGTGAGCAGGAAGGGTTTTAGTGAGAGGAAATGAGAGTTCCTGGTGTCATTTGTCAAGATTAGTACCTACAACATGAACCAGAGTATGCAAGCCTCTATCTCTTTTACATTTTCCTAGACTTTTAAAGCTTTTAGGCCTGAAACCTAACATCCTAAAGAAATACATTTCCCCATTTTTAATTTATTCTTAATAAATCTCATCTTAAAACTATGGAGAAACTATGGGTGTCTTTATGTACCTTTGTTTTAAGCCAGTTGGCTTGCAGAATAGCTAGTAGATTCTTCCATAGCTTTGCTGTGGCAAGAAAAAATTTTATTTGAAATTTTACCCTACCTGGTAATCTTATTTCAGAACAGTAATTACATGTTCCTTTTGGGCTTTTCTGGAAGTAGAAATCCTGCAACAGCTTATTCTAAGGAAGATGGCAAAATGAACATACACACAAAAAAGGTTGTTTTGGTTGTTTTTTTTTTAAACACAATATGCCATTAATATACCCTGATTTTTATCTGTGGCAGCAGAAAACATCGGTTTGGTAGTCTACAAAGAACTTAGCCAGTACACAGAAGTAATGCCACATCCTTTGTAAATGGTGCTTAGCAACAGTTAAGAAAGCTGAGCTATGTTCTGTCCTGGAGAGATGCTGTGCCGCTCTGTAGGTGCCATCTGGGTCGGAGTGGCCATGACTCGGAGCTTCTCCTTCAGTCTAAGACTCAACCACCATCCCCATTCTGCAGACTGCCCTGACAGTGGGAAGGTGCCCTCTGCCTGGCCAGTAAGGCATATTCTAGAAGGTGAGGGATGGGGAGGAGACAGGCTTTTGTTTTCTCGTAGCAAGTGTCTTTGGACATTTTCCATTCCATGACAGTTCAAATGAAGCCTTTGCTGCTGCTCCTCTTCCTCTTGCCCTCAGGAATCAGAACATTAGAAATTTCTCCAGTTGTACGCTCCCTGCTTAGGTATAAGGTGTGTCCTTCTCTTTAAAGATCCTGTTACCTGCATCTTTTTCTGGTGCTTATGTGAATGAATAAGAAGGTCTCTTGCTTGCTGGCACCGGTGGCTCACACCTATAATCCTAGCTACTCAGGAGCTGAAATCTGAAGATCATGGTTGGAAGCCAGCCCAGGCAGGAAAGTGTGTGAGACACATCTCCAATTGACCACCAAAAAGCTGGAAGTGGAGCTGTGGCTGTAATGCTTGAGCACTAACCTTGAGCACAAAAGCTCTGGGACAGCGCTCAGGCCATGAGTTCAAGCCCTAGGACCAGGACCACACCACCACCCACCACCACCACCACCCCCAAAAAATAGCCTCTCACCAAGACAGGACTGAGCACTCACCCGCTCACCCAGGGCCGCACACACACATCTCCAGGGTTCTTTTGCATTCTTGACTAAAGAGGCGCTTGTTCCGTCATTTGTGGAGCTGAGGAGACTGCCTCCCCTCCAGACTTGTTCTCAGCCAAATCTTGCTGCTTGAGTCCGCCATGGACTGCTTCTGGTGAGAGGCTGTGGGCACAGGCTATGGGCCGCGGACTCAAGGGCTCAGAACTGAAAGGTGCATGTTTTATGAACTAATTGTAGCCTGAAAGAGAGAAGTTGCACAACCATTTGGCTACATTTTGGAAAATGGTAAAGCAAATGGTGTTTGTGCCAAGGTATTCCTAATGTGTGTTTTCTGAAAGGGAAAGCCATTGCTGTGGACAGAACAAAAGCAAGTTATGTTTATTCCCCTATTTTCTGATGACCCTGGAGCTGGGATTATTATGATGTGTTGATTGATTATAGCCATTAAGTCTCTTACTAATCAGTTTCATCACTTATTCTCAGCTCACACTTGCACCTTTGATTTCTCTTCCATAGCAGGGTGATGTGGGTTGTCATTGACTAATGAAGAACAGAATTGATTTTGGCATGAGACAAACGTAATGCCGACACCAATCCTAAAATGCATTAATCTTTAATAATCCACATCTGCATGTTTATAAATGATATAACCCAGGATTGTTAATGTTGATATTCTCCCTTCTAAACAGAAAGTGACATAGCATTTGTACTTGCGAACTGCATTAAATATGCGTAGCGGAACATGGAGAGCGACCTTGCTAGATGAGGATATATCACTTCACTGAAGAATTTTTAGGAAAGTATCTTTCACTTTCACTGTTGCAGGTAGCAGGTGACACCCAGTGGAAGGCCAGCTAACCCAGTTGCTCTTCCCTTCTTAGTGTTTCATTCCTTAGCGAAGCAAATTAGGCTTGCAGGCACATTTCTAGGACCTGGGGAGAGTGCACTGAACATGAGCTCCCAGTGCCCAATCCGCAGGAAGTTTAAGTTCTAATGAGAAAAACAAGAAGTGCACGAGAAGTTTTCGCTTTATTTTCAAGGATTGTTAGTGGAAAACCCAAGCTGCTACTTTAGATAGCAATGGTTAGAAATTGCTGTTTAAACAAAAGGCGTGGAGGAAGGGCCGGAGCGGGCCGTGCGAGGGTCTAGGGAAGGAAGCAGTGACAGGCAGAGCAGGTGGAACCGCTGAGTCAGCCCCGAGGCTGGGAGGAGAGGGGTCACAAGGAAGGCGCGGGGCTGGAGCTGCGGGGGAACGAGCGGCAGCAGAGCAGGTGGCCAGTGAGACTGGAGTAGCTAATACAGCTGTTGCGTCTTACTCGGGCTTTGCTCTCTGAGGTTTCAGTTCTCCGTGGCCAGCTGTGGTCCAAGAATACGAGATGGACACCCCAGAAACAGTCCACAAGCTAAACTGTGCAGTGTTGTGAGTAGCCCAGCGGGATCTCTCCCCATGCTGCTGCACTCAAGGAGTGCGCTTCATCTCTCCCTCACGTTCACCCCGTGTGCGTCCCGCCGTTCACTGCCTTTGGTTAGCAGAGCTCCTGTCAGTATCTTGAGTTCAGTTTGGTTATTAATGGCCCTGAAATTTGACGCCGGCAATTCCAATATGCCGAGTCGAAGCCCTAAGCAGTTCTCTAAGTGAAAAGGTGAAAGTTGTCAATTACTACAGAAAGGAAAACTATGTATGCTGAGATGGCTAAGATGTGTTGTCGGAGCCTTCTATCATGAGCCAACGAAGAAAAACACTGAACGACAGGAAGCCCTGGGCCTGTACAAAGACTTTGGCAAGAGATTGCCGGAAACGAACGCAGGCTCTGGGGCAGGCCGCTCACACCGGCTCAGGAGTGGAGTGGGCTCTGCCAGAGAGGACATGAGAACGGCGGGCTCGAAGAGCTGAGCAAGGGGAAAGACGCTGCCCCGCAAGCCTTCAGTAGCCACGCAGACACCCAGCACCTACCCATAAAAGTGCAAGGAGTCACCAGCATATGAGTGACAGAAGGACAGGTTAACTCTGGCTCACTTGGCAGTGTGGCAGGATGATGAAGCGAAAACCTGTACGTGCTCAAAACTGAAAATTGGGTTTCAACAGAGATCACATTCATATACATTGTATATGCATATATATTCAGATGCATTGTAATTCTGCTTTATTATTTGTTAATCTCTTACTGTGCCTAATTTGTAGATAAAACTTCATCGTAGATATATGTAGTACATATATATATATATATATATATATATATATATATACAGATAATATATGTATACATGTGTGTATGTGTATCCTTACTATTGGCTGAGGTTCAGGCTGTACCAGAGTCTCGAGGTGCATCCCTGCTGGGTAAAGGGCCCCGATGAGGACCTGCAGTGTAGTTATGCTCAGGATTTAGAACTTCATTTTTGCTTTAATGGGAAACCACTGGAAGGCGGAGCAGATTTGGGATGGCAGGATTGGTGTTGGTTCTAGGGGAGTGTTCCAGGTATGAGGTAGTGAGTGCTCAGGGGGGTACGGGCATAAGCAGGAGCCCATGGAAGGTTGGCATGGCTGGATGTGCACACCGCACTGGTAGGGCAGAATTCTTGGCTGAAGACATTGGTGAACAATGACTGTGTAGCATTAGATGAAGAGCACATGGTGAAGGGAAAGCCAGCATTGGGGTTTAACTAGAGGGGTTAAACTAGACATTCTTACTGACTGTCCATCCTAAGGGACATTTTGAACAGGCAGGTAAATGTAAGAACTTGGGTACAAAGGCATTATTTCAGTGGGAGTTGCCAGCTTGTCAGTCATTAGGGTTTTAGGTGAGATGCTACAGGTACGTAGCCTGCATTAGAATCCCCTGGAGGGCTGTAGCAGCAGATTGCAGGCCCTATCCCCACTTTCTGACCTAGAACGACAGTGATTCTCAACATTAGAATATCTAAGAGATGCTCCAGAAGTATCCATCATCAATACTTTACTCTTTTGGGTGTGTGTGTGTCTGTGTGTCTGTGTGTGTGGTGTCGGTTGTGGGGCTTAAACTTGGCCTGGGTGCTATCCATCAGCGCTTAAGCTCAAGGCAAGTGTTCTACCACTTGAGCCACAGCACCACTTCCGGTTTGAAGATAAGAGTCTTACGACTTTCCTACCTGGGCTGGCCTTGAACCACAATCCTCAGATCTCAGCCTCCTGAGTAGCTAGGATTACAGGCGTGAGCCACCGGCGCCCAGCTCCTTATCAATACTTTCTAAAAACTCTTCTCAACTTGAAGTTGAAAAATCACCAGAGAGTTCTGAAGTATACAGAGATGAATGGGAAAAGCAGTGGGGGAGAATGGCTGTAGGGTGTGGCAGGCCTCCTGTGTCCAGCCAGCACCCTGCCCACAGCGCCCAGCCAGCACCCTGCCCACAGCGCCCAGCCAGCACCCTGCCCACAGCACCCAGCCAGCACCCTGCCCACAGCGCCCAGCCAGCACCCTGCCCACAGCGCCCAGCCAGCACCCTGCCCACAGCGCCCAGCCAGCACCCTGCCCACAGCGCCCAGCCAGCACCCTGCCCACAGCGCCCAGCCAGCACCCTGCCCACAGCGCCCTGTGTGTGACTTTGGGGGAGCGCCCAGCCAGCACCCTGCCCACAGCGCCCTGTGTGTGACTCTTGGTGGTGCATCAGCCAGCACCCTGCCCACAGCGCCCTGTGTGTGACTTTGGGGGAGCGTCAGCCAGCACCCTGCCCACAGCGCCCTTGTGTGACTCTTGGTGGAGCTCTCTTAGTTATTAAGAACATAAAAGCTTACAGACAGGTGGCTCACCCATGTACAGCACATTGCCAGTTTGGCCTAACTTCTCTAGGGTTATGTTGTGTGTGCTCAGTTGGAAGTGATGTCTCGGAAGTGAAGAGATGCTGTTGCATTCTCAGGCCCGGTTCATGGAACCCCTTCCTTCTTTTCACAGATTTCACACCAAATCCAAACATCATTCATTTATATGCTTCTACCAAAAAAAAAAAAAAAAAAAGGATGTCATATTTTTTAAAGAACTGAACCTCAGTGTATAGTGCTTTCATTCGTCTCTTCCTTTTTCTTTTTCTTCTCACCTTGCCTTTCTTCTTTCCTGTAAGATGGAGACTAGCTCAGGATTCCCAATCTCGATACCACTGACTAAGCCTTTGACAAGATCTCTGCCCACACAGCGAATTAAAGAACAGCGCGGTTCTCCTTTGCCTTGGAGCAGCCATCCACCTGTTTTCAGCCTAGAATGCTCCTACTTATCCTTCAAGCCCCACCGAAAGTCTGTTTCCCTTCACCAAGTCCCCAAGGACCCCTCCAGCTGCCTGGGAAATGGTGTGCCGTTGGGGTGGGAATAGTAGCCCTCCTCTTCATCGCCCATTGAGCACAGCACTGGCTAGCAGAGCATTTGGTGTAGGTAATCAAAATGGAGAATTCCGTTCTCTTAGGAAAACACAGAAATCCAAGGAAGAAAGTTCGAAAGGCTTGCTGCCGTTGAACCATACCTTCAGCCCTTAAAATTAATCACTTACAAAACTTTTCCCCTGGGGTGATAGCCGTCTTTGTCCTTCTGTGTCTTCACACTTCATATATTCTTTCCATTGTCCCGCCCACCTGAAAGTTAGCAGGTGATTCTTTGCTTTTAAGCTACACCTGATTGGTGGGTATAGAACTTGTCAGTTTACAGCAGACCTTTCTAGATGCAGAACACTGCCCAATTCTGACCTATCATATATCCACTCCAGTTGAGCCTCCAGGTACATCATCTTAAGTATAAAATAGCTCCAAGCAAGTGAGTATTGGTGTGTGGCCTGTCATGGGTCACATGTTTACAGGCAGAGTTGTTGCAAAGTGCAGGAAGCCAGGTAGAGAAACCTGAACAAGAAAGGTCAGGGACAAGCAAAATTTGTATTTGAGGTAGGAAGTACATTGGATTTCCAAAAACGAAACAAAAAACAACCATCTTGGTCCGACAGCAGAGTACAGGATCTGTGGAAGAGGAGAGCAGCCAGGCCTCGGCCATGCTTTCTCCTGGGCCCAGGTGGACAAATTGGCAGCCTGCTCACGGCTTTTTTTTTTCTTCTCCCCTTTGTATCATAAGAACTGCTAATCGGATCCATGCTGCTGCAACTGTGGTTAGTTATTAACAGAATAAAAGCAGATTTCTTCAAAAGAACGGGTGGGGGAAACGACTATACAAAATTGCAAGGTTGTTAGAATCGTAAATGCACAGCAGTCGATTTCCTCCGTATTCTGAATTACACGATGAATACTAGTCTTTCATCTGTCACTATACTCATTTCTTCAGAAGGCAGCCAAATATTAAGCTTCTCAAACAAAAAGAGCATCTTAGAAAGAGCAAAAATATTGAGGAGGAATAAGAATGGGTACAAGAAGGGGAAATTAGGCTTTGTTTTTATTAATTTGTCCTAGTGAGAGAAATATAAACTGCCTGCTCTCTGGTTTCCCCTTGGCAGCCTCTGACCTTACATCAAAGCGAGGATTAGAGCAGACCTAGAGAGGCTGCCTGCTCTTTGAGTCGGGTTCACAGCCCACCACCGTTAAACAGATCGCAGGGAGCTACCATCGCGCTCCCCGCCACAGCCCCGAAGACCTTTGAATTGTAAACCAGGCATACCAAAGCTATCAAAAGGGTACATTTCTATAACAATATCCGGCGTTCAGTATGCTCGCTTCTGCAGCTCCCTGAGTCTCTGACACTATCAAGGATACTTTCCAGATCCCAAGTCCCAAAATAGAAGTGGCTCTGCTTTCAGCCACGCCACACCTGGCCTGCATTACTGTCCCGTCTCCATGACTGTAGTTAGCTGAAGCAGCTTGCAAAAGTCACCTTCTATTCTATTTTTTAACAAAACCACACACACATGCACACATACACCACGCACACACACACACACACAAACACACAGTACTTACTCCTTTGCCAACATTCAGCATTACTGGGAGGAAAGGAAAGGAATGCAGAATCATTAGAGCCGCAGGGCTCATTCCGGCCAGCCTAGGCGGGCACAGTGGAAAGTAGGCCTCAGAGCCAGCTCCCCCTGCATTCCAGTACCCTTAGCAATCTTCCTCACTAAGAATGCTTTAGCAAAATGCTGTGTACTTGGTTTGGGGCTCTGGTTTATCTTTAATGAAAGCTTGTAGTGACCTAAAAAGTCAAGTCTGTTTTGCCTTACACTCTCTGACTTGTCATTTCATCTAGTCCTTTTAGTCCCCTCTTTGTTCTCTTTTGTCCCAAATCAGGTGATATAGGAAAAACTGCAAAGTGGGAATGAATGAATTTTTAGCACTGAAGTGGTATCTGTCATTCTGAGTCCATCGGCTGATTACCTCCATATTCTAGTTTGGATAATCAAATCCACCTTAGGTTAATTGATTTAAAAAAAAACTTAACTGTGAAGTATTTTTTTCCTATGACTTCTGCAACTTTTGAAAAAGTTGGGTGAGTATAGCTCCCACAGTGTCTCTTGAATCGGATGTATGGTTTGTTTGGCAGACGCTGTTGTGGTTAGTGAGGTATAAGTTTCTGTTGTTTGCGGTAGTGGGGAACTAAGGAATTAACCTGAGGCATTTTAGCCTCAGAAGAGTTAACAAGGGAACTGGTCCTTGTAAGTTTATTCTATGCCATCCTAACAAACAGTTGCAGTCTATGATTGCATCTTATCAGCAATTTTTATTGGCTTGTTTGGGTGTGACCAAAAAGATTTGGGGAAATAACAGTATAGGTACTCACCTACAGTTTACCCATTGAGTGTGAGCCTCTGCTTGCATTCATTGCTAAGGAATCCAGTTCATCCATTCTAGATCTGTGTTGGAGGGGACAATAACTAAGTTGTGCTGCTGACATTTGTTTTGGCAAACTTCCTTGTTAAATAGGATGGGTCAGGCTTATGTGTCATTGCTATTATTGCACACCACTTCCTGTTCATTGGCCTTTGAGCAAGTGTTCCTGAATGTTCTTAATGATGTCATCATTCTTAACAGAGGTGAGAACACTATACCTCTGACACAATTCCAGATCATGTCCTCTTTTGGTAGAGAGGTGTCCTACAGCTTAATATTTGCTTCACATATGACATAGATGAGGCATGCACAGAAGCTATGCGCCATAGTTAGCATGCAGTCGTTGGTTATACTGTGGTGAGTCCAGTGGGACAGGCACACATGGTGATTACCATGTGGCACTTATGCTCACCCTGCATCCGACTCCACGGTAACCCTTTTAATAGTCTGTTTGGCAGTAGATTCTTTACATCTCTGAATGGAAGTAGATGAGGGCCATGGGATATTTCATTTCAGAGGAAGTGCATGACATACAGTGAACACCAGACGTTGTAGTTCTGTAGCCAAGGCGCAATGACCAGTATTTGCCCTTGAAATTATTCTAGACCAGAACATTCAATGTTTTTGCCTTACATTTGATTATTTGGGACTAACAGTAGTTTGCTGTTTGGTAAGAATTTTATCCTGCTAGTTGTGCAGCTCATTGGATGGTTCACAGCTTTTCTCAAGGTCTGTGAATTCAGGTCTTTATACTTTGCATGTGACTGGGAGTGCAGCAACAAATGCATAAGTTTTAGTTTCTCTAAAAAGTAAGATTCCTGCCAGGAGCTGCTGGCTTACACCTGTAATCCTAGCTACTGAAGAGACGGAGATCTGAGAATTGTGGTTCAAAGCCAGCCCAGGCAGGAAAATCCAAGAGAGGTTTATCTCCAAGTCCCCACCAAAAAAACAGGAAATGGTGCTGTGACTCAAAGTGGTAGAGTGCTACCCTTGAGCAAAAGAGCTCATGGACCACACCCATGCCGAGTTCAAACCCCATGAAGGACCCCCCCAAAAAAAAAAGCAAAATTCCTAAACTCCTCCCCCCTCAAACAACATGAGTATCATTTTGTAGTAATATTTTCACAACTATTTCAGCTATTTACATCTATTACCTAAACTGAAAATCATCTGCCTACCTCTGTCTTCTCTGTCTGTCACAGATAGAACAATTATTAGACTTTATCATGAGCAGCAGTCACTGGAAGCCTCCACAACCAAGATGCAGTATCAGTGTCTGTCCTCATAAATGCCTGGTTTTGTACTTGGTGTGTCTTGACCTCCACTGAGCAGAATTGGTGGCAAACCAGGGCATTCATTTCCTTCTGTACTCAGTTATGATTCTTCTCTGCAATGTATTTAACTATGGGAGAGTAAATCCTACAGGAGCAAAACAGCTTTATTGTTATGTCTGTGGTACAGAAGGTAAGGGGAGAGGGTGTGTGTGTGTGTGTGTGTGTGTGTGTGTGTGTGTGTGTGTGTGTGTGTGTGTGTGTGTGTGTGTGTGTGTGTGTGTGTGTGTGTGTGTGTGTGTGTGTGTGTGTGTGTGTGTGTAAGGGGAGAGGGGTGTGTGTGTGTGTGTGTGTGTGTGTGTGTGTGTGTGTGTGTGTGTGCTTCCCATTTATTATAGCAAAAGGAGGAGGTAAAGACAAAGGAGCAAGGTCTTCCTGCCATGAGAAGATAGTACCTTTTGGACTATGCCGAATTCAACATTTTTTGTTATTCTGTGTTTAGTCCCAAAAATGTATCTAAATTTCTATGCCAGAAAGTAAGTTGAGATGATCAGCTACCTCTGATGATTCCTACACTTCAAAATCCTGTCTCCTGCCTTCACATGACTCATAGTCCCTTCTATCAATAAAACAAGTGTCCTTCCTTTTCATTCATATTCTGAGCTAATGATTTATTTTTCTTATATATTCATCATGCTAAGGTGGAGGGATTAAAGGAATGAGAAACATGATACCAGTCTCAAAGCTTACATTACACATGCAAAGGATCAACTGAACCAATGTTAAATAAATGGTAATTAAATAGATGTAGTTATATGCACCCGGGATCAGAAGATCTCTTGTTTAGTGACTGTATATACTATATTTCAGACGACTGTGTTTTGTTTCTCAGTAGAGGCCTTCTCCATTTAGGTTGAATTTTTGACTATTAAATAGAAGACTTTTTTTAGCAATTTACTGTTACTGTTATATTGATTGACTATTACCATGAAAAACTGTAAGCTGGAGATCATTGTAGGCTTCATGGGCTGTGTGGCTCAGCATGGTTGGATATGTTAAATATTAAATGTCAGGAAATTTCATCCACAATTTTATTTGTCCACAAGTTTGGAACTCATTCAATGAAAAATAACTGAACTTTCAACAAGTCTCTTGATAAATGTGTTTGTCATGTGTCCTTTTCATTGAACAGGTAAAACAGATAAAATATGATACCTTTTTGAGCTTTGTATGTTTTTCATGTATATCTATGCCTTTTTTTTTCTTTTTTGTTAATTGTGGGGCTTGAACTCAGGGCCTTGGCGCTGTCCCTGAGCCTGTCTGTGCTCAAGGCTAGCCCTCTACCACTTAAACCAACAGTACCACTTCTGATTTTTGAGATAAGCGTCTCACAGGGACTGTTTTTGCTTGGGCTGGCTTCAGACCTCGATTCTCAGATCTCAGCCTCCTGAGTAACTAGGATTACAAGTGTGAGCCACTAGCACCCTGCTATCTATGCCTTCTCTGATGATAAAACTGAAATGTCACTGAGTCTTGGTTTTGCGCTGTTGCAGTATTAATGCAAAGGGTTTTCCCATCCCCATTTCCCCTCCTGTGTTTTACAGGCAGTCAGATGCCACCTCAGCCACCTGGGAGCCAGTCCGAATCCAGTTCCCACCCTGCCTTGAGTCAGTCACCAATGCCACAGGAAAGAGGTGAGTCTTCAGTTTCCATCCTGCCTACCCACTGTGCATTGAGTGTACAAGACTTACTGAAGTGTGCTTGCCCGTTTCCTTGTACATTTTTTAAAAGGACACTACATCTCCTTATCAGATAATCTCAATCTACATGTACTGAGCACCAAGTACAGAGAAGGAAGGATTCTTTCTTGCAGATTTGATGATGCTACCAAAGTGGAATTTAAGGCCCAAAGAATATATTTGTCCACATATACATATCACTATACAGTGTACACTGTACATGACTATAGTCCAATGTTAGATAGCTTTGCGAAAGAGCTGTGGACTATTCCAGCTGGACATCAGCCTAATGAAGCAAAATACTTAGAGAGAGAGAGAGAGGAGAGAGGAGAAAGAGAAAGAGAGAGAGAGAGAGAACACTCGTGCATACTTTTGACCAATCACTTGTTCTGTGATATTTAGTAGTAAAATTTGAAGTTCATAGCAAGACCTTATTGTACACTATTGTAAGCTCTTTGAAATGGATGAGACCTGAAAAAAAAATCACATCGTTCAACCATTTCAGTTAGCAAATACAAAAACTAAGGACTGCAGCGACTAATGATTTCCTCATTCCCAGAAGTTAGTTTTAACCCAAGATATGGATTTGGATGTTGCTTTAGCCTTAAAATGTGTTTGGCAGTTTTTTGAAGTTTTATTGGTTGGGTTGGTTTGGTTTTGGCTTTGTGGGAGGGGTTTTGGTGATTTATCAGATAGCTATAACTTTATATGAAGTTAATAATTCAGTTATACATAGCATTTGGTTATGTCTATTATCATAGCATTTGTGGTATTTTATTGAAATTAGAGTTGTAAAATTAGTTTGTTTTGCAATAAGAAAGAAATCACCTGGAAACAAGGCAGGAAGTAATGGGAAAAAAACATCATTTCCAATAAAAGATGAAATGCAGGCTGGGAAGGTGGCTCGGTGGTAGAGTGCTAGCCTTGTATGCATGAGGCCCTGGGTTCGATTCCTCAGCACCACCTAAGCAGAAAAAGTGGCGTTGTGGCTCAAGCGGTAGAGTGCTAGCCTTGAGTTGAATAGCTGAGACAGCACCCAGACCCAGAGTTGAGGCCCATGACCGACAAAATAAATACATAAAATACATAAAAAATGAGATGCATTTCATTTGTTTTTAACAAGACAACTATTTAATTCCTTATTTTATTCCCTATCTCCAACCTTGCTACAGTCACGCTGTGTTGTACACTTCACCTTTGCCTAGCCATCTCCTTTTTTTTCCCTTTAGTAGGAAAGCTGGTGGGGAGGGGGGGATTTTAATTCAGATTGCTGAGACTAGGGCTAACTGTGCCGTCTGGTGCTGTCGGGTCACATCACCCCTTGTGAAGGTCATAGCTTGTCCACTGCCTCTCCCTTTGTCAAGAGACATTGCATCCCCGCCATGGGCCAAGAGAACAAAAGTTGTGTTCTCTAGTTGATATTTAAAGAGTTCCTGACGGCTGACATTTCTAATTCTATGTGAGTTACAGAAATGTATGGTTTAAGTTATTTTCTGTAGGGACTTGGCAGCATGTTATTTAGAAAGCATTGACAATGAAAAGATAGATTAGTCTTTATCTACACATCACTTGTGTTCAAATGACTATTTAGTAGAGAGAAAATGAATTCTTCATTTTCTGATTGATAAAGTTATTATATGATTTTGTATTGTTACCTAAGGTTTAGTTGGCATTTTAACGTCTTTTGTGTCGACAGTGTGATGTGTTTTAATAGCATCAAGACTTCTTGGTGCCTGAGAGTCACATGTAGGACTTACTACCTTGCTGAGCCCACCCCGGGTCCCTGGTGGGAGGCTGGGTGGACCTTTGTCTGCTTTGTAGCCAGGTTCTCAGGGGTTGCCGCAGCTGCTGGGTGGTGGGCGGCCCAAGGAGCACGCTTGGAGGCCTGCTCCGTGGCTTCCTTGCTCCCACAGGCCTCAGGAAGGGGGGGGGGGGCCTGTGCTTCCCTCAGCCCGCCGCCCTGTGCCCTTGCAGGCGTAGCTCTAGCCAGGGGTGTGTGCGCTGCTTGTCTGCGCTGGCTCCTGCGGCTCCTGCTGTCCTGAAGACTAGGCTGAGCTTCATGAGAGAGCACACCGCCCCACACAAGTAACTCCTGCCACTGGGCTTCTTTAGCCCTGGGTTGCGTCTTCAGGCCTTTGCTGTGTCAGGGAGATGGAGCTACAAGGACACTCCCACATGGAGGACCTTTCAGTCCTGGCCTAGCACTCACTTCGAGAAAGCTGTCCTATTGGAAGCCCTGCACTGCTAACATAGCACTAAGATGATGAAAGAAAACCCTTCCCGAGCTTCAAACACTATCTCCCCAACCCTGGCAACTAACTGGCAGGTGTTACAGTGTGAGATTGAGCTAGGAGCACATCTATAATCCGCTACTCTGGAGCCTGAGAGCTGAAGATAAGGATTTGAAGGCAGCTCAGGTAGGAAAGTCCATGAGATTCTTGAGTCAACCACCAAAAAGCTGGCAGTGAAGCTGTGGTTCATGTGGTAAAGTGCTAGTCTTGAGCAAAAAAGCTCAGGAACAGTGCCCAGGCCTTGAGTTCAAGCCCCAGGACCAGCAAAAGATAAGTGGAGGGGAAGGGAGAAGAGAGGAGGGAAGAAGGGACAAGACAAAAATGAGAAAAATGACCTAAATTAAACTTTGAAACTAAGACACTTTCTAGGCAAAATCTAGGCATTTCCATCAAGGTTCTTAGTTTGGTTTTTGTTATTGTTTTTTGGGGGGTCTGGTCGTGGGGCCTGAACTCTGGGCCTGGGCGCTGTCCCTCAGCTCTTCAGCTCAAGGCTAGCGCTCTACCCCTTGAGCCACAGCGCCACTTCCGGCTTTTTTCTTTTTGCTTATGTGGTGCTGAGGAATCGAACCCAGGGCCTCGAGCATGCAAGGCAAGCGCTCTACCACTGAGCCACCTTCCCAGCCCCCTTTGTTTTGTTTTTGTTTTTGTTTTTGTTTTCCTTCTGATTGCCTTTATTAGAATGTAATGTAATATGTTGGTATCTCCTAAGAACTCTTGCCCTGCCAACCCTTCCCTCCTGCTTGGCCCTCCTGTGCTCAGGAAGGAGCATGGAAAGCTACTTGGGCTACTTCCTGCTGGCCTCCACCAGGCAGTGTGGACCCCACCAGTAAGTAGCCCTCCACTCCTTACTCTCCCTTTGCCTAATGGTTGTAGTATTAAGTTTGTCAAAGGACATTTGTCTGTTTCCCCACATTGTACACAGATGGAAGTAACCTTTGAGTTTCTACCGTTTTAGGTCTTCTTCCTGAAGAAAGTGTTTGTATGGATAAATACAGCTATATCTTCATAGGTTACAAAAGGAGATACCCTTCCGATGTGTATTGGCCATTTTATTTTCTCCTGTGGTGCTGTCTCTTCCCTGTCCTCATTCATTCCACACCAGGGTGAACTCCGCTTCATTTTTCACTGCTGCAGCTCCTGCTAACCCGGGAAGGAAATTCATTCCCCTTCTTTCTTCCTAACTACTCCATGACTGATACACAACATCAAGAACAGAAGGTCAGAACTTCAGTATTACTCAGCTTTTTGCCACTGTCACAGTTGAAGGGCAGAGAGGATTTATCTTCACTCCCAGGTTTCAGACAGAGGTGGGCTGACCCCCAAGCACTGTGTTAGGGACAGCGTGCTGGAGCACAACCTCTCAGGACAGTCAGGAACCAGGAAGTCCTAAAGGAAGAGACCAGAGCAAGAAAACCCCTTCAAAGGCTACCTACAGGGACCTCTCACCCCTGGTTTCCATTACCTCCCAACAATGCCATCGGCTTATTAACCCATCAGTGGGTTAATCCATTGATTATATCAGAGCCTTTTTGATCCAATTACTTCTCAGTGATTTTTAGCTACCATCTGCCATAAGTATTTGATATGTAAATTTGTATGTACATTTGTAAATATGTAAATACACCAGCCACAATGTGAAAAAATACGCTATTAGTTTCAGGGGCTTTGGTTTAGGGTTTTTGATAGTTCTGGGGTTGAACTCAGGATCTTGAGCTTGCTAAGTGAGCATTGAGCATTGCATAGCTCTCTTTGCTTTAGTAATTTTTTTCAGGTAGGGTTTCACATTTCTGTCTGGGACTAGCTTTCCTGGTGGAAGAACGGCAGCTTTAGATTTACTGCTGTCTCCACCACCATACCCTACTTGTGTTTTGAAATATGTTCTCCCAACTTTTTGCAAGGCTGGCCTCAAACTACAATCCTATTTCTGCCTCCCATATAGTTTGTTTTTATTTTAAACCAATTCTTCATTCTGTAGACCTTATAAACTATCATATTCATCTCACCAAAACAAAACAAAAAACCCTGAAATAGCATAAATTCAGCTATCGAAGCATTGGGATAACAATAAGCCTTCTTTCAACATTTCATATACTTGCTAATCAATAAACCAGAAGGGGGCATTTGCTAGTTTCATTAAGCTTAACATGTTACAGGGGTTGAAAATGTGATCACTTTAGCATTACAATTACTACACTTATTTACCTACTCAGAACATCATTCCATATTGCCGCCATACCTTATTGGGGGGAAAAAGAACACTAGAGCAAAACTAGAGGATTCATCCTTGTTTCTGTTTTGTGTTTAGTTTGTGGTACTGAGGTTTTAAATTCAGGACTCTGAGACAAATGCTCTTAACATTGAACTGTGTCCCCAGCCCTTTTTTCCAGTTATTTTTGAGATCTGCTCTGCCCTTTTGCCAAGATGCCCCCTGGATCGTGATCCTCTTACTGTGTACTTCCTATCCCAGCTGGGATGACAGGTAGAGAATACCACACCCAGCGTCTTCCACCGAGTCGGAATCTGAGAAACTGCTGGTTGAGAAACTTGCCCAGGCTGGTTTGGGCCTGTGGTTCCCTGTATCTGACCCTTCTGTGAAGTTTAGAAGGACACGTGCGCATCACCATGTCCACTTGGTTGAGAAGGTCTTAAGAACTTTCTCCTCGGGCTGGGAAGGTGGCTCAGTGGTAGAGTGCTTGCCTTGCATGCATGAGGCCCTAGATTCAATTCCTCAGCACCATATAAGCAAAAAGAAAAAAGCCGGAAGTGTTGCTGTGGCTCAAGTGGTAGAGCGCTAGCCTTGAGCTGAAGAGCTGAGGGACAGTGCCCAGGCCCAGAGTTCAGGCCCTATGACCAGACCCCCACCCCCAAAAAAAGAACTTTCTCCCCAGAGTTGTGACCCTCCTAATCTCAGCCTTCCAAGTGGCTAAGACTACAGGTATGAGCTACCAGTGCCAGCTCTCATCCTTATTTCCTCATCTCTCACATAAATGCCTTAACATTCACAAAGAACAGTATAACATGGCTTATTAATTTGTTGCTCAGGTTTTTTTTTTTTCCAATAAGGCTGGGAGGCAATATGGAATGATGTTCCGAGTAGGTAAATAAGTGTAATAATTATAATATTAAAGTGATCACATTTTCAACCCCTGTAACATGTTAAGCTTAATGAAACTAGCAAATGCCCTTCTGGTTTATTGGATTAGCAATTAGGTGAAATGTTGAAAGAAGGCTTATTTATTTGGACAGATGTAGAGAGGTCAGAATTAATTTTTCGAAAACCTTTTAATTGAATGCTCTTTTAATTTTCACAGTGGTGTCTAGTTAAATATTCATGTTTCTGCTGGTGGCTTTCTGAAGGTCTGAACTAGATCTGGATTCACAAAATCAACACAGGTTGTTTAACCCTTTTCCATCTAGTGTGCCAGCAGGGACTTCTTGAGCAAAATCCCACAGTATTTGAATAATTAGAAGGTAGTAATGAGGATTTAATAAGACTTTGAGATCCACTAGAACAGAAACTCCAAGAACTTTGCCTTTCAGACGCACTACAAGCAGAGGTGACGCCGCCGCAGGCCGCTGGGCCCGGCAGAGGCAGGTTCTGTGGTGCTGTTCTGCCACACTGTCAGCGCTGTACAGAAGGTATCTATCCTGCATAAAGCTCTCCTGGGTTATTGAGCAGCAACCCCAGCTTCATCTTGTCCCTCTAGCTGACCTACATGACGACCTATTTTCTCCCTGCTGTTTAGAAAGAGGAGCTCTTGGTTACAGCACGCAGGCTGAACGTACCTGATAGAGAACTGGCCCTGGCTATGTCACTGGTACCAGTGGTACTGTATCGCTGCTGCCAAAATTATTTGAGATAAGTAGGCATGTTTTAAGTTTTAAATATGTAGTTTTGCCAGACATCATGTTCTTTACAATTTTTGGTCAACTGAATCACCAAAAACCTTATATTTAGAATCTGAACATTGCACTGATAGTTATCAGTAGTTTCATTTATATAAATATAAATAGGGCTGTTTCCCAGCATAAGTATGTAGCAGGTGAAATGTGACCAGGCATTCAGATGTTCTTTCTGAGGACTACCACACAAGGTGAATAAGTTCTATACAACAGGCCTCGGACTTAGATATTTTAGCCTGAATAGAATGTCTTCTCACTCTTATTTTTCCTTCTGATATTAGCTCCCACTGTTAACTGCAATGCTATATATAATCCCCCCAACAGTGTACTCTAGCTTCTCCTCAAGGTCTGAATAAAATTGCTCATCACATTTCTGATCACATCCTGTTTGCTTAGGTCAGATCTTTCTCTTGGCTTTGAGTGCCAGGGGGACAAAGAAGAGTTCAGGATGAATTTGGTGTTCTTCTACGGACTCAGCCAAGCCCTTCCAGGGTCTTGTTTATCCCTTCGTTACCTTGCTGCATCTCTGACAGAGCCTGCCTTATGATGGTCCTACATGCATGGAGCCTTCAGACTGGGGAGGGATTTCAGATCATTCCAAAGCAAGGAGTGAGCAAAGAGCAAAATATATCTTGTTCATAAGTTAAGAAAGCTCACCATTTTACTGGTATAGGCTGTTTGCCTAGCATAGACTTTGACCCTTATAAATCACCATGAGCATTCTCATCTTGCATCTTCCTTTTCTGCTGTCCATTCTCCAGAGGCTTCTCCCCAGCTGGACATGGGGGGTGGGGGGAGGTGTCTTTCTGCACTGGGCATCTCTGCCCTGGAGTCTGTCACTGAAAGAATCACCCAAAGGCCGCCCTTCCACCTGGCCTTGCTCTTTATAACACAGTCTTTTTATGGAAATAAGTACAAATCTGAAGCTCTTAATGCTGCCACTGATTTCAGAACTTAAATTTGAAATGTTGAAAGTTAAGTTTGAGTGCATTAATTGGCCTAACTTCTTAATGATCAAGAACACATTAGCATACTGGAATGAAAGGAAGCACGATGGTCTCTAGTAGGGAGTTAGATGTGGAATTGAGTATTCTGCCTTTGCAAACTATAGAAACTCTTTTTGTTTCTCTTTTTATTGGATTCTCAGTTTTGAGTTTGACAGTAAATCTGAAGATGTTGAGATGCTTGGAAGTATATACACCGGAAGGTGTTCTCTTAATCTGTCCTTCTAGTTCTAAGGAGAAGATGCATGGTTTTCCAGCTTTGCGCTGTGTATGTATAGCGGCTCCGCATGTTGAGCCATTCATGATAGTCTGCTCTCACCCTTGGAGGCGCTTAACCGAGCCTCTGCCCTTCATTAAGGATTTCTTTTTTATGATATGTGAAAGATGAAAACAACCTCAAATAGGATTTTTCAACAAACAAAGATGTCTGGACGTCACTCTAGAAAGCGGTTCCAGAACTCTGCCTCAGGGCTGCACGGGGCCAGCCAAGGCCTGCCAGTGGTGAAGGAAGCAGTTCCCTTTAAGTCTGCTGTCCAGAAATATGTCCTTCAGAAAGCTGGCAAAACCAGTACCAATTACAGCAACCCAATTCAGTGTTCATTGAACAATCATCAGTCCTGGCATCACTTGTAAACTATTCCTAAAAAGAGGCAGTTTTGTAATTTTTAATAGTTGCTTCAGCAGTAGGATTAAGGATTTTTTTTCTGCTTTGGCTGGAACCAGGGCTCAAACCTCTCAGTTTCACTTACTTGCTCACAGTTGGGACTCTTCCACTTGAGCCATGCCTCCAGCCTAGCCTTTTGCTGGTTAAGTTGCAGGAGTTTTTAGGCCCTTCTGCCTGGGCTGGCTTTGAACCTCAGTCTTAGAATCTCTGCCTCCTACGTAGCTACTAGTGTTTTCTGAGTGGAAATATTATAGGTGTGAGCCACCAGCCACCTGATTTATTTTCAATTTTTTTGTAGTTTTTAGTTAAAAGCATGCCTTTGATAGTTAACAGTCAATTGAAATCAGCTCACTTTCAGTGAAAGTATTCCAGGTAAATTCATCATTGCATGTGGCACACATGGATTATGCCACCATACTTTCCTCCTGCCATTTATGTTCCCTGTCTTGGGAAAAGACCATCTATTGCCTTTTTTCCCAAGCCAGAAAACTCTTGGCCATCTTTAACTCCCTACTTCTGCCCATCCCAACCCATTTCTGTCTTCCCTAAACTAGTTGGTTTTCCAGTTCTTCCCTACGTTGGTCTCAGCACATCCCAGAGTGAGTTCACACTATTAACCAGGCCGCCACGGTGCCTTTGGCAGCCTCCGGCGCCTGCTGCCCACCTCGTGCTCTTCTAGCGCACATTCTGTGTGGCATCAGAGCAGTCTTTGCAAAAGGCTGGCCGGACCATGACATTCACCTCCCAAGTACCCAGTGTCCTTGCTCTCTGAGAGTGGTTTCGGGTTTGCTTCATGCCCAGCCCTGGCCTCCCCATCTGGTCTCACGTTCCTTATGTCAAACATGGCCTCCTGCCCCTCTGAAGCTCTTTAGGGCTCTGATAAAAACTCGTCTCTAACTTGGCAAGCACCTTAGACACTATTCTACTCCTCCTCTGCCACCCAACCCTTCCTATGAGTTCTTGGGGCCCTGATGGTCCCCAGCTTGTGGTTGAGGTGGCATGTGTTTATAGGTGGGCGCAGGCGTGCAGCCCCCTGTCGGCTGTGCCTCAGGTGTACAGCAGTCCCCAGAACTACTTGGGGTTAAGGCAGCAGCTCTGAGGGCCGGGAGGGGTCCCCTCTTCAGTTTCGCAGTCCAGTGCCTCCTATTTTAATGCTTTTGCTCACTAATCTGCAGGGACTGTGGAATCAGAAGGTGGGGATTGGGGTACAGTAAACTACATGAACTAATTTTGTGACCTTTGACTTAAATAAGCCTCTGCTTCCTCTTATAAAACCTGAGGATCCATGTGATCCGCACAGATGATAAATATCAGGTAGCAACTCTCGCAGTTAAGATTGTTAAGATTTGTGTATGGAAAGGCCAAATATTTTAGCCCCATCTACCGTCATGGTAATCAGTCTGATCCCTCCCCTGGCTCTAATTTAACCAATGATAGATGACGTAAGGTTTGAGGCTCCTCCGGGGCTGAGAGGGTGGGGCCAGCGCGGCTAGTGTGTGAGCCTCGTATGCAGAACACTGAGGTGCTGGGAAAGGAGAGGGGCCGAGCCTGCGTTAACCTAATAACACAGCTGGTGGAAGGCGGGGGCCCGGTTAAAGCCGTGAATGGGTCATTAGTTTCTGTCTTCCTCAGAGCAGTTCATGTTGTGAAGAGAAGCGGGCAGGCAAATAAACACGGAATATATTAAAATGTAACAGGAATTTTTAAATCTATTTTTCTCTCCGAATGGGAACCTGACACCTATTTGGGAAGAGAAATGGCCGTGTCCGTCTGCGTAGCCGGAGCCGCACGGAGGTGGTGCCACGTGTGGCTGTTACTTCACACATGTGGGGAGACATCTTTTATTGAACTGGCTTGCAGACACAAGGCAGTCATTCTGTGAATTTTCAGCAGATGCCAACATGAAAATCATTTGTCCTTGTGCCAAAAAGAAAGTGTGCTTTGCCTTCCGGTGGCTAATGGAACCCTGGGTCTCTTCTGGTGTCCCGATGGTATTGAGGCTCCACGGCCTGAAGAGCAGGCTTGATCAAGGAGTTAGGCTTTGCTAGAGCCTAACCGGTCTGGGGGCTCCTGCGGGAGCCTGGGGGCTCCTTCCTCGCTGCTTCTTTCATGTGGAGTGAAGCATAATTTGGGCTTTGTACTCAACTTTATTCCAACAGGATTTCAAGTGTCTAAAACTCATTGTCGCAGGTGCTTGAGAGCCTGTGCTAAACAAAAGTCAAAAGGATCCTTTGCTCCTTAGCTAGAGAGTCTATTCAGGCACTTGACAGGCTCTTTCATTCATCAGCAAACTCAGAGGAAGGAAGCATACACTCAATCTTGGGCCACCCAGCACCAATTAGTACTGGGGCTCAGTACCAGAGCTGTTGGTAGAGTGGCCTGAAACTGAGAAGCCTAACTTCTTTGAGCCAAACAACAGCCAGCCACTAATTACTAGCTGTTTGGAGAGGGGCGGTGTGGGGTGGAGATGCGCCTGCGCTCTGAGCAGCAGCGGTGGAGGAGGTATGCAGCTGTCAGGCCCCACTGCCGCATATTTCCAGACCGGGAGCTGCTTGCCGTGATGGCCTCACACTCCGGGAAGCAACCGCAGTCCCAGAGCTGCAGCACTTTGCCTTCGGGAAGGGGGACGTTGATGGAAGGTTACTTTTGGACACAGTCAAAGGAGCTGTGAATAAGCCTGGCGCCGGTGGCTCAGGCCTGTCATCCTAGCTACTCTGGAGGCTGAGACCTGAGGACTGCGGTTCAAAGCCAACCCGGGCAAGAAAAACCATGAAACTCTTATCTCCAGTCAACCACCAGAAAACCAGAAGTGGCGCTATGGCTCAAGTGGTAGAGCACTAGCCTTGAGCTGAAGAGCTGAGGGACCGCGCCCAGGCCCAGAGTTCAAGCCCCACCACCACCACCCAAAAAAAGTTGCTGTGAACAGAGATGCTGCAGCACTCTTCACATTTGGTTCTAACCCTGCACCCAGCACCTTGCCTGGACGGGGGGGGGGGGGGGGGGGGGGTAAGCAGTGAGGCCTCAGGTGCCCCCAGTCACAGGAACAGTGTCCATAGCAGTGTCCATGGCCGGCACAGCCCACACAGGAGCTGCTGGGCCGCGTTTGCACTGCTCGTCCTCACATCACAGGTGGGGCCCCAGGGGCGGGCAGTGTCATGGAAGTAAAGGTGGGGCTTGTTTAAGAAAGGGTGCAAGGAACATTTTCTTTCTCAGATTCTGATTCCTGTTCATAGATTCTGTTCCCCATTGATAGGTAGCCCTAGACTGCCTGGCACGTAATAGGAGCAAAACTTGTGTGAACATAGGGTATGGTGAATTATAGCTCTCATGTGCATTCTATCGTGATGTTCAATGTTCCTATGAATTGTTTTTGTGTAAGTGTGAGTATCATCAGGTTGTTTTGAATCTTAAGTGAGCTAATAATGAGCAACGCTAAAGGACACAATATACACTCATGAACTGTCAACTGTTATTAGACCAAGGAATGGCATCTTGCTGGAACTTCCAGGTCTGAAGCACCCTGGTGGCTCAAGGAGAGTCAGAGCACTGAAAAGGGGAGGCAGGGGAAGGGTGCAAGCGAGAGGGCCGGGCCGGGCTGGGGAGGCCTGACGGCTCAGCCAGGTATTTGCTCTCATCCTGTGAAGCCAGCCAGAGTCAGTGAGTAGTTCTGCACAGACACTACGGACAGGTCTCTGAGGACAGACAGGTCCCTGAGGGAGGGGGAGGAAGGAGCAGGGCCCAGGGGAAGGTGCTGGCCTTCAACACCAGCAGGAGATCCCCTGGTTCTGAGAAGAGGACGCTGTGTGGCGCGGGCATGCCCTGGGATGCTTGCAGGTTAAAGTGGAGACCTGGGAAGAGTCCGCGCTGCTCTTCCTGTGATGCCAGGTGTGTCTTGCTGACACTCAGGCTGGGCTGGGAGAGGATTTGGAGGAAGGGATAAAGTTCCAAACAAACCATTGAAAAACTGAGCACTCCTCAGGCAGTAGAGCCAGGTGTGGACTGTGATGTCACGGTCAAGCCCCGGCAAAGTTAACAGGCTCCCATCACACACAAACAGCAAGGTCTGAGGATGTGGCTTCAGCGGTAGAGTACTTACTTACCTAGTGAGTGTAAGGCTCTGGGTTTGATCCTCAATCATGGAAAAAAATAAAAATAAAAAACTTCAAGGAAACACTTTGCTCTCTTGCCATTCTGATTTGGGTACTCTGCATAGCACCTGTGTATTTTTTCACCGTACTCCTTACCTATTTTCAGTTATTTGTTGGGTATCCATGTCCCACTAAAAACAAAACTCCTAGAGGGCCTGGCACTTTAAAAATGATCCATGATGTTCGTTGGGCTTTTTTTCTTTTTAATCTTTTATGAGATTGTACATTGTTTTGTCAGTTTCTTATTTTTCTGTTTGTTAGATTTTATTATCTGTTCAACTAAATTTTTTTGTGTGCTGGTACTAGGGCTTTTCCACTTAAGGCTGGTGCTCTACCACTTGAGACACAGCTTCGCTTTCTGCTTTCTGGTATTTAATTGGAGATAAGAGTCGCATGGACTTTCCTGCCCCCAGCTGGCTTCAAACCTCGATCCTCAGATCTCAGCCTCCTGAGTAGCTAGGATTACAAGCCACTGGCGTCCGGCTTGTTCAACTAAAGTTTAAGGTCATCAAGGTCTTCAAGCTCAAGGATTACATCTTTTGCTTTCTGAAAAATGTTCACCTATTCTTGCTACAGTTCTGTGAATGCTGGGGTAATTTGGGCATGCTGGCAGAAGATTGTATAACGTTGTGTATTGAGTTACCAGTTTGATAGCTTATATTGGAACTTAGAATGAATGAAAGGCTCATAGAATCGCTATAAATGCAATAGTAATGCCTTTTGTATAACATTTTCACGGTGTTTTGCAGTGCAGAAAAGCACTTTTGCGTACACGTCTTATTTGACTCAGAAAGAAGCACATTCACTATTTCATACAAAAGAGCCCTGGCCCCCTACATGAGGGTGTTACCGGTGCTCTGAGCCACATTTTCTGGCTCCCAACAGGTCAGCATAGGCCTGCCATACCCTCGCAGAAGACAGACTTCCCTTAAATCGTTTTCCTAAAGGGCGCAACAGTTTCTGCCTGAAATGTGCCTCCTTCACTGCAATCCATATGGCTGGCGTGTCTGTAGCTACCTGTGATACACAATGCAAAAGGCTGCCTGCTTGTACACTTACGGGACAGCACATAAATTCTGTTTTCATAGGGAATGTCTAAGACTCATTGTTTTACATGCTGTAAAAAGTAATTGTCGACTTCAATACTTTGCTCAAAGTTTACATTTTCCCATGTTAGATATTTACCGGGGACATAGAATTCTGTAATGCATTTAGTTATTCAATGTACTATCATATTGAATAGAAAACTCATTTTGTACTTTCTCAGTTTCCCTTACTAGAAAGTGTGGTTTTCTGAACCGAAGGTGCTGTAGCTAGGGAACCTCGCACCTTTCTAACTGCAGCTGCAGTCTCTGCTGCCTGCCAGCTCTGTTCTCAAACTGCCATGTGCCGCCGTTGAGAGGAGCTAAGCGCGGGGCGCAGCCGAATCAGCACTCCACCAGAAATAGGTAGAGAATTTCAGTTGAAATTGATTTTTTTTTCCCATTTTTGGAAATGTTTAAGCATTTGTTTCATGGAAAATAAAATTTAAACAACAATTAAAGAAAAACCCTCCAAATAAAAATACATGAAAATTGCAGACCCAGTTTAGATTTTTGTAGGAGGCGGAAAAAAAAAAATGTTTAGACCAGAGACAGAAAACTAGAGCTAGACATGCCCCTGCCACTGTTGAGTGGCAGCTCCTGTATTCGGGGGTGGGGAGGAGGAAGCCAGCGAGCAGAGGCCTTGTCTGACTCCGCACCAGTGACTTAGGAGGCTCTGCGCCCCGAGCTGCCTGCCCCTCCCCCTCTCCCAAAGCCTTTCAGGGGGCGAGGGTCGTTTGAGCTGCATTAGGAAGATGTTCCCTCGCCGCAGCCGTGCTGTTTACTTTCAGATGAGGAAACAAATAATAAATGTGTAGTTTCTATGTAGGATGAAAGGTAGAAACCCTTTTGCAACTAGCTCTTTTTTTTTAAGTACTGTTGTCTGAACTCAGTGCCTTGGACTTGCTAGGCAGGAAGGAGCTCTACCACTTACACCATACTGTCAGCCTTTTTTGTTATTTTGTAAATAGTCTTGCGTTTCTCCTGGAGCAGCCTGGACTGCAGTTTATCCAAGTAGTTAGGATCGCATGGATGTGCCACCATGCCTAGCGTGAATCACTTGAGATGAGGATCTCGAGAATAGTTTGCCCAGACTGACCTTGAACCTGATTCCCCTGATCGCTGCCTCCTAAATAACTAGAATTCTAGATGTGGGGCCACCACGCACACCTGACTTTATCAGCTAATTCCTACCCTTTATTTTCATCCAACTGTGTAGAAGTGGTAACATTCTGTAACATTTAAAAATTAGATGTCTTGAGCTGGGAAGGTGGCTCAGTGATAGAGTGCTTGCCTTGCATGCATGAGGCCCTGGGTTCGATTCCTCAGCACCACATAAGCAAAAAAGAAAAAAGCCGGAAGTGGTGCTGTGGCTCAAGTGTTAGAGCTCTAGCCTTGAGCTGAAGAGCTGAGGGACAGCACCCAGGCCCAGAGTTCAGGCCCCACGACCGGACTCAAAAAAAAAAAAATTAGATGTGTTTTTCAGTCTGCTGGCTGCTGGCATCTAATTGTAATCATATATTATGCATCACTCTCAAGACCTTACTGGCCATCTAGTTTTGTTGGATTTTTTAAATAGTCTTATTCTGTGGCCTAAATGTCCTTGAATTCACAATCCTCCGTCCTCCACCTCCCAAGTGCTGGAACTACACTCATGCCTCACCACACTCAGCTAATTTGTTTAGCTTTGTTTAGCCCCCAGTGAAGGACAACAGCAGTCACTGGTGGTGGCAGGGCCACTTCCCGCGATATCATGTGCCCTTTTTTAAGCATGTACACAGTGGCACTGGTAACGCGGGTCTCGCATACTCAAGTTTCAAAGTGGAATAGATGTACCAGGCACCTTGTTCATTCTAGTCGGAAGCTGCATCTGAAGGCATGGGCCCTCGAGAGATAAGACGCACTCTTGGCAGCCTATAAAGCAGAACATCACCGCTGTCATCTCTTCCTCTGGGGCGGCAGAATGCTTCCACCTGCTGTCTCAGTAGATCCTCATTGTAAGATCAGGCAACTGAGGCTCTGAGAACTTGCGATTTGCTTCAGGTCCCACAGCTAGCTGGATGCTGGATGCATGGCGATATATTTATTTACACGTCTGTCTCCCCTGCTAGATTCTGATAGTGGCAGAGTGACCCAAGCCTTGCACTCCTAGTCTGATGTGGTCAGTTGGTGATAGGAGAGACACAAGTCCAGAAAATTATATCACTCTCTGCTTTCGTGGTGTTAGAGGATACAGAATAAGGGTATCTGTTCCAGAAGATGTTTAAGAAGCTGCTGTGAGCTGGGATATAGCTGGGATGTGAAGCCTTGGGTTTGATTCCCAGCGGGCCATTTTCCCTACCCCTAACCCCAGAAGACTCTATGTTGGGCACTGGAGCTTTCAAACTTCAGTTTCTTATGTAAAGAAATGGGTTCCACATCCTTTAATACGTTTTCCTGGCTTATTGGCTCACTCCTGTAATCCTAGCTGTCAGGCGGCCAACATTTCTGGGGGTCAAGGTTCAAAACTTGCTTAGGCATAAAAGTCCACGAGACTCTTAAATCCAGTTCACCACCAAAAACCCATAAGTGGTGGTATGGCCCACGTGAGTCTCAACCTTGAGTGGACAAGTCCACAGGAAAAATGTTCCCTTCAATTATGGAGACTTGGTACAATGGTCCATTCCACCGGAATTAGCTTTGAGATTCTTCCTCTTTTTAAAATCTATTTTCTTAAGATTCAAGGGCATCTGTCAAAAGGATTATATCTTGTTAAGGACTGAGTAAGTACATAGCCAGAAGTTTGTGGTGCCCTTCCCAGCTGGGAATTGCTGGCTCTCGCATAGGTGGTGTAGGAAGTGAAGGGTCCAGAGCAGCACCAGCAATGGACGCCACACGCAGGCCTCCTGCACTGGACACGCCACACGCAGACCTCCTGCACTGGACACGCCACACACAGACCTCCTGCACTGGACACGCCACACGCGGGCCTCCTGCACTGGACACATCACACACAGGCCTCAGCACTGGACACGCCACACGCAGACCTCCTGCACTGGACACGCCACACACAGACCTCAGCACTGGACACATCACACGCAGGCCTCAGCACTGGACACGCCACATGCAGACCTCAGCACTGGACACATCACACACAGACCTCAGCACTGGACACATCACACACAGACCTCAGCACTGGACACGCCACACGCAGGCCTCAGCACTGGACACGCCACACGCAGACCTCAGCACTGGACACATCACACACAGACCTCAGCACTGGACACGTCACACGCAGACCTCAGCACTGGACACATCGCACACAGGCCTCAGCACTGGACACGCCACACACAGACCTCAGCACTGGACACGCCACACGCAGGCCTCAGCACTGGACACACCACACACAGACCTCAGCACTGGACACATCACACACAGACCTCAGCACTGGACACGCCACACGCAGGCCTCAGCACTGGACACATCACACGCAGACCTCAGCACTGGACATATCACATGCAGACCTCAGCACTGGACACGCCACACACAGACCTCAGCACTGGACACGCCACACGCAGGCCTCAGCACTGGACACATCACACGCAGGCCTCAGCACTGGACACATCGCACACAGACCTCAGCACTGGACACGCCACACACAGACCTCAGCACTGGACACATCACACGCAGGCCTCAGCACTGGACACATCACACACAGACCTCAGCACTGGACACGCCACACGCAGACCTCAGCACTGGACACATCACACGCAGACCTCAGCACTGGACACGCCACACACAGACCTCAGCACTGGACACGCCACACGCAGACCTCAGCACTGGACACATCGCACACAGACCTCAGCACTGGACACGCCACACACAGACCTCAGCACTGGACACGCCACACGCAGACCTCAGCACTGGACACATCGCACACAGACCTCAGCACTGGACACATCACACACAGACCTCAGCACTGGACACATCGCACACAGACCTCAGCACTGGACACATCGCACACAGACCTCAGCACTGGACACGCCACACACAGACCTCAGCACTGGACACATCACACGCAGACCTCAGCACTGGACACGCCACACACAGGCCTCCTGCACTGGACACGCCACACGCAGGCCTCAGCACTGGACACGCCACACACAGACCTCAGCACTGGACACATCACACGCAGACCTCATCACTGGACACGCCACACGCAGGCCTCCTGCACTGGACACGCCACACGCAGGCCTCAGCACTGGACACATCGCACGCAGGCCTCCTGCACTGGACACATCGCACGCAGGCCTCCTGCACTGGACACATCGCACGCAGGCCTCCTGCACTGGACACATCGCACGCAGGCCTCCTGCACTGGACACATCGCACGCAGGCCTCAGCACTGGGCACATCGCACGCAGGCCTGGTGCTCTGATTTGTTTGTTTTCACACTGGAAACATTTTCTGTGATAATTTATCTGAGCTTCCAGTTGAGCCCAGTGTTGTATGACATGCGTGCTTGCTCGTACACACTCTCATCCTGGGGCTTACACTCAGAACCTGGGTGCTGTCTCTGAGGTTTTTCAGTCAAAGCTAGCACTCTCCTGCTTGAGCTACAGCTTCACTTCTGGCATTTTGTTGGTTAATTGGAAATAAGAATCTCATGGACTTTCTTGCTCAAGCTGGCTTTGAACTGTGGTCCTCAAACCTCAGCTTCTTAAGTAGCTAGGATTATAGATATAATCCACTAGCACCCAGCTCAATGACTTTTTTTTTTTTTCTTGTTGGTCGTGGGGCCTGAACTCTGGGCCTGGGCGCTGTCCCTCAGCTCTTCAGCTTAAGGTGAGCACTGTACCACTTGAGCCACCACACCACTTCCAGCTTTTTTTGCTTATGTGGTGCTGAGGAATCAAACCCAGAGCCTCATGCATGCAAGGCAAGCACTCTACCACTGAGCCACCTTCCCAGCCCAATGACTTATTTTTATAAGTAAATAGCTTTCCTTATTTCATTTTCAATCTCTTTAGCCAGGCAATGTTAAAAGATCCCTTTTGTGTTGTTCTTAGTAAAATATAAAGCGTGGTCTTTGTAACCCCTGTGTGTCAGGCTGCCCTGGGATGTTGGCACTATCTTACCACACAGCTGTCCCAGGACCTTCTCTGGAGACTCCTGCTTTGGGTTTGTCTCTGGGTTCTGGGAGCCACCCTGCCCACTGTGGACTGTTGGTTCTGAGAGTTGTTTCCCAGACTGCCCATTACTGGCACGCTGCTAACATGTGCTTCTATCTGCCGGAGCTGCTGATGGCGGGAGGGAGGCCTGCCTGACTCTGGTTCTGTGTAATTTAGAGTTTTTTCTTTATGCATTTTTAGTATCTATCCACCCATTACTGTACTGTGTCTGGCATTCTCCTGAGTGTGTGGCAAATTTCACATCCAGGCATCTACTTGCCATGTACATATACTCTGCAAAACACCTGGAATGCAGCATGAAGCCCAGGCATGACCTTGGCCTTCGTAGAGCTTTTTAGTGGAAAGCAAGATGGTAAGCCAGTCAAAAAATCATGGTAAAATGCTTCCGGGTTAGGAAAAGGCACAGATAAGTGAGAGATATCACAGGCTAACTTCAGATTGGCGATCAGGGGATGCTGACCCGAGCGTGAGCAGCGGCCAGCAATACAAAAAGCACTGCAGGGAGAAGGGACCAGGAGAGACCAAACCTTGTGGAAGGAGAGCTTGAAGTTATCTTCTAGTAGACCGAGACAAAGCTGAGTGAAGCGGGGGAAGCGAGAGGCAGCAGCCGGAGCTGGCAGGATGCCATGGGCCAGGGCAGATGTTCATCTCAGCCCTAGGTGCAGGGGAAGCTGCGAAGGACTTCTTGCAGAGGAAAGATTTGCTCTAATGTCCTCTTTTTTATTCCTGGAAGACAATTCTGGCAGCTCTGTAAAAAATGAACTCAAAAGAGCAAAGGGGCAGCTCAGAGATTGGTTAGACAATTAGTACTGGCAAAAGACCAGAGCAGGGACTGGGTTGGTAGAGAGGTAGTCAAGGTGTGTTTCAGAAGTAGTCAGCTGACAGTGCTGACACATTCGTGGCACACGGCGGAATTTTCTGATGGGCTCTGATGTCGGAGTGCTTGGCCGCGTGGAGGAGCAGGAGGCTCTAAAGTGAATGACCAGAACGCAAATGGAGCCTCCAGGTACAGAACACCTCATTGACGTGTTTCTCTCTATTTCCTATTTAGGTTTTATGACAGGCACACAAAGAAACCCTCAGATGTCACAGTATGGACCCCAACAGACAGGACCCTCCATGTCCCCTCACCCTTCTCCTGGGGGGCAGATGCATCCTGGAATGAGTAGCTTCCAGCAGAGTAACTCGAGTGGCACTTACGGTCCACAGATGAGCCAGTATGGACCCCAAGGTAAAGAAAAACATTTCCAAAATCAATTAATAATGCTAGTATTTTAAATATTACTTTGGGTATTTTTTAATATTTTAATATCACCATTGCATTTTAAGATTCCAGTGTTTGTTACTTGCAGTTTGCAGTTTCTCTTGTGGGATTCCAGTTTTGTCTCGATTGGGACCTGCCCCCATGAGATAGATTCCTGCTCGCGGAGGCTAGTCCTGGGGATGCTGTTGAGGTTCACAAGTTCCCACTTCTCTCATCATGACTGTCCAGCTCTCGGAACAAAGCCTGGAACGGATTTGTGTCTCAAACAAGAAGTGGGGGGGGGGGGGGGGGCGGTGGCGACGGACACAAATGGACTCAAGCCCTGTGCGCTGTTCACACTCTGCCTGTCTGGAAAGTGATGTGGGGTTGATCTAATGCACAGTCTTCAAACTTACGCACCCACACATGCATAATACACATATACACATGAGTACCCACGTAACATACTTACACATATATTTTTGTGCTTACACATTTGACATCACTTTTAGCAATAGGACATTAATTCCTTCTTCAGATTGTGCTGATTTAAATTAGACATTAATGCATAATTCAGAGAAACAGATCATCTGGCATGCATCCCAGAGTTTTCTCACTTCTGAGGATACAGGAACATTCTATGTGAAAATGAGTGCTCACCAGGAGAATGTTGCTAGTGCCCCCACCCGTGGACCTAGCCAGGCCTGCCCAGGAGAAACCTGGTGTCCAAGCTGGGCCAGTGATGAGGCCTGTGCACGCTGCCAATCACCAAGGAGACACCTGTGATCCCCCAGCAAGTGTCCAGAGGCCCAGCACCTCCACGCCCTCTTCCTTGTCCTCTCTGAGGAAATCTAATCTTTCTGTTAATAGTGCTTTAGAATTAAGAAAGTATATTTTCTTGTTGTGAAGATGTTTCTCTAAAGGATTTTAAGCAGTGGAGCACTATTTCCTGGTCTTACTAGTATACGTACTTTCAGGTAAATTTCTGTTAGGAAAGCTGTTAGAATACCCCAAAAAAAAAGCTCTCTGTGTAGTCCTATGGGCCTTTGTCAGTATGGACAGAATCTTGCGTGTTCCATGTGGTTCCCTCAAACTGTGTCAAAAACAGTTTTCCATGTTGTTAATTCTTGTCCCCGCTGACAGTGCTATCTACCTTTCCCTGCCAGCCCCGAGTGTTGCCACGTAGCAGTTTGTGACTGACAGAGGCCAGGCCCAAAGTCAGTCCCCTGTGAATCCTGCCTCTCATACCTGCACCCTGCCCTGCACGTTCTGCAGAACTAGTTCCTTCAATGCTATGGAAGGAAGCAGCTGGTCAAAGACAGCAGAAAAACAGTGTATCGCGTGGTGTAGGCACAAGAAATAGGGACTTCAGAAAGTAAATGGAGACAAGGTTGGCACCCTGTTCTCACAATCAAAGCTGCTGAAGGTTTAGGCCTTAATGTTTAAAGCCATTATCTTCTCAGTGGACCTCTGTGCTTCTAAGTAATTCCATCTTGGAGCCTTTCATGTGCTCGTAATGTACGAAGAGTGAGCCTCGGACTCTCCGGTGCAACTCCTCTAAGCCTCTTGCTTGCACTGTAGTTGCTGAGAGCAGGAAAGATCTGTCTATGGAATGAATGTCCTTTTTAAATCAGCCACTCAGTTTTCTGGACTCAGTTGAATTTGAAGATTCTTCCTATCAAAGCTCTGACCCTGGGAGAACTTGCCTGCAGACTGCCGTGTGTCCTTGGGACGCTGCTTACTCTCTGTGAATCACTGTCCCCTGGAAATGAGAAAATGGGTTATGTAGCCTGGGAAATTGCTTCCAATTCCAGTGTTCCATGAGCCTAAATTTTGTTTCAGTTCCAGGGCTTTTATATTACCACCGCCAAATCCTCCCCAAATAGTGCGGTGGGATGTGGGCGTGTGGGGCGTGAATGCCCGTGTGAGCTGCGAGCAGAGACCGTTTCGGACGAGGACAGTGCTTTCCACACACAGCACTTCCCTCACGGGCGCCTTCCTCTGTGTGCCCCTGTCCTTTCTCATCTCCCATGTGGTTCCCCGCACCAGCGTTGGCTCTGAAGTGTGCTTCCCCAGGGCCCGCATGGGTGATCGCTGTCCTGGGCATAAGCCAGTCCTGGCTCTGCCTGGGCAAACAGCACTGGCACGGGCTTCGCTTGGTGAACTGGTCATCAGGAATGCTCTTCCCTACACAAATCTTATTAATCCTTTTAAACAGAGACCCAAGATGAAGTTTGTTTTTGCCCTGCTTTGCGTCACTAAATATACAGATAGTAAAATGTTCGGTTTGCATCTTCTTCTTACAAGATTTAACATCTCTGGAAAGACAAGTCATTAGCTTCCCTAGTGTGTTCCTAACTCCATGGCTCTCCTGGGATTACTCATTCAAGAGACCGCAGGGAAATATGTCCTACAAACTCTTGCAAACTGTTTGATTGTCAGGAGCAACATCTCCAAAATCATTACAAGTTAAAAGAAGCAGCATTTGTTAAAAGGCATTTTGTTGTACACGCTGGCCCTGTTCTGAGGGTTCACCTTCATTTGTGCTGAGGGCAGGTATGGGTACAGCTCTACACCCCAAGGGAGAGACCCATGTCTCTCCTGAAAGAGACACAGTGGCTGATTCAGCCCGTGCCCACCAGCCCCTTCTCTTACTGTCTGGGAAGCCTTTGGGGAAATTTCCAGCTGAGAAGACCAAATCCTTGAGAAATCAAGCCACTCACCCACAATTCCACAGCAAGGCCAGGGTTCCATTGGGAGACAGTACCGCAGACGCCACCCGGGCTCACTGGCCGCACATTCCCAGAACTCCCTTGCTCTGAGAAAATACGAACAAACCTGCCTACTCGCCTCCAAGGAGTAAGGCGTGCCAGCATGGAAATACACCAAAAGGAGTTAGGAAAAAATGCCCTCCAGTTAAAGTAAGAGAGAAACATGAGGAATGTATATTAACTGCAGCATCTGAATTATTAAATAAACAAATAAGATGAAACACCTAAATGTGTGAAAATATTTAATTACAAGGTATTTTATGAAAGCACTTTCCTACCTTCAAGCAAGCACATGTAATGACTTTCCTAACAAAGCGTTTGCCAGGGTTGTGGGTATTTGGCATTCCTAAATAGAAAGAAATTATGTAATTAACATTAATTATGCATAGTAAATTTGGGGAAAAAAACATAAAATCACTTCAACTTTCATAGCCTTTTTATTTTCAGGGGACAAAGATTTTGTTTTATTCCTGTATATTCTAGAAAAGCACCTATCACACTGATTATCTACAAATACCTTTTTTGTCATAATTTTTTTTAAAAAAAAAAGTTAAGCTACAACTAAGCACTTTAGGCAGTTAGCAATAATTCCAAGTCTAGACTCCCAGCAATTATCACTGGCTTGTATAATGGCATCTGGGAGTCTGAACAGGACACTGGAATACAGCTGTGCAGGTAGGTTGTATACTGGCGCGGTCCTAGGTTTCTTCCTTCATTTTTGTAGTGTATGTCTTGGGAAAATAGGACTTGCAAGTAGTTAAGTCTGTAGAGCCTTATATTTTTCAATTACTTTGGTAAAAATGTGTTTTAGGTTTCGATTTTTGCTCTGAATTAGATGCCATTTGAAATCTTCTTCCTTTTCCCTTCATTTCTTATAAATTCAGCAAAGGCAAACTTCAAATGATATTCAGTTGAAGTGAATGCAATTCCAAAATAGTGACTTAGAGAGAGAGTAATAATCTTGCAACTCTGAGTTCCAGAGGAACAGGTATGAATGTCAAAACTTGTCAGCTACTTGAAAGTGTCTGTGGATGCCTGTGTCACCGTGACCCAGGATTTTCCGCTCCACTCTCTTAAGTCCAAATCTCAGGCCTTCGACTGATTCGAGCTAAACGCCGCCTGCACTCACCAGAGAAGCGCACTGCCTAGCTGATGAGGACGCGGGAGACCCCCGAGGCTCCTTCTGGCTTTCTGTGCAGGCTGCTCCGCTTCATGTTGCTCATTTTCTTCTTAAAACAGGTATAATGCACTTGATAGAATTACAGTTTGCTGATACATTACTGTTATTTTATGTCTGACAATGTGAAGCAAAAGAACTAATTCTATAGTTTGTTCTTTTATTAAAAGAATATTTTAAATCTGTCTCAATATTAGAAAAAGTCAAATAGATCATTTTATAGCCAAAAGTAAGTTAATACAAGCAGGGTTTTGGGTTTTTTTGATGCTCAAATTTAACCTTCAAATTAGAAGGTTTAAGACTGAGCTTTTCTTAGACTGATTATCATCATTTTATCAAAAGCCTTGAATTAGGAGGAAAATTTAAATTATAGCACAGATCCACTTAAAATTTAAAAAATACAAAGCAACTTTAGTTCTGACTAATGTGGAGTTAATGATACTCGGCATTAAAGTCAGGACGCAGAGCAGTGCCTTCCATCCCCTGCCTGGCTGAGTGTGTTGGGGCAATGGGTTTATGCTACAGCCGGCCTCAGTCAGCTCCACTTGGTCAGCACTGGACATGGTCAGCTTATGGACATGCAGCCATGCTTGATAATCCAGCAAGAGACCTTTCCCTGGGCTGTGTAGTCCATCATGTGTTCTCAAGGAAATTGTCTCTTAAGTCAGATTGCACATATCTCCAAGAAGAGTCCCAGGAAGCCTTTCAGGAATTAGCTCAGACAGCAGTCAGAAGTGGTAGCTGAAGCCTGTCCCTGAGTGGAGCCCCTGCCTGCCTTCAGTGGATGCTCTCCGACTGCCACCTCTAGCCCAGCCCTTCGGAGCCCCGTGTGGATGCAGGAGTCCCTACTGTGTGCGCTAGTGTGAGTCTCCAACTCTCGACTTAGTATTTACCACAAAGGCTGTTTTTGTTTTGTTTCATTTTTTTGTTTTTTGTCGGTCATGGGACTTGAACTCTGGGTCTGGGTGCTGTCCCTCTGTTCTTCAGCTCAAGGCTAGTGCTCTACCACTTGAGCCACAGCATCACTTCTAGTTTTTCTATTGGTTTATTGGAGTCTCTCATACTTTGCTACCCAGGCTGGCTTTGAACTGTGATCCTCAGTTCTCAACCTCCCAAGTAGCTAGGATTATAAACATGAGCCACTGGCACCCTGCGGCTGTATTCTTTTATGACAAATTGACTTTCACCTGAGGGTCATACTTCCTACATTGTTTGTTGTTCTTTTGGGGGGGGAGGGCTGGGCGGGGGAGAATGCCGATCTTGGGGATTGAACCAGGGTCTAGGTGCTGTCCTTGAGCTTTTCTTTTGCTCAAGACTAGCACTTGAGCCATAGCTCCACTTCTGGCTCTTTTGGCGATTAATTGGAGATTAGAATCTCACAGACTTTCCTGCCAGGGCTGGCTTCAAACCATAATCCTCAGATCTCAGCCTCCTGAGTAGCTAGGATTACAGGCATGAGCCACCAGCACCAAAGTCTGCACAGTTTTTGTAATATCATTGTTTACTCCTTTTTTTTATACTTTCCTCTGTTTGAAGAATAAATTTTAGTGTCTGTTTATCATGAAAATAAAGTTCCTAATATAACACAATACAGTAACATGAAGATAATTTTCACTTATTAAAAACTTGTTAGTATAGTTTTGTCCTTCCATGACAGATTCTACCCATGCATTTTTAGTTGTCCAATAATAATCATGGTTGTGGAAATATTTGTCCCCACAGCAGCCTCATTAGAACGACCATCTTTTATTAAAGGAGAGTGCTCTAGTGACAAGTACCTTGTGAAGGCTACACACACAGTAGTAGATACTGGCATCTGGTTGTGCCCTCCACGGGATACATCCAGTCTTGCCTTTGTGTCATTTCTGTTCTGGGGGAGGCAGCAACATAACAGCTCCCTTTCCTGCCCACCAGTCTGTAGATTGTCTTCGCTTCACAATTCTCATCACCATGTAACAGTGTCTGTATTTCTGTATTTGCCTGTCCTTGACGTCAGAATGCAAGCTCTTCATTGTTTACTGCTGTATGCCTAGCACTTAGCACCGAGCCTGGCATCTAAGAGGCTCTTACTAGTGACTGCTGAGTGGCTACTGCTAGAACACAGAATCCAGGGGCACTGCCTGCTTTCCTGCCCCACCTCCATGTCTGACTGGAACATAGTCCAGTGCCTAAGAGTAATTTAAAATGCACGAGTCTGCTCTTGGGGCAGGGGATGGGGCAGAGGGAGGGCAAAGCTGATTTTTGCCTTTGTGTGTCTATGCTTCTGTATTTTGTGCATTGACCTTGTATTACTTTGTGATTACATTTTTTTAATTTAATTTTACTTTATTTGTGAACATACAGAACAGAGGGGTTACAATTACATGGGCAGGATAATGCGTACATTTCTTACCAAGCATTGCAGCCTCCTCCTTTGGTTTACCATTCACATCCCTTCCCAGCCTCCCCCCTCCCCCCAATCCCAATCCTTCTCCTTCCCCCCCTGTGATTACATTTTTATAGAAGTCAGTTGCTGAAACATACACAGAAGAAAAAAACCTTCCAAAAATGAAACATAAAGTGATACCACAAGGCAAAATAACATACATATCAAAAATTATGTAATATGCTTATTTTTACAGTTCCAAGAATTTTTAAATCATGATAACCTTAAAAAAAATGTGGTTTCTTCATCCATTCAAAAATCTCTTTTTTCCCCACAAGTAGATTTGATATAACTAGGGATGAGTTAGCTTTTACTTTTGAACCTGTATTTGTTGTCTTAACTATTTGATCCCTGGCTATAGGATTGTGTATAGAAAAGTAACCAGCAAATAAATACATGAAAAGTACTAATTGTGTCATGAAGGAAATGGAATTTAGAGCTAAGTGGTTTCTGCCACATACCCATTAGGACTACTTTTTTAAAACTTCTTTGCCAGTTGGAATCGTCAGGTACTGGCTGTGGTATCGAGAGTTCACACTGTTTGGTGTGAATGTGTAAAGTCTCCCAGTCACCATGTGGCAGCTCACCAAGCATGCGCGCGCTGACCAGCAATCTCAGTTCTAAGTCTCTCCAAGAGAAATGAAGCTCACACCTGAACAACTGCTGCTAATGTGCCAAACTACAAAGTGTTCACAGAGTGGATGCTATAGGTCAATAGGAGGGAAAGTGCTGATGCAGCTGGATGAGCTCACAGTGTGTTGAATTCATAAACACTAACTGATGCTAACTGAAAGAAGCCAGACACCAAAGGCTGACTGTGTGCAGCTTTGGGTGGAGTGGATGTGGACCGATACTCCTACCAAAGGGGGTGATAGAGTATTTTCTATCTTAATTGTGCCACAGGTTACAGGCTTGTGTCTGCTTGTTATTGTTTGTAGCATGTATCTCAGTAGTATGACTTCATCCCTTATGGACTGAACATGGTGAGCTAAACAAGAGGCTGAATGTGGCCAGGTATGGTAGCGCACTCCTGTAATGATAGCACTCACAACAAGGTAGAGGTAGGAGAAGCACAACTTTGGCAGTCAGACTGGGCTACCTAGTGAGACCCTGCCTTGTGTCTGAGGGCTGAGGTTGGAACTCAGGGGTGGAGCCCTAGCCTAGCACGTGGGGAAACCCTGAGTCTGATCCCCAGTGTTGAAGGGAAAGAAAGGTAAATCCATGTTTAGCCTTGACTCATAAGCACATTTATCATAGTGTGCAACTATTTAGGGGTGTGTTTTCCACCCAGAGTAGACAGTCTCGTATAAAGTGTGCCAACTAGAATGAGGAACTTGAGTCATCACAGTCCTAAAACTGAGTGAACCCCGGAGTATTGATCACAACTACCAAATTTATGTGTTATATAATCAAATGTAAAATTATTTGTGATCCTGCTAGAATAATGGTAGTGACTTGCATAGCCCGGCCCTGCTTCCTCTATCTGGTGCTTGATTATAACTCCTCAAAGGTTGGAATCTGAATTCATTTGTGACCAATTTTCCAAAGCTGGCATGCCAAGATGAACCCATTTGAAATTGGTGGGCTCTCAGACTTGGCCACAGGACCAGTCCAGCTGAGGTGGGCCGGCCCCACATCTGCCTTCATTGTGCCTAATGCTGCTTCCATCTGCTTTCTGTCAGAGCTAGTGCCAACAAATTACTAATCTATTAGAGAAACATGGGAAGAAGCTCGCACTTCTCACTCCAGCTTCCTCTCCTGTTTTGCCTGGTGTACATATTTGGTTTCTCCTCGTGTTGGGAGGGAGCTACACTGGCTGCTACACTGGCTTCTCTCCTTTCTTGGTCTCCATGTCACATCTTTGAAGAGCAGTGGGGAAGGTTGGGCACGGCGGCGCTGCTTGGCGCTGGGGGCTGCAGCCGTTACTCATGGGCAGTGCCCCCGCACCGCGCTGGTCACCCTCCCTGCTCCCCATGCGAGCCTTGCTGCTGCCCAGTGCCCAGCACCGCACAGAGGACAGTACCCCACAATGGCCATGCCGCCCGAGTGATCAGAGCCATTTGTTTTCATCCAAACACGTGAATTTGAAGTTTCAAAGAAAAGAAGAGAGCCCTGCATTACTTTTCCCTCTGTAATTGAACGCTTTATCCTGGGCATGTGATATCAAGCAACCCCAAAGCGATCGAAGAAAAATAGACTCGGAGCCTAGCTGACTGTCCTTGCAAGCGCACGCTGGCAGACCCACGCCATGTTCCCACATGGTATCTCCACGCCTGCCCCTGTAGCCAGCTCGCTTCCTCCCTGCAGGGAGCCCAGCCATGGACACCCAGCGCTTGCTGCTTATCCCTAAAGGAATGAGAAGCTGCAGGGGGCTGCAGGCCAGAGATTTGGTCATTGTCATGAAGATCCAGCCATGACCCGAGGTGTGAGAGTTAAGCAACATCATTGCCTCCATCCCAGCCACAAGCAGACCTCACAAGGCCTGACGCCTTCTCTCCCCGAGAAAGCCATGCTACCATGCCATTTTATTCCTGTCCATATGGTTTCACTGACGGAAAGAAGGCTTTTACCCCAGTCACCTGTGGAATGGCAGGGAAGGATGGAAAGTTAGCCCTTGAGTGCTAGCATGAATTGGCGAATTAATCACTCATTCAAACCATGAATGAGTATATTTATTTCAAGAAAAGCAAGAGCCAATGCGAAGCGCTTTATTTCATGGGTGCTGGGAGAGGCGGTCCTCCGGCCCGGCTCCCCATCCACCCCACCGCCACCCAGGGCTGTAGCAGGCCCCTTCCCACCCAGAGAACGCGGCTAGCAGCCAGCAGGGATGGAGAATTTCAGGCCTTCTCTAGGAACTTGGCAACTGAGGAGCAGCTATGCTGTTTTCCTCCTTTTACTTGGAGTTTGCTTGTTTCGGCGCAGTCTGCATGAGCTCTTGAAGCTGCCCGCCGGCCTGATCATGTGACCTGAAGTGCCCAGCACCTCGCCGAGGCTCCTCTCCACCCCTCTCCCCTGCCTGGCGCCTTTCTGTCTCGCTCCACGCCTCAGGTCTGCCACTGCCTTACCAAGAATCCCAAGCCTTCCACGTTATGTTTGGATCCAAGATGCTGCTGACTTGCTTCAGGAGCCCTTTCTGTTGCTAGTGAAGTCCTTCGTTAGCGTGTCCCAGGATTGTTCTATATCAGGGGCCACAATTCTGGCCTACCTTAGCACATCGCCTGTGCATGCAAACACACTTCTGTTGAAGCCCTCCCGCCAGTGGCTGTGGCTCCTTTGGGGCTATAGTAGGGTAGACTCCCACAAAACCTGTATTTCCTCTCTGGTCCTTAGCAGGAAAAGTGCCTCCCTACTATGCGCCTGAACTCAACGTAAACAGTGGGGTGCACATCACAGAAAGCTCACGTGATGCGCCCAGCAGAGCAAGTGCCCCACGAGTGGGAAGGTGTTGAATGTCTTGCAGATGTATAGTGACACCTCTCCAGGACAAACTTTTTACAGTCACCATAGCATTGTTGTATAAGCATGCGACTCCTTAAGCGCCGAAGAGACCACGAGCGGGAGCGCGGCGCGTGCAGCCTCCCGCACCAGGACCCAGCCTCCAGCCATTTGGGACAGTTTCCTAAACATCCCTGAGCCTCAGGCCCTCATCTCCAACACGTGGGCTTCGTGTAGTCTGGGCTTCATGTCAGGAGGCAGTAAGTTAGAAGGGACTTAGGGCTATGACAGTACCGCTGAGGTTTTTGCTTTTTTATGGTTGTTATTCCATCACTGATTCTACTGGAAATCCTTCTTCCCTTCTTGGTGAACCCCACACCTAGGAGCCTGGTCCTCAAGGACCTGTCGGTCTGACCACTTTGGCTTGACTCCCCTGCCCGTCTCCTGCCCCGAGTGGATGCCTCAAATGCTGTCTTGCCGCCTGGGCCCAGAGCCTCACTTCTCCTCTGCCCTGCTCATCACCCAGCAGCGAATCAAATCCCCGCCACCAATTACATGCAAGCGCTTTACACAGGAGTGTCCTTCAGGCCTGATGAAGTGCCTGTGGTGCACAGGACTGTTGTACAGAGAGGAAGGGATGAGAGCAAGTTTCCTAAGGGGACACGGCTGGCGGGACGGCGCTCCTCCCTCCTGAGGCCCAGCCAGCACAGGGCCTGACCCCTTCACCAGAGAAATGTGTACTGCACCCCACTGTAGAGGGGCCCCCCAACACACACATGCGTGTTTATGCATACACAGGGCCACTGTGGGCTCTCCAATACCCGGGGAAAGTGCATTTAGCATGTCCCTGTGCCTAGACCCTCTCGGCATAGGATGAGTGGATGCTGGTCAGATGAATGAGGGTCTTCCACAAAGTAGGTAGGGCTGATTAAGAAGCGCTAATCTTACGTGTATTTTACTTCATCTTTTATTGGTTAAATGCTTGGGTTCAAATCAGTTTGCTTGAGCATCACGTCTAGCCTGTTGGCTCTCCGTTTACCTCCCTTGTCAATGGTGGTGCCTATGGCTCATTTAGCTGCTGGAAGAAATGAACAAATTCATCTGGGCACAGCTGGAGGCCTTGCCAATGCCCCTCAGTCCTGAGTGGGCAGCCCAGGCTGGGGGGGGGTGTGCAGCAGTGGCTCCTGGCTCTTCCTCTCAGCCTCCAACTCTGCCTGTCTCCCCTTTGCACAGTGTTACACTAGCACTGGGAATCATGAAGCATGACACCAAACAGAAACCCGCCGCCCGGGTACTCAAGCAAGAGGGTATAAGGGTTGGACCCACATTATAGAACAAACATGACCCCTTCACGTAGAGCATAGGATAATGTTGACCCTACAATATCTGTCCTCAGTTCAAGTGGCATGGTAGGGCAGTCTTGATGGCTCTCACTCAAAGTCAGAGTTGAAAAAATGATTTTAGCTAACCTGTAAGAATGTTAAGTGTTGGTCATATTGAAGTGGACCCAGTCTTAAAGTGGTCTGAATTTTGCCTCAGTGTTGCAGGGCTCCAGCGGGGCCTCTGTCATTAAGCTTACTCGGTAGGCGTCTTGGGGACATGCAGAGGTAGCATATTGGGGGCCTGGCAGCCCCATGGGCACCGACAGGAAGGGCGAATAGGGATGATGATCAGTACCGTGGCCAGCATGTTACTGCACAGAACGTTTTCCCAGGGAATGTTTTTTGCAAGTGTAAAGACTGAAAAAAGGCTCTAATTTGTGTTTGCTTTTTGTTTAGGTAACTACTCCAGACCCCCAACGTATACTGGGGTGCCCAGTGCAAGCTACAGCGGCCCAGGGCCCGGTATGGGTATCAGTGCCAACAACCAGATGCATGGACAAGGGCCAAACCAGCCATGTGGTGCTATGCCCCTGGGACGCATGCCGTCAGCTGCGATGCAGAGCAGACCATTTCCTGGAAACATGAGCAGCGTGACCCCCAGTTCTCCGGGCATGTCTCAGCAGGGAGGGCCAGGAATGGGGCCGCCGATGCCCACGGTGAACCGTAAGGCCCAGGAGGCGGCAGCAGCCGTGATGCAGGCTGCGGCAAACTCGGCACAAAGCAGGTATGCGCGAGGCCAGTGCGCCGAGGTGTTGGGTGTTGATGTGGGACCACGTAGCAAGCGCAGGCTCACCAGCTTCCCCGGAGAACCCGAGAGCAGGACGGGCTTCCGCTTGGCTGGCCTTTTCCCGTTGAATGTATATGCTAGAACCGAAGGTCGGGAAAGTGACAGGTCCTGTTGTAGGATCCACTGAGGGCACATCAGCCCTCAGAGGAGGCGTGACCCATCCATGCGCAGCCCCGCCCCTAGCAAGCCAGAGCCTCTCCCAGGAACGTGGCTGCTGCTTCACTTAAAACCTAAAACACTAAAAAGATTCCCAGTTTTTAATCCCACCATAAGAGTCTTGATTAACTAGAAATGTGATGTGTGTGTGTGTATCGTACGTTGTTCTAAATGTATATGTGTGTGGCATTCTATGTTTTTCTGTTGTCTGACCATATCTTTGTCTAAACCAAAATGTGATTGTTAAAGTAAAAATAGTAGCAAGTGTACATTTAAAAGAAGGAGATGTAAATATTTCTTTAAGCACATCAGAAGATAGGTAGTTCTGTGGTATCTTCAAAAACAAGGTTGTGACTTTTGTCTGAGGGAAATTAAGAGCAGTGTATGCCTGGGTTGGGGAGGGGTGGGAGGAGGGTTTAATGTGTCCCTTTGTCCATTCTCCATTGAAGCTACTATTTGGGGAAGGTGGAGACCCCTCAGACTTGTTGTTTGCAGCAAATAATGATAAATTTCCCTTGATAACTTAACATGGAAAGTCACCACTGCTTCTCTCTGTCCCGCCTGCATTGCGATCTCTTGAAATCTCCTTCCTGAAGGGAGCATGGTCTCCAGGCCGCAGGGGTGGGTGGCCGTGGGGAGTGGAGGGGGGAATAAACTTCTCTGTGACATTGGATCTGCTGGTCCAGTTGAAGTTCTCGTGTAGGTTTGAATGAATTGTTCACTGTTGAAACTCATAACACCGGAGTTCTTTCCCTCTGTACAGTAGGAAGTTGAGGCCTCTGCTGGCGAGCTGAGAGGAAGCTCACCGCAGAGATTTCATTAGGGTGGAATTCTGTTTGATGAAAGTCTCCTGAATCAATTTGTCATCTTACAGAAGTTGGTGTGTAACACACATCCGTGATTTTACTTGGTTTCACATCAGCCGCCCACTTTAAGCCTTCCCTTCAGATACTACTTGGCTTGGCTCTTCATGAGTTTAAGTGGGGGTGGTTTATTTTATTTATTTATTTTTCCCAAGTCAAAACTATCCTTCAAATTTATAAACTAATTCCAAATCTGAGGACCGCACCTCTCTCATCTGCTGCATCTCCCACCTTTGTTTTAATGGTGTTTGAGTCTTCCCCTCCCTCAGGCAGCTGCCTGTTCTAGATTATTCTGCATCTTTTCCCCCATGGTGACCCCCGCACACACACATACACACCTACGTGTGGCAGTGTGTGTGGACAGGGGTTCAACCTTGCACTTCAGAACCAACTCAGAGAGGCTAGCACCCCAACTTCGGCAGCTCCCAGGCTTCTGTGATGCACCAGGCTGACGAGGGCCGGTAGGTTGCAAACACCCCGGGGCTCACTGCGGGGTCTGGGTGTTTCTTTTTAAACTGTAAGCCAGCATGACCTCTGACTACGGAAGGAACCCCAAATTAAGACCATGAAAGACCTCAGAGGAAACCATCCCAAGGGTCGTCCTGTCCTTCCCAATGTGTCTTGTGTTTCTTCCACACCATCCTGTGGCACTTTGGTAGGAACCTGCGTCCTGTCCTGTGGGATTTATCTGCATGACTTTTGACGTGGCTGCTTTCCTTCATGCCTCAGAAGGAAGAGATCATTTTTATGACCCTTTAAAAAAGAAAAAATCAGCTACCATGATGGCCACCCTTGGGGCGTAGGAGAGATTTCATAACACCACTGAGCTTGTGCCAAAGCAGGCTACCATTTCCTCCAAGAGGATTCAACTGGTAAAGCCACAGGGGAACGAAAAAGATCCAAGACAGACATTTCTACCTCAACAGGTGTAATCATATTATCAATACAGGAATTACATACAGCAACAAAAGGTACCTCTGTCCTGCCACAAAAGCAATATAACATCAGGCATGGTAGCCATGTTTGGGTTAATGAATTTGGTGTTGTTATTGAATGTTGCGTTGTTACGTTACTGTGCCTAGCAGGTGGTTCCGGGTCAGACACACCTCTGGGTAATGCAGAACAGGCGCTGTCAGTTCACTTCGTTCAACAGCAAAGTTTCCAGAACTGTGTTTTCACTCCGTTATGCATGCGTAGCACAGACAGCTTTTAATAGTTTGGATTCATTATACATTTATTTAGTCAGCAGGAACAAATGATCATTTTGTAATTGAGAAATTCTGTAAACATGGTCGTAAAAAGGGGCCAACAAATACCAGATTCCATAAACATAACCCTCAACATGCACGACAGCGGGGGGGGGGGGCATTCCTGGGGCACTGGCCTTTCCTCTCCTGCACCTCAAGGTCACTCATGAGTCATAGGAAGACAGTGAGCGACAGGAAGCGTTTATCATCGGCCGCTGAGCCACGGGTCCTGTCCTTTACCAGCTCAGGAGTGCTGTTTAGACCCACCAAGCGAGTTTGGCGGTGCCTTGCCAAGCCACATTAAGCAGCTGTGTAAAATGAATTTAAATGGCATGCATCAGAGGAAACTCTCTTCCACTGGGGCAGAAAATCAATGTTAGCTAACCAGCACGAGAGGATCAAATCTGTGTTTCAGCCAGCAGCATACAGATAGCTTCCTCAGGCCCTGACACCTCCTTGTTAATTAAAAATAAGAAAGAAGATATGTTGGAGATATTCTGTGTAGCTCTTACCTAGGGCCCTCTGCAAAGGCCTGTCTTTGCAGCCCTGCCATGCCTGTTGGCTGTGGATTTTGCTTTCCATATTTACAGTATTCTTTCTAAAAAAGAAAGCAAAGCAAGATTTCTGTGTTAAATCTTCCTTCTGTTCCCCTTTGCAATCGATGGGCCTGTTGTGCCTTTTTAGAAGTACAGACTCAAATATAAGAATGCATGTGCCCGTGTGCGACATGCTTCCATGTTTTGACTGAGCAATCTGATTTTCAGCCTGCTTGTGCTTTCCTTGTTTAATAGCTCCCTGCAGCAAACTTGTGCTGTTGGTTTTGTTTTCGCTTTCTTCCCCTGCTGATGGCTCTGTTGGTGAAATTTAGGCTGGTATTTTAGAAACCAGTTTGGGAAATGGATTTACCTTTCGGGAAAAAGGGATGACTTGACCTTTCAGGAGACTCGTAGTCACCATTTGTCATGATGGCTCTTCCCCAAGGTAGAGCCCAGAGAGCCTGTGACAGACTCTCAGAAGGACAATTAAAGATGAAGTCAGCGAGGGAGGATGGCAGAAGCGGAAGCTCAGAGGGAGGAGGAAGAGCTTGCAGTTAGATGCAGGCTTCCTCGGCTGGCTGAACGTGAGATAATCTAGCAACCAGGAAGTGGGCTAGTTATCATTTCATTAGTTCCTGTTTGAAGAGTGCCATTATGTATGGGGTAAAATCTGACCAGTGCGTCGAGTGAAGTTAGAGAACGTACAGGTGATTTTTCTTTCTCACCTGCTGCATAAAGGAATTTTTTGCTTTTGTTGTAAGAGGATTTACAATAGAAGTTCCTAGTCTTAGGTAAGTTAGCTTGTGTCATAGTACCTGGTCATTTAAAGTGGATGATTTTTAAGTAGTATTTGTACAGAAAATGCATTGCTGTGTTTAGTTGCAAAGCATCAGTAGTTAATATAATACTATTTTGAAGATGTGAAAAAATAGAATTAGAAATATTACTTGACCTTACTGAAAGCCCGGTTGTTGTGACTGGCTATAGCATCCGGTTGGGAGACTTAGACCCATTGTCTGGACATAGGAAAGCCACAGGCTGCTGGCAGTTTGGGGGAAATCTTGGCCTCCTGCCTCTGGAAGATGTGTGGATTTGGAACCCGTGAAGCAACCTCTAGATATTGCGATTATTCTAATGACTAATGATTATTCAATGCTTTGCTTGTAACCTGGATGCTCAGGGCACCTGCACAGATAAAATAACTTTCCCTTAGTCCTACAGTAAACTCTGTATCTGTTCTTCAGTTCTAGGTAGGACCTGCTAGTGCCCAACAGTCACCATATCCATTAAATACAGTCTGTGGATCCAAATAGTTCAGATTTTCTCTTGGAAATGAGTTCCAAAAAGGAAGCATGACTTCACTGAATTTACAGGTCCAGTGAGCCCTGGGTCCTTAAGCAGAGGCAAATGGTGGACAGATTGTAGTTCCTTGAAGATTTTAATTCCTTAATTCCCTAGCATCTTGCATATTGTGTCACAATATTGTGTCTGGTAAGGATCTTTAAGATCAAGGTTTGATCTCAATAATGCGTTCCTTTACAGCTAGAGGGTTCGGAAGCACTGTCTGGCCTCCACAGTGGAGAAAATTGAGCCCTCTGAGATCACCTTCAAAGGAGGCAAGGCAAAGCAGAGGCAGGTCCCTGTCCTTGTCTTGTGTGGTACTGTCCCTAAGCTAGATTGTCTTTAAAGAAGAAAAAGAGAGAGACCACATTTGTGCCCTCCTTGTTTAAAGGCTCTCTTGCTATTAGAAACCAAACCCTAACACAAGTCTCAGTAGGACCGGGTTGGCTGAGCACTGGGCCTGGCAGCTTCTTCCCCTGCAAAGGGCCTGGGCTCTTCACTCAGCCCAGCAAAGCCAGGAAGAGTTTTTTTTTTTCCTGTCCCTTTTATTTCCTGTCTTTTTTCTTTCTTCCTTCCTTTCTTTTCCTTCTTTCCTACCTTTCTACACAGGGAGTTTTCCTTCTGATGCCAGACACTTCAGGATAAATAATGGTTATTTACGGGCACACAGATGGATTTGGTCATCTTCACCCTCTGGTGCTGTCCAGATCAGTACTGCGCCTGCTTCCACACCATAGAGACACCAGAACTCTGAGGGTGTGGCAAGACCGGAGCCATCCTCACGCCGTCCCTCACTGAGTCGCCTGAGGAGTCCTGGAGCGACTCAGGGATGTCTTAGATTTGAAAACTTGATGCGTAAGGAGCAAACTCAATGTGAACTCTCACTACACTTGTCTAAGAGGGAATGGCTCTAGTGAGCATCATGAATGAGAATACACTTTAGGTGTTACTATGCTTACAGCAAATCAGAAAATACCAGAATCACCAAAATAGTCTTAAAATACTTTATTTTAGTCAAATAGAACACTTTAATATTTTTACTTTTATCTTAGACTCCTCCCCCACCCATACTGGGGCTTGAACTCAGGAAGGCTTGTACTTATTCTGCTTTCTTGCTCATGGCTGGCACTCTACCACTTAAACCTTGCCTCTAGCCCAGCTTTGTGCTAGTTAGCTGGAGGTAGAGTCTCGCAGACTTTTTTGACTTTTTCTCCAGATCTCAGCCTCCTGAACAGCTAAGATTACAGGTGTGAACCACCAGCACCACCTTCTTCACCACATCTTACCAGGGTGCATAAACCCTGTGAAGTGTTGACCATAAGATCACTAAATTGCTATCATCCTGGCTATTTGAACTTCAGTCTCCTTCTGCCAAAGAACAGCTGGACCCATTTAGAGACAAACACATTGGCATGGCTTTTGGATGCAGTCCCCATGCTCACCAGAGTGAATGATTTCTGTCAACAAAGACCTGGCCCTTTGGATTTGGGATAGTTAGGTTTTAACACAATAGCTATGATTTGAAAAGTCAGGTTATTACAAGACCTAACATTTCTACAAGCAAACATTATCCTTTTCATTATAATCTAAATAAATGCTATGATTTCATTTTGAGCCTATTTTTTCCTTCAAGATTTTGAATTTGAATATTTCTATGTTTTTTCAAGATTATGATTTCTATTAAATCTCTTAGAGTTACAAAACTATTATGGAATCTAGAAAGTATATTTATGAATCTTCAGACTTAAAAAAATTAGTAATTCTAAAAAGGCTGGGAGTTCTATTTTTTTTTTTAATTCTAATGAAGATCCAAGGAAATCAAAGAATGGAAAGGTAAACCCCCTATGGGTTAGAGCCGTGAAGCACCCTGATTGGGGGTGGGGGGGGAGGGTGATTGTCGTCTAGCAACTATACACATACCCTGACCCAGCCAAGCAAGCACAAGGCTGTGCACTAGTGGTTGTTTTGTTTTATTTTGTTTTTGTTGGTCGTGGGGTTGAATTCTGGGCCTGGGCCAAGGCTAACATTTTACCACTTGTTGTTTATAGGAGATAAGAGTCTCAGGGTCTTTCCTGCCTGGGCTGGCAGATCTCAACCTCCTGAGTAGCTAGGATTACAGGTGTGAGCCACTGGATGCCCAGCCTGCCACTTGTGTTTTGAACAGGTCTCTTGTGTGGCCTGGTGTAGAAAGCCATGCTGCGCTGGGATTGCTGCAGTGGAAGAGCAGGGGAGAAGGCAGGAAAGCCATGACCTCTTCTGTTCCCATACCCTCAGACACAGGATCCCCACCACCTCCATCTTCTCCCATCAGTCACTTTCCCCTCTGCGCAGCTCAGGTTCTATGCCCCTGCTTGTTGTCTAGGCCACTGGTCTTCACCTGACTTTGTGTCCTACCATTATTTCCCCCTGTGTGCTCAGTCACGCTAGACAAGCTGAATCATCTGCTCTAAAACGGACATTGCAGTCCACCCGCCCTTTGGGCTGCTGGAGAGGCTACAGTGGCGACCTACAGGACCTCTGGGTGATGTTGGGGTGGCAGCGTCTTCTCAGCTCGAGTCTAGTAGCCTCATCAGTGTTTAGGCTGAGGGCGGCAGGAAAAGTGTGTCAGTAATGAAGAGGATCTGCTTGCATCGTGTTAACAACCCTGGTTAGAAAGCACCATGAGTGACCTCAGACCGCAGGCGAGAGAGTTCTTTTGACTGTTCACAGCACCGTAGTGTTACTAAGGACTGGGGTGCAGCTTCCTCGGCCTCACTCTTAACATTTTGAATTTCACGTCTGCTATCACAGACTTTTGAAAAAACAACCAAACCTCACAGTCATAAACCCATAAGGTTCTCTCGCCTGCTTAGAGAGTGAGCCCGCTCTGGTTACCTCGATCCTGTGTAAGGCACTGGCAGGAGGAACTCCTTGCGCCTCTGATACTTTGCCCAGGAGGATGGGGCAGGAGAGGCCGTGAGAACTACGGTTGCTCACTCCGCCTTCCAGCACTCCTGCAGCCAGAAGAGCGCCTTTGGCTCCCAAAATGTGTAGGAATTTAGGGCTGCTGTTTTGTTGTTTTAAAATTCAACCTCATTTTTTGTTGGAACTGGTTACAAAATAATGTTGTGGCACAATATGTGAGATGGAGAATCCAGAACCTAAAGTTCATTTTTAAGCCAAATGACAGTGTATGCATTGAATGCATACATGATACATGTTCTTAATTATCTCACCGCTAAACACTTCACCCAGATCAACATTCCAGTAAGTCCTCCTAGGGTATCAAGTTTACCCCTCCTCCCCCGTACTACTTCCCCCCACCTGAATCTGAGGCTCCCAGAGGACCCCTGTCCTCAGCCCAAGCTGCAGCTCAACAGGGGTTCGGTCACTCCCTCACACCTGGAAAGGGATCTTCTCGCTTAAGGAAAAAGAATAAGAAAACTAAGGAGGAGCAATCCACCTTGTAAATGAATGGAGACTCTTAATGGTATTATGGCATCCAGGTACAACTAAGTTTGGTACAGTTCAAAGGATTCTTTCTAGTCTGGCGCCGGTGGCTCACACCGTAATCCTAGCTACTCAGGAGGCTGAGATCTGAGGATCGAGGTTCAAAGCCAGCCGGGGCAGGAAAGTCCATGAAACTCTTATCTCCAATAAACCACCAGAAAATCGGAAGTGGCGCTGTGGCTCAAGCGGTAGAGTGCTAGCCTTGAGCTGAAGAGCTGAGGGATAGCGCTCAGGCCCAGAGTTCAAGCCCAACAACCAACAAAAAAAATTTTTTTTAAAAAGGATTCTTTCTGTGGAGGAACATTATAACAACTGAATTTTTCTCTCATGCAATTTGGATCTTAGTTTTGCCAAACCAATTGGACGTTGCAGGATCCCAGAACCCACAAAGAGACTGCAGGCGCTGGACCCGTGGCTCTGCCCAGTGGTCTTCTTGTGCTGTGCACAGAAGCAGTGTGCCGACAATCCACGGGAAAGGGCTAGAACCTAAATGTCTGGATTAAATGTTGCCAAAATAGTTTACTTCATTTCTTTATGATTGCCAGTGAGCCACTGATGAACCAGAACAGTGACCTTCACAAACCAGAGTTCATTTGAGGAGGAAGAAAGCAGTCTTCGAGATCACTTAGCAAACGCTGTTTCATGCCTTTTTTCCACACCAACAAGGAAATCACTCTCCTAAAACCCCTGCGATTCCATTTGTTTGGTATTCTTTGAAGGCGCAGGTGAGGGTCAGTTGTCTCCCGTGGGAACGGGGAGCTGGCCCTGTAATGGGATGGAAGGAAAGACTAAATCCGCAGTTGCACAACACAGCTGGCACATATGGGAGCTGTGAAGTTGTAAAGTAGCAGCAGAAGTGCTACCTATCCCCCACAGCGTGGAGTGAGTGAGCAGTCCTCCTCAGTGCGCATGCACGGAGCCTCCCAAGATGCCAGAGGGGCCATGCCAGCGTGCCCACCGGTCAACCTGAACAGTCAGGTCTCTGCCAGAGACCACACGGGAAAAGTGCTAGCAAAGTCACTACTGCCCTGGTGTTGAAAAAGAAGGTTCCTCAAAGAAAAAAAATAAACTTAGCATATCCCTTACCAAAGGATTCGGGGAGTTAGGGATGCGTTTGCCCCAGAGCACTGGCGGGGAGCACCCAGCCCACAGCTCCGATTGGACATGACAGGGCAGACACAGCTTCTCATGCTGCTTACCAGCTGCCCGTGGCCCGTCTGCCTGTATTGATCACTTTGTGTGGCCCATAATGATATTACAAATAACCAAATTATCTTTGGCAGAGGACAGAGTTCCTCTCCTGCTCGCTGCTCTGCCCGTCGGACAGGCCTTGAAGCTTTCTTTGAACAGCCTGCCTCCCGGAGATCATACCAGGCAGAGGGAAGGTCTTGGGGAGGGGTGTCTAGGCGCCCTCTACGTTCCAGGTTTGGGCCCATCTGTGTGACAGCACTTTGGCAAGGGCACGCAGAGGCCTGTGCCCCCGTGTTGCTGCTCTCCCAGAGCCCCGTGTGTCAGTCAGCGACCTTTCACCTCTCAGGCCAGACCCCTGAGTCATCTTGGCCCCTTTGGCTCCCACTCAGTGTCTGATTCCTCTCGAAACCTTGTCTGCTCTGATCTGCTCTGCTCAGCTCAGCTCAGCTTGCTTTCCTAGTCCAAGTTGTTTAGACTCCTGCAATGCAGGCCCCACTTCCTGACTCCCACAGCCAGGGCTGTCTTTCAAACACACACTTCCCAGTGCAGTTCTGCTTTAAAACCTCTGACTTATCCCAGTGCGTCTTAGGATAAAGACAGAACTGTGAGCCTCACAAGATATATTCCCGGCGTGGCAGGCCCAGCCCAGCTGCACGGGCACCACAGGGCCCATGGGTCTGCTGGTCTGTCCTGGCCTCGCCACCTGAAGGGGGAGACAGCACCCCTTCTTCCTGCCTCCTGACCTAGAGCTCGCCAGTGCATGCCCTGCCTTCCCTGCCCCAGCATGCTTGTTACCTGCATGCTGGCTGTTCTTGTTTGTCATTTGTTGTTTGTTTGGACCAGTGCTGTGTTCCTCCTCACCCTCTTCTCCCACACCTGTGAGCTATACGCATCCTGGACAAGTGGTCGTCACCACTGAGTCGAAGGGATTTCTGATTAACTTTCATTCTAGTATGGCGTCTTGAGCAAAAGGGTGTAGACTACTCGGTTTTTCTGTTGTGTTGTTTAAATAGCATGTGGTTCTGTATTTTTTACAAGAATCCTCAGTTCTTGTTTCAGGAAGCTTCAGGTTGTTTCTAATAACAGGGCCGCTTTGCCCTCACGGGATGGATTGGACCAGAGCCAGGGGCTTGTGGAAGTCCTGGCAGGGCTTTCCTTCCAGCACTGCCAGGGCATCTGCTGTGGGCTAAGGGATGAAGTAGCCACCCCATACCCCGACTGCACCACAGCTGGCCTCTCTGCTCTGCTGTGCTGTTGGGGGACCAAGCGTACGCAATGTTTTTCTCGCTTCAGATACGAGATTTTAAATCATCTCAACTGGATTTCTCCTTGTTATGCTTTGGAAGAGTTTCCATGTAATTCTGTTGGAAATCTATTTCATCAATGATGCTAGATACATGTGTGAAATAAGATGTTTGTGAAATATTTTAAGTAGGGATTCCTGTGTGATATTGTGGACACCGTCAGAGCTTGCCAAAGAAATAGCAACATATGTAGAAATAAATGCTGCTGGGATTGCTTCGAGTTCCACTCTGAGATAAGAGAGAACCATGCCGAGTTCAGTTTTGGCCTACTTTCTTTCAACAGTTAGCAGTATTTGCTGGCTTTATAACTTTCTCTATACCTACTCTGGCAGTCCCTAGAGAGAAGGCTGTGCATTTGGCAATCTTGCTCCCACCTAAATAAAGCATGCATTGCTGTGTGTGTTCCAGACATAGCATAGTGGGCATGTCTGCTGTATAGAAAACCTCCGTTCACGTTGTCCCTGTACCCAGACCATTTCTTCTTTCTGTCCCCTCCCTTCTCCAAAAGAGTTGTGTCAGATCTCCAGTCATTTTCAAATACACTGAGAAAAAGTAGCTTTCATTTCCAAAACAGGGAAGCTTTGTATTTCTTAAAGCACCAAATTCTGTAGTTGACTTAAGCACCAGATATTGACAAATTGACTGTATTCCATGTTAACTGTTTTTAACCACTGGATTCAAACTGTTCCTCTTCCTATCCTCAGCCTGAACAATTAGAAATGGTCACTTTAGAGTTGGCATTTGCTTGCATTTTTCCCCAAGGCCGTGATGTCTCAGCTGCTATGGCCACGCTCCTGCCCCACAGGCCACTGCTAGTGGCCTGGAGTTGCAAAGGACTGGTGCCCATGGACCTGGCATGGACACCTGTGAAGAATATGCCCCAGCCCCACAGCCGAAGTTCTCACCAACACAGTGATTCTAGAAGTCACTCCGCACAATGAGTGCTAGTAAAGACCAGGAAGCATAACTAGAAACATTCCGTTCTATTTCGGAAGGAGATGGAGGTTTCTGGTCATTAAGTCCAATTTCATTGTCCCAAAACCTCCAAAATAAGATTTCCTGGACACAGAGACATATTGCCACACACCTCCAGTTGTATCTAGATACTTTTTTTTTAACCACACCATATCATCAGCATAAAGCAGGGCCCATTAGTCAAGTTCCAGGAAGCAGTGACAGTTAACCTTGGAACTGCTATGCTCCTCCTATAAATAAATGGCAGTTCATTGAGAATCTCCATCCCATTCATTCTCCAACATCCAGTATCATCTCAGTGTTTTCTCCTAGTTTGGCCAAGTAAGACAAAAGAAAAAGCCAAAAGTATATGCTGGCAGGTAAGATAGACCACAAAAGGGGACCTCGGTGCTGGAGGTCAGTGTCTTGAAGCATTTAAGCACAACTGATTCTAAAGATGATAATAAAGCAGCTGGGTTCCACATCCTGCATTACTGGTTTCTGGTGTTGAGATGGCTTTTTATAACGTACGGGTCGTGGAGAGTGTGGGAAAGAAGTGAGTGTTGTGGCGTGTGTGAAAGTATCTCCGGCATTCTCCGCGCTCTCCTGTCAACTGCGTCTTGTCCTACGTGGCGTGTCTTACACACACTAGTCTGACCCGCCACTTCGATCAAGCTCTTCTGCGGTCAGCTTGCTTATGTAACAAACTGTGCATCCACTGAAAAGCTAGAGGGCCTTGTGCTGTGGGACAGGCCTGCTCCGGTGGCATTGGTCATCTTTCTCAGTGCAGTCTGGTGGCTGCCAGCATAGCAGTAGCAGGTATTTAAAGCATGTATCAGGAAGGTATGGTCTAATGGTAGAGCACCAGTCACAGGTTAGAGCTCGAACCCCAGAATCGGCACAACACAATGAAAGTAAAACATGAATCAAGCTACAAATGCCCCCTCCAGGTGGACGTTTGTCTTAGGATCGCAGAATCAACAGCCGTGATGTGTGCACAGTGCCTAGGTATAGACCCACTGCCCCAGCTGCCATACCATACTCATCCAGCCAGGGGTCTGGCGGGATCGTTTGCTTTTCCAGGTGCTTATCTTTTCATGGAGTTTGCATTGAAAATGCCCCTCTCAGGTTAAATTTTTGCCAGGTTTGTTTTGCTACTTATATTTCCTTTTTGGGGAAAAAAAAAATAATGTCTTCTTGGCCTTGCTCATTGCACGTGGAGCGCTGCCCAGGCTGCTGCATCCAGTGGTTCGTGGTCAGGGGTGCTTCCCAGGAAAAGGGCTGGCTCTTCTCTAGGAACCTGGCCCTTAGCTCGAGACCATGGTCCCAGGAACTGCCTACAGCCCATCCCAATGAGAAGCTTGTACTGTGCATCACAGAAATCCCGTCACTAGCAAGACAATGGAAAGCCAGCCATCCTGCACCCCCTCCCCCAGCTTCTGCAGTGTATGGCAGGATGCTCACTCCTACCTGGTCAGCTCCCAGTGTGGTCCTGTCAGCGTTTCCAAACGTTTCCAGAGTGGTAGGAAGGACGATTCCAGCTTTGGCAGGGATGACCCTACCACACAGACAGGAGGCCACACACACCCTTGTTCCGCTTCCCTTGCTCTCCATCCCCTTGTTCTGCTTCCCTTTCACACACCGGGATTCCTGTGACACCCAGGGGCCACCCTTCTGAACAGAAGGGACGCAGGGAGCCGTTTCATCACATCCACTGTCACCCACTGCATTCCTACCCTGATGTTCTAACTCTGGAAGCCCGGTGGTCTTGAGAAAGCAGTTCTGATGTGTCTTTCTATAATTAAAGAGAAACAGAAAAGTATCATCCAGGCATCCTTTGATAGGCTGCTTCATGCCGTTTATTTTGACTCGTCTAGGAGGAGGAATCGAGGTTGACTGCAACCGGAAGCAGTCCCTAACCTGGAAGCAGTCTCCAGAAGTTAGGGGGCTAACTTCCCTAACTAGAATGGTTTCCAGAAGTTGGTGGGGGGAGCTCCTCAGTGCTTTTATCTGCTAAGAAGCAGATAACAGATACTACTGCTCAGGAGGCAATGGTACGAATGGTAAATTCCTGAATGAATGCAAGCGCCTCAGAAGGTTTCTGTGCCAGCCACCCATGGCATGAGGATGAGACCAAGACTGTAGAGCTGCAGGTAGAGTTCAGGAGCAGTGTTTGGAGGCAAATCCGAAGCACAGGCCGATGTCCCTCCGTCTGCGCTGCCTGCAGTGGGCATTGTGGTGTGACCGGCAGTCTACAGCTAGTCCCTGCAGAGCTGTGGCGGGCTGAGGTTCACTCAGAGGCCAGAGTGATAGGCTTCTGCCAGAGCCACACACGCACTGCTACCTCCCAGCCTTCTCAGAGTACGCCTCCCTTCCTCACACGCTGGTCAGGACGTCACTGAGCAGTGTGTGTAATATGTAGAAGAAAAAACACTCAAATGTTTGACCCTTTGATTTGCAAATAGTCAGCGTTTGCATTTTCTATAAGCCAGAAAGTTCAAACTGGAAATAGATATATGGAAAGAACCATATTTTTTTGAATGATTTATATTGATCCTTGAAATTCTCATTAAACGTGGATAGTTTTATTATTCTCTATGGAAGAAAGCTTTTTTTAAGTTTTGTAGTCATTTCTTGATGTACTGGCGTTTTTCCTGGGAGAAATGGACAGCTTTGCCAGTTCAGAACTCCCTCTCCCCACCGGGTAGCTAAGGGAAATGACCTTGGATGACAGGGGTCTTCTCCAGGTCAGAGAATACCCAAAATTATCGCTACCAGCAGGATAAAAGGAACCAGTCCCCAAGAAATGGTGGTGGTGGTCTGCAGGGGAACTGTGAATGAGAGCTCTGGACTGGAGCTCTTCAGATCACCTGACCTCCAGCCGACGTTCGGAACAGAGCATGCTTCTATCACTGGGGAGGGGATGGGTGCTTAGACTCGAGTTCCACAAGTAGATGTCTGATGTCTGCTAGGTCATTTTGAAATATTGGGGAAGTGGTGTGTTGTTCAATAGAAGCCAATTACAAGCGGTTTTCACAGAGTCGAGGAGCATTTTGCAATGCTTTGTACTCATTATGCCAGAAAATTTAGGGCAAAGAAATATTTTTAATAACATGCCCACACTTCCTATTTGTTTTTCATTGCTTCTGCTTTTGATGTGTGGATACTAAGCGGTGTTAATTGTCAGATCATGTTAAACGGGGGCATTAATTTTGCTTGCTTTTATAATTCCTGTTCTCGTGTCTAGTTTCTTCTTCCTTATATTCCTCTATGTGAAAATTAACTTGGAGCACTTGATATAATTATGAATGTCTAACTTGTTCCTGTAACTTACAATACTGGGAATTTTTCAATGTGAGTTGATCAATTGCCTAGCAGTTGAGCTCATCCTTTCTAGGAAATCTATTTGTAACAATTATGAAAAACAACACCCTTTCCAGAAGTTCGTTATTAAAGATGCCTGCCTGAGCCAAGTTCTGCTGATGTTCACGGTCAATATGTGTGTGCCTGTGCTCTCTCTTTCCATAGGCAAGGCAGCTTTCCTGGCATGAACCAGAGTGGACTTATGGCTTCCAGCTCTCCCTACAGCCAGTCTATGAACAACAGCTCCGGCTTGATGAACACACAGGCACCCCCCTATAGCATGGCACCCACCATGGTGAACAGCTCCACAGGTAACTGGTGGCTCTGCTCTGGAGCCCGTCCTTCCTTCTCCTCCTAGGCTTCTGCTCTGAACACCTGGACGGCTGGAGAAGGTGGATCCCCCGGTGAAAACGGCATTCCTAGTGCTTCCCCATTCTGGGAAACCGGCTCAATCTGTTTTGAGACTTGAGGATTGCATTGCGCGTCACGTGAATTATCCTAGATAGTCTGTGTTTTGTAATACGTGCGTGTACTTCCAGCCTCATTGAAGACTGTTGGTGAGATATCCACACTAAGGGCTTCTCTAGCTTTGAGAATTGTTGGGACTGTCCGAAGAGCCCAAAACAAAAACTGCCCTTTGACTATAGTGGAGAGAACTAGATTGATTTAGAAGGCACATTTCAGAGAAGCAGTTGAAGGGGGTGGGACAAGGGGTCTAAAGCACCCTTTTCATTTGGGAGGCACCGCTGCATGTGTGGAGAAGGAGCTAGTTCACACGTACCCTGCAGGCTGTCTCCGCAGAGAACGTGCCACAGGTGCTTGTGGTGGTCTCAGCAGTTCATTTTTACAAGGTCATCCTCAGAATCTTCTTCTGGTCTGTAGGAAGCAGAATGTGTCCAGTAGCGGCTGTTTCTGTTCTCAGCCTCTCAGAACCCAAACCCGCCTCCTCAAGCTCCCAAACTCCCCAGAGCAGTGAATCCCTCTGGTAAAATGAGAAGCTTCTATGTGCTTCCCCTGGGCAGTAGAGACCATCCTGGCAAGACTCAGACCTGCAGTTAGCACAGGGCCTGGCGTGGGGTCTGCGTCCTCTGGGGCTTTGTGACATGTCAGGAACACACTGTGCCGCTAGAGCCTGGCTCCCTCAACGCCCCTGTCCATGTGCACTGCCCTCGGCCACCTCTCTATACCCAGGCAAGGCCTCTGCTCGGTCTGTCAGCGCCGGAGAGGATGCCCCTTCCTGCATGCAGCTAGGCTTCCTGACTGCTCTTCTTTAATGGTTTGGGCAAGAGGAAGGCATAGAAGCTCTTAACCAAAATGGCAGTTTTAAGTAACCAAAATAGCTTTTCTTCATGTTCAGCTGCTAGACTGTACTTCTAGAGAGATAAAGTATGTCGCTCCAGGCTGGGATGTAGCCCAGTGGTAAAGCCCTTGCCTAGCAAGCATGAGGCCTTGGGTTCAATCTCTTGTACCAAAAAAGAAAAAGTCAAAAAGTACATAGCTGCAGCAGGCTGTCGGGTAGAAGCCTCACGCTAGCTGTCACTGTGTGTGTTTTGTCTGGCCTCCTGAAACATAATTACTTCAGGGTATTGAGAGTATGGAATAAACTTCCACCTATTAGCAGAAATCCCTTTTTTTTCCTTCTCCTTTGGCCCCCAGAGCCACAAATAACCAACAACAAACAGATGGTACACTGCTCTGCCTAAGAAGACATGTATTTCTGAGCAATCGCCAGTTTTACAGGGACTCAGAGGATGTCTTTATTAGTATTATTATCATTATTATTATTACTCAGGTAACTCAGCTATTTGCTTTTCATACCAAGGAAGTCTGTTCAGTGAAAGGACATTTATTCACACTGTCTTTTGTATAAAATAGTAGTATATTTCTATTGCATACTGCATTTTGAAGTACTGAATTTTTAATAATTTAAATGTTTATCAAATGTTGCTGTATACACTTAGGTGATAGCTATTTCAGTTTTATTAAATTACCGGGTAGAAAGCATAATCACTGAGCACATGTGAGGAATATTGGGGATCTATTGACAGGTGCTTGTGGGTCTGCTTTAACTGTCCTGGGACGGGGCACTGGGGGTACAGGAATGGCGTAGGCCATCCCCACGCAGTTCCAGTGGCCTCCTTGAGGCTAAATGGTGCCCTAGCCTAGAGATAAAGTCACGAATGGCCCATCGTCGCATTCACCTCCTTATGGGCCCATGGAGATAAGTTTCCACAGTTAAGAGTCCAGCATTTCTCCACCAAAATGTACTTTCAGAGGAGTGAAGGTAACACGTGATGCTGGCCAGAGCCAGTAGTGGGATTTTCTGAGTCTCAGCAGCCAATACAACTGGCATTCCCACATCTTCTCTGCTGAGCTCAAAGGATTATGTCGTAGACAGTGTACATAGCAAAAAAAAAAAAAAAAAAAAAAAAATTCCTGTTTAGTGATGAATTGTTACAGGCATCAGCAAGCAAGTAATTATTTAATGGAGTCCATGAAAAGTATAAATGTGACCACAATTTCTTACAGAAAGTACCAGGGAAGTTAGATGGTAAGCAGTGGGGAGTTTTCCCTCTGAAAGAGACTATTGATTCTGTTTTAATTATTTGGATTAAAAGGCTAGAATGTATAGATTGTGAGTGAAACACAAATTATACGTAAGCTTGTTAAATTCACCCTATTGCAGTACCTATGTTGTTAATCATATTTATGTTCTGTTCATAATATTCATTAGCCACATCAGCCTACATATAACCCATCATCTCCAAGAGAGCATCTGAATTCCAAAAAGACTTAAAGACTAAAGTTTGTCTCCCCAGAAGGCAGTCTACAAAACACAGGGCATTTCCACCACGCTGTCCAATAGATGACAGAGCCGTAGCCACGCCTTCCTCTTACCCAGAGCCCTGGCCAGACCCAGTGGCAAGTCTTTCTGCTGACTGTTGCTCAACCCCAAAGGCAGAGTGTCCTACCTGCACTGGACATACCAGCTCCAACAGAGCTTTACAGACAGAACTCCCCGTCACACCTCTCCAATTTTCAGAGCCTCTGTTTCACCCTGAATCTATCTGTAAAGCCAGGTAGGTCCCCAGGCCGCTGTTGGGGTCTGCATTCCTCAAGCCCTCAGGCCACCCTCACTGGCCACACCAACACCGGGGAGTCAGCCACGTCACCTACTGCCAGCTTCGTGTGCCATGAGCTGCTGAGCAGAGGAAAAAAAAAATACATTTACAAAAATGCTTAAAATATGAAGCTAGCGCTGCATAGCTGTGGGCCTGGACTAAGGCTTTTACATAGAAGAAGTTTGGGGTTCTAGCACCCCCTTGCTGGTAGTTGTCTAGGTAGAATTAGCCAGTGTTTGTTTACTAAGTTAATGATTTTCCTATCCACCCTAAGGAAAACTACAAAGGACTTGCAAATTGTGACAACTAAGCCTCTTAAACTCTGGGGAAGGGGTGGGTGGGGGGACAAAGCCACCCGGATCCTGCCTAAGTCATCAGTACCTGGCTGAGGGCGGCCACTCTGAGAGCCTTGGTGGTTCTGGAGGGCCACGCATGGCAGGGGGAGGCCTCTTCCCAGGACCCTCCCCCAGCAAGCGCTCAAGTGGGAGTGTTTCAGGGCTTCCTCAAGGTCTCCCCTGTGTGTGCTGTTTAACCATGTGCTTGATACAGTTTGCCACGTAAAAATCACAAACCTCTATAGTTGTATACAGTACCTAGATAGTCCCTTTGTGCTTTCAAAAACAAGGCGTATTTTGCAGAACAGGGCTTGTTACCCTGAAGACGAAAGGATTGTGTGTTTCTGATCCTATTTTGCCATCTTCAGATGCTGATTCTTCATCTATAGGTAGACAAAGTGGAGGGAGCTGCAGGAAAGGGAAATGTGAAGTTTGGTCTGCTTGGGTCATATGTTCCTTACGATCTTTGGGCACAGTAGTGCCTTGGGACCCTCTCCAATTTACTCCAGCTCTTAAATGTCAATGGTGGAGCCAGAGGCCAGTGCCTGAAATGTGTGTACAGCCCTCAGGATACCCTGCAGTCAGCAGCCCACTGCACATTCTAGATCCCAGGCGTCAGGACGAGAAAGAACAGCTTCTTTGTTCCGTGCATCCTTAGATGCACTTAGTGGTGGTCGTCCTTTCTGAGAAAGGAGGAAAATCTAGTGCTCTGCACTATGTTTGCCTTAGGAGGCATATAGCTCATTGTGGAAATTCATAGAATTCTGGCAAGAGGTCAGAAAACAGCGTTTCAGCATAAAGAATAGTAGTAGCCACAGTAAGATAAGTCCTCTTTTTGGAGCCACTTAGCAAAGTAAAATTGTCAGGCAGAAGAACTTAGTGAAACTATTACTCTAAATTCTACCCTTATTTTCCTCTTAAAATAATAGAGCGATGCAAATTTTAAGTTTTTTCTATTTATATATTTCAGATGCCCAGTTTAATATGCATAATAGAGAATGAAGAAAATTGGGGAGTTTCAAACCAACATATATACTTGCTTTCATAAAAGTCTGGTAAAAATCAGTGTAAATTATCATAATACATATTGGCCTAATTCTTGATGCTTAAAAATTACTTTTATGTACATTAACACATGTAGTGCATAAATATGATACTACAGTTCCTGTTCTCAAAATAATATTCAGACATGTAAGCACTGACAAGATGGTCAGCTACTGCCACTGGAGAAGCCGTGTGCCGCAGCTTGTGGGCTTCTCTGAGCTGCCCGGGCTGCCATTGCACAGGGAGGTGTGGCCATTCCTATGCAAGCCTGTCTTTTTATTCTTACAGAAAGGGTGATCCTAAGCATACAGGTTTACTCATTCCTATCTTGTTAGGCCCCAGAGAGAGAGCTGCACGAAGCAATCCACTGCTTTGCACAAGGCAGTCTTCTTGGTAAAATATCTCTCAGCTGCGTTTTTGAGGTTTCACACATTCACAAAAATAACAGCATTTTTAGCTGATCCCAATAGATTTTTCTCTGCAGCTGCATCACTTGAAAAAGCTTTTTGTTCCAGTTCTTAAAGTCTGAGTATTGAAAGTAATTTGGGAAAAAAAAAAAGAAAGAAAAAAAGAAAAACATCCCAATTATGATTTGTGTGTGTTGTGATGACTTTAAGGGCTGCCTGGCTGCAAATGGGCTCCACACACGCGGCCGGCACACGGCGGAAAACCTGGGATCTCAGCGCGCCTTAGCGAACGTGCTGCTGGAAGCTCGTGGCCACGTGGCAGGGTGGGCTTCTCTGGCAGGACCTGTGGACTCGACCTGCAGTGATGCTAACGACATGAGCAAATTAGCACCATCGAGCTTGCCAGCCAATTCACCAGAGCCTGCTCACTGCTCACTGCTGTAATTAAAACTAATTATTTTCTAAAACGTAGTAATACATGAATATGTGCAATAATCATTTTGTGGTGGGCAATCTGTGGAGCCTTTTTCGAAGCTGTTTTTCTTCCTCTCCCGCCCCCCACATTTTTGTTTTCTTTTTTTTCTCCCTGGCTCATTGAGCCCCATGTGTCCCGCGGGCTGAGCCAGCGCTGGCCTTGGGACAGTGGGAAACCTCAGGTCCCTCTGCTCTCCACACGGCTGCTGTCTCCCTTGCGGCAGGGGGCTGGGCCGATGGTTTTTCTGGGGAAATGCAGCTGTTATCCCCTGGACAGCCACATGCATCCCCTGCTGTAGCCTTCTTCCTCCATCACAAAGAAATTGAAACTCGGGTGTCTGTTAGCCTCAGCGATCAATGTGTATAAACCATGTGACCCGTGGTGGGCTTGGGGCAGTGAACGCCCAGGCGCCGGCCGCAGTTCCGAGCCAGAGGAAGGACGCTCCGGCCCTGGAGTGGCTGTGCTGTCTGAGCTGGCTTGGAGCCATTCAGCTTCCCCAGGCCTCAAACTCCCGTTCAGTGATGTGTGTGTGCGCACACGCATGCGTGCGTGTGCTTGCACATGCCTACACTATAGATTATGAGGAAATAAAGCACTAAAGCCCTTAGGCCACAGACAAATCTCGCCTCTGATACTCGAGACTAGTTGAGGGACTTGTTCAGGTTCTACTGTTGCCAACATATGTGGATGTGGGATGGGCTTCCTCAGTGGTCCAGTTCTCAAGTGTACACCGTGACCGTGCGTTATCATGATTATTATTACTGTTACTGTTGTTATTAGCAAAAGAATGCCCAGAATGCCCTACTGCCGTTCAGATTTCATGCGTCGTTATTGTCCACGTCCCGTTCTCTTTTCCGCCTTCAGGGGACACTCAGGCCCACGCCTCTCACGCTAGCGTGCGTGGCAGCAGTGCAGTCTGATAGATTGCATGTATAATCCTGACTCTTTCTCCTGTTTTCGATTAGCATCTATGGGTCTTGCAGATATGATGTCTCCCAGTGAATCCAAGCTGCCCATGACGCTCAAAGCGGACGGCAAAGACGAAGGCACTCCACAGCCCGAGAGCAAGTCGAAGGTACTTCTCCCCGCATGTGGTGGCGCTGCTGGCTGCGGCTGCCACGCCGCGGCCCTCCCCGGTGCTGGCTGCTGTGTTCCTGGGTTCTTTTCCTCTGCATGCCTCATTGTGTGCAACAGGAGTCTTCTTAGTCTTCTTTCTTTCCCCACCCCCTTCATGGTGTGGATCTGAAAGTTACTAGTTCTTAAGGCATTAACTCATGGCTGGGGGGAGGGGGAGGAGGGACGAGACCCACCTGCGAGAGATGCCACGGGGGTGGGGAGAAGTAAGGAACCCTGCCTGGTTTTGCCACTTGTAGCCATTTTCTCTGCCTTCAGTTTATAGCTTCCTGTTTTGGCCGCCTCAGCAACAACATACTTAATATTTTGCTTTCCTGCCTTATTTGATAAATAAGGTGAACAGCTTGTTTTTTTTTGTTTGCCTTTCTCTTTCATAAGGGGTAACCCATGCTTAGCATTCCGTGTGAGCTTGACGTAAGCATGGTGCTTCGTGGCCTATCCAGCATCCAGCAAACTTAACCAATCATACTAATTGAGAATGTTGTTTTAATACCTTTATATATGCGTGGTTGTGTTTGTGTTTGTACATGTCTATATATATATATACACACACGAAATGTATATATATAAAATTAGTCTGTTAAACTGGATGTATTTTTTGTTATTTAAAATGAAGTTTGCCCTACCTTTGTCATTTTTTTTTTATTCCTCTACCACAGGATAGCTACAGCTCTCAGGGTATTTCTCAGCCCCCAACCCCAGGCAACCTGCCAGTCCCTTCCCCAATGTCCCCCAGCTCTGCTAGCATCTCCTCCTTTCATGGAGATGAGAGCGATAGCATTAGCAGCCCAGGCTGGCCAAAGACTCCATCAAGCCCTGTAAGTGGCTCTGGTTGTTTGTCTCTTTTGGTTTTTGGGGGTTTTTGGATAATTAATTATACTTTAATGCTTGCTTATTGATTTGTTTTATAAGAAATTTTTCTTCATTATTGATCCATGAAAAGGTTTTCTTCACAAGTAATTGCTCTAGTAACAAAGCAAGTAGTGTTTGCATGCATGTAGCAGTGGGTTCTGGTAATGGCAGCCATTCTGTACTGACAGAGCCTCCACACAAAGATGGCGGCTACTGATGGCGGCTACTGCTGTCCATATTCCTCACACGGGAACCAGGCTGAGCCGGCCCTGGACCACACGACGGGTCTGGCCCCAGATTTAAGCTTGTCGTGGGCTGTTCCATCTAAAACGTCTTATTCAGAATGCCTGCCCGAAATGAATGAGTAAATATTACAATCTGGATATGATTTAGCATAACATCAGCCCTGCTTGGGGTTCAAGCTGAATATCTAAAATTAATGAAAAGGTTACCAAAACACCTCTACATGTGAATTTTAGTACCATTTGCCTAAAATGGAGTTAGTCAAGACAGAAAAATGGAGTTCCGCTCAAGAGTGCTGGTGATCTTAAAAAGAGTGTTGGTTTTCATGTGATATATAAATAATAACAGCCATGGTAATATACTTACTAGAGAATTCTTCTGGCCTTAATGTTCTCTGACTATGGAATTGGGCCTTTATTTTTCTTCTAGAAAATAATCTGCTCCATAAAATGAAAGTGTAATGTACTATAGTAACCTTTATTTTATATTCATATAGGGAATTAAAAGATCTTAGGGGGAAAAAAAAACTTTACATGCAATTAGTTGCCAAGAAGGCTTAATTAACACACTAATTTCTGTAAGCCAGTGTGTGCAAGAGCACAGATCAGGAAATGGTGTTGGAGGGAGGAAGAGCCTGGCTGTGCGCGATCTGGCAATCTAGTCACAACCAGCAAGGAGACTGCTGCTAATTATCCATTCACCGGTTAGACAGATAGAGCCTGGCGGGTTGAAGTCTTACTCTTTGTAGTAAATGTTGGTGACGTTCACATGAAGCTCTGGTATAACCAGCATTTTCCTTTCAGAGAAAGGAAGGGTGCTCTGTGCTCCCCCCTTCCCTGGGGATATGTTCGGGTTTGGTAACACCCAGAGGGGCGGGGAAAGTGTGCCGCCCTCCTGGGGCAGCTTAGTGCTGTTTGCGTTGAGTCTCAGAAGGCAGCCAACATGTGTGGATTTTCTTCCCCCATAATTTGCCCTAGGTTTGTTTGTTGTTGTTGTTGCTGTTTCTTTAAAACAAGAAAAGGCACTTTGAATCAGTAATGGCATTAAATGAACAAGTAGAATTCAAAGGATTTTCCAAAAACATACCTATGTTGACTCAGAGGGAGAATTTCAGAGGTTTTTAAAACTTCAGAAAATAAGAATACATCTTTAAAACTTAAGATAACAAGAATTTATTAAAAATCAATGTTACTAGTAAGCCATGGCATATATCTAAGTGCTTGCCTTGCTGGCCCTGGAATAAAAAAAAAAAAAGGACTGAGGTAGATACTGAATTAGAATTTGCTCTTTCCATCCAGCAAGTCCTGTAGGAAATATTTATCAAAATGCTTCTCTGTAGCCAGACCCTCAAGGCTCATACCATGAGAGACTGAGACCTAGTCAGGTCAGAAAAATCCACAAGACTATCTTCTGTTAACTACAAAAAAGCCAGGATAAAGATGTGGCTCAAGTGATTGAACACTAGTCAAGAGCAAGCATGAGCCTCAGTATTAGCAAAATAATAATAATAATAATAAATAGAAATGCTAGTTTGCATGGTCTGCTATATGCTGTAAATACCATTGTTCAAAGCTGAGGTTAGCTTAGATTATATTGTAAGGCTTTATCTCAAAAAAAAAAAGAAAATATTACTTAAATATAAAAGTAAAACAAACAGGTGGCCCCATTTTTTTGATAATACTTTAATTACTTTTTTCTTTTTCTTCTTTTTTCAAAGTATTTCCAGCTAGGCATTGGTGGCTCATGCCTGCAATCCTAGCTACTCAGGAAGCTGAGATCTGAGGATCACAGTTCCAACCTCCAACCCAGGCAGGAAAATCTATCTGACTCTTATCTCCAAAAACTATTCAGAAAAAGCTGGAAGTGATGCTGTAGCTCAAGTGGTAGAGCACTAGCCTTCCGCAAAAATAAGCTCAAGGACAGCACCCGGGTCCTGAGTTCAAACCCCAGTATCAGTTTTGTTTTTGTTTTTAAGTATCTCCATATCCATTATATCTTCTTATACCAGAAATTGTCTTATGTTTAAGAATTTACCAGCAAACTTCTGGGACAAGGAAAGCGGTGCTCCCTATGGAAGGCTTCTGTGGGCTCCGCTGACTACTGAAAACATAACTCCTTGCTTTTGAAAGGTGTGGCAGTTGAGGAAGGAGCAGAGGAGAGTTTGGTGACGGACTTAATGTCAGATCACCGCAAATGTGCTGCTCAGGAACATTGAGCCCCTTTCTGAGATGCCACTTCACTGCACTTGAAATCACCCTGAATACTGTTTGTCTGAAAGCCTGCCACACAGCAGGCCTGAAACGGGCCACACAATCGTTAAAACTGCTGTCGCTCTGACAGTATGTGACGGACCCACGTTATTTTGTCACAAAACGTTCTAAAATAAAATAAATAAATAAACATTTGTCCACACAGAGCAAATACGTCTTCCTCAACATATGGTAAAGACTGCTGAAATACAAACCTGCTGAAAGACTAGAGAAGAATGCACTTGCAGGCTTAATTAAAGTGTATGCAAGGAACACACGTGTGGCGCCTGAGCATGCCCTGCTGTAGCTTCTCAGCAGCCCTGCCTCCCAACAGTGTCAGCGTGTAGCATTTACAACACAGAAGCAATGCCATGTGAGCTAGTGGTTTTGTAATGACACACGCACTTTAGCAAGGAAAAGGAGGAGGTGTACTTCTGAGACACCACCCTGGAAATAGGTGATTCGGTAGTGTCGCCCAGCTACTACCCTCTGATTCTTAAGAATGATATGAGACTTCATAAAATCATGCCTTCTGGGATTCAACGTTTATATCAAAGTTTAAAATAGCTTTTGTTTATTTTGGCTTGTTTTTTTAATGTTTAAAAGTAGTTTGGGTCCTTTTATTTAAAGTTAAATTTTTAATTAAGAAAAATGTATAGTTTGTGCCTGAACTAGTAGCCTTCATTCCTAATTGTTGTGTGATAGCAGTAGTTTTGATCTCTTCCTTCCTTGTATTCGGTCGCTCATTACTTTTTTCTCGCCTTCTTCCCTTTCCCTTGGCCGCCCCCACCCCTGCCCTTTGCCACATACTTACCTCTTCTGGCACTAGAAGTCTAGCTCATCCACCACCACTGGGGAGAAGATCACCAAGGTGTATGAGCTGGGGAACGAGCCAGAGAGGAAGCTATGGGTCGACCGATACTTGACTTTCATGGAAGAAAGGGGCTCCCCGGTCTCGAGTCTGCCCGCAGTGGGCAAGAAGCCCCTGGACCTGTTCCGACTCTACGTCTGCGTCAAGGAGATTGGAGGTTTGGCACAGGTGAGCGTGAGCAAGTGAGGAGGCGTGCCAGACAGGCCTTGCCAGTCGTGCACAAATGAGGACTAAGCCTGTGGGAAGTCACCTTCTAGGGGTCCCCTCCTGTCATTCCCCTCCCACCCCCAGTTGCTGGGCTTTAGCTTCTCATCTATAGGACCAGGTGTCGGCAGGATCAGGTTGTACCTGCACGCAGGGCTGCTCAACACACTGGCGTCTCAGGGCCAAGCAGAGCTACTTAATTCTGAAGCAGCCCTCGGGCCTGCTATTGGCAGCCTGTATTAAGTGCCAAAGAGGCATCTCCCTGAGAGCCCTGCGGCCTGGAAAAGTTCTAATCCAGAAATGCAAACATATACTCTCATTAACCCTTCCCATGCTGCTCAGCACCGCAGGCTCAGAAGGCACAGCTTCTCAGATGTGTGTAAGTCTCTCAAGTTTAGCCTTTCATAACCTGTTCCCAAGTGGGAATGTAAGGGTTGGAATAATGCCCCCTTCAGGACCCCTCCCTTCCCCCTCCCCTGTCTCTCCTTGCCTGCTCTTTAATTAAATAAAAAGGGGGGGCTGGGAAGGTGGCTCAGTGGTAGAGCGCTTGCCTTGCATGCATGAGGCCCTGGGTTCGATTCCTCAGCACCACATAAGCAAAAAGAAAAAAGCCGGAAGTGGCGCTGTGGCTCAAGTGGTAGAGCGCTAGCCTTGAGCTGAAGGGCTGAGGGACAGCGCCCAGGCCCAGAGTTCAGGCCCCACGACCGGACCCAAAAAAAAAAAAAAAAAAGTTTCAGAAATACCCCCCAAGTGATGGTCCTGGGATCTGAATCCCTCTCCCCCAACCTCTCCTCGGTGTGTGTGTGAGGGGTCTGTGGGGGAGGGGGTCAGGAAGTCCTGCACCGCGCACAGCACGCTGGGCCCTAGGTGCCGAGCCGTGGCACAGTGATGGCATCCTTCCAGGCTGTTAAGTGGGGGTCAGGGACAGCTGGTGAAGGGGCCTCGCTGCCTTGGCACCAGGAACCATAAAAGAATAATGTTTACCCTTGTCACAAGAAGCCTCTGGAGAGAGGGCGATGCAGGACAGGGCCGGCACCGGCCACCCCGGGGCTGGCGGCTCACAGAGGGCAGCTTCGTTTCATACCATGGCTACAGTACTTAAGCTGCAGGTTTGCTTTTGGCGCCTTTTGGTCTTAATTATAGCTTTGAGGGACTGAGCAGGAATGTCCATCAGTGCTCAGGGCCTTGGCAGTGCCTGTGTGAGGCACTGGCCAGTGCATCCTGCAGAAGACCCCAGCGAGAGCAAGCCGGCGCATACGTAGCGATCAGCAGGCTCCTTAATGGTTTTATAACTGTAACTGCTGTCTGTGCGCTACTGAGTGGGAGTAATGAGCACTAGTTAAAAGAGATGAATAAAAAAAAAAAAGTAAACCAAGACATTAAGTACTTTGGGGGGGGGGGGTCTCCTCGCCTTAAACAAGCCACCTTGCTACAAACCAATGATCCTGCCACTTTTTTGCTAGGTTAATAAAAACAAGAAGTGGCGTGAGCTGGCGACCAACCTGAACGTTGGCACGTCAAGCAGTGCAGCCAGCTCCCTGAAGAAGCAGTATATCCAGTACCTGTTTGCCTTTGAGTGTAAGATCGAAAGAGGGGAGGAGCCCCCGCCGGAAGTCTTCAGCACCGGAGACTCCAAGAAGCAGCCCAAGCTCCAGCCGCCATCTCCTGGTAAGTAGCAGCGCTACAGCCCGGCCTGGAAGCCAAGGCAGCTGTGCGGGAAGGACGGGAAGGAAGAAGAGGAAGAACTGGAATCTTGGGAGAGGGAGCAGCCATTGCTTCTCCACTGGCAGGGTTTTAGAAAAGGAAGAAAAATCAAGATGTTGCTGTTTGTGGTAGGCAACTTCAAAGACATCGTTCTTCACCTCTATTTAGTCAAAACAGACTTAGGAAATCTGAGCTACATCTGTTAATTCCTTCCTTCTTCCTTTCTTTTACTTTCTGCCAGCATAGGATTTTGAACTCAGGGCCTTGTTCTTGCTTTGTTGGCACTCTACCACTCAAACCGTGCCTATAGCCAGCATTTTTGCTCTTTTGCAAGTGAAGTCTCATGGACTTTTCTTCCCTAAGCTGACTTTGTACTGTGATCCTCCAAGTCTCACCTTCCAGAGTAGGTAGGATTACAGGCATGTGCCACTAGTGCTCAGCTCTCTTTGTTCCTTTCTTATTTAAAAATACTCTGTCTAGCCAGGTACCTGTGATCCTAGCTACTCAGGAGGCTGAAGCCAGCTAAAGCCAGTCCATGAGACTCTTATCTCTTATTAACAGTTAAAAAGCCAGAAGTGAAGCTGTGGATCAAGTTATAGACCATCTGTCTTGAGGGAGAAAAAAAAAAAAAAAAGCTAAAAAGTACATCACCCAGGCCCTGAGTTCAAGCCCCAGTACTAGCACAGGAAAAAAAAAAAAAGGCCAGGAACAGTGGCTCATGCCTGTAATCCTAGCTACTCAGGAGGCTGAGATCTGAGGATCACAGTTCAGAGCCAGCCTGGGCAAGAAAGTTCACAAGATTTTTATCTCCAATGAACCACCTGAAAATCGGAAGTGGCACTGTGCACTGTGGCTCAAGTGGTAGAGCGCTCGCCTTGAGCTGAAGAATTGAGAGACAGCGCTCAGGCCCAGTTCAAGCCCCAGGACTGACCAAAAAAATCTGTCTAGCTCTGTACAAAGTCAGTAATCATATGAACCTATTTCAGTGCTACTAGACAGTGGCCTCCTCAGACACAACAACTGGCTTGTCCAGCTCTTCTTCTGGTGAAATATGTACTTGACCATAGTCAAATTTGGACTTAATTTCTGGGCCCTTTCCCAGAAAGTTTTCATCTTGAGAGAATCCCACTGTTACAAAGATTTGCTTCTGAAGGCGGGTGGGCCAGTCAGCTGAGGTAGAGGCCAGAAGTGAGAACTAGGAGCACCAGAGTACACACACACACACACACACACATACACACGCGCGCGTACATACACACACACACATACACACGCGCGCACATATACACACACATACACACGCACACACATACACACACACGCACACATACACACGTGCACACATACACACACATACACTCACACACATACATACACGCACATACACACACGCGCGCACACGCACACATACACACGCGCACACACACATACACACACACAGGCCAGATGCATGATGCCACACCACCCCTGCCCTCCACCTGCTTTTGGACACCTGCTGCTCCCTGTGGCTCTCATATTGGCCTTTGTTCTCCTCTAAGTGTTTTTTACATTTAAATTTCCCAAATTCGAGTCTGATGAATGAAGTGTCTGGAATGGGGAGAAGCAGGTGTTCTGGTCCTGGGAGGTGACCTCGCTCAGCTCAGCCTCACATTCTGTCTCAGGCGTGGCGGTGGTGGTCTGCTGAGCTGCACTGAGCCCGGGCACCTTCAGTCCTTGGTCATGCTGGTTGTATCTCATGACCTATGCCTCGCCTAGCTGACGGTCATTTCCCAAGTGCATGTGGCAGGCTTACCATTTTGCCTTCACACCAGCTCTGGATAGTGACTCTGTGAAGGCGGCTGGGCTGTAAGTGCCCTGCCCACTGGGCAGCAGGGCAGCAGCAGGTCTGGATGGGGCATTTGGTTACGGGTAGCTCACCAAACCCGCCAGAGCTCAGCCTGATGGGATGGAAAGGCCTTTGTAATGGGTCAGACATCGATACCTAGAAGCCAGAGCAGGAATCCATTTCCTCTGCCTACCAAGTGGATGGAAAGTACTGCTGTCGAAGGTGGGTAGGCAGTCAAGGACTCTCCCGCAAATACTTTTAGGCCCATAGTGCACTTAGAGTGACTATCCCTAGATTTACATCTGTGGTTTTCAAATACAGGAAAAACCTTCTCCATCCCCATCTTGAAAGATCCCAAGGCTTTGCTGTTCAAGTGTACCTGAAAACTGGGAAATCTAATTTTAAAAATCACACACCATTACATTCAGTTCCCCGAATCAAAGAAGCTGCCTGTGAACAGCTCTGAGACTCTTTTTCCAAAATAAAAGCCCAGTGGGGTACAGGCACCAAAGTGGTGATATCTGTGGAGATCTAAAGGTGTGTTTTATTTGCTAGTAAGAACTTGTGTCCATGCATGGTTTGCACTTGTGTGTGGAGAATAGCTCTCCCAGCACGCCCCAGGCTCAGTACATGAAGCCCCGTGGAGACACACAGCCTCCAGAAATGAAGGCCTGTTCTCCTAACAGCCCGTGCCACCTCCCCCTTTTGCAGAGGACTGCATTGGTGGATGCATTATCATCTTAACTGCACAAACGAGGTTAGGTTGCACACGTCCATGGTCTACATGGAGCCACGATTGTTCAGTGACTAGGGACGTAGTGAAAGCAAAGCTTGCTGGTTGGCTGTGAAATTGGTGCCCAAACCAAAGCTGCCCTGCAGAATGCTGTGGGCCCCACGGGGAGGGGGCGGGAGTAACGAGCAGCAGTGTCACTAAATCCACACCTGACCTGTCCCCAGCATGCATACATCACTTGGGCTCTCTGTTTCTAGGACCATTACTAAGGAAAGGGTCTCTGAAACATTTTTATTGTCAAAGAAGGAAAACAAAATCATTTCCATTTATTTATCCTATATCAAGATCCTATTTACTACCTAATATTTTTAACTAATTTTCAGGGGGAAATTGTGTGTGTGTGTGTGTGTGTGTGTGTGTGTGTGTGTGTGTGTGTGTGTGTGTGTGTGTGTGTGTGTGTGTGTACCTAATATTTTTAACTAATTTTCAGGGGGAAATTGTGTGTGTGTGTGTGTGTGTGTGTGTGTGTGTGTGTGTCCTTTGAAGTCATTTTTCTCCCCAGATCATAATTATAGTTTATTTCTTATCAGTACATCAGGCAAAGTAAACTGAAAGATTTCTAAGAAATGGTAGGCACCTGTGGTTCAAGTCTGACATCTGAGGACCACAGCCAAAGCCAGCCTAGACAGGAAAGTCCATGAGACACTTACCTCTAATTAACCAGCAAAACAGAAGTGGAGCTGTGTCTCAAGTGGTAGAGTGCTAGCCTTGCTTGAAAAAAACATCCAGGCCCTGATTTGTGGCACAAAAAGAAAAATAGAAAAGAAGCAACATTCTAGATCCCTGAACCAACTGAAATCTCCATTCCCTTGCCATTGCAAGTCATGGGTCCTTCGTCCTGTTTTGATTGGATGTGACCTGCAGATCTCAGCAGCAGTGTGGACTGGCTGCAGAAAGCTTGGACAGTTGGAGCTGAGATACAGGAGCCCACTGGGCAGGACCTCAGGACGTGGCCCCTGTCTTGAGGGCACCCATGGAATCTCCTGCCCCTTGACCTAAAGAAGTTAGTAGAGTCAACAGTCTCAGGAGCAGCCAAACCAACTGCCCCTGCCCCTGAGCTGGGATGGCGGGGAGGGCTGGGAAGCTGCACATTGGGTTAGTAGGTCTGTAACCAAAGACCCATCCATCTTTGCTGGCTGGTGGCTGACTGGATTTCTATTATTAGCCGGCAGGTGATGGATCCAACTAGGGAATCCCCAGCGGAAGATAAATGAGAAAGGGGCTTGGGTGTAAACAAAGGCGCCCTCTGGTTGACCTCAGTCCCAGACCTGGGACACATCAGCTGTTCTCTGCCCTGCTCTCCACACCCCCACCAGAACTGGGGCACCAGGTTCACGCTGTGTAAATTATCTTCCCAGCCAGGAGTCTGGCTGTTCTGTCTGAAGTGTGTGAATGTACTTAACCTTCAGTGACCTTCCCATTGTTTACTTTAGAGTATACATTTGTAGCTTCTGGCAAAAGGTAGGGATGAGCTAGAGGGCTGCCAGCCGCCTCTATTAATGGAGTTACAAGAGATTGCATTCTTTTTTTTTTTTTTTTAAATTCTGAGAGGAAAGGAAAAACATGGGCAAAGGAGAAGAATTTTTCCTTTTTTATTAACTGTAAATGTGAATACTTTGTAAATGAAGGGTCATTCAGAAATCCCAGCCTCCCGCGCGGCGGCCCAGGCTGGGGGTGCAGGGTGAAACCGCCATTTCTCCTCTCAGCGCGGGGGCGGCCGTGACTGGCGGGCCATCCTTTGATACTTGTACAAGGCTGCCTTATTCTTTTATTACTGCCTGCCTTTTTAGGATACTTATCCACGATTTTACATAGCTGGTAAGCAGGGGTTGATTTGCTCTCTTCTAACGTACCCGCACTGGTAGATGGTTTTCCTGCGTGTTAGAGCACACGCAGCCGCCGCATGTACCCCACACAAGCACAGCCTGCATCGGAAGCCAGGCCGGCAGCCTCAGTGCCTGGAAATGGCTGTTGGGCTGAGGCTCCGAGTAGAGCTGATGCATTCACTTCCTGATCTGACTCCTCTCCATTGCAAATAACAAATTTGATTGCGTAGCTCAAGAAAAGTTGAGTCCATGAAAAACAGAACATAGACCTCCACGTGTTTTAAGGGTTGGATTAGCATACGGCTCATTATTAATTTGTATTGGATTTTCAACTTAAACACTTCTTACTGCCTGAGACCCAGAACTAAGTTTTCTGAATGTTTTCTAGGGAAGCCCAAGTGTATCAAATGGACCAAATTTCCATGCTATTTTTCCTGTTACATTTAAAGTATCCCTAGGATAGATAACACTGAAATAAACCTTTTTCTGCCTAAAGCCTTCTTTTCATTAGATTATTTTCTTGGGACAAATACCTTAGCAAGCAATTAGCAGTCAAAGGTTAATAAATTTTATGGCTCACAAATGAAGTAGGTCTCCAAATGATTAATTCAGAAAACTTAGTACTGAGAACTGAGACTATGACTCCAGAAGGGCACTTACCTGACATGTGCAAGGCCACAGGTTCCATCCCTGCATACGTGTGCACACGCACACATCAGACATCACACACCACACACATTCTTGCTAATTGTTACCATAAACAATGTGAAAGAAACTAACTTTACCCCTTATTGTCAGCAGTGGATGCTATTAGTATTTCTAATAGATGGTGTCTTGCTTTAAATTCTTACCTGTGTAGCTGTGACGTATGCTAACATCCCGTTGCTTCTCCTTGATCCCTGACAGCTAACTCCGGATCCCTGCAAGGCCCCCAGACCCCCCAGTCAACCGGCAGCAACTCGATGGCGGAGGTTCCAGGTGACCTGAAGCCGCCCACCCCAGCCTCCACCCCTCACGGACAGATGACCCCCATGCCAGGAGGAAGGTATGTTCCCAGGACTTGGAGCCATTTGCAACCACTCTATTTTACCTCTAGAGTTTTCTGAAGCAGGCTTAATAGGAAGAAAAAATGAACTAAGTCTTAAAATGTTCATCACTTCTAGATGTACTCGTGTAGTTTGCTTTGGGCTGTTTTGCACGGACAGATCTCAGGATTGGCTTATTTTTCAGTGTGTTGTTTGTTTGGTGGTCGCCGGCCATACCACTAAACCTTTATTTTTTCCTCTTTCCAGAAGCAGTACAATCAGTGTGCACGACCCGTTCTCAGACATGAGTGATACGTCGTTCCCCAAGCGGAACTCCATGACCCCCAACACCCCGTACCAGCAAGGCATGAGCATGCCAGACATGATGGGAAGGATGCCCTATGAGCCCAACAAGGACCCCTTTGGTGGAATGAGAAAAGGTATGTGCAGATGGGCACTGCCTGTGCTCCAGCGAGGCCCACGGCCCGGTCGCCTGGTCGTTCAGAACAACTCCCAGGGCCTACTACCTTGTAGTACCTAGCCTCCTGCCCCACTAAACTGGTGGCCTGGGAAAAAGTAATTGTGATAAGCGAAGTATTCGTGCTAAACACTTCCTGCATCTAGAAATGGGGAAGATAGCAGGAAAAAAGCCACAACTGTTTTATTGAAGATCACGGTCAGTGGAATAAAGCGAACAAAAAGGACAAGATGCAAATAGCATGATGCCGGCTGGGGACAGTGGAAGGAGAATGCTACTGAGCTCAGATGGTCTGGGTAGAAGGCAAAGAGGAGATGCAGGATGAGGTTGAGCAGGTGAGGGGGAGGGGAGGGGAGGGAGGAAAGGAGAGGGGGGCACTAGAGAAGGGAGCTAGGCTTGTTGGAGGCAGCAGATGCCCAGACACAACCAGTGTGGGCACCCCAGCCAAAGGCATCAGTTTTCTGTGCAGCAGATTGGCGTGTTTGGGTTTTTCTGTTGAAAGATACTTAAGGAAGTAATAACACTTGATTTTTTTGCAAAAATAGACACCGTGATAAGCAACCATCTGTGGGGCAGGTATTGAACAAAGTGAGAGAGAGGAAGGGCAGGTTGGATGGAGAGAACCGCACCGCTGCTGCCTGCTCTGGGCGTGCTGATGGGTGAACACGGGGCTCAGAGCCACGCGTGTGCGTGGGAAGGGTGGCTGCATACCGCGGGCCAGCTGGGAAAGGAGCAGAGAAGGAAGGCTGGGGTCGCTCTGGGTATGTGGAGGAGGTGAACAGCGGACTGCATGTCTGGAGCTGGGCAGAGATCAGAATTAGGGGAGACTTCATCTGCAGCTGTGACTTGGGGGAGGAAGTCGGGGGTGGAGGGGGCATTGTCTTTGCAAACTAGGAATCCCAAAGTGGATTCCTCCTTTCCCAGGTGAGCCCGAGGTTGATCCACCTTGAGAGTGTGCTCATCAGCCCCAACTGGAAACCTGACAGTTTGGGTCGGGGTATTCTTTTGCAGTTGTGTCCTATGTAATTGAGGCATCATGTGAATATGACTGGGGTTTTTTTGTTTTGGTTTTTTTTTTGTCAGTCGTAGGGCTTGAACTCTGGGCCTGAGCGCTGTCCCTCAGCTCTTCAGCTCAAAGCTAGCGCTCTCCCACTTGAGCCACAGCGCCACTTCCGGTTTTCTGGTGGTTTATTGGAGATAAGAGTCTCATGGACTTTCCTGCCCAGGCTGGCTTTGAACTGCGATCCTCAGATCTCATCCTCCTAATAAGTAGCTAGGATTACAGGCGTGAGCCACCAGCGCCCAGCTGTTTTGGGGGGTTTTCTTGCCAGTGCTGGGGCTTGCGCTCAGGGCCCGGGCGCTGTCCGGGAGCTGCTTTTGCTCCAGGCTGTCAAGGGTTTCACAGCTTCTTTCCTAGTCACATGCTGCCAGGCACGCCATGAAACCTGTGAGCTCAGCCAAAAGCTCTATGGCTATTTCATGTAGCTGTTTTTCCCAGTGGTTCACGGTGCTCAATAGTTCATTCTGTGAGAGCTTTCCGTGTCTGTATTCGTTTCCAAACTCAAAATAAGACAGTCACGTGGAAAAGTAATTACAGCGGACCTTCGTAGTCCAGGGTCCCTGTCCCAGGGTCCAAGATGGCGCTGCCCACTGAGGAAGCATGCTGACTGCTGGCCACGCCACGCGCCCGCCCTCCGCTGGCTACCCGCAAATCTGGAAATTTCACCGTCACCTCATTAAGCACATTCACTTTTGCTTGGGGGCGGGGAGCAGATGTTCACAGATGAAGGGCAGACAGCCACGCCACAGGGCTCAGTGACTTGCAGCGCATACGTGGGGATGTGAAATGTTTATCTTTGAAATTTATTTCATTTTTTTTACATATTTTACCATGTTTTATCGAATTAATAAATTCATGAATGATAGGGGCTTGGTGCGGTAGCTGCCGCACATACTTGGAAGGTGGACTGAAAACTCTATGGTAGTCATGCCACTACCCCCTATGTGAGACGCCTGGAGTTCCTCCACACTTAGAATTCCGCTTGCTACAAAAACGTGTTCGGAGGCTGGAGAAGTTACTGTGGGGTTGTTACTAGCCACAGGACGCGTCCTCATTGACCTTGTGCGTCGCGACTGGCGCCCCTACTGCATCTCAGCTCCCCGGCGTAGTCAGTGCCAGATTAAAACAGATAAACAGCAAGTCCCTGGGAAACGTTTTCTCACAGCCCTAACACCATTCTAAATAAAGCCTTCCGACCTTCAGTCTGCCCTATCCTGCCCGTGACCTGGGCAGTGCTCTGGTTAGAGCAGCGTCAGTGGCGTGGTTGCCACTGCCGTGCCGCATTGCCAAGCAGTGAGTCAGCCGTAGTAGCTCCGCCTGCCCGCCTGCCTCCCTGCCCGCCTGCCTCCCTGCCCGCCTGCCTCCCTGCCTCCCTGCCCGCCTGCCTCCCTGCCCGCCTGCCTCCCTGCCTCCCTGCCTCCCTGCCCGCCTGCCTCCCTGCCTCCCTGCCCGCCTGCCTCCCTGCCCGCCTGCCCGCCTGCCTCCCTGCCCGCCTACCCGCCTGCCTCCCTGCCTCCCTGCCCGCCTGCCTCCCTGCCCGCCTGCCTCCCTGCCCGCCTGCCTCCCTGCCCCTGTCTCGTGGAGGAAGGATTTGGATACCCAGTTGTCCTCTGACTATATTCTGAACATCCCATCTGTACACAGAGCTGTACTCACTCTTGTAATTAAATAATAATAGTGCTCTAGTCTTGGATAGATTGTTTTCCTCATAGCTTGTTGGTAGAAATAGTGATGCTGTTCTTTTACACTTGGTACATTATTATATAGTCAGATTTTTGTCAAATAATAGAACCCTCTTTTCCTTCAAGTATCTCAGTCATTTTTTTAACGCATCATCTCAGAACTTTGTGGCCTTATACAAAGTGTGTCCGTGACTGCGTGATGGACAGGACTGCACTCTAGAAGTCGTCTACTGGATGCAGAGCGGCGGCCAGGCCGACAGCCAGACTGGCAGTGTGCAGTAGATGGGGCGCCTCTGGGGTGGTTCTCAGAGTCTCTGCCAGCACCTCCTCCAGACTTTGCTGCGTAGCTTCTGGTGGGAGGAGGCCCAGGACATAACATGGGGCCAGAGAAGAAGAAGGAATAATAGGGGGAGAATTTGGTCAAAGTACATTTATGCACGTATGGCAATACCTTGAAAACATCTTTGTTCAGTTGACATACCCTAATAAAAGCAAAAAAGGAATCTTCCAAGATGACGAGCCCTAGTGGCAAGCTTGTCCAGGCATACGCCTACACTCATTTGCCATCGGTCACATGACCCAGGCCAGAGTCATTGTGGGAGGGCACTTCACAGGCTGTGAATGTCTGCAGGTGTGCTGCTTCTATTGCCAAAGCAGCCACGCAGAGCAAGTACTGGCAAAGGTTGCGTGAGTTTAACACTGCGTAAGAATGTGGAAGGGCGAATGGGCTCTCACCGCCGAGTCAGAACAATTACTGTCAGCCGTTTTAATTAGATTGGCCCAAAAGTTAAAAAGCCGTCACGTAATTGTTTTAACTCCGATTTCTTTCATTATTAGTGAGCTCACGTGTTTTGGGTTTTTTTCTCATACAATGATTGCCCGTTTGTTTTTCTTTTCTGGGAATGGGCTTGCCCATTTTTAGTTTTTTCTTTTTTTCTCTTTTTTTTTTTTTCCTATTGCTTTTTCAGAACTCTTATGTGTCTGAGAGTCAAGCTACCTAACTAATTATGCCTCTTGATTTCTGCCTATCTTCGCTTTCACATCTGTGAAATGGAAAGTAGTTTCAAAACTGGGTCTGCCGTAGCTCTGACATGAGATCAGACGGGCGGAGGCCGAGGTTCCGGGGCAGGGCACAGGGTGCCCTGTTCAGTGCCAGGCTCAGCTCCCAGCTGACAGAACTCACCAGTCCCCAAATTCCAGTCTGCTTTTGCCATGATAGCGCAACATTGCCATAGATGGGTTAAAGTTCAAATTGAATTACTGCGGTCTAATTTCTGTCCTCAGTGCAGACTCCTTCAGGCTCTGAGCGCATGCAGAGGTGCGCATGCAGCCTTGCGCAGGCTGGCACTCCGTCAGCCATGGGCCTTCTCCTCCCGGCATGAGCTGTTCTCCTATCAGTTTCTTCTTCCTGGTTCTGGACTATGTCAGGAGTGTTTATGTTGTGCTTTCGGGGCTTCCTAGAAGGGAAGGGCACTCTGGTGTACAAGTGTTCATCACTGACCTTGTTGTCTAGATGAGGACTCACGTGCAAGTTAGTAGCTTACCCAAGTGGAGGTCGAGGTGGGCCCGTGTGACCCGACTTAGCAGCTGGTGATGGGGAGATGCGGCCCTCGTGCCTTTTGCTGGGCGTGGGGCGTGGTGTGGCTGCGGCTTCTGCTCACTGGCTCAAAGGCTAACCCCAGGGTGTCAGCCAGAACGGAGCCCTCCGCGGAGTCCAGGCGCCCTACAGATAGGACAGAATGCCATTCCCGCTCGGCTTCCTGTGGTGGTAGGGCAAAGACGATAGGTTTCTCTCGGCCATCCTGTCAGCTCTTGCCGACGGGGTTCTCTGCCCGGCATGGCTCCATCTTTTTTCCTGTGTACCCAGATTTGAAGCCTGGCGGGCTCCTTTGGGCTGCTGAGTAGCATAGTTCCGCTGTGAAATCCCTGTTGCAGTGTCATACGCCATCATCATGGCCTCAGCCCTGCACTCCTCGGCTCTGCACTCCTCAGCCCTGCGCTCCTCGGCTCTGGGCTCCCTCAGGCGAAGGCTCACACATAGCACACACCAACACAGGCGTGTCTTTGGGGCTTCTCCCCAGAGCCCGTCGGACTCCGATGCCACATTCTGTCATTAGGATTGAGATCCGCTAGATAATGTCGGGGGAAAGGAATGGCCGGGAGGGTTTTGCTGCTGCTTACTTCTGTGCTTTTTTGAAATACTGCAGTGCCTGGAAGTAGCGAGCCCTTCATGACTCAAGGACAGATGCCCAACAGCAGCGTGCAGGACATGTACAACCAAGGTCCCTCTGGAGCCATGTCTAACCTGGGCATGGGGCAGCGGCAGCAGTTCCCCTACGGAGCTGGGTACGACCGAAGGTGAGCGCTCCTAGGGGAAGACGAGATGGTTCACAGCGCATGGGCTTCGCCCTCATGAGGGGCTCTCCCTGCCAGAGCTGATGCCAATCACCGAGTGGCATCCGGTGGCTGCCTTCAGTGGACAGCAGCTGCAGGATCAAGCACTGGTTCCAAGCAGCCAGGTGGCTCTGTGTGATTGCTCGCAAATGCTCAGACAGAGAAATTAACTCTCAGGGTGGGTCTAGTTGTGATCTCTGTCTCCTTAGAAGCCGGAACCCTGGCAGCTCACTGCACTGGTCCCCTAACTCCTGCTCCCCGCTGGGGTGGCCCCGCTGCAGCCCAGGTGAGGCTCCTGTAGGAGCTCCCGGGCTCCTGGGCCTTCCGCACTGCCCCCCCCTCCTCGCGTCCCTCAGAACAGCCGGGTGGTGCCCGCGCCGGCCTTTCAGGCTCTCAGCACAAGGTCTTCCAGACATTGCATTGTCAGGTGGCCTTCCTCCTTCCACGAATGTCTAACAGAGCATAGTTTGCTCTTCACACGCGTCTGTGAGGAAGCCCTGCACTCCTGCTCAGCACGCCTCTCCAAGGAGCCGCCTCCCAGACTGCTGCTCACTGAAGAGGTGGAGAGGCTTCGTGAGCTGTCAGAAGCCCGCCTTGTGCTGACGCTCTCCCGCCCTATCTCCCCTCTCCCCTCCCTCTCTCCCTCTCTCCCTTTCTCTCTCTCTCTCTCTCTCACTCTCTCTCTCTCTCTTTCACAGGATTTATTTTAGTATGATAGAATAAAGTTGGGAGAAACAGAAAAAAAGAAACGTTTCTTGTTCCCCATGCAGGAGGTGGAAGTTAAAAACTCCTAGGAAGGGCAATTCCTGAAGCCAGGCTTGATCTGACACTTGTGACTCAGGCCTCACTCTTTTTTTTTTTTTAACTTTGTTTTTCTTTTTTTTTATTTTATTTTATTTGTGAACATACTGTACAGAGGGGTTACAATTACATGGGCAGGATAATGCATACATTTCTTACCAAGCATTGCAGCCTCCTCCTTTGTTTACCCTTCACCTCCCTTCCCAGCCTCCCCCTCCCCCCCACCGAATCCTCCCCCCCCCCCCCCCCCCGCCTCCTCCCCCCAGGCCTCACACTCTTGCTTGGATTTTGTACTCACAGCTAGCACTCTACCATTTGAGTCAAGTCTCCAGCCCAGCTTTTTCCTGTAACTGGAGATGGAGTCTCTTGAGACTTTCCTCCCCAGGCTGAGCTTCAAACTTCAATCTTGTGGTTCTCAGCCTCCTGAGTAGCCAAAATTACTGGCACAAGCTCCTGATTCCTGGGTAATACCAGTGATTTTTAAAAAGCAGAACAGGACACACAGGGAGAAAATGCCTGTCTGCACCAGGGCCATCCCCTCTCTCCTACCCTCTCCCCCCCCCATTCACACACACACACACACACACACACACACACACACAAACACACACACACACACACACACACACACCACACACAGCACAGCAGGATAGGGCTGGCCTCTAGACCTTCCCCCAGGAACTGAGGACAGCCTGGCCCGAGTGAGCCCTTCCCACCAGCGCATCTCAGGGCTGAGGGAAGGGTTGGCAGTGGAAAGTAGCCCGTGGTTTTAAGGCAGCCAGGGAACATTTGAAAACTCACTCTTTTACAGATAAGGTTGCTTTCTTGAACTCAGAGCTCCACCTTGCTAGGCAGGCAGTGGGTCACGTGAGCCACGAAAGCCCACGCCCTTTTTGCCTGGTTATTTTGGATAAGATCTCATGCTTTTTGCAGAAGCCTCCTATCTGTGTATCCCTCATAGCTGGGATTATAGGCATGGTGTGCCTAGCTTGTTGTTGAGATTGGGACCTCAGTAACTGTTTGCTTGAACCATGATCCTCCCGATCTCCATCTTCCAAGTAGATGAAATTACAGCCATGTACCACCATGTTTCTCCTGAACTCTATCTCTTGAAAACACAGACCCCACACTGTGCTCATAGTGTCAGAGTACATTCTCCTAGCGGATTAGGATTTTATCCCATTCCTACCCTGGTCAGTATCCACTTAAAATAACTGCCCTCCACAGGTAGCTGTTACCCCGCAATTAATGCATCAGATCGGGATTTTAATCTGGTTTGCTTTGGTTTGAAGGATCTAGTAAAGGCAATTGATTTTTTTAGGCATCTATTCCATACAGTTCTTCTCTTACTTAAACAATTTTATGTCTCAGAATCCCAGATCTGTTGCAGTAAATATGCTGTGTAGATAGCATTTACAACTTCTCAGTATGATAGCAGTTGGTAGTCTTCATTTCCATGTCAAGATTTACTAGGAATACATTGCCTTTCAGGTCATAGAACTTTGAAACTTAGAGTGTTTGTGTTTGTACAATTATTAGCTAATTCAGCATGGTTGGAATTGATTTGAAATATGCCTTTAAAACTTGTAATTATGATAAGAGTATGTAAATAGAACTATTTTCCAGGTAGGTTCTAGAACTTAAACTCTTAAGTGTTAGATTCTTCTTGCTTCTTGCTTCTTGCTTCGCTAGCTCCTCCCCTCACCGCGTTGTAGGGCTGGCGCTGAGGGAAACTTCAGTGGGTGGGCGGGGCGTGGGGCTTCACCTCAAAGGCACAGGCTAGAAGCCTGGACAAGTGCTTACACGGCACCTGCCTGTTCAACCGGTATTCTGACACCCATTCACAGCAGCCAGAGCCGGGAGAAGGGCGTTCCCACCCCTCCTGTGAAAGCCGCCATGGGGCTGCCTCGGGGAGAGGATGCCGGGAAGACAGAGCTTTGGGGAAAGTTCCCCAGAATGGATTGTCGGGGTCTGTGCTCTTCCAATGACCTTTGTGAATTAAGTTTTCTCTGAATGCCTTGTTGTAGGCATGAGCCTTACGGGCAGCAGTACCCAGGCCAGGGCCCTCCAGCCGGACAGCCGCCTTATGGAGGACACCAGCCTGGCCTGTATCCTCAGCAGCCGGTGAGTTGGTAGGTGGGCGTGGGTCTCCGCGTCGCTTCTGAACGTATGGAAGCTTAACAGAAGCCATCAGCCATACTGAACTTGCAGGATCTGTTGGGCTAGAAAGGACTCGTGGGATTTTGAAGTCAGCAAATTAAAAGCTGCTCCTGCTCCATAGCATTCTATGTGTGTGTGTCATAGCTGTATGTGTGTGTCTGTGAGCCCAAGGTGGGGGGGAGGGATCTATTGTACACGTGTGTTACGTTCACACACCTGCCAGACATACCTGAAAATGTACGTGATTTTCCTCATCATGATTCCCCAGTTCTACAGGTAGAGCAGTTTGTACAGGACTCAGTGACATCACTTAAGGTAGTCTGTGGCACAGTAGGATTAAGCCGTATGTGTGGGTGTGCAGAGTTTTAGTGCAAAGACTGAGCCATTTTATCTGATTCTGGTATTGTTCAATTTGGGTATCCGGGAGGGTCTGGAGTCCGTCCCTATGTGCACTGAGACACAAATGTGCATACCAAAATTCTTAGCAGAACAGAAATTTGTTCATATCTTAAAGAATACATGGAAAAAGCAACTCAAGCCAGGTGCCAGTGGCTCACACCTGTAATCCTAGCTACTTGGGAGGCTGAGATCTGAGGATTGCGGTTCAAAGCCAGCCTGGGCAAGAAAAAGCCGTGAAACTCCGATCTCCAATAAACCACTAGAAAGCCGGAAGTGGCGCTGTGGCTCAAGCGGTAGAGTGCTCGCCTTAAGCTGAAGAGCTGAGGGACAGCACCTAGTCCCAGAGTTCACCCCACGACCACCCCCCCCCAAAAAAAAAAATGTTCCATGGTAAGAGTGAAAGGTAGCCGGGTTTTGAAGAAGAGCAGCTAAGGCCATGCATTTGAGTGACTGGAGTGGATCCCAGCCTGCGGCCTCCGAGCCGAAGCCGGGGTGGAGGCCCAGGCAGTGCCTTCCAGACATAGGTGTGGGGCTTGGCTATTTTGAATCAGCCTGTCAGGTCTGAGAGCTCTACACCATAGAGGCTTTTCTTTCAGGACTTTTTCATCACAAAGTTGTCTTTAGCTATTCCTTTTTCTGGAGCAACTATGTCCAATGAATTTTATTACCAGAACCATGGACTTTAACCGTTCTCAAGCAGAGTGACAGAATGCTTATTGAAAGCCTCAGCCTGCCGATGCCTCCCATCAGGGGACGCACTTCCACCTGGGTGGCACTAGTCCCCAGAGAGCTGCCGGGGAGAGCGTAGCGACTGGCGCCGTGCTCAGTCCCCGCAGGACTTTCCCTGGGGTCTGGCTTGGAACAGGTGGACAGTAGGTGGGGGCTGTAGGAGGCGCAGCAAGTGATAGCAGGGCGCTACAGCCATGTCTGTCTGTGGTTTGTCTATGAAAAACAAAAAGGTGGCTCACGCCTATAATCCTAGCTACTGCTGCTCAGAAAGCTGAGATCTGAGGATGGTGGTTTGAAGCCAGCCTAGGCATAAAAGTGTGAGATTCCTACCTCACAATTATCTAGCAAGGTGCAGATTAGTGGTAGAACACCAGCCTTGTGTGGAAAAACCAAGTGAGTGCCATTACCCAAAAAACCCACGCAACCCTTTCATATTAAAAATAATAAAATGAAGATAACAAAGGTTTTCCTGGGGTTCTTTGGCTCACAGACCGCTCCAAAGGCCCTGGAGCCGTGAGGCGGTGCCCGACTCCTGGGGTCACTTTGGTGTTCCCCATCAGGGCCACCGCTGTGCAGTGGCCATCAGTGTTGCACTGCTGGGGCAAAGTCAAAGTCCCAGGGACTTGAACTTGGGCAGCCCTCGGCAGAGTGCGAGGCACCGAACTGTGTGACCCTGAAATGCAGTCCCGAGCGTGCAGTGCGCAGCGACATTTCCCAGGCTCATTTTAAGTGACCCCTCTGCTAGGGAACAACGGTGTTGCGTAACTTGGGCTTGTGCACGCATACACGTGTACGAGCCCGTCAGTATGGTCTGTCTTTATGTGAGTTTCAGAATTACAAACGCCACATGGATGGCATGTACGGGCCTCCAGCCAAGCGTCACGAGGGAGACATGTACAACATGCAGTACGGCGGCCAGCAGCAGGAGATGTACAACCAGTATGGGAGCTCCTACTCTGGCCCAGACCGGAGGCCCCTGCAGGGCCAGTACCCGTACCCGTACAACAGAGAGCGGGTGCAGGGCCCGGGCCAGATGCAGCCACACGGAATCCCGCCTCCGATGATGGGCGGCCCCATGCAGTCGTCCTCTGGCGAAGGGCCGCAGCAGAATATGTGGGCTGCACGCAATGACATGCCTTACCCCTACCAGAACAGGCAAGGCCCGGGCGGCCCTGCGCAGGCCCCCCCTTACCCGGGCATGAACCGCACCGATGAGATGATGGTCCCCGACCAGAGGATCAACCACGAGAGCCAGTGGCCTTCTCACGTCAGCCAGCGCCAGCCTTACATGTCACCCTCGGCCTCCGTGCAGCCCATCACCCGCCCACCCCAGTCATCCTACCCAACGCCACCGTCACTGCCAAACCACATCTCCAGGGCGCCCAGCCCCGCCTCCTTCCAGCGCTCCCTGGAGAGCCGCATGTCTCCAAGCAAGTCTCCCTTTCTACCCACCGTGAAGATGCAGAAGGTCATGCCCGCCGTCCCCACGCCCCAGGTGGCCGGGCCTCCAGCCCAGCCGCCCCCCAGCCGCAGGGAGATCACCTTTCCTCCCGGCTCTGTGGAGGCCTCACAGCCAGTCCTGAAGCAGAGGCGAAAGATCACCTCCAAAGATATCGGTAAGCACCGCACGTGTTTGTTCCAGAAACTAGGAGAAGTTTAACTTGAGTTTTGTTTAGAGGTAATTTCTGTTCAGCTCAGTGCAATGAGGTTCTTTTGACTGCAAACTATCAGTATGTTTTTGTGGAACTGGAAGCCACTAATCTGAATTAAGGAACGGTGCCAGAGAAGAGTTTGAATTAAAGTGATCATTTTAGGTACAAACATTGTTTATGTGAGAGGTTTGGAAGTCCTCCGTGACTGTGTGCTGTGTGTTAGAGTTTACCTTAACTGCTGCGGTATGTGCTTAATGAAAACCGTCAGTGCTCTTACTACTCAGATCTGGCAACAGCATGCAGACAACTTCTATGGGCGCTGTAAGAAACCTGGCCGAGATAGGGACATAGGTAGAGCGGGCGCACTAGCATGTCAGAGTCCATCTGCATGCACGGGTGGACTGTGTTAGGAATGGAGCTCCTGGGCACACACCACTGGCCGATGGGGGCTCCCGGCTCTCCTGCACCCGAATGCTGCCGTCGCCTGTCTGCTCACGGCACAAGTGTCTGAGCGTGCATTTATTCTGAAACTGTTTCAACACAGCAAGGAAATGACCTTTTTTTATTTTTCAAAACAAATCTCAAGCATTTGAAATCGTTTGTCGTGATTGGTAAATTAAAGGTATGAATGGATGATATTAGAGATGCTTTTATTCATTGGGCACCCCATACATACATAGCACAGGACAGTAAAGTGTCTTACCTGTGGAGGACTAGAGAGAGCCAGGTTCAGATACGAAATGCCATCCCGTACATAGAAATATATAACTGCAACATGAACTTGTACATTTCCATGCTCAAATACACCCGCTGGAATTTTATCAAAAAATGTTAGTGTACGCTAAGGTCGTGTTACCTTCCACATGGGTAAACGTATACCCCTTTTCAAATGCTTGACCTTGTCTTAACCTTAATAGGCACCTGAGAATGTTTGGGAAATAGAATCAACAAGACGGCAGATTACTGCGGGAGCCGGAGCACCCTGCCCGCGGGTGGGTAGTCGCTAGCTCACGTGGCAGTGTCCTTGGCGGGCACCTGGCAGGGCTGCTGACTCCTCCCTGTGACACCAGCTCCCCACCATCCATACAAATCTCACAACTTACTATCCAATCCTTGTGTTCTCTTCAGTAACAGAAATAGGGAACCCAAGAAGGTTTCCCACTCATTGGGAAGTGCCAATGTCTGTCCATGAGGCATTCTGAGGGCAGGGCACAGAAACAGGAGAAAACAGCACAGGACCACCAAGACTTTCTCTGGAAGGGCGTGCTGGTTTGGGATTTAATCGTGCCTTTTACAGTCTGCATACTTGGCCCGGCTTCTGAAAATACCACATTGAGACTTCTGAGTAGAGGAGGCAGAGGACAGACGCTACTTTGGGGTTGGCTTATTGAACACTGACCATTTGGTGGTTAAAGAAATCTTTACCACATGCATCCATGTCTAGAAATACCTTTGGCTCAAGATGAACTAGCAAAGCAAAAAGACCAAAAACAGCACGTTTTCTAGCACCTCCACTGAAAATCAGGTTGCCATGTTTGACTCTAGGGTCATTTGTATTTCACACCCTACTCTTCTGCTTTCTGTTCTTTCACAGATAGAGTGAATATTAATGATACCTGTTCGTATTTCTAGTTACTCCTGAGGCGTGGCGTGTAATGATGTCCCTTAAATCGGGTCTCTTGGCTGAGAGCACGTGGGCTTTGGACACCATCAACATTCTTCTGTACGATGACAGCACCGTGGCTACTTTCAATCTCTCCCAGGTAAGCCGGCACCAGCCCAGCTGTGACTGCCCAACACTGTGAGGGAACTGAGTAGTGCAGAGTACCTGAGCTCATGCTTGAGTTAATTGACAGTAGCTAGCTAACCTTTGTAATCATTGTAATTATCATAAGCCAACGTGAATCAATATGTAGATATCTGAGAATTTAGTCTGGGATATTTGTTTTAGTCTTTCGTATGTGTACACCTACACATACCTACATTTCTCCTAGGAAAACTGTGTGTGTGTGTGTGTGTGTGTGTGTAAGTTTCTTAGTTCGAAGTTAAATTTTTAAAGTTTTAGAATTTTATTTTAGAGTAAATATTAGCAGGCCCATGGAAATTATTCAAAATACAATTAGAACTGCGGTCAGTATAAAATGCAGCTGGCTTCAGTGGGGCAGCCCCTGCTTTCCAGAAGGACTGGGCATCTTTTAATGAACAAGGAATCCTATGCTGTGGAAGAAGCAAGGAGTTCCCAGAGCCGCAGCCCCACCCTCCAGCTAACCCGGGCCTCCTGGCCATGCCTGCTTCCCAGTCTGTCCTCCAATCTCTGCTTCGTTTTGAAGCTTCTGTTTGTAATGAACTTGAAGCCTCCTGTGGGTAATTTCCAAGCAATGGCTTCATGAGAAATGTATCCAAAAGTCCTCCAGGCTGTGGAGCAGAGGGAGTGTTCAGTCGTGGTGTAATAACAACAAAAGCCAGCATGTCCAGTTCCTTCTACTGAAGACAGACCAGAATCTTCTGTCTTGTTTTTTGTCTCTCACTTACGTTTTCAGGGCAGCCTAGAGTTCTAATTTAATTTTCAATTGATAGAAATTGCGTGAGGCTCATTTTAATTTTTAAGAGTGAGTATTTTAAAAAATTAAAATATTTTGCCTTTTCTTGAGTAACTTCTGTCCTTACAGCAGGTAGAACCTACATTTTCCTACCCAGAATTGCTTTCTTAACTTTCCTATGATCCCAGGGGAAAATACATTTAAAGGGTGAAGAAAAATCATCCAGACTTCCACTTGGAAAATTATTCTTTTGGTAACTTAAAAGCAAGTACTTCGTGCACTTTGGTATTCGTGTACCTTTATGTCTAGGTTATTGTGCCAAACCTCCTTTTGAGAAACCTGTGGTAAATAGAAAAGTCTGGTTGGTGCTCCCATTGCATCTGGATGGAAAAGACCTTCTCGTTACTCACTGGCTGCCTGAGGCCCCTAAGGGTGACAGGCCGGGTGCGGGCGGTGTGGGGGGGGGGGGCGGGGGTAGGGGGAGGAAATGCAGTTGTGAGTGTACACATTTCCTCCAGACCCAGACAGGGGGTTGCTAGCACAGGCAGTGTCTCGCCTACTGGCTTTTTTTCTTTCAGCTGGAGCTTTGGATAACTGAAACGCAGAACTATAGCCTATGAAACATTCTAATTCATTTATCAGGGACTCACTTGATTTGTTTCTAATTTTCAGTATTCTAGGAGCTACTGCCTTGCTGAAATTATCTTCTCCAAAATACATAGGTAACATAAATGAAGGTAACTTAGGGCAGCTGCAGCAAGAATGATAGTCATAAAACCCCCAGCAGACAAGTCTCCGACAAATAATAGAACCGTCCCTTTGGGTCAGAGAGTTTATAAACCCATGTTCCTCCTCCAGTACTACTTTCTTGTCAGAACATCTAACAAGTGAAAGGACAGTGGGCCACTGCCCAGTCATGCCATGCAGAAGTCAGTGTTGCGCTTGGGGTGTGAGCGGCTCGGCCGCCGCGGCCAGCCCGAGAGCAAGCAAGCATGGTGGAGCTGCTGCACCAGGTGTGATGGTACAGTTATAATCCCAGCTCCTTGGAAAGAGAGGGCAGGAGGATTTAGGGTTCAAGGCCAGCTCAGGCAAAAAGTTAATGAGCCCCGTCTCAACCAGCCATCCAGGTGTGTTGGTTCTTCCCTGTCATCCCAGCTTGGTGGAGGAAGTGGGTACTGAGGACCGTAGTGAGGGCTGAGGTGTGTGCCTCAGCTTACAGCCCCTGCCCGAGTTCATTCAAACTGCAGTGTGCCAAACGAATCGCATGCCATAGCACCCAGGGTTTTTACCCCTTCCAGTGAGAGCTGAGGTCATGACATTGTGCCTGTTCTTTCTTGTTCTCTTCCTCTTCCTCTCCAGTTGTCTGGATTTCTTGAACTTTTAGTAGAGTACTTTCGAAAATGCCTGATTGACATTTTTGGGATCCTTATGGAGTACGAAGTGGGCGACCCCAGCCAGAAAGCACTTGATCACGATTCAGGGGACAGAGGTGGCTCCGTGGCCGACGATTCTGGAAAAGAGGAAGAAGACTCCGAGTGTCTAGAGGAGGAGGAGGACGATGACGATGAGGAGGACGAGGAGGAGGAGGAGGAGGAGGAAGGTGAGAAGACAGAATCTGAGGCAAAGAGCAGCGCTGCCCTGGGCACCCTGGATGCCGGCGCCGACCCCAAGGAGAGGCCCAAGCAGGCCAGTAAGTTCGACAAGCTGCCAATAAAGATTGTCAGGAAGAGCAAGCTGTTCGTGCTGGACCGCTCGGACAGGCTGGGCCGCGCGCAGGAGTTCAGCAGCGGGCTCCTGCACTGGCAGCTCGGGGGCGGAGACACCACGGAGCACATCCAGACTCACTTCGAGAGCAAGATGGAGATCCCGCCTCGCAGGCGCCCCCCGCCCCCTGCCAGCTCCGCGGGTCGAAAGAAAGAGCCAGAAGGCCAAGGCGACCCCGAGGAGCAGCCGGAGAAGAGCATCCTGGCCACCATCGACGACGTCCTGTGCGCTCGGCCGGGGGCTCTGCCCGAAGACTCAAACCCAGGGCCCCAGGCAGAAAGCGGCAAGTTCCCCTTTGGCATCCAGCAAGCCAGAAGTCACCGGAACATCAAGCTGCTGGAGGATGAGCCCCGGAGCCGAGACGAGACGCCGCTGTGCACGACGGCGCACTGGCAGGACTCGCTGGCACGGCGCTGCATCTGCGTCTCCAACATCGTGCGGAGCCTGTCCTTCGTGCCGGGCAACGACGCGGAGATGTCCAAACATCCGGGCTTGGTGCTGATTCTGGGAAAGCTGATTCTGCTTCACCACGAGCATCCGGAGAGGAAGCGAGCCCCGCAGACCTACGAGAAGGAGGAGGATGAGGACAAAGGGGTGGCCTGCAGCAAAGACGAGTGGTGGTGGGACTGCCTGGAGGTCCTGCGAGACAACACGCTGGTCACGCTGGCCAACATCTCCGGGCAGCTGGACTTGTCTGCGTACACAGAGAGCATCTGCCTGCCCGTCCTGGATGGCTTGCTGCACTGGATGGTCTGCCCGTCCGCAGAGGCGCAAGACCCCTTTCCCACGGTGGGGCCCAACTCGGTCCTGTCACCCCAGAGACTCGTGCTGGAGACCCTGTGCAAGCTCAGTATCCAGGACAACAACGTGGACCTGATCTTGGCCACGCCTCCGTTTAGTCGTCAGGAGAAATTCTATGCTACGTTAGTTAGGTACGTTGGGGATCGAAAAAACCCAGTCTGTCGAGAAATGTCCATGGCGCTCTTATCGAACCTTGCCCAGGGGGACGCGCTGGCAGCGAGGGCGATCGCTGTGCAGAAGGGAAGCATCGGAAACTTGATAAGCTTCCTAGAGGACGGGGTCACCATGGCGCAGTACCAGCAAAGCCAGCACAACCTCATGCACATGCAGCCCCCGCCTCTGGAACCGCCGAGCGTAGACATGATGTGCAGGGCGGCCAAGGCTTTGCTGGCCATGGCCAGGGTGGACGAGAACCGCTCAGAATTCCTCTTGCATGAGGGCCGGTTGCTGGATATCTCAATATCAGCTGTCCTGAACTCTCTGGTGGCGTCGGTCATCTGTGATGTACTATTTCAGATTGGGCAGTTATGACATACGTGAGAAGCAAGCATGTATGAGTGAAGATTAGCGGTCACGTGTCACTGGCTGTTTTCTGTTCTTGTTTATCCAGCGTAGGAAGAAGGAAAAGAGAATCTTTGCTCCTCTGCCCCATTCACTATTTTACCAATTGGGAATTAAAGAAATAATTAATTTGAACAGTTATCCAATGAATATTTGCTGTCTGTGTGTATAAGTACATCCTCCTGGGTTGTTTTTTTTTTTTTTAACCAAAGTTACTGTCTAGTGCATTCAAAGGTCACCTTTTCTTTTTCACAGATATTTCTTTTTAATGTCCTTTTCCATGTTGTATTGCATTTTGGGGGGGAAGCAAATTGACTTTAAAAAGAAACGTTTTGGCAAAAGATGCTGAGATGGGAAAATTTCACCACACTGATGCAAACAGGTGGAAAATGCTCAATTTCTTATGTGCTTTATTCTTCAGAGAATGGAAAAAAAAAAAACTGTATCCCATCACCCAAAGCTCTGTGCAATAGAAACTTCTAGAGAGATAATAGGTATAGGGGCTCAAGAGGTGTGTCAGTCAGTACTCAGAACTGAGTGGTTCCACTAGACTAGAAGCAAACCCGCCCTGGCCTCGCGTGCCAGGACCCCACCCCCACGCTGGCCTCACGTGACAGTTCTTCACAATTCCTTTCAGCATTTTTTTAAATATTTTTTTTTACTGCCTATGGGCTGTGATGTATATAGAAGTTGTACATTAAACATACCCTCATTTTTTTTCTTTCTTTCTTTCTTTTTTTTTTTTTAGTACAAAGGTTTTAGTTTCTTTTCCATGATGTGGTAACTACAAAGTGATGGTAGACTTAAATAATTTTTTATTTTTATTTTATATATTTTTTCATTAGGGCCATATCTCAAAAAAAAAAGAAACAAAAAATACAAAAAACACAAACAAAAAAAACACAAAAAGAGGGTAATGTACAAGTTTCTGTATGTATAAAGTCATGCTCCGTTTCGGGAGAGTAGCTGATCACAATTTGCTTCATGAATCACGGTGTGGAAATGGTTGCATATGGATTGATTTAGAAAATGGTTACCAGTACAGAAAAAAAAAAAAAAAAAAAGAAAGAAAAAAACTTCAACTAAAAGGAAGAAACACAACTTCAAAGATTTTTCAGTGACAAAAATCCACATTTGTATTTCAAGATAATGTAGTTTAAAAAAAAAGAAAAAGAAAAAGAAAAAAACTTGATGTAAATCCCTCCTTTCCCTCTGGCTTAATGAATATCATTTATTCAGTATAAAATCTTTATATGTTCCACATGTTAAGAATAAATGTACATTAAATCTTGTTAAGCACTGTGATGGGTGTTCTTGAATACTGTTGTAGTTTCCTCAAAGTGGTTTCCTAGTAATGGAGTTATTGACAGGAAATAGGGGACATGTGGCCGTGTGTCCCCCTCATTACACATCCCCGCAGTCAGAAGGGGCCTTTCGGGGTTACCTTCAAGTCTGATTTTCTCAAATTCTTTAGCTAATTAGTCTTCCTTTGAAGCAGTTCACTCATGACACTGAGGTGTAGCAATGTCACACTGAGGTGTAGCAATGTCCGGTGGACGGGAGGCCGCTGCCACTCCCGCCAATGGGAGGCCTCCTCGCGCACTGGCCCCAAGATGCCACGGTCTGCCTTTCACTAACTCCATCGACGTTAATCACCACTCAGTCCTTCCCATGGTTCTTCTGTGTGCCTCAAAGTTACTCTGGATTTAGTTTATTTCAGCGTGTATAATATTTATATTGTGCAATGTTAAAAAATGACTATGTTGTATTGTATGCGGTGTACATAGTGAAAAGTGATTATTTCTATTTCAGGGCATATGATTATTCTCATATTTCTTCCTACCTGGTGCGCAGCAGCTTTTTATATTTGTCACTTCTGAGGTAAACTCAACTCTTTCTGGGTCATTGACTGTTATTGTGTCACAATCGATTGCTTCGAGCCTTCTGCCTAGCGATGCTGTTCTGGACCCCTTCTTAGGCGGCTCTACCTCTCCCTGCTCCTCCCACCCGTGCAGGCCCCGACTGCAGACCTGTGCCACCCGCTGCCGTAGTTCACCCTTGTCACACTGCAACCCGGGAGAGTTAGCCAGCAGCACACAGCGCTCATCCACCATAGACCATTCTTTCTGGAGTCAGCAGGGAAAAAAAAAAAAATCATTTTTTTCTGCAAACATTCTGATCTGTCAACTTCTGCATCCCCTAGTCTTACGTAACAATGCAGCCAAATATATGTGGAATTAAACACACATTTACAGTTTAAGTACATCTGCTTGCTAAGAACAGATTTTAATTTTCCAAGCTTAAAATATAGAGGTTTGTAAGAGGGAATTCAATATTATTCTAATTTCTCTCTTACAGAATATGAATAAAAGGTGTATGCAAACTCAAGTTATCTAATATCCCAATTCTTTTTGTCAATTGCAAGGGTAAAGTCACTCTGAAACCCCGTGGTTGGCGCTTTGAGCGCTGGGCAGCGTGTGGCATGCACAGTGCCGCTCAGCCCCAGCTCCCCTGGAAGGCAGCGGCCTTTCCCCACTCAGCCCGCAGCCAAGATGCAGCGGAGCCCAGGAAGCACGGGCGGCTGCTCCACACATCTTGCCTAGAAACTGAGTTGTTGCTTTGTCCTAAAAAAATTAGTGGGTTTTTTCCCCCATGAGGCTTTTCAGAAATTTACAGGATGCCCATATTTTAAAATGTGTACCAAAAAAAAAAAAAGATAAAAATAAAGCTGCAAAGAAAGTTTAGTATTTTGGAATGGTGCTGTAAAGTTGAATCTGTTGGTATTTGAGTGCATTTTTTTTGAATGTCACATAGGAGATATATTATTGGGTAGCATCTGCTCAAAAAGCAGTGTTTGGATTAAGTTGGTCACGTTCTAGAGTGACTTCAGAAATGACAGGGGCCGTCTTACCCCAGTGCAAGCACTTCCCTTTGCTCCGAAATCCATCCAGCTCTGCACTGTTGGGGGATTTACCTTCTGCCAGACCACGTGTACCGCCCCTCCGTGTGCTCACTCAACAGCACCCATGTGCCCGTGTCCTGGCTGTGAGTGCCCCCTGTGTGGAAAGCCCAGCCTGGAGTCTGGTTCTACCACCCCGAGCCCCCAGGTTCCCAGCAAGGGATGGGGCCGTACGCGCTGCTCATTTTATAGAGCTTCAGATATCCAAATGGCCCTTGGCAGACAAAGTTTCTTCGCCCCTTCCTGTCCAGCAAGCTTTTTAAAACTCGCATAAACACTTCCAGGAACTCTGTCATACGTGATTTCTTCCGTTAGCAGGGTAGGAGCTGGCAAGGCATTGTCAGCTCGGTGTGTACACATTGGAAGCACCCAGTGCCCTTCAATACTGGCTTTTGTTAAGTAAGAAGTGATATGGAGGCTCTGGCTGTTTGGCCCGCAACCTGGCCCGAGACTCACCCTAAGACAGCTGTGACATGCGCTGAGATGCTCCTTGGAGCCCCATCCTATATGTTTCTCAGACCACGTGACCAGCCCTGACACTGTAGGACCAGTTGAAGCTGCCTGAAGCCGGTTCCTGGCCCGTGTGCTGGAGGCTGCCAGGTATTCCCTGCCACCTTCCCTGCTTCCTGCCGCCGCCCGTCAGGCATCACCCGCCCAGTCCCATGGCATCAGGGCCAAGCCGTGCAGTCCTCCGGAGCCCAGAGTTCTGGATGAACTCCTCGTGGTACTTAAAATGTGGAAGCTGAGGCAAAGTTGGGGTGGGCAGGATGAAGTGTCAAAAGTCTCAGGCATCTGTCTCCCCATATCTGACTGACACGACTCAAGGCTTCACCACAACTTTTCACAAATGCGTTCTAAAAAACCACCCCATAAAAAATCCTTACACTCAAAAGCCTGAAGTGTCCTGGTATCTGCCCTTCATCCACTCACTCCCTGACTGGCTGAGGCCGGATTCTTCTTTTTCTTATCCTATAAACAGGCTATGTAGGTTTGAGAAGTTCAGCTAGATGAAGATCACACATGATGTCTCAATGTACTTGTTTCTTGCTTTCTCCCCACCCCCACTCCCTACTTTAAAGATAGGTTCTTGCCATGTAAGCCCAGGCTGGCCTCAAACTCAGGATTCTCCTGCCTCAGCCTCCCAAGTGTTGGAACTATAGGTGTACCCCATTGTGCCCAGCTTGCATTTATCCCTTCAGTTGAAAGTGAGATGACATTGAGAAGAGATGGTTTGGGATCTCCTCTGTGTGTAAGCCTGAACAAGGTACTTAAACTCTCTTGCCCGTTTCCTCGCTGGAATACGATTCATACCACTTTCCTGAAAGATACCGAAAGCAAAATAGGGTTGGGGCATGGCTCCAGTGGTAGAGTGCTGTCTAGAAAGCACAGAGCCCTGAGTGCAAACCCCCTGTACTGCCAAAGTAAAGCAAGGCCTAAGAGTAGCTAGCAGTTTTCACAACCTGTCACAGGTGGCTTGTTCCTGGTTTTCTGTAGAAGGCTCTCGCCTGCTGTGTTTAGAGCCGAGGACGTTCCTCACCATGTCTTGGATCAGGGACAGTGTCGGTGTCAGGCGTCCAGGGATGGAAGTCAAGCCCACCGTCATGTGCAGGTAGACAGATCTCTACATCAGTTATGCCGCATGTTGGTTCCCTTCCCCTTCCCACACCTGCCCTGAAAACAGCACCTTTAGTGCCTTTCACAATAGGACAGCGTCCCCAGAGACAAGGGTGACTCCCACACCGCGCGGGGCTGACCCTGGCTCTAACTCTGGCCCTGGCTCTGAAGGAGGCGCCTAACTTCCGTGCCAGGGGAAGGTCAAGTGAATGAATGAAGCTTGAACATTGCCCTTCTGCCTAAGTGGGGCCCAAGAGCTGTATAGTGTACCAACAAGGTTTTCCTGAAGAATGGAGAGGCCAGAACCTGGATGCCGCTCCTGGGACAGGCCTTTCATTCGACGACAGACCCCGCTGGGCGGGAGCATGGCGCCGCTGGCATCGCTCACGGTCAGTGGTGATGACTTGGAATTCCGTAGCATGCTGCACTTGAAGGGACGGATTTCATAGCTCTTGGTCCTCCACAGAAGTCCTGGCATGGAGCCTGAACCTCTGCACCCCAAGCCAGGACCCCAGGGAGCCTGCGAGCTAGACGTGAAGCCAAAGCCAAGAAAGATTTCCAGCGTTACCAAAACTCCATCCAGAAGCCATGGTGTACGGCGACCACAGGTTGGAGGGGTGGGCTTGTTCAGAGACACAAAGGTCTTTTCAGTACTTAGGTTAGAACCCAGGGCCTCGAGCATGCTAGGAATGAGCTACACCACCGTCCCAGGGGTCCCCTTTCTATCTGTGCTTCCGTGAAATGGCATTTAAATTGAAGATCAGGAAGTAAACGATGTCCACCTGCCCAGGGTCTCTGGTGCTGCCTTTTCATAATTCACAAGGGCCTCATCTGTGAGTTTCCTGTTAAGAAAGACATGATCGTTCCTTCCCCAGTTGTGGCCAGGCCTCAGCCCGGCCGCCAGGCCTCCGCCCAACACCATGATCCCGGGCCTGCGAGACGTGAGCTCACTGGGGCTTGCATAGGCAGAGTCTTCATTAGAATTTAAATTGCTTGTCAGGCTCCTGTGGCTCACGCCTGTAAGCCCAGCTACTCAGAAGACTAAGATCTGAAGATCACAGTTTAAAAGCAAACAAACAAGCAAAAAGCCTGATGTAGAGATGTGGCTCAAGTAGTAGAGTGCCAGCCTTGAACAAGAAAAGCCAAGCAAGACTGCAAGGCCCTGAGTTCAAGCCCCAGTGTGTGTGCTCACATGCGCGCGCACACACACACACATGCGCACACACACACATGCGCACACATACACACGCACACACACATGCGCACGCACACACACATGCGCGCACACACACATGCACACGCACCACACACACACACACACGACATTTAAATTTCTTCAAGAAGTACTTTTGGCCACACTCTGATAAATTAGAATTTAGCATGAAGCAACCGCCACTGCCTTTTAATGCTGAAATCCATGGGGGTCCAGGGAGCGGCCCTTGCGGGGGAAACGCCAGCCCTTTGGCGCCATGTGGGTTAGGGTCAGGATTCTCTGCTGATGAGACTGCTGATGCGTCTGCCTCGTATGTGACCCCTGCTCCCTGCTCCCTGCGCACAGCCCTGAGGACTCATTCAAGGAACTTTTCTTTGCTATCTAGCTTTTCATTCAAGCCCATTGGGCCTTGCGGCATCGGGGCGGCGCGCTGCCTGGTGGGCCTTTGTTGCTTAGTTGGGCTCTTGGCTTCACACATGCTGCTTCCACGTGGAGAGGTTGTTGGTGCGCATGGCAGGGAAGCGACATGGTGTATCTTGCGCTCTGAAGATGAATACCCTTAGCATGGTGAAATAATAAACATTGCCTGTGTTGTTGGCCCCAGGGTTCTTCGCCGCGTGCTGGCAGCGTGTGGCCGGTGCTGCTCTTCTGTGCTGCTGAGGGGAGGCGGAGGCCGGGGCAGCCAGCCTCTGGTTTATCGGGATGTGTTTAGTTCCGAGGGGAGGTCGGCGAAGGCTTGGCCAGCTTCGCTCGGCATTTGCCGAGGTGGCTGCCGGCGTGGGCCAGGAGAGGCCGGCACCTGGCAGTCAGTCAGGTTGAGTTCATTGGTGGAAAGTTAGCTTCGGTGGGCCTTGCTTTCACACACACAAATGTGATGTCATTTGGAGCTTGCGAGTACTTGAACAACCATCCCTCGCTATAATCTGCCGTCCCCCCACCCCGGGCTCTGTCTGTGATGGCGTTGTGAGTGGCCAGGTCTGTGGGCGCCCCTTGCGTGGGGCCCAGGAGCCGAATTTCCATCTCGGAGAACGCTTTCCTCTGGCCTGGCATCCTTTCTGGCGCTTTGTTTTCTGTTTGCCCCAAGACACATCTGAAGCCAACTTCTGGGGGGAGCCCCTGTCTGGGGATCTCAGGGCTCCACCTCTCCCACGTCCACTCCCCGGGCCTTCTGGGCTCAGATGGACAGCCACGCAGCGCCCAGGCAGGGCTGCGGGGTGCTGGGCCTGGCTGGACCTCCGCAAGGGCAGTTCTTCTTCTTTGTCCCCAGCACCAGACGAGGGCCCTGAGCTCTGAGATTCTCCCCCACACCTCTGCTGCGTCACGCCAGCGGGCACCTACGGACCTTGCCTAAACCACACCGATTCTCTTTCCTGAAAACAGGTACTAGGCACCATGGCATGGGGCCCACTGGGGGCCCCACACATCCACCGGTGCCAAGCACTAGAGACAGCAGAGACGTACACCAGTCCAGTGGATGGTGGCAGGAGGCAGCATGGGAAGAAAGGGGCCAAGAACAGAGGGGAGACCACTCATGCCGGGAAGGACTTAGGGCAGATCCTGGGTCTGGTGGTACCTAAAAGGAATGCGAGAGTTCCACTGCAGGCTGGCAGCAGCAGCCCCTGAGGGCCCAGGTGAGCGGGCATTCCGCCACCGTCCTGAGGAGCTGGTGCTCCGCTGACTTGCCAGTACTGGAGCGGGGGTCGGGCATCCAGTGTGGCACAGCGCCAGCTGGAGAGGGGCTTGAGGACCGCCAAGGTCAAGCGGGGTGCTGGGGGGACTACAGAGGGAGGTGGGCTGGAGGTGAGTGGCCATAAGAAAGGACAGGGAAGAAGCCGGGCACTGATGGCTCACACCTTGAGTCCTAGCGACTCAGGAGGTAGAGATCGCAGGATCATGGTTTGAAGTCAGCCCAGGCAGACTAATTGAAAGAATCTGTCTCTAACTAGCCAAAAGCCAGAAATGGAGCGGTGGCTCAAGTGGTAGAGCAGCAGCCTTCAGTGAGAAAGGTAAGGCACAGCAGCCAGGCTCTGAGTTCAAACCCCACTACCAGCGCAAAAAAAGTGGGGAGGAAGCCGGGTGCCGGTGGCTCACTCCTGTCATCAGAGCTACTCAGGAGGCTGAGATCTGGGGATCGCGCTTCAACGCCAGCCCAGGCCGAAAAGTCCATGAGACTCCTATCTCTAATAAACCACCAACAAACAGGAAGTGGCGCTGTGGCTCAAGTGGTAGAGCGCTCGCCTTGATCTGAAGAGCTGAGGGACAGCGCCCAGGCCCAGAGTTCAAGCCCCACAACTGACAGAAAAAAAAAAAAGGCGGGGGGGGAGGAGCTGAAGTTTGGGGGGGGGAGGTATGAGGATTCGAGCATGAACCACTTATCAGAACAGCATTCCAATAATGGGGGGAGGGGAGGATACGCAGGGAGGGGCGGGGCATGTGCCAGGCCACAACCAGGGAACTTAAACTGAGGAAGACAGCCTTGGGCCTGAGGCATAGTGCCACCCCTGTGCCGGCGTCTGCCACGGGTCTAAGGGAGTTGAGACCAGGGACAGCCTGGGTGCTGCTGGCCATGAGTGGGGGCAGGTGCTCTCCTGGGAGACAGCCCCACTGACCCTGGGGTTTGCCCCGCAGGCCCTGTGGGGGCCAAGACTCATCCCAGGGGCCACAGGAAGCAGTGCAGCATGCAAGCATTGTAGCAAGCGTGCATAGATCCCAGGACTGCAATCCTGTTTTCAGCAAGGGCACTGAAGGACGAGGCCTGTGGGGGAGGAAGAGGGAGCAGAGAGAGCTGGGAAGAAGAAGGCGCGGGGAGGCCTGAGGGCGTCGGACACAGGATGGCTCCCGGTGACTTGTCGTCCTCCCCCCCCCCCCCCCGCCCAGCCCCAGATATCAGCCAGGACCCCACTTGAAGGCTGTGCCAGTAGCCGTCAGGGTCTGTCCTTCACCACCTTCTGCTCTGCCACCCTCCCCTGACATCGCCCACAGCCCAGGTGGGGCCCACGCTGCGCACTGCCGATTAGCAAGCGGCCAGTTCTGCATGGCCAGCAGTCTCGCCTCTTCTCATTCATGACAAAATCATTCCGCTGTGCTCTTCAAAGGCTGTTCCATCAAGATGACCTTCAGCGCTGCCTCGTGCTCTCTCCCAGCCTGGTGAGCTGCTCTCTGGTGAGGGCACGGGGCTGTGCCACCCTCAGCCACTTGCGTCCGGCGCTGAGGATCAGGATCACGGGAGACCCGCCAGGCCCCGGGAGCACACGAGCGATGTTTCACACCCGGGCATCCATGCCCAGCGACGGAAGCAGACTTTGCCACTTTTGTCCTCGTCCGCAGGATGAACCTAGAGACCAGAGCCCTTTGGACAGGTCCACATGGCCAGTGCCTTGGACCCCCACGTTCCAGAGAAATCCTCCATCGTGAGATCCTGACTGGATCTCTCTGGAACCCCAGGTGACCAGAGCAGGGTAACGTCGTCTGTCCCCTGTGACTATGGCATCTACCAGGGTCTCTCAAGACCAGCTTTTCTGAGTTTCCAGAATATTCCATGGTAAGCGCTTAGGTTCCTAATGCCCAGGCCCCATTTTCAAGCACACTAGGGAGGAGGCTCATGAACGGCTGCGGACAGTTCACGAACAGGCCAGGGCCAGGGTTTTATGGCCTGATGCTCCCTTCTTCGCCATCTGTCCAGAGAGAGCACCATGGTGTCACGCACCGCAGGCCTTAGCCCAAGGCCTCAATGCAGTTCCAGTCTGGGGCCTTTGTGTCACCCAGAATCCGAGGAAGATGCACCAAACCAGCCTGCATTTCCATATCCACTCCCTATGCCAAAATATGGGGGTGCTGTCTGTGCTCAGGAAACACGAGCCCATCTGCTCCTGCGCTGGGGCCACCACCCACCCACCCACCTCCTCTCCTCCACCCCCGGGTACCGCTAAGCCCCTCACCCTGAACCCGGCTTTTCAGTGCTTGTTCCTTCTTCCTCTAGTTGGTTTTGTTCTTTATTTCCCTCAGCCTTCATTGGACTTTTTCTCTTCCTTTCCATCTAATTTCATTCCAGTTCTCAGGCACAGGCTGTTTGTCATGGAAAAGCTGCTTCTCCTCCTGACCCAGGATCATTTGGGAGGCTGGCTTGGCGTAGAAGAGGTTTTGTGTCTTTCCCCTGCTCTCCCTTTGTGGTGGGTTTTTAGTCATGACTGTGAAGTAAGGAGTTTCTATATTTGAGCATTTTTCTTCTCTTGTTTCTTCGCTCATTACTTCTCTGTTCCATTACCTCCTTCTGGAACTGTGTGGCCAGCACCGCAAGCAGCGCCTCGCTATTTGGACCATTTTCTTATCTTCCTGTTAGTTATGCTTTTCACATTTTTGTATGTTCTGTGGCTGCTCAGAGAATTTCTTGGGTAACTACTTTCGCGTTCTCTAATATCCAATATGTTGTTCACTGCTTCTGTTGAGCTTTAAAAAAAAAAGAAGAAGAAGAAGAAGAAGAATTTTGATAGCTTCTAAAAAGAATACTTTAAAAATCTCCTCTTTCCATCGGTTCAGTTTTCTCCTGTTTCTTTGCACACACAAAGGGTTGTTTTCTGTTTCTTGGTGAGAATCGATTTTATAGGAAAATGCTTGCTGTAATCCTTCCCATAGCCCCTTAAGTTTCTGAGTCTTTATGTATCCAACTGTTTCCCCCTTAATGACTGGACTTTAGATGGATTTTGCTAGAAATTGTGTCATACAAAGGAGGAAAGAGAAACTTAACATTCTCTGTATTTTAATATTTTCCCGGAGGTCCTGTGGGCCCAGGACTCAGCACAGCACCAAACCCTTCCGCCATAGGACCGGGGGGCTGCTGGGTGGGTGGGCTGCGTGGGACAATGCGTGATGAGGGGTCTTTGGCCAATGACCAGGCCCTCCCTTGCTCTATGCTCACGCAGGGCATAGAAACACAAGGAGGCGTCATGGGTGTGGCTAAGCCATGTAGAGAGGGTGAGGTGGGGGCAGAGGGGAGCGGGGAGGTGGGAGCGAGGGAGAGGGAGGACTCGGGAGGTGATGGCATCGTGCATGGTGCACCAGGAAGCAGGCTGAGGCGCCACGCCGCGCACCCGATGCTCTCAGGTAAAGAACGCCAGCCTGGCTCTTCCAGTGGGTGCTGCATTGGGCCGGGCGGTCCTGTGCACAGGGCCAGCTTGCCCAGAGAGGGCGACCGCAGCCAGCCCCCACCAAGCCCCTCGTCCGCCTCCAGGGTGGGTGGTGGACAGTGAGGGGGCCATGCCATGGGCTTCTGGGGACTCCCTGCCCCTCCATCCTGCACCCCAGAGTCTCCTGGACCACAAGGCTCATCTGGTTGGGGCCACATTGCCACCTCCCTGCAGAGGGCCAAGCAAGGGTCAGCCCCTGTCCTGCAGCCAGTGGTGACAGACGGAGGCCCCAACCAGAGGAGGCTGCAATGGCAGGAAAGTCGTGCTGGTGGCCCGGGGCAGGAGAGGTGTACAGGGCGGGAACCGTTCGGGACCTTGCTAGTATTGGGGCAAAAATGAAGGGAGGTGTTTGGGCACTGTTAGAGAGCCTGGCAGTGGGCTGGTGACAGCTATCCCCACTTCCTGTTCCCCCGCCCCTCAAATCCACCCCTCCAGAGCATCCCTGCGCCTGCGCAGCCAGCAGGGCCCAGTGAGGAAACCAGATCCCTCGTCTCCACCTCTAAGAGAAGATGGGTGCAAGTGATTAGAAGTTTCCAGAACTGCCTGGAGAAGAAGCCAACAGGATAGGAGAGGAGGAAAGGAGCCCAGGCCGCAGCAGAGTGTGACTCCTCTAGGCAAGGGGACAGGGCATGGGGCTAGCAAGGTGGGTCTCCACTCAGCCTCCTTTGTCCCAGACAGAGAGGCTGTCCGGTGTTCACAGAGGGGGTCCCGCTCCGGACCAGGCCCAGTGCACAGGGGCCCAGGGCTCGGCATGGCCACCAAGGTCAGGGTGAGTGTCCCTCCCTGTGCCCTGGGGACCCCTGGGGCCTTCACCTCAGTGGTCCCAAGGCCTTGTGTCCCTGCCCCGGCCCCCAGTGTCCCCGGCTGGAGGGTGAGCGGCTGAGGACCAGCGGAACACGCGGTGCCCACTCAGTGGCCCTGGCAGAGGACATGGCGGTGACCTAGAGCGCTGGGGCTTGTGTGCGCCTCCCCTTCAAAGCACTGGGGCTGAGGAACTCGACGTGGGAAACTGGGACCAAGAGGAAGAGCTCCAGAGGCGGGGACACAGCTCGAACCAGGGCAGCGCCTGCAGCACTGGGACCTATGGCTTTTGTCAATCAAACGCAGCACAACCGTCACAAAGCCAGAAGAAGGCAGCCCCGTGCCCCGTGCCCCGCGCCTCATGCCACCAGTGCCATGCGTGCCCGCTGACAGCTCCGTGCCCCACGGGCCTGGCAGATGTGTTGATTCTAGGGCTAATTAGCCTTCCGGAGGGCAATCGAGGGACCTCTGCATGAACTTTCTTAGAGAGGGAGCTGATGGCTTCCAAGGGACATCACTGCAATACACAGAAGCTGGTTCATGGACAGCTGGCTCCCTGGATGGCCTCCGCCCACCCGACCTCAGGCTGGCCTCCAGCCTCTCTGCAGGCCTCTTCTACCAGGTCCAGCCCTGGGCTGGTGCCTGGCTGCCTGTCCCACCCTGCTGTTGTCGACCTTGGAAGCTCCTTGAGGACAGGATGTGGCTCTGCGGAGCCGGAGGTGGGTCTGGCGCTGCGCAGGTGTTCACTGATGGAGCCGGAGGTGGGTCTGGCGCTGCGCAGGTGTTCACCTGATGTGGCCAAGTGTCTGGGCTTTGTCCCAGCCCGGCGATCCCCGTGGAGACCTTGGAGGAACATGCTCTCCCGGGTGGTGCTTAAGGAGACTGGGGATGTTTATGGCTACTACCAGACCACTGACCAGACCCCCTGGCCTCATCCCTGGATGTTCCCAGGGAATGGAACCCGAGAGAGTCGAGGGAAAGGCCAGCGCTGGGCGTGGCCGGGCTACTGCTGGGGCCCGAGCCTGACCATGTTCTTCTCCACACTAGAGCATCTGCTTCTGCTGACCACGGTGACCACTCTGGGGGCCTTCCCAGTCACCAGGGCCCACCCACGAAAGGGGGAGCGCGTTTCCCCTGTTGCCTGGCTATTCGTCAGCTTCCCACTGCAGTAACAAAGCATCTGAGATGATCAGCCTGACAAGAGGCAAGGTTTGTTTTTGGCTCACAGCTCCGGGGGCTTCGGTGGTGGTCTATTGGCCTGTGGCTCTGCGTCATGGTGGGAGGCATGGGGGACCAAGACGCTCAGCCCAGGGCCAGTTTGATAGAGGAGGGGGCAGGGCTGGCCGCCCCTCCAAGGATGCAGCCCCTCCCCCAAGGCCCAGCCACCTCCCATGCCTTGCTGGAAACCATGCCCTCAACACAGGGGCCTTTCACATCCAGACCAAGGGCTGCGTGTGGCCTGACTTTGGTGTCTGGGGGTCAGGGTGGATCTGATCCCCTCACAGAGGCCTTGGTTCTCTTCTCTCCCTCCCCTCCCCTCAGCAGTTTTGCAGCTTGAACTCAGGGCTGCCCTTGCTAGGCAAGCATTCTACCACGTGAGTCACACCGCAGCCCTATCTGCTTCGGGTATCTTTCATGTAGGGTCTGTGACTTTTCCCCAAGAACAGCCTTGGATCTTGGTCCTCTTCCCTGTGCCTCCCAAGTACTGGAATTGTAGGTATACACCACCACACCAGCTGATTTGTGCTAAGTTCTCACTTGCTTAGGCTGGCCTCAAACCACAGCCCTCCTGACCTCCATCTCCCAAGTTGCTGGGATAACCAGGTGTCTGTCCCTTGCTGCAACCTCTCCCGTTCACAGCTTCACAGTAGCTCTGGGTCACATGCTTTACCCTGGGTGCCTGCCGGCTGCCCCTGCTCTTTGTCCCTATGTGGGGGGGGGGGGGAGGGCAGGAAGGCTGCTTACTTGTATACCTGACTGAAAGCTGGGCAGGGCCACCAGCAGAGACAGCTTGACGCTCAGGAGTAGGAACCGGGGAGAAGTCACCATGTTGGAAAGTAAACTTCCACCTCCCCTGGAGCAAGGAAGTCTCTCCTGGGATTCCGGCATCCAGAAAAAATACCTGTGTTAATGAAGTGTTTGATTTTATAAGCAAACTTTAAAATTTATTATAACACGAGCCCCTCTATGTCATGAATTTTTCTAAAGTTTAAGCCTTAGTGGCTGTCTAGGGCTTCATTTATTTCACCAACCCTCCACTATTGGACGTTTATGTCTTTTTCACATTTTCTCCATCATACAAAATGCTATAATGAACATCCTAGGAGATAAATCTTTGTGACTATCTGTAATTAATTCATTAAGATTAACTCCTAGCAGCAGACACAACAGATCAAAAGGAATAAGTGCTTCTTAAATATATTTGGACACATGGCCAACTTACACTCTTGGGAATTCCACATCATTGAAAAGCTCAGCAGCAGTAAAAAGAAGCTTGAGCTGGGTGTGGTGGCATGCACTCACCAGCCTGGTCTACATAACAAGACCAGAGAGAGACAGACAGAGAGACAGAGAGAGAGAGAGAGGGAGGATAAAAACCCAGCCACACTGAATATCCTCCAAAAATTAGAAAGAAATTTATTTTCATTTCTTTATGAAGAAATGAAAGAGTTCAAACAAACTTGAACTCTTTGGCATGTGCTTAATTCCTCTATATTTCATCTTTTGGAAACTTTCTGCTGTGTCTTTTCCCACCAGAACATAAATCTTTTATAGAAACAAATCTTTTCATTACATTCAATTTTTTTAAAAGCCCTCCGTCATGTTTGCTCTCTCTCTCTCTCTCTCTCTCTCTCTCTTTCTCTCTCTCTCTCTCTCTCTCTCTCTTCACTCCCAGTTCTATGCTTTATATCCCAGTCTCTATCTGCAAAACGAAACCTTGCACCAAATGACCTTCTGACAACAAAGGTCACTTCAGACAGCTGACAACCTCTTGGGTTCTACTGCAGATCAAGGTCAGTGGGGGGCGGGTCCTGAGAAAGGAGCCTGGGAATGCAAGGGGTCTGTGGTCACCCCCAAACCTCCTGGACTGTGCAGAAGTCAACTGCACCCCTCTGTTAGACACACATGCATGCATGCATGCACGCGCAGGGGTGGAGCTATAAGCGTACCTCCACCAGGAGGGGGCCATCAGTTTTGATGTGGCTTTTCACAGGCACGTAGCGAATGTGAACCATGTTTGGGTAGCTGAGGGGTCTCTGGTGCCCCTCTCCTCTTGCTGCCTGCTCCAGCAGCCCTGGGGTGCCCGTGTTCTTTCCGGTCCTCCTGCTCATCAGGAGGAGCTGGTCCCCTATACCCGTCCCTTGGGGCTCCACCGGGCGGGAGGGAGCTGAGCACGGCATGGCTCTGAAGCGGGAGAGGCCCAGCCAGCCTCAGTCATCAGGAAGCCTCGCCACTCCCCACCAGCCAGGGCCTCCTGCGCTTCTCCAGGCCACACACAGAGAAAGGGCTGCGGCAGGTCCATTCCAGATATCAGGACATGTTGCCTCCTGAAAATCTGCCTCAGACCTACCTGGCATCTTCTGGAAGTTTCAGAATGCTTCCTACTCCTTGGAGTCCCGGTCCCTGCCTCCTGGGCCTTGTTCATGTCTCTGTCTCTGTCTCCGCCCTTTCCACTCAGTGACCCACTGGCCGCCAGGCCCTCCGGTCTCCATGGCAACAGGTATCTATAATAGATGTCCCTTCCTCTGAGGTCATGGGCACTGCCTCCTCCCAGCCTGCCAACCCCTGCCTGCCCCCCAGGCTCCTCTTCCCCAAGTCACCCCCACACACCGAGGGTCTCGCAAGTCCGTCCTAGACTGGCCTCCCCAACTCTCCTGCTTTCTGCTCGGCTCCAGGAATCTCAGAGATGGCTTGCCAGTCACCTGGACCTTCGCTGACAGTTCTCTTTTCACAATGGGGTGCTGACATTCTCTTTCAAGGGTGTGGTACACAGTCACCCGGCCCGCGATGAGCCTGCGCTGGGGGGATCTGAGGAGCCCGAGCCAGGGGGTCAGCTACGCCAACCCCTCACCAGCTGAGTTCAGCTGCTCATGACTGAGGTCCTAGTGTGATTAGCCCTGGAAACACAGCTGGACCCCGAGTCTCCCTGTGGAGGCTCTGGGCTGGTGACATGTAATATGCGAGATGCAGCTTGAATCTCACATAAACAATGTGTGTGTGTGTGTGTGTGTGTGTGTGTGTGTGTGTGTGTGTGTGTGTGTGTGTGTGTGTGTGTGTGTGTGGTTTATGTGAAATTCAAACTTAACTGGCAACCGGTATTTAACGGCAGGGCAGGGGCCGCCTGTGTGAATTAATGACATAGTTTATCTGGCTACAATGAGTGGACACTCATCATTATTGTTGGTAATTGTCATTAATAGGCAGAATACAAAGCCAAAGCATTTCATGGATTGTTTCCTCTGTGTGCTAGACTGTCACAAGCTAACGCTCTAAAAAGAATCTGTGTGTACACCAAATATGCAGCCAAGCTTAGCATATTTTGCTTAGACATTTAAAAGTTCCCTTTAAAAATTAAGATGTGGAATAATAAATAGTATGTGAACACTGTCATTCCCGTTATGAGAATTAAAAGTGGAGCTGGGTGCTGGTGGCTCACGCCTGTGATCTTAGCTACTCGGGAGGCTGAGAGCTGAGAACTGTGGTTGGAAGCCAGCCAGGGCAGAAAAGTCCGTGAGACTCTTATCACCAATTAAACACCAAAAAAGCCAGAAGTGGAGCTGTGGCCCAAGTGGTAGGGCACTAAGCTTGTGCAATAAAAGCTCAAGGACAGCACCCAGGCCCTGAGTTCAAGCCCCACGACTGGCACAAAGAAAGAAAGAAAGCAAAGAAAGAGAGAAGGAAAGGAAGAAAAAGAAAAGAAAAAACAACCCTTCGGCCTTGACGTGCCTGACCACGCTAACCTTTCAGAGACCGGCCATTGGTGGACAGAGCTGAAAGGGGCGGACTGGAAGCTAACTCCTTACCACTTGCTCCAGCTTCCTGTGTGGCGGAGCCCAGGCTATGAGATCACAGCCCCAGCACTGGAGGACTGGAGGTCTGTGCAGAGCGCCTGTTCCCTGAGAAACATGATGATCTGGAGACCGGCCCGGCCCCATGGGGCTCAGCAGCCTCCTCCTCACTCAGGGACGGCAGCTGCAAGTTCTACAGGCCCGCGGTCAGCACGCTTCGCACAGTGCTGCTCCTGGGATCATTGCACGGTGGCCAGGAGCCAGTTAGAGATCATCTGTATCCCCAAAGGAGGGGCTCGTGCAAAATCACCACCGCTCAGTGTGAGTGTGTGCGTGGACACATGCGGGTGTGTAGATGGCCTGCGTCACAAGCAAGCCAGACGCCCCAGGGCCCACGTCACTGCAGCTCCGGTCATGGCCGCTGCTCCCACCTCTGTGGCCAACTCCGGTCCCCACCTTGTCACCCGCCCCGGCAGTGCCCGGCCCACGCCTGCGCAGCCACCATCCATCCAGGGAAGTTGGCTGAGACCTGTTTGGGGTTTTCTTCCCCCGCCTCCCCACCTCAAAAGAATACTTTCCATTTTAAATTAACAACGTGTCCAGAACCAGTATTTGTGGTTACCACCTGCACTGTAAATCTCCCTCAGAGACGGCTGAGAGCCGCATTCATAATGAAACATCAACATGAAACTTGATTTAAAGTGCCTTTTCATTAATATAACAAATGAAGTGTACCCAAATTTGAAAGTATATTCCTGTGGGCCTAATTAAAATACTGAACAAAATACATGTACATGTATATTTTAAATGAAGACATTCAGTAGCTAGAATTAGCTACAAAAATTAATTCAAATTGAAAAGTACATTAGGAGTGCATTGTTGTTCTTAATACAGCCATTGGCTTCCTCTGGGATCTCCTCAATAGGTACGCCTGATTTACAGCCAGAGCAGTCAGGCTTTGCCTTAGAAATATCGCAGCCCCGCAGCGGGCCTGGGCTTGGCCGCCCTCGGGGCTGCCTTTGGGGCTGGATGGATTCCCCAAGGCCGGGGGGAATCAGAGCTGAGCTGCTGTCCGTCCCCACCAACGGCCGCGCATCCTCAGAAGGAAGCCTGGCTGTGATCAGGAGGATGAGGCCCGGATGGAGAGGCGGGGTGACAGGCCAGGCCCTGGAACAGCGGAGCGAGCGGCACCCAGGACGTCCCTGTGGATGGCTGGAGCCACATGCTGAGGACGAGACGGCAGGGGTGTCTGGATTTCTGGAGCTCCCTGTCCCCTTCTGGAGATGATTTTGATCAGGGACAGAAGATAACCCAGAGGCCAGGATACCCACCAGAGAGACCTCTGAAGCCTTGGGCACAGAGCACTGGGCAGGATTCCCAGCATGCTGGGCAGGAAGTGGTTAAGGAACAAAAGGGACCCGGTGAGGCATGGAGAACATGGCCATGCCAAGCCTGCCATGTGCTTTTTAGGACCCAGCTACAAGAGGGGTGTGTGTGTGTGTGTGTGTGTGTGTGTGTGTGTGTGTGTGTGTGCACACTCACATGTGTTCCCTTAAACTCCTGCCCGTCAATCCCCCAAGTCCTCTAGTCCTTACCCACATAGGGCTCAGGTAGGGTCTGTACACTGTGGATGGATGTGAGAACGAAATTAAATACTTCACAAGAAACACTCCTCCTCAGAGCAGGGAATATCCTGTAACTGTCAGTCATTGTCTTTCTTGGTCAGCGATGGGCTCCTATTCCAGCCCTAGGGACCGATGGTATGTCAGAAGCCCTACTAGGAATGGACACGTGATAATTCACAAGTCCCTCTCCCGGGATTCATCTCTGTTGCTGTTGGGCTGGTTTTGTTGTGGTGGTTGTTCTAATATTTTTTTCAGTACTGGGATTTGAACTCAGGGCCTTGGACTTGCTAGGCAGATGCTCTACTGCACGAGACGTGCTGGCCCCAGCTGGCCCAGACACCCAACCCGGAAGGATCGGTTCCCACCGCAGCCATCAGGCCTCCCAGGCCCAGGTCGGGACAACCGGAGCCTCTCTGCCAAGCAGACGACCGGGGAGATTCCTTGGTGCCCATCTGCACTTTGCATTCCTCCCAGCCTCCGGCCCAATGGGGATCGGAGCCAGAATGCCATGCAGGCCCGGTCAGTGGAGCATGGCATGGCCTGTGTGCCTGTGTGTGCTGCGTGTCCGGGAGGAAGGGGTTTCTGGTGACAAGCAGCTCAGCAGGGCGAGTGACCAACCATGGGCACTCCGGGTCCGCCAGGGTCCCAAGCATCCGAATTTCAAACCAACTACTGGCTTTGTAGTTTGCCTGCATTTCTCTGCAGACTCCCATGCTCTCCTGGGCGCCACTGTGCAGAGCAAGAAGGGGCCCTGTCGCCAGCATGCCCAGCCCCACCTGGTGGCCATCACCTGTTAGCACACCTGGTGGAGTTCCCACATCCCGTGAGGGTGGAGAGATGGTGGCCTAGACCACAAACCAGACAGTGTTTCCCTGGATGGCCTCTGAGGTACACACACACACACACACACACACACACACACACACACACACACACACGTGTCTAATTGGAAGTGGGTGCTGAAGATGAGCAATTCAGTCTTGTAGAGTGAAATGTCAGGGATTTGGAGTCCTCTGGTATTTGACTATCTTTATCCTTGGCGGTGTGTGATGCCCTGGTTTCAAAGAAAGAACCTTAAAGGTTCAAATAGCTCCAGCTATTTCAAGCAACTCTTTGAAAAGCACTTTGATGGTTTAAATGCAGACACGTGAATTACATCTCTCTTAAATTACACAGTGTTTTAACTCTAAGGAAGAAATGTCTTTGGCAACATGGATGGGGGTTTTGACTTGTGCAAGTGTTGTTTTATGAGCATGTACTGTGTTCAGATGGAGGGAGGAAGAGAAGGAGGAGCAGGACTTCCTGCCTGTGGGCCCGGGAGTTTCTCAGAAGACAGAAGCCCACACCTGACCACCCTGACCCATGGTGAATGTGTACATGAATGAATAATACAAAAACTAGACGGATGTAGTCATCACTTATCTCTTGCTATACCTGCAGCTTGTGCCTGACCTATGACCATTGATCAAAAGGTCAGTCTCCCCGGATGGACTCTTGAAGAAGCCAGCAGCAAGTGACGGCTTGGAGCCTCAGAGGGAGGCAGCTTGGAGTGGGTAAGTGCTCAGTGGGCAGGGCCATGCTGCAGGGGCTGGAATCCCCCCTCTGCCTCCCGCTGCTGAGGGGACACCTTTGACCCTCGGGGCTTTTGTCTATAAAATGGGATGGCAGTGGTTCCACAGGCACTGGGCTATTGTGGGGGTGGGTCAGTCTACACACATGTGAAGTGCTTAGAACTTTCTAGCACACCTTGTGTACATGCATTGATGGTGGTGGAGGCAATGGGGAGGATGGGGAGAATGATGGATGGTGGTGACAATGCTGATGGAGACGGTGGTCACCCCACAAGCTCCTTTAGCACCTGGGTCCCAGGAGTATCACCAGGTCTATGGCTGACTGTGCCTCCTGAACGCACCACGTGCTTGCATGCTCTGCCCAGCCAGGGCCTTGTGCGCTTGCATGCTCTGCCCAGCCAGGGCCTTGTGCGAGTTCCCGACCCCTCCTGGGGTTGGGCTTGGGAGGCGGAGCCAGCCCTTGCTTCCCCGGGCTTTGATTGGCAGCTGGCAGTCACTCAGGGTGACCTGATCACCTCCTCCTGGCCTGAGACTTCCCTGTGGGGAGCCCATGTGCTGCCTCCACCAGCCACCTCTCCTGTCCAGCTCGGGCACAGCAGGCTTCTCAGGGGCATTGCTACAGCTGCCCACGTCGTGGCTTTGTGCATGTAAAAGAGATGGGGGAAGATGAAAAAGACAATACACTGCAGAGTAAAATTCCCCCAGTAGAGAGGGATTGAAGGAGGCAAGCTTGAAGTTATGGATGAAATATGAGCAAGCGAGCTGTGTGGATGAGCCAGACCCAGACACACAGCTTCCCACCTCCCAGCTCTTCCCTACACCCCTCTGCACAGAAACCCAAGGCGGCCTTGCCCACCCTTGCCCCCTTGTCCAGCCTGCAAGCCTTCCAGCCCCCGACTGGCTTCCAACTGGAAACGAGTCTCCACCAGAAAAGTGCAAGGAGGGCTGGTGTAAAACGCAAACACTTGATTTTCTACCATGATGCATTTCCAGGGCTGGGGCTGGCGTTGGAGGGAGGAAGGGGAGGAGAGACTGAGCTGGAAAACCCAGCAGGCGCCGCCATCATCCTAATCTCTCTCTATTACTACAATGGATGGCGAGGTGGGGACTATGCGGCGGCTATAAATCAGCTGTGTTTTGGATAATCTAATACATTTTTCAAGTGTTGTTCTCCACGCTTGGCATGCACAGTACCGCTCAGTTGGCACAAAGTTTGCAATCAATCTCTCCCATTTGCTCCGCACCCAGCCTCCCACCTTCTCTGAGCTCCCCTGATATTTTATACATAAACCAGTTTGGATTCACGGGGCATTCCAGCTAGTGAACGCTCTCAAGATTCATCTTGATGGACTAGCAGCCTGGCCTTGTAGGCGTCGCGGCTTCTTGAGAGGAAGAGGAATTTGATTCGGTGTGTCAGGGTGTGATGGGTCGGTGCTGAGTGGTTGCTAGGTTGCATTATTATTTCGTGGGCTATTTTCTGGGGGGAGATGAAGAGGCAGAGATGGCTGAAGAGGCAGCTCAAAGGTGGGACCCTCAAGAAAAATCTCCCTCTATTTTCCTCCTGCCAGGGTGTCCAGGGCCGTTTCTGGGGGTGCTGGTGAATGTCAAAGGCTGAGCAAGACTCTTCATGAGTTATGTTCTAGTCCTGGCTCCCCAGCATGAGGGAGCAGGGATAAATGGATGCAGACACCGGTCGGGGGGAGGGGCCTGGCCTTCGCAGAGGAAATGAAAACAGTTGCCTGTTTCATTTGCTTTCAAGCACAGACAGCCCTGGTAATAAACGTGCGCCGCAAATGTGCTGAGCAAACACCTCGGTGCTCATCAATATGCGGCCGCTGTTTATTGCCTCATAGACTTGGAAGCAAGTGATATTGTCTCTTAAATCAATGGCTGCCCGGACAGCCTTGGCGCTACAGGAGAACAGCACATCCAGGCTGCGCCATGCTGAGATTAATGGCCGGAGCACTGCCTGGAAGGTGCTTAGTCACTGCCAGGGGGGAAGGCAGGAGCACTGCAGAGGCGGAGGCGGGCGGCCCTGCACACCGCCAGGCCTGGATGATGGGCGTGTCCCCCGTGACTTCCACAGGGAGGCACAGACAGCGGGGCAGCCTGACCCTGGGGCTGAAGAAGGGGAGGGTTTGTCTCAGGCCAGGCAGGGTGCCCCTGCTCTGCAGCCTCAGCTAGAGACCAGGTCTCCCAGTGTGCAGGAAGTGTCCGCTCCCAGGGTGTCGCCTGCCATTGAGAACACTGCTGTGTTGGCCAAGGACCACCCATGAGAGCCCAGGCCAGGGTCCGATTCCCTGTGGTCCCCCAAGGATGCATCCCAGGCTAGCAGCCCAGCCTGTGGCCCGGACCTCACTCTTCCACACTGCTTCCCGTGGGTACTCTGTCACAGCCATGCCTCAGTTATGGGGGTGATGGGGAGGGCAGTGGTAATGGTGGCCAGCAATCACATGATGCCATCGGTAGTGTAATGACACTAGGTATGTCGGTAGTGTAATGGTACTAGGAGTGTAATGGTACATCAGTAGTGTAATGGTACTAGGAGTGTAATGGTACGTCGGTAGTGTGATGGTATTAGGAGTGTAATGGTCCGTTGGTAGTGTAATGGTACTAGGGGATGGCTTTCATGAACGGATTAGTGTCCCTCCTATGCCTTCTTCCATCACGTGAGGTACTAGAAGATGGCTGGCAACCCAGAAGATGCTCTCACCACTCAACTGTACCAGCACACTGATCTGGGACCTCAGCCTCAACAGTGCTGGGAAATAAGTCTTCTAGTCAGTGGTACTTGTTCATAGTGGCTTGAATGGAATAAGATCAGGAATTAAGAAATTGGCTAGGATCACACAGCTGGGAGCTGACCGCAGGACCTGAATCCCCAGCGAGCGAGGGCCATTCTACTGCCTTCCACCTGGCAGAGTGCCCAAGGCTTGGCCCTGAGGTACCCCACCCACCCATATTTCCCAGCATATGCCCAGCATATTCCCCTAGGAGGCCCTTCTCTGTCTTGGGTATAGCCCTGACTGACCCAATCTGACTAGTAAATTTATATATAAACACACACACATACATATATACATATATATATATATATATATATATATAATTTAATTTGTGTGTTTATACTGGGGCTTCAACTCAGGGTGTGTGTGCTGTCCCCAAGTTTTTCTGCTCAAGACAAGTGTTCTACCACTTGAGCCACACCTCTACTTCCAGCTTGTTGGTGGTTTATTGGAGATAAGAGTCTCTCAGACTTTCTTATTCAAGCTGGCTTCAAACTGTGATCCTCAGATCTGAGTCTCCTGAGTAGCTAGGATTACAGGTGTGAGTTACGGTCACCTAGCTAAATTGTTGTTTCTTGGAGAAAAATGTACACATGTTTAGCGGAGCCTCTCCTGTGTGGATTTCATCATTTCACTTGGATAAGGTGGTCTTATTTCCTTCTGTTGAAGTTTTTGAATCTATCTCCCTTGTCCCTGCCCTGGCCAAATGCAGTGAACACATAAATTCTTACTAGAGCAAGAATAGAAACTAAGATTTATGAGTCTCCATCTATTACTGTAGCCTGGAGGGCCACTTACGCCTGTACCCTTTATTTCATGGCTATATTTTTCTTCATAAATGGCACCTTTTTAAGGTATACATAAAAAGGCCCAATTCAAAGTTTTAAATTCAAATTATTTGGGCTATTTGAGGACATACTATACACCTGAACTATGGCTGGAAAAACTCTTTTGACATGCTTGAGTAACTCCAAAACAGCTTAAAGAATTTTCTTCCAGTTTTTTTTTCTTTTTTTAAGAAAATATATTTCACTTCTGGACTGAGGGAAAAATATGATAAATTTCTACACAAAAAGCAAAGCTTTGAGAGAGAAATAGCTTATGTGAAAATCAGAGGTTGCTAATGTAGATGTCAGGGGGCCCCAGGTGGCTTTGGGTGTCTGAATTCCGAAATGCTTGATGGAGAGAGAGACAGACGGAGGCAGAGAGACACTGTCCAGGACAGGCTCAGGACGTGTGATCTGGCTTACCAGGCAGCACTGCAAGTGTTTTGGATCTTCCTGAGTGTGAAGGGGATGTCTGTGCATGTGTGTTGGGGGGGGTGGAGGCCTCGGCCCAGCTCAGGATTGGCAGAGAAACTCCAGGGCACGAGGATGGCCTAGGCCTTTCCTGTGAAGCCCGCTGCGCGCTGCACACAGCCATCCCGAGGTGACACCCGCAGGCCCCGGCTACACAGCCCCAGGGCGTCGGGGGCCCACAGGGATCCACAGCATCCATGGGCATCCATGGGGGTCCACAGCATCCACGGGGGCCCACGGGTGGAGGGGAGTCAGACCTTCTTCCCGAGAGTCTTGACTTAGGCACTGAGTTTCAGGTTCCAGACACCCTGTGAACTATTGTTTTGTAATTCTGTAACTTTTTCTAGAAAGTCACTGGTGCCTCAGATTTGAGGACCCACCAGGGCGGGGCGGGGTGGTCTCTTTTGCAGCAGTTCTGATGTGCATGTGTGGCCTCTCCTTAGGCTTCTAATGAGCATTTCCCTAGTGACTAAAGGTTTTGAGCGTCTTTTCATGGAATTATTTGCTATCCATATGTCTTCTCTGGCAATGCTTAGAATATGGCAAATTGCTCAAATCTGCCCACTCTTAATTGATTTTCTTTTCATTGTGCTTGGGAGGGCAGGACTGAGGTGTAGAACTCCAGGCCTCACACTGGCTGGGCTAGGTGCTCTACCACTTGAACCTCACTCCAGCTTTTTGCTTTCGTATGCTTTCCCTTATGGTTTTGCATTTTTGCCCAGGCAGCCTTGAACTGAGATCCTCCCATCATCTCCCAAGTCGCTGGAATTCCAGGCATGACACACAGTGCCTGTAAGAAAACATTCAGGGAGGAAGAACTTTGTCAGGTAAGTATTGTGCACATTATCTTCTCTTAGTTTATGACAAGCTTTTTGACTTTCTTGTCATTGCCTTGAAGCCAGCCATTTTAAAAGTTGACGAAGTCCAATCGATTATGCATTTGGTGTTGTAGCCAAGAAACCTTTGCTGAAACCAAGGTTAACATTTTGACTGCTATATTTTCTTCCATGGGCTCTGTAGTGTTAGCTCCAACATCCTGGAAGGCCATGATGGTATCTCTGACTCCAACATCCTGGTCATGATGGCATCTCCAGCTCTAGCACCCTGGAAGGCCATGATGGAGTCCCCAGCACCAGCACCCTGGAAGGCCATGATGCATCTCCAGCTCCAGCATCCTAGAAGGTCATGATGGCGTCTCCAGCTCCAGCATCCTGGTCATGATGGCAGCTCCAGCTCCAGCACCCTGGAAGGCCATGATGGCAGCTCCAGAGCCAGCATCCTGATCATGATGGTCTCCAGCTCCAGCATCCTAGAAGGTCATGATGGCAGCTCCAGCTCCAGCACCCTGGAAGGCCACGATGGAGTTCCCAGCTCCAGCACCCTGGAAGGCCATGATGGCAGCTCCAGAGCCAGCATCCTGATCATGATGGTCTCCAGCTCCAGCATCCTAGAAGGTCATGATGGCAGCTCCAGCTCCAGCACCTTGGAAGGCCACGATGGAGTCCCCAGCTCCAGCACCCTGGAAGGCCATGATGGCGTCTCCAGCTCCAGCATCCTATAAGGTCATGATAGCAGCTCCAGCTCCAGCACCCTAGAAGGCCATGATGGCGTCTCCAGCTCCAGCATCCTAGAAGGTCATGATAGTAGCTCCAGCTCCAGCATCCTGGAAGGCCATGATGGCATCTCCAGAGCCAGCACCCTGGTCATGATCACGTCTCCAGCTCCAGCATCCTGGTCATGATGGCAGCTCCAGCTCCAGCACCCTGGAAGGCCGTGATGGTGTTTCCAGATGCCTGGGGAAGGAGAAACCTAGATCCCTGACCAAACCTCTGCCATACACCTCAGACCAGGAAGAGTTCACCTCCCCAGAGTTACCCAGCATACACTGACCAACGATTTCACAGTGAGTTTTGAGAACATAGTTGTTTTCTTTCTGCCTATGCCAGTTTTCCAAAGAGATCTATCTACTCCAAATGTCATGACTGAATTACAAATACTTTTCCAGCCTACTTCCTTCTGTACAGCATCTCTCTCTTTCTCCAAACCAGTGCTTGGGATTAGGGATCAGCTTTTCAATATGTCTTTTAAGAAGTATCAGCTACAAAAAAAAAAAAAAGAAAAAAGAAATGTAGACCACCACAAGAAAAGCTGCTTTCTCCCTGCGGTGTGGAGCCTCCATGGCTGCTAGTGCAGAATTCGATTAGGCCCTGGCCGGCCTGTGAAATCAGCAATCCCCACTGTCAGGAAGCTATGAAAACCACAGAGTCAGCAGACACAGCCTCCTCCTCCCGGTGCTCACCCCGCCTGCCCAAGCAGGGCTCCGGTTGTCATCCGAGCCTGTGCATTCATTCTAATTCTTTCTGCCTTGTTATTCTGTCAATTTCTTAATCTATTTATGCTGACTTTATTTTTAGTGTGTCTATTGTGACAGCAATTCCTGAAATTGCCTTGGTTGTTTTCTGAAAATGGCCGTCACCAAACCATCACACAGACCCCGAAGACAATAATGTAAGCCCCAGGCAGTGGCTGGGCGTCCTCCGCAGCTGTCTGCTTTGAGAGCTGCATATCAATTCTGTCCTTAGAGGACTTGCCCGGGAGCCAGGGAAGAGATGCAGGTTGCGGGGAGAAGAGTCGATCTGGGTCTTGCTATAAACACTCGCCTCTTCCCCCTCTCAGAGAATTTCTTCAAACAGTAATAAATCCCCTCTCCTTTCTGTTGGCAATGATTAAAAATGCAAACGACCCAGAAGCCAATTAATTTTTAGAAGGTGGCAGCTGCGTGGCTGTATTCACCAGACAATGTGGGCACCCAGGGTGTGTGTCTGCCAGCCTGGAAGGGGCTCTAGGTCTGAGCCATCCTGCGGCCACACCCGGGTAAGCGGATCATGTCTCATCGCTATCTGAATCCCCAGACGCTGCGAGGATGGGGCATGCAGAGGGAGAAGAGCAGGGTGCTTGCTCGTGTACAGGGCTTGGTGGACAGGCAGGGACCTGTGTGGGTGATCTAGGCTGGCGCTCTACCACTTGAGCCACAGCTTCATTTCTAGCTGTTTGCTGATTAACTGGAGATAAGAGTCTTATGGACTTTCCTGCTTTGGTTGGCTTTGAACTATAATCCTCAGTGTTCAGCTTCCTGAGTAGCTAGGATTACAGGCATGAGCCCGTGCCTGGCTCTCTCTTTTCCATTTTACTTGGATTTTCTTGGGATAGACGAATAATAGTCTCGTAGTTCTGACCTCACAGGGTCACAGGGTATGTTTTCCCTGCAAGTCAATCCCTGTGATTCACAGTTGGGCCAGGACTCACCACATGACCCAGCTGTGGGCCATGAGGCTCAGGGTGAATGGGATGGGTGGAGCTGTGGGCAGCGAGGCTCAGGGTGCATGGGATGGGTGGAGCTGTGGGCAATGAGGCTCAGGGTGCATGGAATGGGTGGAGCTGTGGGCAATGAGGCTCAGGGTGCATGGGATGGGTGGAGCTGCGGGCAGCGAAGCTCAGGGTGCATGGAATGGGTGGAGCTGTGGGCAGTGAGGCTCAGGGTGCATGGGATGGGTGGAGCTGTGGCAGCGAGGCTCAGGGTGCATGGGATGGGTGGAGAGGTTATGGGAGAGACTTCTTTTTCCATGTAGGAAGACCAAGTGTTGTAAAGAAAAAGCCTTCCTGCACCAGTCCCACCCTCGGCCCTGCCACAACTGTTTGTTTGTTTGTTTGTTATTTATTTATGTCCATTGCAGGGTTTGAACTCAGGGCCCCGTTGCTATCCCTGAGCTCTTTCACTCAAGGCTACTACTCTGCCACTTTGAGCCACAGCTCCACTTCCAGTTTTCTGGTGGTTAATTGGGCTGCTTTGAACCAGGCTCCTCAGAGCTCAGCCTCCCAAATTGCTAGGATTACAGCAGTGAGCCACCAGCACCCAGCTTAAATGCTTTTTAAAAAACAAACAAACACCTTCAACAAGTGAGTGTTTACGCACAATGCATCTTGATGGACGCCACCCCTTTCATCATTCACCCCTCCTCCCAGCCCAGCCCCTCCCCCAGCTTTCTTCACTTCACACCATTCATTCTCCCCCTCCTTCATCTCAACATCCCCACACGCACCTTTCAAGTACCAGTTTCCTGGTGTTTATTTTGGACTGTTTTTCAAAGGAATGACACCATTTGTCACAAACACTCTTGTGTGACGTTTAGGCGTGGTGACGCCTAGCGACCACAGGTGACAGGCCAGGCAGGGACAACTGCTCGCCTCTCTGTTGTCAGGGGTTCTATGACTTGTGGCCAAAAGCATTCCTGATGGAGGAAGTCTTAATAACCAAAGCCTCCGCCATTGGCTGGTGAATCCATTCCGCCATTGTGTCCAGGAATTTTCCAACTATGCTTAAACAATTAGAGCTGGAGAACATGCCCTGCCTTTGGACACACTCTCCTTGAGTGATCCAGAATTCCATTGCAGCCTTCTAGAAAGAGGTGCGCTAGGGCCGGGTGCTGTGAAGAGGCGCGGGGTGTGGCGGGCGTGGAAGGGCATGGAGGGGGAGGCGGCTGGGCGGAGCCACAGGTCAGGTAGGCCTTGTTCTGCTTTTTGTCATGACTTCCCCTCTGTGTTCTTTTTGAAAATTATTCACAAGCCAGGCCATTCTACAATCCAGTGGTGTTCAATGTATTCACAAATAGGCCACCATGGATGTGCGAGCACCTCATAACCTCTCCAGCCCGTGATCCCGTTTTAGCTCTGTACACGCCTGTTCTGGGGTTTCCACAGGAATGGAATCCCATGATGCCGGGTCTCTCGCGCCTGGCTTCTTTTCCCTAGCATATGCTGTTTTCAAGATCGAATCTTCATCTGCAGGGCAGCATGCATTGACATTACACCCTTTTTTTGGCTGTGGAGCTTGAACTCTGGCCCTGGGTGCTATCCCTCAGCTCTTCAGCTCAAGGCTAGCACTCTACCGCCTGAGCCACAGCGCCACTTCCGGTTTTCTGGTGGCTCATTGGAGATAAGAGTTTCACAGACTTTCCTGCCCGGGCTGGCTTTGAACCACCATCTCCAGATCTCAGCCTCTTGAGTAGGTAGGATGACAGGCATGAGCCACCGGCACCTGGCACATCCTTTTTTTTTTTTTTGAACTATCAACTAATTTATTTATTCTTGCGGCAGTACTGAGCCTGCTCAGGGTTATATTCTGATTGTTTTTAATGGCCAAATAGCAATCCATTGTAGAGATTCAAGGTCGGTTTTCCTTATTCCAGTATTCAGGCTCCATAGAGTCACCAGACGTTGAGGTGCCAGGCTGCCAGGCCCTTCCCGACCCCCATGCCCACTCTTTCTGGCCTGTCTAGATACCTTTGGGAGTGGCACCCCAGCAGGTCCAGGGAGGGCCTCTTTGCCCAAGACTAAGGCCTTGCTCTTTTTTCCAGTTACCCTCATCTAGAGTAAGATTAGGTTAATTTGGGGGACTCCATCATGTGGCTGACCCACATTAAATTTACCATGAAATGACCCCTCCCCGAGGCATCTCTAGCCAATGGGATTGGGAGTCCCAGTCTCCCTTACCCTGTGCAGCTGCGGGCTTAGGACCCAGTTATCAGCTTTGCTGTCATTTCACTCCGTTCCCAGGACGGTCTGACGACTTGCAGTCCCGATTCCGCCAGCCTCCGTGTCCACTCCTCCTGCCCACCGGTGCCTCCATTCCCGAGATTCATAGTCACCATAAACACAGGAATGGCAGCTAGCCTCCGCCAGTAAGTTTCAAGCGGCTCTGGAACTCTCTCAGTTGGATCTCCACTCTACCGATGAGTAAACTGAGATACGGCACAGGTGAACCAGGGCAACGCACTAGTTAATGCCAGAACTGGAATTAACCCTTGCAGTTCAGTGCCAGCCATATTCCCAACCGTTAGGCCGTTACGTTGCCTGAGCCCTGGTATGCGTGGCACACACAATAAGGGCCCCGGCTCAGCCCTGGCGTGGGGCGCTTGTGAGTGTGGAGAAAACAGGGGTGACCGGAAGGTCGCATTCACACACAGCTGTCCCACCAGAGCCGGAGTGGGGTGTGCATGCCCCCCCCCACAGAACACAAGACCCCCACCTCTCTGTCTTCCTCAATGCCGCTGTGTACAAACACAGTAGTATTCTTCCCCTTGGGTTGTTCAGCTCATCCTCGCTTTTCTCACCTGTAAGTAGTGGATTGTTAAACCTGTTAGGGTGACAGTGACTTATATTTTGTAAAATGCCTTGATCCATTGCTGACAGACTCTGAAGTCGTTCTGGGTGGGATGAGGCTCTAGATTTTCAGGACAGTCTCTGATGAGGAATCTGTTGTGTTCTTTCCTTTCGTGTGTGTTAAGGAAATCCAATAGCCCCAAAATGGCTTTTCCTTTTTCGAATCCCTCTTTTAAAAATATGTGCTACCTGCTGGAAACGTTCTGCTCCAAGGGCGGCCTGGCCCTGCGTATGTCCCAAGAGGGTTTCTCTGTTTCAAGCCTTTCCGTGCAGCCTGGCAGGCCTCCCCGCCGCACCCCTGCTCACAGCTGCCTCACCTGGCCCCGTGAGGCCTACTCCCGTCACCTCTGTCCCCACTGCGGTTCTCCCGGAGCACAGAGCATGCTCCCTGTGTGCACCTGCCTCCAGGTTTCCAGTCAGATTGGACGAGGGTCCCGCTGGCTCTGTTTCCAAATAGCCACATCCTGAGGTACTGGGGAAGGACTTGAACTTAGGATCTGGAGGTGGGTGCGATTCATCCCAGTGCACTCCATTCTCCACCCTAACATTTCTTCTCTTTTCTTGTTCTCGCTGTTCTTTGAAGCATTTGTTCACCAGTGGAATCTTTTCACTGATTGGCTAGATGTGTGTCTTTGCACACGAGTGTGATTTCTATGAGGTGCAAGAGCCCTCCCTCCCCTTTGCTCCTTGTGTCTCCCAGCCCGAGACTCCAGCTCCTCCCTGGAGTAAGTGAGCGAGCTCAGCCTCCCGCGCCTCTCAGTGTGTTCCCCATGTGGCCGAGGACTCCAACCCTCCTCCAGGTAAGCAGGGAGCTGGCTAACTGAGGCAAAGAAGAGAGGCCGAGCCAGCCACCAGGGAGCTTGGAGGCCCCGAGAGACCACAGCCGTTTGTCTTCGTGTTGTCATCTCCGTGGACAGCCTCAGCCTCCTGCCCGAAACTGCAAAATGGAAATGTCCCTCCCATCAGCAACAAACCCACACTTCACTTCCCCACGGCGCCTCAATGTATGCTTATTTTCCATAATAATCTCATTCTGAAGAGTTATCTTTGGCGTTTATTAGCCAAAAAGCCAGGAGCAGGTAAATTCCATTAGAAAGAGTGACTCAGGTCGGGCCAGATGCTTCATAATTAGACTGAGATGAAGCAGGGTTTTTGGTGGAAGCCCGGGGCTTCTATACATCAAGCTCTTTATGGAGAGAGCATGCTTTTGCTGTGGCCAGAAGCTGGAGCTCAGGGGTAATCCTCTAGCAGTCAGTAGTCTATCTAGTACCTTGAAGAACCCACCATCATTATCACCATCATCTTTTATTATCATCATCCTCATCAACACCAGCAGCAGTATCAATCTTCATCACCATCATCATCATCATCATCATCATCATCATCAAAGCCACCATTACTAGCCTCATCACCATCACCAACACCATCACAACCAATACCAACCTCTTCATCACCACCTTCAACATTGTCACCATCATCACAAGCATCATCGCAACATCCCCAACACCAGCATTACCACGGTTACCAACATCATCATCGCATTTACCAAGAATGTATGCTGCACTGGGTCTTCTATTAAGTGTTTAGCCACAAAACTTTCCATCTACAAAACAGGGGCTAGATCAGATGACATTTGAGGGTTCACCTCAGCCTTGGAATTCTGTGATTCTCAAATACATGCCAAGAAGAAATCAGGCCAGAACAGGAACTCTGGCCCTGTGTCCTGTTACTCATCTCCTGTCCTCTAAACTTGCAGCTCCTACAGTGACATCCAATGACCACTGAGCACTCCCCCACCCCCAAAACACAAAACATGAGAGGGCAACAGGAAAAAGACCCCGGGCCCTGAAGTCAGGCCATCAAAGATATATGTTAGACCAAAAATAACCGATAGATTCCTAACCGTGGCTTCAACAAGATGTCTGTTTATTGTTGCTCAAAAGTCTGTAGGCAGGCAGTGATGACACAGGTGTGATGTCATTTCACTTGGGACCTGGGCACATTCCACCCTTGCACACTTGGCTGCATCTGTGTCATTTCGTGTGTCTAAGAAGCCTGGCCTCATGCACATGCGTGAGCAGGAAGGAGAGGTGGATTCAGGGATCATTTGACCTGGAGCTCTCCTCATTTTATGAAAGAGGAAACCCTTTCCCAGAGTCCCCTCTGCCTTTAATTTCCTCACCCATCTCATTGGCTGGGATGGGTCACCTGCTCTCCCACACCAACCACAGGCAAAAGGAGAAAGGATTTTTGTGCCCACTGCTTTGGCCAGTCCAAATTCATCTCCTAGGGCTAAACAGGTTCCCAGAAAATCTCGGTGTCATTTGCCAGGAAGTCAAGGCTGGAAGTCAAGCGGCTGCTAACTGACCGTGCGCCTTGGTTTTTAATTTGGTCATCATTTAATTGTCTCTGTGATTCTGAGCCAACCACCTGGCTTCTCTGGGTCCTGTTTTTAGCATCTGAAAAATAGGATCGCTCCCCTCCAGTCATGGGATGTTTATTGAGAGGACACAGATAATAAGTGGAAAATGTATCACAACCTACTGTGCACCCCAGACAGGGTGGCACTTGCCCTTCGTCCCTTACTGGGGAGGCCCGGGCGGGGGAGGGAGGGTGGATGCGGCCTAGCAAAGCTGTCCATTCCCAGTTTTCAGTTTCCACAAACTCCCTCTCCATGATGTGACACGCACCGGCACTGCCAAAGTCAACACGCTCGGCTCGTGTCGACGGCGGGACACCTGCTGCTCCAACAGGACCTGGCGCTGCTCTGCACATATTGGTTTTGGACAGTGACTGCAACGGCTCTGTCTTCAGCTTTCTTATGGGGGAAATTTAGCATCTGTCAACATGGCCTCTAACTGTGAGGAGCCTCTTCCCAGGCCCCGTGGCTGGCTGTGCGTGGGAATGTGACGTGGAGCAGGAGGACTGGGCATCTGCTGAGGAAGGCGCTTGGGTCCCAGGGTGGCCGTGTTCATGTCCCTGTCAGCTTGCCCAGTGGCACCTCACGTGGCCAACATCCAACACTTCTCTCCACGACAACCTCTGCTCTCATCTGGGGGTAACCAGCCATGCAGGCCCCACGCGGCACAGGGACAGACACAGGGTCAGAGTGACCCAAGGTTTGCCACCGCTCCACGGTCTTTCGTGCGGCTCCCCCTGCTAGAGGACAACATCCAGATCTTTCCCTGGCAAAAACCCTCCTGCGTTGCAAGCCTCTGTCCTCAGCCGGGGCCAGCTCCGTGCCTGCGCCCGGACTCCACACTGGAAGTTCAGAGCTGTTGGGGGGAGGGGCTGTGCTTTCACAGTGTGGGTCCCAATTACACAGACTCCCTGCCGCTGTTCACACTCAGGTTCCTCTGATCCCTCCACACCCAAAGCACCCTCGTCCTTCTCGGCCAGGAGCTCCCAGACCTCCGGTGGTCGCTGCCCCATCGCCCGACCCATCCTCAGGAACCGAACCCCAGGTAAGCGACACTGTCCCACACAGCACGTCTCTCCTGCTCCCTTCCCACCCACCCCCAAATCACCTTCACCACTCCTGGTGCCTGGGTCAGATCTGGGTCCTTCTGCTCTCCAGGCCCCACGTAGCAGGGTTACCCCATCCCCCATCCGCCAGGGGTCCCCTCCTGACACAGACAAGGAGAGGGGTGTGCTCTAGGAATGCGCACTGAAGGAATGACCGTGTGAGCAATGTAAAGCAACCGTCTGATTCTAAAATTCAGACTGGATTTAGTTTGAGTGGGGTAACTAAGGAGCCAAAAGCAGCGCTCACTGAAAGGGTTAACGTACTGTGATTTTTGGTTTGGGACAAGGGTCCCCTGAAGGAGAGAAAATGAGTGGCTGTATCTGTCCCTCCGGGGGCTGGCCTGGCCTCTCCAAAGATGTGGTTAATTGGGTTTTCTGGATATCCAGTGAGCTGTTCTATGCTTTAATAACATTAGGAGCAAAGGTAAAGGACAGCGCCCAGGAGAACACCTCGCCCCTCCCAGCCACTCGCGGCCTATGCGGCCTACACGGCCTCCCTCCCCGCTAGAGATGTGGCAGAAGGCGGACACCCAGCCTGCACTAGGCCGTGGAGAAGCTTCAAGATCCTAGAGAGCTCAGGGCCCAATCTGGTCTCTTCTGGAGAAGGTCTGCAATGGACTTTAAGTTTGAGGGCAAAAAGCTTTACTACGTCTACGCTGGAAAGGACCAACACTGGCCCCAAAGAGGCTGACCCAAGGCAGCTTGGAGGTAGGAAGGTAGGTAGATATTATATAATACATATTGATATGTAATATACTTACATATTTATGTGCTTATCATATGTACTATAAATGTATATTATATATATATATGTGTATTTCTCTTTTTTTGGTGGTGCTAAGGCTTGAACTCGTGGCCTTAGGCTCGCTAGGCCAGTGCTCTACCACTTGAACCATGTTCCCAGCATTTTACCCTTAGTTTGTTTCTCAGCGAGGATCTCGTGCTTGTGCCTGGGTTGACCTCCAGCCTCCATCCTCCTTGCCTCTGCTTCCTAAGGAGCTGGGCTTACAGGCCTGCTCCGCGGCCCGGCACAGCGTGGGAGAGGAGGTGATGCGGGCGCTGGGATCGGGGCCTGGGCGCGTGGGGAGGGGAGCGGAGCGCCCTGGCTGCGCATGCGCACTAGCCGGGAAACAGGTCGGGACAGCCTATCCTAGACCAATCCAGTGATCACCACAACCCAGGCTGTATTGTAACCTGTGCCTTGGGCTCGCATCCCGGAGCTCGGGAAATGGGAGAGTGGGGAAAGATTCGGCAGGTGAGGCGTTCTGCTGGCTGGTGGCGCCTGCCCCTACACACCAGGGCAGCCTAGAGTACTACCTGAGGAACCTTCTACGCATGCTCAGTGAGCCAGGCGTGCCACCCCCCCCCCCAGGAGTATTCTGTGTGTGCTCAGTGAGCCAGGCTTGCCACCCCCTGAGGAGCGTTCTGCGCATGATCAAGGAACCATGTGCGCTACCCGAGTAGCCTTCTGTGCATGCTAAGGAACCAAGTGTGCCACCCGAGGAATATTCTGCGCATGTTCAAGGAGCCAGGCCTGCTACCTGAGGAGCCTTCTGCGCATGCTCAAAGAACCAGGCCTGCTACCGAAGAGCCTTCTGCGCATGCTCAAGGCCTGCTCGCGGTTCTACCTGAGGAGCCGCCTGGCATCCACACAGGAAGGGCCTGCGGGCAGTCGGTTCTGCGCATGCTCACCTTCTGCGCATGCTCACCTTCTGCGCATGCTCACCTTCTGCGCATGCTCACGTAGGAGCGCGCGCCTGAGCCGGGCCGTCTAAGGCCGTGGCTGCCGAGGAACGGTGCCGCCGTGTTCCCCGGCCCGCTCCGCGGCTGTGAGATCGTGTAGGGGGCAGACAGGCGCGCCTTCGAGCAGGGGCAGCCGTGTCGTAAAGCTGGCTGTCCCCAGTTTTAGCCGAACGAGGGCCCGCCGCGGTGAGGGCGGCGAACCGGCGCTCCAGCTCGGGCCTGGCACCGGGGCAGAGTGCGAAGCCAGCGCGCGCGGGACGCCGGAGAATCCCATGCCCAACCAACCGCCAAACGCGGGAAGTGGAGACCTGGCCCAGTGGTAGAACACCGCCTTGAGTTGAAAAGGTTAAGACAGCACCCAGGCCCCGAGTTCAAGCCAAGGTATCCACGCACATCACTGCCGCCACCACCACCACATCACCACCGCCACTACATCACCACATCACCACCACATCACCACCACCACATCACCACCACCACCACATCACCACCACCACATCACCACCATACCACCACCACCACATCACCACCATACCACCACATCACCACCGCCACCACCACATCACCACCACCACCACATCACCACCACCACCACATCACCACCACCACCACATCACCACCACCACATCACCACCATACCACCACCACCACATCACCACATCACCACCATACCACCACATCACCACCGCCACCACCACATCACCACCACCACCACATCACCACCACCACCACATCACCACCACCATACCACCACCACCACATCACCACCACCACATCACCACCACCACATAACCACCACACCACCACCACATCACCACCGCCGCCACCACCACCACATCACCACCACATTACCACATCACCACCACACCACCACCACATCACCACCGCCGCCACCACCACATCACCACCGCTGCCACTGCCACCACCACATCACCACCACCACATCACCACCGCCGCCACCACCACATCACCACCGCCGCCACCGCCACCACATCACCACCACCGCCACCACCACATCACCACCGCCGCCACCGCCACCACCACATCGCCACCACCACCACATCACCACCACCGCCACCACCACATCACCACCACCACCACCACATCACCTCCACCGCCACCACCACCACATCACCATCATACCACCACATCACCACCATACCACCACATCACCAACGCCACCATCATATCACCACCACCACACCACCGCCACCACACCACTGCCACCACATCACCACTGCCACTACCACACCACCACATCACCGCCGCCACCACCACCACCGCCATCATCATCATCATGAAGAGATGCTCACCAACTTTTTCAGAAGAGGTAGTGCTACTGGCAGACATGTACTTACAGCCATAAGAACGGTTAGTGCCTGTTAGTCTGTTAGTGCTACTGTGTGTTACTAATAGACTTGTGTACTTAACAGGGGCCACAAGAACCAAAGCAAACACCCTTCACTTGAGCCACAGGCCTGGCTTCTCTGCACAAGGCCCTCTGGGCACTTGCGTGCTGAACCGTGGGGACGGGGTTTGGTGAGGTTTGGTGAGAGGTAACTGGACAGTGAGGTCTGAGTGTGAGTCGTGGGGGCACATTCCCTGGCACCGGGCTCCCGTGGCCTCCGACAGCCCCATCTCTGAGCCCTGCTCGAGCAGTAATGGTGCAATTTCTCCAGCAGGCTATTAGGCCGATGGCTGACTGCTGCCCAGGGGAAATAATAATAATAAAAATGATCATCATCGTAATTTGCATTGTGCCCAGTGCTGGCCCAAGCACAGTAAATCTTTGCTCTCTAAACACTTGCAGCAACCCACAGGATGAGCGGGGTGTCCCCTTCAGAGGCAGGATCACCCAGAAGGCTGACTCTGGGGCCCGCAGGCCCCCTGGCGTCGTCCTGTGGCCCTGCCGTACATGGCTGTGACTGCCACAGACACGCAGGCCCGTTCGCTCTTCACAGGGCTGTGGGACAAGACTTGAGAAAGGGGGTTAACTACCATCCATGGGGTAGTGCTATGTCCTGTGTCCCAGTGGAGTTACTCCCGCAGGTCCTTTCTGTGTCGTGGGGAGTGTAGGGGTGAGGGCTCTGGGGTGGAGGTGCACCTTGCACCCACACTGTCGGAACAAGATGATGAAAGCCCCTTGTGTCTCTAAAGCTCTAAAGCCCGGGGCAGGCCCCAACTTCCCATCCTCCACCCCCACTGCCAACAGCAGCAGGCCCAGGGACATCAGGACAAGGCCCGTGAGCATGAGCCAGGTCTCCAGAGAGGGCACAGCCACCGCGAGGGGCTGATGGAAGCAGGAAGTGTTGGGAGATGTTCTAGTCCAGCGAGCTGGGGGTGGGAAGCAGCGCGGATGGCTTTGCTCATCTGTTTAGCCGTCCTGACCTGGGAGAGCAGAGCTGGGGAGGATGTGCACGAGCACAGCAGCCAAGGACTCAGAGCACCTTGAAAAGACTCAAGAGAGTCAGGAAAGCGCGGTGGAGAGCACGATCCGATTCGATTGCAGCCGTGCAAGCGGGGGGCTGAGGCCTCGCGTCCGTCCATCCTCCGGGGAGCTGCAGGCCCAGGGCCAGGAGGAAATGCTGTGGGGTAGGGGTGACCCCGCATTTCCCATCTTCCTGGGGCTTTCCCAGCCTGTCCACTGTGCCTTTCCAGGTCCCAGGTCCCGCGCAGGCCTGGCCCGGCTTCTCTCCTCAACCCTCCCCACAGGGCTGGCCACGGGGTTCCCCGACATCAGGCTGGTCAGGCCGGTCCCCCATGGCTGGGGACAGCCTGCGCAGGGCTCAGGAGCTGCTGGGACCTCCCGCCGTCCTCCCGCCGCCCTCCCACCCTCCCTCCCCCCAGCCCCCAGCTCAGCTCTCATCAGCTTCTCTGTTATCTGACCGAGGCCTATAACGACAGCAGGGCACGCCATGGATCCTTCCTGATGGAGAGGAGCTAAACAGCTTCACCCTCGTTATGTTTCACGTTAGAACTTTGGGGGGGGGCGGGGTTAGGTGTTCAAGCCAAAGGAGCCGGTGTATACTCCCCCGAGTCCCTGGACACGCGTGGGTGGCATTGCTCCAGGGAGGGGCGGTGGTGTGGGAAGTCATCCGAGGACCTGGTGCCATCACCACCTTCACCACCACCACATCATCCCCACCAGCACCACAGACTCCTCCAGGTTCATGGTACCATGCCAGTGATGACTCATTTGGCGAGGTCATGGCTTTCTTCAGCCATTCTCTTTGAGAATGTGGCTTTATTACGGAACCTGTGGCGCTCAGTCTTGCTGTCCTCAAGGACGGTGTGTCCCTAGGAATCCCCGCTCAAACCAGGAGCAGAGTTAGAAGACCCGCTCGCGGGCGCACACATGAACCTTGCGGGGGGACGGGTCTGCGGCTGTGCAGCCCCGTCAGGGCCGCTTCTGGCTCCTCACAGAGGCTCTGCCTTCCTTGGGCCTTGGCGAGGAGTGAATGGTAAAGTTCTGGTGTGCTCTGGAGAGAGCTGGCAGTCCTCTGTGTGGGAGAGAATGTCCCCGAGGCTGGGTGAGACTGGCCTGGCTGCATCTCCTCGGCGGAGGAATGACTGAGTGACTGCGGATCTGCCCTGCCCGGCATGGGTTCTGCGCTTCAGGTGAGACACTCTTCTTTCCAGATGATCAAGTGTCACCTGGGCACCTGAGTCAGGAGAAGAGGCTGCTTTAGGGTCTGAAGTACGTTAGTCCCACATCTCAAACTCAACCTTCATTTCAAAAAGGAATGACTGGCCAGATTGGAAGAGAAGCAGGGGTGAAGGGTGCGGGGCTGAGTAGGCGAGGCCTAGGCCGAGGGAGGCACCAGCCACATGCCTGGCCGCCCTGGCCTCCCGGGCCTCTGGGTATCTGATTTGTTCCTTCTGACATGAAGGGACTACTTTTTCTAGTTCCTGTTTAAACGCAAATATCCCTCAGGATAAATGGGGCCTTAAACCCTCGGCCTGCAGAAGCCTCGCAGGCCTGGGGATACAGATGGGAGTGTTTGGGCTGGTTGCTAGGCTGCCTTGGGGCCCTTGTAATTTTCAGCTAATTTGTTAATTCTCGAAACCCTCAATAAAGAAATAACGATCAGAAAATACAGTTATCAAATGGGTCAGGTCAGGGACTTCAGTATTGGATAGAAGGAACACTCATTCAGAGCTAGCTCTAGTGGTTCTAATCCCTAGGAAGCTAATCCAAGTTCCTTTTCTTTCATTTTGTGTTTTAATTTTTCTAGACAAGACTTCTTGATGTATTCTTGCTGGCCTCCAACTAGAGATCTTCCCATCTGCACCTGCCGCGTGCTGGCGTTACAGGCCTGTACCCTTATGCTCAGCAACATCCCTTGAAACCCACTGTCGTTGGCCTCACACTGCATTCACCAACGTTCGAGGGACTCTCAGGACCAGCTCTCACATTCTGCTGCCTCCTGAGAAGTGCTTGAAACTCTCAGTGGCCGGAAGTGCATCATGATTTTTACAAACCACTTCCGCAGATGAGTGAGAGGGGGCAGCAGAATCTGAGCTCCAGTGGTGAGGAAAGCCCGGGCTGCCTTCCTCCCTGGGAGCCTGCTTGGCTTGCCCTGTGCTGTAGGCAAGTCCTCCGGAGTCGGAGAGCCTCCCACCTGCACCTGAGGAGCGGAGGAGCCGCTCTTCCCAGGACTGCAGTGGGAGTTTCAGATAATGTGTGTGAAAGTGCCCCAGGCACTGCGGGGCTGGCAGAAGGGAGATGTTATTATTGGTAATTTACTGATGAAGAAACTGAGCTGCAGAGGTGAGTAAGTAGACAGTCACAGTAGAAAATAGCCAAGGTTCCTTTGAACTCTAGCAATGCTATCACAAAAGTGAGATTTGTCTGAGGTGATATTGGAAGGAAAAGACTTCTTAAAGGAAGTACATTTCCCAACACCTTCACAAACGGCCTGAATCCATACCCAACAGAAAAGGGCCACAGTCACTAAGCCACTGCTCTTCACCACTTCTCATTGTCCAGCTCTTCAACTCGTGTGTGTGTGTGTGTGTGTGTGTGTGTGTGTGTGTGTACTGGGGCTTGAACTTGGCCTTGAGCTCTCTTGGCATTTTCTCTTCACATCTGGTGCCACTTGAGCCACACCTCCAGCTGGCTTTGAACCAAGATCCTCAGATCTCAGACTCCTGAGTAGCTAGGATTACAGAGGTGCACTACCAGGATCAGATTTACATTTCTGAATTTTTCTCTTTTGAATATAGAAGTCACTTGCAGTAAGAAAAAAAAATGTTCATTCCAAAAAGTAAAGATCCTGGACACTCTGGAGCAGGCTCCTTAAGACCCAGAATGCCACAAAAACTACTTTGATCACAAAGGCATCCCCTTTAGGATTTGGTCACCTACACCTCAGTTCTGAGGTTCTTTGGAGCCAGGGGTGCACAGTGCTCACCCTTGGAGGGAGGATTAAGCTGGCTTGTGGCCCAAGTTCCAGACATAGCCGAGGGGCACGCAGGCAGGCCCAGGTTCCCTGTGACTTTGGTGGGTGACAGTAGGTGGCAGTGGGGAATGGGTGGCAGGTGGGTGACAAGTGGGTGATGGGTGGGTGACAGGAGGGTGACTGGATGACTGGGTGACAAGATTGGTAACAGGCGGGTGACAGTGGATGCCAGGCAGGTGACAGGTGGGTGAGGCGGTGACAGGTTGGTAACAGGCCGGTGACAGTGGGTGGCAGGCAGGTGACAGGTGGGTGAGAGGCGGTGACAGGTTGGTAACAGGCGGGTGACAGTGGGTGGCAGGCAGGTGACAGTGGATGACAGATTGGTAACAAGCAGGTGACAGTGGGTGATGGGTGGGTGACAGTGGATGACAGGTTGGTAACAGGCTGTTGACAGTGGGTGATGGGTGGGTGACAGGCGGGTGACAATGGGTGACAGGTGGGTGATGGGTGGGTGACAGTGGATGACAGGCAGGTAACAGGTAGGTGACAGGTGGGTGGCAGGCAGGTGACGGTGACAGTGGATGACAGGCAGGTGACAGCCAGGTGACAGTGGGTGACAGGTTGTAACAGGTGATGGGTGGCAGGTAGGTGACAGTGGGTGACAGGTGGGTGACAGGCAGGTGACAATGGGTGGCAGGCGGTGACAGTAGATGACAGGTTGGTAACAGGTGACAGCCAGGTGACAGTGGGTGACAGGTTGTAACAGGCAGGTGACAGTGGGTGGCAGGCGGTGACAGTGGGTGACAGGCGGTGAGTAATGGGTCTCAGGTCGCTGTGTGTTTTCAGGGCCTTTAGTGGCCTTGGTTCTCAGAAATGGGGCAGAAAACAGAAGCGCAAAGCGCAGCCAGACGCCGTAGGCGGGCGGCGGCGTCCTCGCAGTGTCCCCGTGGGAGGCTGGTGCGGGAACCGGGGAGCGGAGGGCCCAGGCCCACCGGGAGCTTGACAGCGCCCCCTGCCGGCGACGGCGCCCGCCCGCGCACGCGACCTCCGCGCCTCCCGCGGGCTGCAGCTCGGCCGCCCTCTGCTGGCCGGAGCGTGGAAGCACGCCGCCAGCGCCCTTGTCGGCGCCGGGACCGGCCTAGTGGTAAGGCCTGGCGGGCCTGGCCGCGGGGAGGGAAGGCTGCAGGGCCTGGGGGCAGCTGTGGGTTCAAAGTCTCAGCGCACGGGACCGGCCCGGGGCCGCCAGGTGGACACACGGATCTTCCAGGACCGGGTAGATGACAGGGACCGCCCGCTAAGCTGGCAGTGCCACCAGATGCCCCCGGGAAGGCACCTGCTCCGGAGGCCCACCGCAGAGCCTGCGGGCACGGGGCGCTGCTCCCTAACGAAGCCCCAAAGCGCCACCGATTCCCCCCAAAACGTATTAAATCGGATTCGAACTGGTGGTGCAAAATCAAGGTGACGGCAGGTCCCTGCCCACAGCCAGCCCAGCCCCGCGGACTGAACCCGGCTCAGAGCCCTGCGGACAGGGCCGGTCCCCGCGACGGCCTGGACCCGGGTGGGGCTGTGGTGGCGCCTGAACCCCTCCTCTCCTCGCTGGAGCGAACCGACTGTCCTGTTCACCCCAGCCTCCCTCCCGTGTCCCTGAGCTGCCCAGTGGTGCCTTGGAGCTCAGATGTGTGCGCAGTGAAGGCGAAGCCGTGCCTGATGGTGCCCGGCTGGCCGAGCGCCAGCGGGGCCTGCCCTCGGCGCGGCACTGCCTAGTAACTTCAGCTCCACATGCCCGCAGCTTGGGCAGGGTGTGTGTGTGTGTGTGTGTGTGTGTGTGTGTGTGTGTGTGTGTGTGTGTGTGTGTGTGTGTGTGTGTGTGTGTGTGTGTGTGTGTGTGTGTGTGTGTCAAGCTGCACAGTACATTGAGCACTACACACATTCTCCCACTAGTATGGCGTCAGGGGATTTCCATACTCATAGAGATGAAGGCAGGGGACCTGCATGGGGTCATCTGCGGGGTCATCTGCCGGGTCACCTGGGCTGTAAGCCTTTGGTGAGGCTGAAGGAGGCCTGGAGGGCTCAGCCAGGCTGGGAAGGTCTGGATGGAGGGGTCCCGTCCTCCTCCAGGGAGGACCGCCTGTGTGCACAGGTGGAGCCTGAGCATGAAGAACATTCCATTTTTGTTCCGGTGCACTCAATGCAGTGCAGCAGAGCATCTGACGAGGCTGCGACACGTGGCTGGAGAAGAGAGGAGGTTTGCAAAGGAGTGCTTAGGTTTAGGTTCCGGAAGGCCTGGGAATGTTTCCTGGAGCAGTGACTCAGGGTCAGACTTCCCAGGGACTCTGTCTGAGCTCCTGCAGCAGCTCCGGCCTCCCTCAGCTTGCAGGTGGATGCTGGACACAGCACATGAGTGGTCTTAGCACTGCAGACCAAGAGCCGCTGAGCACTTGGGCCGGAGCCAGTGATTTGGAAGTCGAGAGCCATAGGGAATAAAGTCATCCAGTGCGCAGGTCAGACAGCACGGGGCCTGGCGTCGCGCGGCCTGTCATGTGCTTGAGAGAGCTGGTTTTAATTTGGCTGCTTGAAGCGCAGGCACGGAATAGGGCCTCACACATTGAAACTGTAAGGAGGATATTAACCCAGGGGCCGAACTTTTCTAATAAGTCCTGCAGCCTCTGGGCTGACAAACCCCAGAAAAGCAGCTGACCCGCGGGGGTTGTCATGCGAGGTAATTAATGTGTGATGGCACTCGGCTCAGAATGATTTAGTAACTAGGGAGAAAGTAAGATAGGATGCCAAGGCTTACATTAGGGCACAAATTGGGGAGGTTGGGTAGCATTCTTGGTTTTTCCAGGGCACCTCGGGTTCGAGGGAAGTGGATGGCTGGTGGGCTTGTCTCATTTAGTCATGAACAATCCTGTGATGGGGGTGGCCATGGTCCCAAGACATTCCGTGGTGTCCCCGCTGACCTGATTCTCAGGGTGCAACTCCAACTCAGATTCTCTGGATCCAACACAAACCCTCTACTCCAGAAACAGGAAGGAGATGGGAAGAGGGATTCTGGAGGTCCAGTGAGAATCGCAAGGAATTTTGGGGTTTCCTGCAACAGGGAGAACAGACATGGTACTGGGAGAGGAAGAAGGTCACTTGAAGGTCACATGGAGGCCCGGTTTATGGAATCTTGATCTTACTGGTTTCTTCCTGTTCCTGCGAGGTGGCATTTAATTTTTAAATTGTTTGGTCATAGCACCAGGAGTTACAAAGCCCGCCTTCAAGACTCAGAAACTGGGGTCAGAGGCATGGCTCAGCTGGTAGAGTTCTAGCCAACGAGCAAATGCATCAGGTACCAAGTTCGAGACCTGGTCTCGGACCTAAAAAAAAAAAAAATTAAACGGAATTCTCATTTTTCTGTGAGTTTTCTTGAGCTTTGGTGACGGGAGCTTTGGTGATGGTCAGGTGAGGCTAATTCTGTTTCGTAAGGACCCCCAGCTCAGAGACCTCCAGTGGCACATCTGGAAAACAGGTGCAAGTGGCCGGCTGACATCGTGTTACCTTCAACCCCAGACAAACAGAGACCAGGCACCACGTGACCCCACCTCCCTGCCCCACTGCCCACGCTGCAGAAGACAGGATAATGGGCGGTGCCCACAAGTATGATAATCCCTCCTAACAAAAATCTTGGAGAAGGGATGACGAGCTCCCAACAAGTGAGCGAGAGCAAAGGTCCCTCAACAGAGGCCTCTCTTCATCTCTCATCAGAGTGCTAGGCCGCATCGTCCTTAGCCGTGCAAGGGTCTCTGGGATGGAAGTGGAAAGCCCTGGGGACGGCTGCCAAGGAGCTCGGCTGTGACGCCTCTCCCTCCATTTCTAGGCGTCTGGTTTTTGTTGCTCTGCAGTATGAGCTTTGCTAGAGGAGGCAAGGAAGCATCCAGAACCATCAGCAGAGGCGGTTGGAGTCACTCAAACGTCAGCATCCGCATCACCAGACTTGCCAGAGCCTCTTACAGAGCTGGGCACCGCTGGTATGGACCGTCAGATTCGAGCTGGCTTTTACCAACGTCTGTTGGTTGCAATGCATGGCGGAGCTGGAGGCTGAAGTCCCAAGCGTCAAAGATCCCCTCGGGCCTGCACACGTGGACTGCCACCCCACGCTGAGATGCCAGCGGCAACGTGAAGACTCATTTCTGGATGTTTCCGACGAGCAGGTCATAGTTGTGAGTGTGCCAAGTTTTCTGTTTGGCTGACCTGGCTTCTTAGCAGAGTCTGCTACTCTTCTGTCCTTACACACTTCCACACCTGCTTGCTTACGTCTTCCTAGTGCTCTTTTAAGTGCTCACGCCTCATCGCTGGTGACGAGGCAGAGGACCTGATCCAGCGGAGGTAACAAATAGAAATTAAGATCCTAAATCACTCCAAGACTGAAAGAATGCGCTTCCTGTTAACTGTGCTTTTCACCCCCTCCCTCCGCCCCCAATTATGTGAGTCATCTGCCACCAGGCGGAAGGTGCTTCTAGCCTCTTATGGTGTCCGTTTCCTGTCTCTGCTGGTGAGGAAAGCTCACAAAAATCACAGCCTCTGACAAGGAATCCTGGTAACACCAGCAGGGACTTCTATGCCGGCTACACCATATGGCAACTCTTGGCAGAAAGGAGAATCTCTTATGTGAACATTATGAAATACTATGAAAATACATAGTTTAAGCTGGGCCCTGGTGGATCATGCCTGTAATCCTAACCACTTAGGAGGATGAGGTCTGAGGATCATGGTTTGAAGCCAGCCAGGGCAGGAAAGTCTATGAGACTCTTATTTCCAATTAAGCAGTAGAGCAAGTGGTAGAGTGCTAGCCTTGAGCAAAAGAAGCTCAGGGACAGTGCTCAGGCCCTGAGTTCAAACCCCAGGACCAAAACAAAAGAAAAATGTATTTGAGTAACTTTCATGGGAAACTTAGGTATTTATTTATAGTTTACCTGTGCTTATCTCTTTTAAAGGAATAGATGAAAATGAAATGAAAATAAACATTGTTTTTGAATCAAACCTAGGAGAGATGGAATGTTGCCCCAAGTGGAACAGTTAAATTCAATGGATTTTAATTGCTTTCGTCCCCATGGACTCCCCTTCCCTGTAATTCCTTGTTTCCCCCTTAGGTTGCAATGATTAATTTGCAAGTTCAGTCCCACACCTTCGGTGAAGCTGAACAGAGGCTGACAGGCGAGATGCTTAGGTTCTTCCTTCCGACTGGCAGGCTGAGCCCTTCTCTAGTGAGCCTCTGGCAGCTTGAGTGAGGGGCGTGGAGTCTAGCCTGCCCTGACACGCTGCTGGGCCTTGACACGCAGGCCACCTACCCCTCCTGCTGCACCCCCACCCCCGCCCCGTTCCCTTCCCAGGATATGCTGGGATTGTATATTCTTGACTCTGAGAGAGACAGAAGCCCAGGGAAATGTCATTACAGATCAGCAATACCTTACTAGGATACATTATTTTTTCCTTGCAAGAATCCTGAATTCTTAGAAGCCGCCCCTCTCTGTGGCTTTCTCCAACAGCTTTTTGGGCTGGAGACTCTTAAGTGCAAAGATTTACACTCACGCAATGGAAGCCACATCCTTACCCAAAGCCTCCTTAATGTTGTCTTCCACAGGAAATGGAAATGGCTGTTATCCCTTCTCTAAAGCATTTCTAGTGCTCAGCCTCCATGAAATGGATTGCTTATGGGGAGATAATGTCTGTTCTATTCCTTTTTAAGTCTGTGAAAAATGTCATCCTGGTTAATAGGGTGATTAAAACTCTTTTATGCTCCAGGAGATAAATGTGATTATGTTTGTCATATTCTACCCAAGACAGAGACAGCTACGAAGACAAACTTGAAATTCCATAACACTTCCTCTCTTCCATATCCAGAACATTCAGAACTCAATACACAGATGGTACTTCACATAAAGAATAACATTATCTGCTACACATTTTTCCTTTCCATTAACCAATTTAACAATATGCCTCTGGTATAAAAGGAATAGACAGATGACTAAATCTTTCCAATATCTAGGTTCTCACTTTTAGTCATATTGCTTATTTTCTTCTTGCATTTTCATCTCTGTGCACTTTTTGCCTGTGGAATGTAACTAGAGTGTGCACGTATGTGGTGCGGGTTCTAGGAATGCGGCCCTGGCCCATCTTAGCCGGCAGGTACCCACATTTGGGCTCCTCTGTGGGAGACCCCTGCCCCCAAGGGCCGCACAAGCGAGTGTTCGTGCATTCCTCTGGCACACCCTCCTGTGAGCCACGGTGGTGCCAGGCCCCACGAGCACACAGCACACTCACCGTGGCCCCGAGCTCCCTACTAAGGTGGGCTGACATCAGCACAGGGGGCAGCAGATGATGCTACAGGCTCACGAGGCCATGAAAGTAATCTCTACCATTGAGCTTTCCAGGCAGGGCTCTGATCATCAATGACAGCTAATGATGATTTGTTCGCTTACCACTGCGGGAATTTCATTTCCTCCTAACCATGTGATGTGTTTAGGGTGGGGGGAGTCTTTGAACAATCAACAGGCATCCTGCACCTAAGGAAAATAGAAAGGGAGCCCTAAGGTAAATAGCTGTGGGGGTGCTGGTGCTGTTTTTCGGGGAAGACTGGCCACAGACACATGCCCTTCATTTAGTTCCGGCCTTTTCTTCATTGCACTCAAAAGCCGGAAATTGTTTCTTCACAGAAGTTTAAAATGAAGATAACTGAAGAGCTTTTGTCATTCCACACAGATAAATTTCTCAATGTTTTCCTTTGGTCTTGGATTTTGAACAGGGTAACTGTGAAAGCAGACACTGATTACACCTGTTTAATTAACAACACAATTTTAACAGGCTAGCATAGTCTAAAGAATGTTTCATTATGCATTTGACATTTCATTTAAAAAATTTCCCTTAGAACTAAAAGGTTTCACTGCAATAGAAATTTCAAATGCACTTTATTAAAATTGATTGCTGACTAATTAGAGCCTAGGCAATCCTGAAAAAACTGAACAACTGATGTTCAACCAGAGGGTATTTCTCTGGACATATTGACATACTCGCCTTTTAAAAATGTTAAAGTAAAAATAACTGTATGCAGACATTACTCTCCATCTGCTTCTGTAAGAGATCATGGAGACCCAGAGTCGTTGGGTACGTAAGTCAGAATTAGCTTCATCAAGAAGTTTATACCACTGGACACCAATGCCTCACGCCTTTATCCTAGCTGCTCAGCAGGCTGAGATCTGAGGATTACAGCTCAAAGCCAACCTGGGCAAAAAGGTCCGTAAAACTTTGATCTCCAATTAACCATCAAAAAGCCAGAAATGGAGTTGTAGAACACTAGCCTTGAGCAAAAAAGCTCAGGAACTGCTCCCATGAGCTGAGTTCAAGGCCCCTCCCCCCAAAAAAAAACCCAAGGGTGATACCAATAATTAATAGAGACCCAGTATTTAGGTGACTTTCTGTAAAAAAAATATTGAAGACAAGCCAGGCTTAGTAGCCCATGCTTTGTAGCTTCTTCATAGTCACAAAGGAGGCTGAGATTAGAAGATTGTGGTATTTTAATGTGATTTAAGACCTGCTTGTACAAAACGTTCACAGAAAAGCTGGGCATTGTGGTTCACACCTGTGAACCCAGGCACAGGGGGGAAGGTATACAGGACTGTACCCAGGCCAGTCCAGAAAAAAAAACACAACCCTATCTCCAACCAACCAACCCAAGAACAAAAAGGGCTGGAGGTACGGCTTAAGCAGTAGAGAGCCTGCCCGGTAAACACCATAGTCCCAAGTTTAAACCCAAGTAGTGACAAAACTGTCACCAAAACAGGTAACACTGCTTTCCTTCTAACAGTGAAGTCAAAACTATGAATTGTCAAGTCAGTGTTCAGGGAAGCAGAACCGATTTCTCAACAAAGTATTTTTTGTTGTCAAGACATTATTATGATGATTACTATTATTATTTCAGCCCACTGGTACCCTTTCAAGTTATTGTAATCAGGTGTTGGCTTTCTGTCTTAAGTATAGGAACTGAGGCCCTTCAGGTGAGACCAGCAGGTAAATGCGTGGAAGGTGTATGTCTGGGGCCAGCAGAAGCCACACCGACTTCCTGCTGACCAGCTTTCCCTAAGAACCTGCCACTCTGGAGACAGCTAATAACAGAAACCAGTCTTCTGAACTCTCAGTCCTACGCAGACAAGAAAGGCTCTTTAAAGGTATTACTACTGCTTAGAGATTTTCTATGGTACTTTTATTATCAACTTTTTTTCAGACATGGAAGCTGGTTTATTGTTATAAACTGAGTATTTCCTCTGGGATTCTCCTCCATCCAGGGAAGTTATCCCAGTGATGATTATTTTTATGTCATTTGGAGTTTAGGATCACGTTCCCTCCCCAATCACAGACACAGAGACAGACTGGCAGGCAGCTGGCCTGGCGATGGGAAGGCCATCCGTCCTGTGGGTGCACCGGCCATCTGCACGTGATCCGAGAAGGCACCCCAGTCCTTTCGCAGTCGTGTCCCAAAGCCACCCGTCCCGCAGCCATCATTTGGGAATTCATCCATGCTCTTCTCATTTAGATTTCAACGCTTCCTCCCACCCAACAGCTGAGTCGGAGTGCTTCGGGATTGTGGGAAATATCGATTGCATTTTACTTCGAAAGTCTTTCATCTAGAAGAAAAAAAAAATCAGTCATCAAATGTCAAAAGAAGGGAGAAATAGTGGAGGCCATTAGCAGCGGCACTGGGCTCACTGGAGAACAAGGAGTGAAAGGAATATGGATGAAAACAGGCCTGTGTTCTAGCTACTAAGACAGAACAAAGAATACCCCTCTTTTCTCCTTCCGAGTAGGAATCCATTAACTAAATGACAAAAACCATCACTGAAGTCTGCAAGGTAACGTGCCCTAAATCAACATCTCTCCCTACAGGTGTTTCCTGTCACAAGATTGGTGCGTTTTCACTGCCTTCTACAGAGGAACGGGGTGGGGGTGGTGGGTGTTCTATCAGCCTGAATCAAGATTACACTCAGGTAGTTCCAAGTTAGAATTTTAAAGCTAGAGGGAAAAAGAGAAGGAATTTAGTAGGGGTTTAATAAAGAACAAAGAAATGAGTAGCTGGGTGCTGGTGGCTCACATCTGTGATCCTAGCTACCCAGAAGATCTGAGGATCAAGGTTCAAAGCCAGCCCAGGCAGGAAGTCCATGAGACTCTCATTTTCAGCTAACCACCAGAAAAACTACCAGTAGAGATGTGGCTCAGTGGTAGAGTGCTAGCCTTGAAAGCAAAAAGAGCCCAGAGACAGCGCCCATGCCCTGAGTTCAAACTCCATGACTAGCAGATAACTTAGAATGTCCTTATGTGTCAGATAGTGGAAGAATCAACATGGGAGTCTGGGCAGCAGAAGCTGACTTGGCAGTGAGAAGCAGGGCAGAGGTGGGGCAGGGCGGGGGGGGGAGAGGGAGCGGGGAGCTTGCAGTGTGTGCAGCATGGGCAGGCTCTTGGTTCACCCCGGGTGCCCAGCCCATGAAAGGGCACGTCCGTACTGTAGAGTACCGAGTTGTGGGCAGGACCATCTCCTCAGACGGTGCTCGGTGCACCCTGCAGGTCCTCCTTCCTCCTCTGCCGTCCTCCTCGGAGGAGCCAGCTCAGAGGCAGCACGGTGTGACAAGTTCTGCTCATCAGCTGTGGTCTCCTCCTGAACACGCAGGCCATTTCACACACCGGTATGTGAGACGCAGCGAGGGTGTTTTCTGCTTGTTTTCTATGTAGACATTTATTTCACATTGTTTTCAAATTCCAGGGGTGCCATCTTGTTGGGGATTTAAAATCCTAGGCATGTGCCCAGTCTCTGTCTCCAGCATAGACTCTGGTGTGAGACAGAATTGTGTTCAGATCCCAGCCGCACTCTCTCAGTCATCGCGTGGGGGGAGGCGCTGCGTGCAGAGCTGGCGTGCAGTAGAGCGGGCATCATCAACATGCCGGTGTTCAAGGGCGGAGCTCAAGCATTACTTTATGTGTCACTTGGTGTGACTCTTCTGACACGAGGGACACAGTTATCCACCACACATATCCCAGCCATCTACAGGCTCTATACCTAGACGCCAAGGTTGAAGATACACACGAGGATGCACCTCTTCTCACCCTCTTCGCAGACCCTTAGCTTGTACTGTGATGGGCCGCCAAGACAGGCTAGACCCTGCGGCCCTGCTGTTTGCATTTGGTGAGGGGAAGGCACACGGATGCTCCGTGTCCAGGACAGGAACTGTTCTATCCCAGACACTAACCATGCACCTCTGTCGTGTAAGTACTAAGCACCTCTCACCAGGGTTTGCTGTGCACCACCTGGTTCTTTCCCTTTGGGTGTTGGGCTGAATGTCTGCTAGAACGTAGCCTAATGATGCCGTTTTCAAACTGGGAGTCAGGTGCATGACGTCTGCAGCATCTTTACCATTCTCTCTCTGTCATGCAGAACTTGGTAGAGCTGGTGGGAAGGAAGAAGGTGGGAAGCACAGGTGTGGGAAGCGGGGAGAGAGGGTGAGGAGAGGAGAGGGGTGAGGAGAGGAGAGGGGCGAGGAGAGGAGAGGGGCGAGGGGGCCTGCTCCTCTGTGCCCTGTGCGCCCGCGCCTCTCTTGTCCCTCTCATTTCCCTAGCCCTGCATTATTTACTTGTTCCCAGGGTCTTAAGCGGACCACTACAAGGAGTCACGCTGAAAGACAGCCAATCAGAAATACCTGGGCTTTGGAATAGGGAACAGTGTCTGAGGAAAAGTGAGATGAAGAACACCTTGCGCCTTGTCCTCTCACATTAAGCTATGGAAATGGAAACTCAAACATGTGTATTTTAAGTTATAAATGGAGCCCCAAGTTGCTTTAGATACGGATAATAAATGAAAAGCTTCCTTTTTCCCCCTTTATTAATTTCTGATATGTATTTCCAAAACGTTTTGATTGGGCTGGAGATGTAGCCCACGTGTGCTTGCCTAGCAAAGTGTGAGGCCCAATAATAGCACTCGCCCTGAAAAATCCAGAAGAAGGTATAATCAATGAGTCGGGCAAGAATTAAAAGTATTTCCTTGCCTAAATATGTCTTTCAGAAAGGATTCGGGGTTATGAAACACATGAAGTCTATGATCAAAAATCACAGCTTTTGCTATCTATTGTCCCTCGGTCATATGCTCCAAAAGTGTGGTGAGGACAGAGCAGGCCAGAGCAGTGTCCACAGCAGCTCTGAAGCCCTTCTAAGCCCTGGAATCTCTTCCCTGCAATTCTCTCCTCGTTCCCGTGACCAGGGGCCACTTTCCCAAGCTCTGATGGTAAGGTGATTCCATTATGTCTCTACCTGCAGAAGATCCTTACAGCACCAATTCTAACAACAGGCAGTTATTGGAACCAAGAGCTGGGTTTTGAAATGTTTTCCCTTGACTTCTGCTTCCTCACTTGCAGGCAAGGGACTCTTGCCAGCCTTGCTGCAGGACCTACTGAGGGAAAAGCCTCGCGTGTGACATGTTCATGACCACAGACAGTGCCAATGGCAAAATGTCAAGATGATGGTAATTTAGCCATAAACGAATTACTAATACCAGGAGATAAAACGTACGGTAAGGATACAAAAGCCTTACTCAAACAAGAATAATCATGTCCATTATTTGGATAGGTATGTATCAAGCGCTGGATAAAGCTAGGTGCTATTATTTAATCTTCACAATTCTATATGGCAGAAATTACAACCACTTTTACGTACAAGAAACCAGAGTTCAGAGAGGTAAACGTGTCCTCAGTGATGTGGCTTCTAACTACTACTGCCTGGCTGATGTCCAGTACTGCCCTTCAGCCACACTGAAGCAACTTTTACCCATGTTCCAGTTTTCCCTGAAAAGTACTTCAAAAGCTTATAATGTAGTTGGGTATCATGGCTTAAATCTAGAATCCCAGCTACTAGGGAAGTAAAGATTAAGAGGAATTACCATTCCAGACAAGTCAAGGCATAAACCTTTGAGACTCCATTTCTTTTTTGTTTTGTTTGTGGATCCGGTCGTGGGGCCTGAACTCTGGGCCTGGGCGCTGTCCCTCAGCTCTTCAGCTCAAGGCTAGCGCTCTACCACATGAGCTACAGCACCACTTCCGGCTTTTTTCTTTTTGCTTATGTGGAGCTGAGGAATTGAACACAGGGCCTCATGCATGCAAGGCAAGCGCTCTACCACTGAGCCACCTTCCCAGCCCCTGAGACTCCATTTCAATGCATGCCTGGGCATGGTAGCATGCACCTGTCATTCCCAGCAACACAGGCAAGTGCAAATAGGAGGCTCATAGCCCAGGCCAGCCTGACCACAAAAATGAGGCTCTCCTCTCCCCCAAAATATCCAAGGCAGGGCTGAGAAGGTGGCTCAGTGGTAGAGCACTTGCCTTGCATGCCTGAGGCCCTGGGTTCAATTCCTCAGCACCACATAAGCAAAAAGAAAAAAGCTGGAAGTGGCGCTGTGGCTCAAGCGGTAGAGCGCTAGCCTTGAACTGAAGAGCTGAGGAACAGTGCCTAGGCCCATAGTTCAGGCCCCACGACCGGACCCCCCCCCCCAAAAAAAAAATATCCAAGGCAAAAAGGGGCTGGAGATGTGGTTCAAGCGGTAGAGCACCTACCTTGCAAGTACAAGGTCCTGGGTTCAATCCCTAGTACCACCAAAAAAAGGAAAAAAAGCATGTATGCCTGTTGTAATGGTGGATATTTTGAACGATACAACAGGGACATTACTACTGTAATCTACTAGAGAATTACCCTTTTTGCCTTCTTTTGAAGTTAAGCAACTATGTGACCAGTGAATGGGAACAAAAGAAATGCCACCTCTGGGCTCCAATGGCAGGAGATCAGGAGTTGCTCTCCTCCCTTCCCACTGCAATCCTGAGTCCATGTTGCCCCGGAGGTGGCTGGGCAGAGCACACTGAGGTGCTGAGCCAGCACTTGGAGGAGACCTGCTGAAACCCACAGTGGATTCGACTCAAGGAAGGAGGAAACCCTTGATTTTAGGAGACAGATTTGGAGATTTTTTTGGTTTACTGCAGCGTTAATCATCTATCCTGGCAGTCACGTGATAAAGAGAATTAGAAAACAGACACAATGCATGCTCGGATGCCCTTCACTAATAGTTTAATTTGGCTAAGACACGGTTGAGTAAGAGGGCATCTCCTAACTGTCTAAAAGCCTCTCACCAGCACCGGCATCAACGGACTCACCTCCCTTCCCACTTTGAGGAATGCAGCACACCAGCTGGCCCCTTATGACACTGCTTCCTGGAGAGTCAGACCAAAGCTAGATATTTTTAATGAATACTCTGGGAGGTATGAAGAGCATGAAAAGGGCCATTATTTATGGCTTAGAGAACAGAATGTTGATATTCACAAGGATCCAAAGTAAAATGTTAGAAAACCCACTATTTAAAAATCCAGCAGCATTAGGAAGGCAATGAATTCTTAAATGTCAGCTTCCCATCTTGTAAGTGATCAATGCGATTAAGAATACACAAAGCGCCGGGCGCTGGTGGCTCACGCCTGTAATCCTAGCTACTCAGGAGGCTGAGATCTGAGGATCGAGGTTCAAAGCCAGCCCGGGCAAGAGAGACCGTGAGACTCCTATCTCCAATAAACCACCAGAAAACCGGAAGTGGCGCTGTAGCTCAAGTGGTAGAGCGCTCGCCTTGAGCTGAAGAGCTGAGGGACAACGCCCAGGCCCAGAGTTCAAGCCCCACGACCGACAAAAAAAAAAAAAAAAAAAAAAAGAATACACAAAGCATCTTCTTTACTTTCTCCTGAATTCTTACTGCATTGCACCCATAAAGTCTAGAATTTCTAGTGAAGCTCATTGATTTAGGAATAAAAAGCAAACATGTAATCTTGGAAATACAATTCCAGAAGCATTCGTTCAAATGGCCAGCTCTTAAGACAGTGATGAACAGCAAGGCAAGAGTCTTTTCCTCACATGATTGAAGCTGAGCATTGGGGATGGTCCCAGAGCTTCTCTGGGCCAGGGTCCCACTAATACTGCTAAGACCCAGCCCAAGGACGATTTATAACATGCATTTTGATTTAACCTTAGCAATAGGCCAGGTTTTCAGCCCTAGAATGCTTTCGCATCAATGTTGGTGATTGCGAAGCTCAAGGATGGTTCCTTTCCCTGCCAAATCAATTAACAGTATCTATACCACTCCTGTCAGAGCCTTTTCTGGGAGCTAGCTACTTTACAGCATTCAGTATTTTCTGAGAGCTGCAATCTGATCACTATTATTTTCATGTTAACCTAATTATCCTGCTCCACAGGCAACACACACACACACACACACACACACACAGACAGACACACACACACACACACACACACACACACACACACACGCACACACACACACACACTGCACGCACACACACACACACACACACACACACACACACACAGACACACACACACACACACACACACAGACACACACACACACACACACACACAGACACAGACACACACACACACACACACACACACACACACACAGACACACACACACACACACACACGCACACACACACACACACACACACACACACACTGCACGCAGCAGCAGGCAGCCCCCATGTCACTATTTTTTTTTTAGTGGTCCAACTCATAGAGGAATAAGAGAAGCCTAAAGACAGATCGGTTACAAAACGTGCTTCTGTGTGTACATACTTTTATTTCTGTATTTTCGAAATTACAACTTTTGAAATTGCGGGTAAGTCAGCGAGAACGAACGGGCACACACTCACGTGCTAGTGAAGAGAATCAGAACTTTGAGAAACCAACCAACACCAACATCTTTCTTACTTTTGGACTACGTGGCAACTACATACATTGTGAAGGCGAACACTGGCGCGTCCAGCACCAGCAAAACCTATTCTTTGCCGCAGTCACCGAGGAACTGTGGAAAGTCCTATCCAGTATCTATATGCTACCTAAAAGAATCCAAGGGCCATCAACAGGGCGGCTCTCCACCGGCGTGCGGGGCTGCGGGCCGGCTCCGGCTCGCCTGGAGGGCTGGGCGCCCTCAGATCTTGAGCTCCTTCTGAATGCCCCACAGCGTCTCGGCGCTCTTCTTCAGGCGGGCCTCCTCGTCGCGCGAGAGCTTGACGCGGACCAGGTCGGCGATGCCGTTCTCGCCCAGCACGCACGGCACGCTCAGGAACACCTCCTCCTGGATCCCGTAGAGGCCCTTGGCCACGGTGGACACGGGGTGCGTCCTCCGCAGGTTGCGCAGGATGCTCTCCGTGATGTCGGCCACCGAGAAGCCGATGGCCCAGTTGGTGTAGCCCTTCATCTTGATGATCTGGTAGGCGCTGGCGATCACGTCCTTGTGGATCTTCTCCCAGTGCTCGGGGTCCTGGTTGCCGCCGAGGCCCGGGTTCAGCTCCCGCAGCGGGACGCCCGCCACGTTGACGCCGCTCCACACGGGCACGCTCGAGTCGCCGTGCTCGCCCAGGACCCAGCCGTGGCAGCTCTCTGAGTGGATGCCCAGCTTCTGCCCGATGAAGAAGCGGAAGCGCGCCGTGTCCAGGTTGCAGCCGCTGCCGATGACGCGGGCCGGGGGCAGGGCGCTCAACTTCCAGGCCACGTAGGTCAGCACGTCCACCGGGTTGGTGACCACGATCATCTTGCAGCGCGGGCTGTGCTGCACCACGCCGGGGATCACCGACTTGAAGATGGCCACGTTCCGCTGCACCAGGTTCAGGCGCGACTCGCCCTTGGCCTGGCGCGCGCCGGCCGTGACGATCACCAGGCTGGAGTTGGCGGTGACGCCCAGGTCCGTGCTGCACACCACGGTGGGCATCTTCAGGAACGTGCTGCCGTGCTGCAGGTCCATCGTCTCGCCGCGCAGGAGGTCCTCGTTCACGTCCACCAGCGCCAGCTCGTCGCTCAGCCCCTTCAGCAGCAGGCTGACGGCGCACGCCATGCCCACCGACCCCGTGCCGATCACCGACACCTTGTTGTGCGCCGCCGGCTTCTCCGAGGCCACCGGCTTCAGGAGCTCCGACTTCACCGTGGCCATGCTGGCCGCCGGCGTCGGCAGCCACCAGGGCCCGCGGGGCGGCACCGCCCGCCAGGCCCACACGGCCCTCCGGCTGGCACGCAAGGCTCCCGCAGCCCAGCTCATGGCGGCCCTCTAGGGACGCGGAGGAGAAGTTGGCTGCCGGCCGGACACCGGGAAGGGAAGCCTTGACCGTTGGACGCTGCTGCCGGACAGTTGCAGGTAGCAGTGCAGGCCCCACCCTCACTTCCTACTGCGGCTGCGCAGGCCCCGCAGGCCCCGCCCCCAGGCAGAGATCGCAGGGTACGCCCCGCCCCTGCCCCGCCCATGTCCCCACTCCCGCCCATGCCCCGCCCATGCCCCCCCCCCGCAGGCCCCTGGGGGCCCCCAGTGCTGGAGTTAGGGCTTTAGGGACTCCCATCCTCCCCGACGTTTTCAGTGTGCGTCCTAAGTGCTTCTGTCGACACTAGAAAATGGCCTCCTTTCTCTGGGAAGCCCTGTGGCTGCGTCCCCAAACACACCTTGTCACAGAAGGGCGGCCACGCAGCCCCCAGTCAAATGCTGGCATCTTTGGGACGTTCCTAAAATGGCAAGTTCTAACCAAAGCGGGATGAGACTGCTCAGTGCTCCGCGGCCGCAGATCTCCCCTGCACTCCCCCAGCAGTCCCGTGGGCTAATGTCCCATTTCTGAAGAGATGGGCCCTTCACACCTAATGAAATGCACAGCCTGATAAGCGCAATACACTGCAAAAGCCTCATAAAAACAATGGCACTCTCTCTCCACTTAGGAGCAATTCTGAGCAGGTCGCGATGGCTGGAGGCACTTCCTGTCTACCGGTCCGGAGCGGGGCTCTGGGTTACCCGCAGCACTTTCATACTCCAAGAAAAGATTTCAAGTTTCGGATACTGAATAATTTGTGGTCAGGACTTGAAAAGCTATTCTCATTCCTCCTGCCACTGAAATGCAGCCCAGGAAGAGAAGAACGAGAAGCAAAGCAGATGATGATGGGTGAGGAGAGTGGCCCTTTAGCCAGGTTCCTGCAAGTCTGTTTCAGTGTGATTTGTGGGCTACATTTCCATGTTTTCCAGCCAGAATGACGAAGTTCTATCTGGATGGTACTGCGCTACAAGGTGACATACAAAAGCGTAAGAGCTCCCACACAAATGCATTCTCTCTATACAGGCAATCAGATTTATGGGGGCCATTTGTTAAACTAAACACTGGATTTTTTAAAAAAATGACCATTTTGCTAAATAGTGGCCAACATATTGGAGGGATCCTTTAAAGGAACCAATAGAATTTAAACAGCTGTCACTTTTATTCCATTCCTCACTTGAAATGTGTTTGCTTATGGTGGTACTGGTTTGAATGCAGGCTTTGGCAAGTGTTCTACCATTTGGGCCAAACCTCCATCCCTTCTTGCCTTTAGGTTTAAAGTCTTGTGCTTTTTGACCAGGCTGGTCAAAAGTTTTGTCCCCACTTTTTCAGTAGCTGGGATTATAGTGTGACAACCACATTCAGCTTGTTTGTTGAGATGGAGTCTCACTAACTTTTTGCCCAGACTGGTATTGAGCCTTGGGCCTCCCAATCTCTTACCTCTCTCAAGTGGCTAAAATTACATGCATGTGCTACTGCACACAGTCCCTTACTTAAAATATTTTAACCTGATAACTATTGCCTCTTCCTACAATGATTCCTTTGACTAGTCAAATCATTTCCCAGGATAACTGCTCTTGAGCATGAATTCAAGGACATAAAGACTCTTAGCTGGAAGGCTTCTTCCTAGACTTTGAACCTCTTCAGCAAGACAAGCTCTATGATAGCTGCCTCTTCAGTTTTTTTTTCCTTTAGCCACAACTAAATCAATTTTGAGGGAGGGGAAAATAACACTTCTCTGAGATAAAAATACTCCAAACAAAGCATCCTCTTTTGTTTACAGTAAGTCTCAAGAAGGAAAGCACTAAGGAAGATGAGGTACACCTGACCTCCGGGGAAGAGGCAGGTCTACACAGAGATGTGGGAAGCCAAGCTCCCTGATGCATTCTCTCTTTGGTGTCTCATTATTCCTTCTCACTCCAATACAGCTCAAATCCAAAACGCAGTGTCATGTTACCGATGATGGCAGATTACACCTTAATACTTGTGGCCAGGCCACTTAGAGGGAGGAAGCAGGAAAGCAAGACTGTATCAAGAATGGCTACCAGAAAGTCAGTCTATTCTTTCTACCTGGACTTTCAAGCCAGAGATCCTGTCCTCCTTTTCCACTATCTTATCTCCTTACAAATCTTTGCCAGTCCTCCAAGTGGAACCGATCCTTAAAGTCCTCCGTCACCACTGCACTCTGCATGATAGGACTCTCCACAAGGTAAGACACACCTGTGTCTCCTAACTTCCCTCACATCCCTACCCTCTAGACAGAGTCGGCAGAGGAGGATGAGTAAAACAGTAACGACGGGCCTGCGAGGGCGGCAGTGAGGGGCGGCGGTGCTAGAGAGGCGGCACAAGCACAGCTACCGCTCTCACAGCAGAGGGAGCAGAGCAGGTGGGTGCTGCCCACTGAGGGGTTTTCTTGGTTTTTCCTTCACGGAGGTACTGTGGCTTGAACTCAGGGCCTTATGCTTGCTAGGGTGCCCTGGTAACTTTGACCTCTCAATTTCCACCTCCTGAGTAGTTGGCATTATAGACATGAACCACCATTCTTGGCCTAAGTTACCCTAGCTGTTCTCTGTGATCAGATGAATATGCTGTAGGCCAAAAAAACAAAAAAAACTTTACTCAATCCCACCCTCCTTATATTTGATTTTAGAGAATAGTCCATTTTCTAATATTCTGATAGGCAATACTGATATTTCTACACAATTCTATTGGCATACCTATTAGTTTTGTTTCTGTCTGTCACCAAACGGCTCGTCCACACTCGGGTTTAGTGCCTCTCCCCAGCTCCAGGTCAAGCAGGCAGAGCACAATGGAGCGGGAAGTGGGGGTAGAGATGCACTTGAACTTGCTGACTGGTGCACAGTGCTACTTCTAATTCATTTGAAAATGATTCCAGGAAAATTCTCAATCCTGAACTGTCTGAAGGCCCAAGAAGGTGACCAGTGAAACCACATCAGCTAGATGGTGATGACTCAGTTCTGAGAGGTCTCGGAAGCATTGTTGAGAAGAAGCAGTGGGCGAAGCTGAGGAGAGATCAGAGTAAAAACCTGAAGCTGCTTCGGGGCAGAGCTGGCAGAGACCTTCCGAAGCACTGGGATTAGATTAGATTGGATTAGGCCCAGGCATACTGGGGAGGAGTTCAGCCACTTTTCAGACTTCTCTGGCAGAGTCCTCTAGCATAACTACCATTTGCCAAGAAACTCAGATTTTGTTTTAACCAATGAACTGAGCTAGTGAAAAATACCTGACACTTTAAAGTCTAGTTCCCTTCTTTGGTATTTTAAAAGTTAAATACACATAAGCTTTTCCTCAAGTTTACTTACAGAAAGCCTAGCAGTCACTCTACAATGCTGATGCAGTTGCGGTGAATACGTAAAAATGATAGAGGAATAAGCATACCCATAAAGGTTGTACCAGAATATTGGTACAACTAAAATTAGCACTAATCAAAGGAAAGAAACTCAAAAGGTCTCAGGCCTCTTAAACAAGTATTTGCTTACAAACTATACTTAAAAGATAGATACTGGTGTTTTGTTTGTTGTTGTTAAAAAAAAAAGAAGTATGGCTCCTGAGAAGCTCTGAGCAGCCAAGGAGCAGGGCATTGAGCCTCCAGTCACAGTGGTTTTCATACAAGCCTTCACAGCAGCAGAGACATGGGAGAGACACAAATTCTTAAGGAGATTATTCCCCAGACTGGCCAAAATATCAGAGTAATATCAGCCACTAAAGATCAGCCATTGATGGCCAGGATCTCATATGCCTTGTTATCTTCCACATAAACTTTATTCAGCAGTACTTTAAAATATACCTTGGTACCACAGTAACATCTGTCTTTAGGACAAATGTCTAAATCAAGAAAAATTCAATGATGTGTGCCTGTGGGTTCATTAGGATATTTAATAGTGAAACATTAGTCCAACTAGTCCCACTGCCAGGAGATTGACTTGGATTACAATATGTAATGGAGTACCTTGTAGTCATTAAATATGACTAAGATTTACATACTCTGATAGGCAAAGATATCTCTGCAATTGTTCATCAAGAAAATATTCCAGAGTAGCATGCCCTGCACAAAGCATAGCTAACATAGGAAATCACTGCTATTAACAACACTGGGACCTAAGGATCCAGACTCCAAACCAGCCTGAGCAGACAAGTCCATGAGACTTATCTCCAGTTAACTCACAAAAAGCCACAAGGACATGTGGCTCAAGTGGTGGAGCCTTGTAGGGAGAAGCGAAGCAAGAGCGTGAGGCCCTGAGTTCAAGCCATGGATAAATAAAAGACGAAGAAGAAAAAAAGATAGGTCCCAAGGCTGGGTTTGGTGGTCCATGCCTGTAATCCCAGTAACATGGGAAGCAAGGTAGGAGGTTTGCTGTAGGACACCAGCCCTGGCAAAGTCAGTTCAAGACCCTATCTGAAAACACACACACAGAAAAACTGAAAGCAAAAGGAATGAGGGTGTGGCTTAACTGGTAGAGCACTAGGAAGCAAGTAAGACACCTATAGTATGATTCCCAGAATGGCAAAAAGAAGTTCAAAAACTCCACTTATTAAATTCCCTAGATAATTTAAAGTAAATAGAAATAACTAAGAACATTTTCATTTGTGGTTTTTATCGTGACTGAGGTTTCAGCTATTAGGAGAGCAACAGCTATAAATTATACTCATAATTATACTCAGCTATAAGTTCATACTCATACTGTATCAACCATCAGTAACATCTTTTATACAAGCCACAGGGGAAGGAGCAGCAGTGACTCTACCAGTCTTCTGAGATGACAGGGCCTAGCACCAGGCCAGGCAGAGCCCAGACCGCCTCCTACAAAGCAGCAGTCCTACCAACCCGCAAAGATCAGGATACCCGATGTCCCTCTTCTAAGAGAAGACACACAAAACGTCTGGCCATAAACAAGCTAAACCTCTTCACAAGTCCTTCACCCACCCACCTGCAAGAAAAGAGATGTAAGTCACGGCTCTTGAGCAACAGGTGGATAACAGTAAGTGAATGAGTTCTTCTTTCCTTCCATAATCAAGGAATTGTCCGTTAATACCACTGTAGTGACTTAGCATATTTATCTCAGTTATTTTCTAAATCTATCACACTGACCTGGTCTCCCAGGATCACATCCTGATTTAGAGGACCAGGGAGACTGTCTTATTTATTTATTTTTTTAACACAGGTAAGTTACTGTGATAAAATCCATGCTACCTCAATCATACTAAAATTCCCTAATTCAAGTAATGGAGCACTTGAGCTGTGCATCTAGCAGAGGTGACAAGGTCACTGGTGGAGGCTGAACTTGTTCTGGCTTCTGCATGGTGGTACTAACAGGCTGGGAGGGGCCACCTTCAATCCTAGGCAGACTTAGTGCTTTGGTCAGCCAATGAGACAGCTTCCACTAACCTCAGACTAAATGACATACCACTGCATAAAACACAGATGTCTGTTTATATTTGGTGTAATATGGGTATTCTCTGTGAAATGAAATTTCATAATAGGATTTACAGAATATAGCCAAAATGTTTAAGAAATCAAAGCACTGCGATTTAAGCATTTTTAGCATGTTCCTTTTTAGGCCAGCAGATGTAGCTGTGAATTAACTAAGAAACAGAAGCATTTTTGTCAGGCTGCTTGAAGTGAGCCATTAGATGGCACTCTTTTTTTTCTTTTTCTTTCTCCTCTTTCTTTTCTTCTTTCTTCCATTCTCTCCCTCTCCCTCTCCCTCTCTCTTTCTCTTTCTCTCTCTCTCTCTCCTTCCCTCCTTCCCTCCCTCCCTTTCTAATCAGGTTAATAGCATAGATTTACCACAATCTAAGATTTGACACTGAAGTTGATTTTAATTTACCAGCATTTATCTAGAGATGACTATCACATCTGTTCACTGGGTGCATACACTTGGACCACTCCAGCTCATAAATATTAAAAGATGAAACATTTTTAAAGTTACTACTTTTAAACATTTTAAAGTAACTGCTTTTTCTGTAATTGGGACCCCTGTCTTATCACTGCCTGGCTAACTGTAGACCCACACATGACTTCTGAATTAACAAATTACTGAACACTATTTTTTTTAAGTGTGTTTAAAAAGACCTGAGTGGGTTCATTTTTCTGAGAGATCTCAGATGTGGATGAAACTGATATGTAATATCTATGTACAGGCAGAGTGCGTGCCTGCTCTTGATTTAGACATGAAGATGCATGAAAAGATTCATGTATTCAGTAGTGCTGAGTCAGAAACTAGTTTTCCTCTAAGAACACTTTATTTAGGTAATATCTTTAGGGCCATCAAAGATATCTGTGTTGTAGGACTAAAATATCAGTCTAGCTCATCAAACAATTCTCAAGTGTATAATAATCTAATTTTGCCTATGAAAATTTAGATTAATTCTTTTTTTTGGGGGGGGGTGCTGGTCCTGGAGCTTGAACTCAAGGCCTTGAGTGCTATTCCTTAGCATTTTGTGCTCAAGGCTAGCATTCTATCACTCTCTGAGCCATAGCTCCATTTCCAGCTTTTTGGTGGTTAATTAGAGATGAGAGTCTCATGGACTTTCCTGCCTGGGGTGGCTTTGAACCTTGATTCTCAGATTTCAGCCTCCTGGATAGCTAGAATTACAGGTGTGACCACTGATGCCTGGCAACTGATTTATTCTTACATAAAAAAATGATTCATATTTTTTTATACCGTGAAATTCTACTTCACTTATGACTGGCAGGAAAACACTGAAAACACTGGCTACCAATGCCAAACCACCTACAGTGCTCACTGGCTGTCACTTCCACAGAAGCAAGCTGCACAGCTTTATTACTAAGCGTTCAATGCGTCCTGCCCTTGCAGATAGCATTCCAGTCAGGTATATTTTGTGAATTCTTAGGCAGCTGTATTTTACCTTATTTTTCAGTATCCATTAATAAAAACAAAGTCTTGCATAATTTTAAAGTAATTCCATTAAAGTAATAAGGCTAAGAAACGTAAGAAAGTAAAATAATTTCACCCACATTTCCCGTTATTTGTCACATACTTCCATCTACTCCTTTAATCCCCATCACAATGTACAAGTAAATTCAGAAAAGCCCAGGGCATACAAATCAGACTGGATTTAGTATAAGACTCTGCCACAGTTATAAAGCTGTGATTCTAGACAACTGACTTCTCTGATTTGCAATTTCCTCACTTATAAAATGTATCTTCTAGTCTGCTGTATCTCAAATGTCTGATACAAAGGCCTGTAATACGAGAAACACTGAGCTAGTAGCAACAATTCAAAAAAATCTTTGGTGGAGCTGGGTGTCAGGCTCTCATACCAATCCTAACTAATCAGGAAGGTGACAGGATTCTGGTTCAGAACCCCCCTGGGAAGACAAATCTGAATTTCCAACTAACCAGTGAAAAGCCATAAGTGGAGATATGGCTCAAGTTGGAACAGCACCAGCTATAAGTGAAAAAACCTAGCCAGAGCACACAAAAGTTGGAGCCCTGGTATAAGAACAAAACAAAATAAGAAAATGTTTAAATCAAGGGAGGCATGGTAGCCTGAGCTGGTCACTGTAGCTACAATGAGATATGGAGGTCAGGGATCTCCATGCCAGCCTGGGCATAAAAATTCTCAAGATTCCATCTTACTCCATAGCTGGGCACTGTGGAGCATGCCAGTTAGTACCAGTGACGAGGGAACTGTGAGGCCCTGACTTCAATATTCAATACCCAATACCAAAAATATGTGTCCAGACATAAACACACACTATCAACCTATTTATACATATATATCCAGACATACATGCACATATACTTTCAGACTCTTGGGATTTTTCCAACAATATGCAAAAATTCCCCACACAACTGACTTAATTCATTACAGAATGCTTTAACTATTTTACAAGGATGTTTATATGAATGTCAAACAGCATACAAAGCTGTTCCAAAATAACAATTTTATCAAACAAGTAGAAAATTAACACAGAAAAAAAAGAAAATTAACACAGAATGAACGCTAGCTATGAATTAGTCATTAAGTATTTGAAAAACTTAAACCAGTTCTGTGTGACTTACCAGTTCATGGGAAGTTGCTACAATCTGGTGAGAATTCAGTCACATTCACTGTTATTACAGCCTAAGACAGAGACCAAACTGCGAATTTGAAAACCAGGAAATTTAGACAGCAGGAAATAAAATTCCAAGACTGTAGTTAGTTACTTACATTGTGAACGCCTAAACTCTTCCAGACTGCCCAGCTGATCACACCAACCCCACACCAGGCGCAAAGGGAGCCCCAGCCCAGGGCCCGCAAGGCCAGGGAGGACCCGCTCTCTGGCAAGGCAGCTGTGCCCATACTGCCCTGAAATGAACACAGAAAGGCGTGGGTAAGACAGTCAGCTCAGAAAGGATAGACACGCTGCCTGGGCTGGATTTGAACCTGGATCCTCAGATCTCAGCCTCTTAAGTAAGCTAGGATTCCAAGTGAGAGCCACCAATAGCCAAGTAGAAAGCATTCTTATCTGACACAATTTTTATTTCTTCGACAACTTTTTATAATATGTAAAATGCATTTTTGTCAGAAGTTATAGCTGATTCAAAGATAAATGACAAGTTGCCCTTTTTATCTACTGATTTTCAGAAATGGGTTTTGAAATCACTTAGTTATCTGATTTAAGTTTTGCCACGCGTTAATAAAGTAAGAACATGGCTGGTCTTGGTGGTTCATGCCTGTAATCCCAGCTACTTGGAACTCAATGCAGGAGGATATCTTGAACTCATGGTCAGTCGAGATAAAATTAACAGAGACTCTATCTCAAAAACATAGTTCTACAAAAAGGACTAGAGGGTTGGCTTAAAAGGTAGAACACTTGGGCTGGGAAGGGGCTCAGTGGTAGAGTGCTTGCCTTGCCTGCATGAGGCCTTGGGTTCAATTCCCCAGCACCACAGAAGCAGAAAAAGCTGGAAGTGGCACTTTGGCTCAAGTGGTAGAGTACTAGCCTTGAGCTGAAGAGCTGAGGGACAGTGCCAAGGCCCAGGGTTCAGGCCCCATGATTGGCAAAAAAAGAAAAAAAAAAAAAAGAGGTAGAGCACTTGTCTAAGGTGTGGGTGGCTCCAGTACTAGGAGTGAAAAAGTAGGATCACAGATAAGTAAACTCTGTGTATATACATTAATCCTGTATTTTCTTCAGTTTTTCTATGACCAAATAGATATACAATGCGCACATAAGTTTCACTGATAGCACCTGAGTATCAAATAGTTTTTTTTAATTAAGCTGATGTGTGAAAAGTACTATTTTAAACAAAAATTTTGGAAGGCTGAGGAATTTAGCTCAATGGTGAAGCATCTGCCTAGCATATGCTGGCCCTGGGTTCAACCCCCCACAACCATAAAGAAATAAATACAATCTTGACCATTTTAACAGATCAACCAAATAATTTTTTTTTTGTCAGACATGGGGCTTGAACTCTGCCTGGGAACTGTCCCTCAGCTCTTCAGCTCAAGGCAAGCACTTTACCACTTGAGCCACAACGCCATTTCTGGTTTTCTGGTGATTAATTGGAGGTAAGAGTCTCACAGACTTTCCTGCCCCAGGCTGGCTTTGAACTGTGATCCTCAGATCTCAGCTTCCAGAGTAGCTAGGATTACAGGTGTGAGCCACCAGCACCTGGCTAAGAAATTTGAAAGTGAATTATCTTGCTACCTTCTTCTATATCTTCCTCTTTCTGTTTATTTAAGAGATTACAAAGACAAATTTTATGCTTGTTCAGCACATTTCAAATCCCAGTCTTCTAGGAAGTGGCGCTGTGGCTCAAGCAGTAGAGTGCTCACCTTGACAAAAAAAAAAAAAAGAATATTCAAATCCCAGCCTTCTAGTTGAAGACTCAACAAAGACAATGAAAATAAAATGCTTCACTAAGGAGATGATTCAGCGCCTTAAACCGAAGTACTGTGGGCAGCGCCCAACTGAAAAGTTGGTTGGTCTAAAGTCCTTTCGTGTGGGCTGTCATTTGAATCTTTATAGTTAATATTTAGACACCAGACAATTGTTTAAATGACTATACTGTTGAAAGTGGTATTATTTATTCCTGGGAGGAGGGGAAGAATACCCTGTTGGGCAAGTTGTTTAGCTCATGTGTGCCTCCACTTGCTACTGTTTAGTGCAAGCAGACTCTGTGTGGGTTAAATGAATAAGGCCCTCAGAAGAGCAGCTAGCATATGCTAAGCACTTGGGTGTTAGTTAGGAATTAAGATTATCGTAAAAGTTATAGAAGATCAGATGGTGATTTTGAAGTATACTGCCTTACTGATATCCTTAAACTGAAACTTCGCAGTATAAACTCATTACCATATGCTCCAGAACCCAAATTCTCAAGAGTATGGAGGCTCTAATTCTAATGCTGCCCAGAGGCAGGCAGAGACTCATATTACATATGTAACCACCAGAACAGTGAGTTTCACTTTGTGCTCTTAGGATTCCTTTATAAATAGGCCCTAATGATTTTCAATTATGTGGGATGTATTTATCAATATTTAATGTATTCAAAGTTGAAACTAAGAAAATTATATTTATTCATTTTTAAATAGCAAGTCTGTTATATATGAATGTAATCCAGATTATGAAAACTTTTCCAAAGCAAAAACAAATACTGCAAAGAAAGCAATATCTTACATTTTTATTAATCTTTTATATGTCTACTTAATTAAGAAGCTGGATTATTTTTTGGTCGTGGGGCTTGAACTCTGGGCCTGGGCATTGTTCCTCAGCTCTTCAGCTTAAGGCCAGCACTCTACCACTTGAGCCACAGTGCCACTTCCAGTTTTCTAGTGGTTTATTGATGATAAGAGTCTCACGGACTTTCCTGCCCAGGCTGGCTTTGAACTGAGATCCTCAGATCTCAGCCTCCTGAGTAGCTAGGATTACAGGCATGAGCCACCTGTGCCCAGCTTAAGAAGTTGAATTTTTATAACTGTTTTTGGTCAAATATGCTACAAAATGTGTTTGTATTGTTTTTCTTGAAATATAAGAATAAAATTTGGGTTCAGACTGATATGTAGTTGGAAAGGGAGAACTACATTAATAGTGTTCCTTTCCTTCTTTTTAATATATCAATAGTGGACAAACAGATAGTAGCAGCCACATAGAATCTGAAATCAAATTAGTACTTTCTGTACTTTGTTACACTAAAATTCATTACACTATTTTTTGTGAGTTGAATGGATTCTACTTAATGTATTATGATTATTCAACGATATTGGTCCACTATTTATTAAACAGTATTTAAAAATCCTTAACATCACCATAAAAATCTCACCAGAAATATTGTTAATTCTGAGTGGCTGTCAGGCTCACAATGTCAGCTACATGTTGTCTAAAATCTTTTCACTTTAAAGTTTGAATTTTATCAGTGGCAACAAAGACTGACAATTGTTTGAAGAGATGAGCTCAGTTTGTTTATTTTTAACAAACATCTATAAATATCCACTTCTAACTGAAATAGTTTGTCAGTTCTTGCAAGCAAAAATCTGTTACATGGGAGAAGAAGTAGCTAGTTTATTCTGGCACTCAACCTTACAATTTGTTTTCCTACAGAAAGATACCTGACTTCAGTGTAAAGTACAAATTGTGGTTTCCCTCTCCTTTACATGGAATTGCTGTAGGTCTTTTAATGACATTAATGATGGTACTGCTTCAACAATGATATTCTTGTGCAAAGCTGGTTTTTGAAAGACTCCTGCTGCATTTCAATGATGAATGGTTTTATGCCATTGCCATGATCATACCATGGTGTCAGCACTAGCCATTTTACCATCTATGGCTTCTGTATCATAAGTGTGTAGATCTTACCATTGTTATGGAAATAGCTCTGACTTCAGGGACCCACCAAAGTGATTTGAAGATTGCCAGCATCTATGGGTCACAATCTGAAAACCACGGTCAGACCATGAAGGTCACACAGGACTCAAATCTCAGAAAACAGAATGCCAAGTCATGACTATACATGTGAGATAATTCCTCACTTTCATCAGATTCTTTTTTTTTTTGGGGGGGGGGGTCCGGTTGTGGGGCCTGAACTCTGGGCCTGGGTGCTGTCCTTCAGCTTTTCAGCACAAGGCAAGTGCTCTACCACTTGAACCACAGCGCCACTTCCGGCTTTTTTTTTCTTATGTGGTGCTTAGGAAACGAACCCAGGGCCTCTACATGCAAGGCAAGCGCTCTACCACTGAGCCACCTTCCCAGCCCCTCATCGGATTCTTAAAAAGATTCCTATCCAAAGGCTACGTGTAGCTCTTTAGAAATATGAGACTTCTCCCCTCTCCCCAATTCTACAGACTGACCTCAGGGCCTTGCACATATTAGACAAGCACTCAATTAGAGACACACCACAGCCTTTTTCTTTGTATTCTGGTTTTGAAATTTCTTTGTATTTGGTTTTGTAATTCTGCCTGGCCCGCTTCTCCCAAGTAGCTGGGATTCTAAGTGTTGGCCACAGTGCCTGGCTCTAAACTCAACAACTGATGCACCATCATCAGTCCAGTTTTAATGATAGTGACCACTAGATGTTATTTCTATATTCTATAATATAGATTTGATTCTTAAAGCAGCACAAGAAAACATAAACACATCAATTTTTCTGTGGAAAAAGCTGCTATTTCTTAAAAACACTAACCATGTTTATTATAAGGGACTTCAGTATCACAGACCTTATTGAACCATTCGGGGCTTTTCTTTTTAGCCAATGATAATGTTGTAAGGAATCCAGCTAGCATTCCCGCTGTGGCCACAGAGCCAAGGAAAACTCCACCTGCCAAGAGGATGGATTAAAAAAAAAGATGTTACACAAGTAAGTGCCAGCTACTTTTCCAGTTACATCAAGTGACGTTTAAGATTCATAAAACGTTGGCTAAGCGGCTCGGGGCTGAGGAGCCGTGAACCGGGGTGACCTCATGACCTGGCTCCTGGGGTCCCTCTAAGGTGGTTCTCACGCGCGGGAAGTGGAAGCGGACGCGGGCTCCGGGGTCGGGAAGTCTGTGCGGGGATGAGCAGAGGCGGGGCGGGCACCTGGACCAGCCCAGAGCTGGGGAGACGCAGCGCGCGAGGATCCCACGGCGGAGCGCACTCCCGCCCGCCCGGGGAGGGCCCGGCCCAAGGCCAAGTTCAGAACGAGCCCAAGCTGCGGGTTCTCAGAGCCGCAAGTGCCCGATGCTCCCGCACCGCACAGCTCCGCACCGCACCTTTAACCAGGAGCAGCCGATCGTCCGCGGGCCCGAGGGCCTCCAGGGGGTCGGGAGGCTGCGGCTCGGAGCCCGCGCTCGCCATGTCCGAGTCTCCGCGGCCGCGTGTCCTTCACGATCGGAGTCCGGGTGGCAGCGAGCGCAGCCGGGGCAGGAAGGTTCCGCGGCCGCTCCTCCCGTGCAACCCGAAGAAGGGTCCGTGTGCCGCACCACGGCGGTCCCCAAATCCCAGGCGGGAAGCGCGGCAGCGGCGGCGGCGGCGGCGGCGGCGGCTCCCGCGCGGCCCCGGGCCGGTGCCCTCGAGCGCCGAGCCCCCCGCAGGAGCGCCGGCCTTGTGCAGAGTGATGCTCGCGGCCCTTCTTATCATCGCGCTGTGTCCTCCCCCCCCCCCCCCGCTTCCCCCCAGGAGGCAGTGAGGGACCTGCGCAGGGCAGGGCCCCGAGGTCTCCGGACGGTGGGCCGGCCGGGGTGGGCCGGGGGGAGGGACTCACACCTCCTCCCCCACCGTACCCGGTTCCGAGGGAGGCTGCCCGAAGGACACAAACCAGCCCAAGGGAAGGAGGTCCTCGCGCCCTGGTCAGGCCTGGTGCTCACAGGCCCAAGGCCGCTGTGCCGACCCGGACGAGCTCAGTAAATGGCCACGGAGAGGAAAAAAACTAGTGGTTGCTAGAAAACCTTCAGCCTCTCACACAGAAACACGCCAGTCCGCCTGATTCATTTTATGATCTCTAGGGCACGGGTTTCTTGAGGACATGGAGGGGTTCTGTATTCATTTTTATATTCTCAGCCCTCGGTGTCTTACCTGATGATGCCTAACAAATGCATGTGGGATGAATGAGTATGAGTGTGTGTGTGTGTGTGTGTGTGTGTGTGTTGGCCCTGGGGCTTGAACTCAGGGCCTGGGCACTGTCCCTTGGCTTTTTCACTCAGGGCTGGCACTCTGTTACTTGAGCTACAGCTCCACTTCTGGCTTTTTGCTGGTTAATTGTACATAAGAGTCTCATGGACGTTTCTACCCAGGCTGACTTTGAACTGCAATGCTTAGATCTCAGTGTCTTAAGTAGCTAGGATTACAGGTGTGAGCCATCAGATGCACTAGTTTCTGCACCAGTTAAATGCATCTAGTAGCTCAAATGTAGATTAAGTCCTAAATTACGTTTCAGCTGTGTGAATGTAGTGTAATGTAGTTTCTTACTACCTTAGTTTACTCATTTGTTAAATACAGAAACAGTACCAACCTCATAGGGTTTCCTGAGAAGTTGGGTTGGGTGTTATGAATGCCTGTAGTTTTGGCGACTGGGGAGACTGAAGTAGGGGGCTCACAAGTTCAAGGTCACTTTAGGCAACCAGAGCAAGATCCCATCTCAGAATTAAAGCTGCATATGGGGTGGGGGTTTAGGATAGTGATGTAGATACTCAAAAGTCCTAATTATTGTCAATTTTTATTCCAGTGGCTGTTTTGCAGCATTCCCTGTGGGGATGTCCAGCATCAGTAACTAGAGATTATTTCTGGAGGCCTGGGGAAGGGCAGAGTTTAAAAGCACCATGAGGATTCTGATGGTCAGCCAGAATTAAGAACTATAGCTTTGTTTCTGTACAGATGAGATCACACAGAATATATTTGACCTTCAAATCTGTTGAAAGCAAAATGTCAGAGTCTGAAAGGGCCCTTTAACAGCTGGTAAATGCTGTGCTAACTTGTTGAAAACCTTACAGGCATACACTTTTTTACCTCTTACATAATAGTGCCCCATAGTTGCTGAGTGTGTTCTTATGTCCTTACTATACTGTTGATGCTGACTGTCTCTCAAAGGCCCATGTGTTAAAGGCTTGGTCCCCAGAGGATATTACTGGGAAGTGTTAGAATCTTGGAGGGGTGGAGCCTACTGGGAAATTCTTAGGTCATTGGGGGTGTATCTTCAAAAGTACACTTCTGTTTCTCTCTTTTCTCCCTTGATGTAAGCAGTTTTTCTCTCCACCTGCCTCACTGTGATATAGGTAAGACTGGGCTCTTGCCTGTAGTTGAGCCGTTTGTTCATTTGCATAGGTCAAGGGGACAGGTGAAGCCAGAATCCACCTCTGCTCAGGCCTAAAACCAGTGGTGCCAACCAACCATGGACTGAAACCACCAAACTTGTGAGTCATCATAGAGCTTTTTCCTTTTTAAGTTAATGATTAGCATTTTGTTGTCGTGTTGGGAAGCCAACAAGGTCCAGCATTGCAATAAGTGCTTCAAATGCATTATCTCATTTAATCTTAATAATTAATAAATATTTACTCTTCATGGTCTTCATAAGTTTAATGTGGTCAAGCTCACACAGCTGCTGAGGGGCATGCCCAAGATTCCAGGCAGGCCCTTCCTTATCTGCTGTACTAAAGGTCTTCAAACTTGAGCTTGATCCTTGGAACCACCGGGAGGGGTTGTTAAGCCCAGATTGCGAGGCTCCTATCCAAGTGATTTTATTCAGCAGAGCCTGAGAACTTGCCTGTCTAAAAGGACAGGCCCCTCCACTCTCTCTATCTTTTCTTTGCTGTCTTCCCCAGAAAGCAGGGAAATGGTTTTAAGGATTATATCACTATTTACTATAAGGAACAGAAGGGAGGTAATCTTTAAATCTAAGGAAGTTGCAGAATCTAAAAGCCAAGCAAGTCACTGGTTACACTTTTGACTTAAGAAAGTAGTTTGCATTTGAGGATCCCTGTTTGATACACTCCACAGAGAGGGCACTGAGAACTCCTAAGAGAGGAGGAGCGGGAACGAATGGCAGCCTTGTCCCTTGGCTCTGCCTGTCTCCAGAGCATCAAACGCCTGTGAAACACAAGGACAGAAGTTCCCAGACCTCAGATAAGGACACATTCCAGGCATCCCAAGTTAGAACACTGAAAGAAAACAATTTTTTTTAAAGACAGCATTGTCCAAGGTATTCCACTTCCACAGTGCACACAGTTCAAGTGCAATCTGATTCATTAATTTCAAGATCTCACTTGGACTTATTTCTGTGGGAAAGCAGGCTTCGAGCTCCCAACAGGTGAGTTTTAAGTGTTCGGAGCACAGTCTCTTTGTACACCAGGGGCTTTCATTTTACAACAGCAAGTGTGGAAACCAGAGCTGAGAAAATGGCAGAGTCTCCGAGAGCTTTGTGCAAGGCTGGCAGGACTGTCGCCTCGGTGGAAAGCATGGCTGGCTGCAGAGAGAAGACTGCTGGGAGAGAAGGTTTATCTGAGGCAGACTCTGTGCTATTTTGGTGTTTGTTTGAGTCAGCTGAAAATCCATTCCAGAGATGCATCAGACTACATTCTTACTTGAAACTTTTTGGCCCCTGTAGATTTCAGTGTCACAAGTTGACAGCTAGAAATCCATCAGCATTGCTGTTCCAAGAATTTTAGGAGCTCTAGCCTTAGCTGGTTTTAAATACTGATGGTGTTTGTCCTCCCCTTAATTTGGGAAACATTTCTTTGGAACTTCAGCGACTCCATGTTTAAAGTATGAGGCTGAATTTATTTTTTCTGGGACTGAGGTTTGAACCCAGGGTCTGGGTGCTGTCCCTAAGATTTTGTGCTCAAGGCTAGTGGTCTCCCGCTCAAGCCCAGCTTCTGGCTTTTTTTTTTTTTTTTTTTTTTTTTTTGGTACTGAATTGGACATAAGACTTTCATGGACTTTCCTGGCCAGGCTGGCTTTGAGCTGGGATCCTCCAATCTCAGCCTCCTGATTAGATAGAATTACAGGCATGATCAACTGGTGCCCAGCAAGGCTGAATTATTTTTAAAATCTGCTTAGGATCATGTATTGAACAAATAATTCTTACTGTGGCTTGATATAAAATAGCTGTCAAAATTGCAATGCATCCAGGAGCCAGTGGCTCATGCCTATAATCTTAGCTACTCAGGAGGCTGAAATCTGAGGATCACGGTCCAAAGTAAGTTTAGGCTGGAAAGTCCATGAGATTCTTATTTACAATTAAACACCAAAAGGGCCAAAGTGGAGCTGTGGTTCAAATGGTAGAGTGCTAGCTTTGAGCTAAAAATGTAAGGGGCAGCACTCAGGCTCTGAGTTCAAGCCCTAGTATTGGTGCATGTGTGCATGCACACGTACACACACACACACACACACACACACACACACACACACACACACACACACACACACACACACACAAGAACTGTAGTGCAGAGGTCTTTAAAAGTTATTGCCTCTGGGCTGGGCGCTGGTGGCTCACGCCTGTAATCCTAGCTACTCAGGAGGCTGAGATCTGAGGATCGCGGTTCAAAGCCAGCCCGGGCAGGAAAGACCGCGAGACTCCTATCTCCAATAAACCACCAGAAAACCGGAAGTGGCGCTGTAGCTCAAGTGGTAGAGCGCTCGCCTTGAGCTGAAGAGCTGAGGGACAGCGCCCAGGCCCAGAGTTCAAGTCCCACGACCGACAAAAAAAAAAAAAAAAAAAAGTTATTGCCTCTGGGTACTGGTGGCTCACGCCTGTCATCCTAGCTACTCAGGAAGCTGAGACCTGAAGATCACAGTTCAAAGCCAGCCTGGGCAGGAAAGTCCTTGAGACTCATCTCCAATTAACCCTGAGAAAACGGGAAGTGATGCTGTGACTCAAGTGGTAGAGCGCTTGCCTTGAGCTGAAGAGCTGAGGGACAGCGTCCAGACCCATGACTGACAAAAAAAAAAAAAAAAAGTTATTGCCTAGTTAAAAACATAGGGAAAAAAACCATTTGCTGGGTTTCACTTAAATTGCTAACGCTGGTTACCTTGATGGTAAGGGGAAGGGAACTTCCTGTCTGTATTTCTTCTCTTTCTTCTCTTTTCCACTACAAAAAGTATAAAATCCTCACCAAAGCAACATTTTCCACATTGCTATAATGGTGGAAAACATTTTAATCAGGGACATATCTTACTTTTGTGAGAAGGAAAGAGGAAAATGAAAAATGGTAAGATCCTGTAAAAATGTTATCACCTTTCTTAAAAGATGGGCTTTTAGTTTAAATAGGAATATTCTTATAGGCTTCCAGGGGAACTCATCAAACTCTGCAGCTGGATACCCAAGGACAGGTTCTTGGAAAATGAGGAGAGCAAGCATCCAGGCTGGCTGGAGCAGACACGTGGCACCACCTCAGTCCTTCCCACTACCTGCTCAGGATCTCCAGGGTCTGAGCCACTTTGAGGGACACTGCTGTAATCAGTGCAGCACAATAGAAATGCCAAGTATTGCAGTAATTTCTGGGAGTGAGCTGAAGGCAGACTTCATTACTCACTTCCGGTATATCATTACTTACCTTTTAGAGTCCTCTTCTGGAACTGTCCCAGGTTTGAATAATGTGTCTGTCTTTATAACGGTAAATGACAGTTGCTATTACAAATTTTTTTCCTTTCAGTATTTCTTTCCTGGAGAGTCCATCTCTCTTAGCTCTTCCTGTGCTTCCAGTTGAATTGCTACTGCCGATGATCAGATGAAAATCTCTTTGACAACGGTTGTATTTCATCAATCAAAAGGCAGTGAGGCACAGAGTTTCCTTTAACTGCACTCTTTTCTCTTGTGAGGATCAAATATGATCGCATTATGTTCAAGCATTCTGTAAGCTGGCAAGCACCCTGGAGACACAAAGTGGTATTATTTATATTTGGACATGCATCCTAGTTAGAGAAAGACTCCCCAAAGCAAAAGATTTCCATTTATATATTAGCATGCACAGGCATATATGCTGCATGGATGTTTACTATTAAAACCTAGGATGTCACTGGGTACTGGTGGCTCAAATGGCTAATCCCAACTGTTCAGGAGTCTGAGATAGGAGGAATGTAGTTCAAACCCAGTCCAACAGAATGATCTGTGAGAATCCATTTCCCAAACAACCAGCAAAAAGCTGGGCTAGAAGTATGGCTCAAGTGGAAGAGCACCAGCTGGTGGGGGCTGGGGTCTGCTTGTGATCAAGTTCAGCTCTGCAGTGGTGGAGACTACCAGCGGGGGGAGGGAATCCACAGGGCTCTTGCCCGAGGTTTTGCTGTTTGCATGATGGTCTCCACCTGAGCCAGCACCAAGGAGGCTTGAAGTCCAGACTGTGTTCTGCTCTCCTAGGCTGGGCTCTGGTTCTGGATTGTTCCTGGTTCCATATTGGCCATATTGGCCTTGGAAAATGATAACGTGTAACCAAATCAATCACAAGCATCCCAGCTTTGGGGGGCATTATTTCATAAAACATCTTTTTATGTGTGTGCTAGTGCTGGGCTTGATCTCAGGGGCTCACACTCCTACTTGTCTTTTTTGCTCCAACCTGGAACTCTACCACTCCAGCTATGCCTCCATTCTGGCTTTTTTCTGGTTAATGGGAGATAAGAATTTCTCTGGTTCATCTGCCCTGGCTAGTTCTGAACCATCAGCCTCAGATCTCAGTCTTCTAATTGGCTAGGATTACAGGCATGAGCCACTAGCACCCAAAACATACCCAGAACATTCCTTATTACCCAGAGCTGACGTTTCAGAGCTAATTGTACAGTTAAAGGACTACTACTAACATTTTTATGCCTCCAAAGTGCTTTTGGAATTCAGCAAATAAGTCAGAAAAAGTCACTCTAAAGAGTAACATCTCAGACTTCTTGAATTTTAAGTATTTGCGGGGGAAATGTAGTCTTTGGACACAGATGTATAATTTTGGCTCACCAATGATTTTCCTCTGTCTTACCAAGGTAGTATCATTGGTTAATTCTCACAGAGTAGTGATCTTATTGTTTTAGTAATATTTCACTGAGTTTCAGGCCCTTTGATTTACTCTTGCTTATCACATAATGTGATTATACAGCCTGATAAAATATTTCCCTCTATAGTAAATTACATGCCAACCAGAAGATAGTGTTTTACGTAGGTCAGTGGTGCATGGCCCAATGCCCTTTAAAGCCCATTCAAGGCACTTGATGGATTCATGGCTGAGTGCTCTATAAATAAATGCAGCCTCAAGTGCTAGACAGTGAAAATGATGTGCCAGGGGATACATCAGAGCTACTGTCCTAAATGATGACTCTTTCTGGATGATAGAAGAGCTTGGTCTCAGGTCATCTAATCCCAGGCCTGCCAGTACCAGGAGGCAGTTTGTCTGCACGTACAGCCTTTGGTTTCTTCCTCTGTAAATTTTGGGAAGGACTACAGAGCCGAGCACTCTTTCCAAGTATGTTTTATGGCCTGCCAACCTCAGAGGGTATTAGCAGGGAACACGAACAGATACATGTGTGCCTCAGACACAAACATATATGTACACACACAGATTTTGTCATCATTTAAGTTTGGCAAACAAAGGAACAGGCTTCCTTGGTTCAGGACTTCTCAGGCTTTTTGAGAGGACAAGCAATTCTGTCACGTATTTGCCCATGGGATCCTTTGTTGGGGGCATTTGTAGCCTCGTATACTTTAGCATGCAGCTTGAGAAAACTGAACTAGTTGATCCTCAAACTCCACGTTTCTATTCAGGTTTGGAGAAAATGACTCTTCCATCGAGAAGACAGAGCACAAGGCCTTGCATTTTTTTTTTTTTTTTTGGCAGCTCTGACGTTCAGGAAGTCCACACTCCGAAGCTGGTCTGAACCAGAAGCGTGGCCAGGACAGCAAAGAGCAGACTTCAGGAAGAGGGGAGGAACTTTCCTTCTATGTAAGCCAAAAATAGTATCTCATTTTCCCATGTCAAGTTTAGAGCTGTGCTTCACTTTTTGGGAGAAGAAATGGCTATTTGGTGAGGGAATTGGAGCAGGTGGGGTTGGCAAAATAGGCATGAGTAATCTACTTCATTCCAATCAATTAGGAGGGGAGAAAAAAGAAACAAAAACCCTGAGTCCGTCTCTAAAGCACATTTGAATGGTGGAGTTGAGGCACCAAAATAGATTGGTGTGCAATAGAATTAGATTCACTATTTCAAGCTCTGCCATATATTTCTCCTTATTTGGTTGCCTCTCCCGGAGTTGCATGACTGGAAGGAGAGTGACCTTGGATGGCGGCTGATCATCTTGTATCCAGGAAGGATTTCACTATAGTTCTCTTTATTTCTGATGCAGCCTCAAGCCCACCGTGACTTCTGCTTCTAGAACACATTCCATCCCCTGTGCAGATTCTCCTGAGGTGAGCCCCATGGTGATGGGAGCACTGTGTCTGGAGAAATCTGTGTGCTTTGTGCCAATCACATCCTCAGCCTCTGAGAACCACACCACAGGCAGCTCCACGTGCAGAATTTCTGTGTCTCATGCCCCGTGATCCACTTACCCGAATTAATCCAACCTCTCCACTCAGTGCGGGCCTCACTTCTTTTTTTTTTTTTTTTTTTTTTTTTGCCTATTCTACCTGGTGATGTCTCAACTACTCCTTCTCTGCTGCAGCTGTGTTTCTGCTCTTGCTCTTTCCCCATTTCTGTAGCTATCCTGGTAGTTCTCCTGAATAGGGTTGTATTCTCTGGCTGCCAAACCGTAGAGGAGTCTTTCATGGAGAGGTCACTGGCTCCCTTGGCATCTTTGCTGGAATTGTGAGAACACATCTTCTGTCATGTAACTGGTTTTCGGTGAGTAGATCTGTGCACACATACTGGCACCAAGGTGTCAGGCTGCTAATGTATCCCAATATGATCCAGCATATATAGGCAAGTGGCATCTAGAGTTAGAAAACACAAAGCATGGCATTGTCTCTACTTAGTGAATGAGAAGAAAGAGGGAAATGTCTTCAAATTTTCAAGAAGCACTTAAGTTACAGAAACCACAGTACTGGCTATTGCACAAGAACAGAAAACTAGATCCACAGAACAGAACAGTAAGCATCAAAAATAACGGAAGTAGATCTAATGGCTCAGTGAACAAGGAGGACAGTTCAGATCAGGGAAGAAAGCTTAACAATGACTTGGGGACAACTGGCCAATTATTGGGCAAAAAGGCTAATTTCTACTTTCTGTTACAATAAAAAATGTGAAAGTAATAGAAGAAAATATAGATGGATATCTGGTACAATATATCCTTAATCTGGGGAAGAACTTTCTAAGCATGAAAGCAAAGGAACAAAATATAGACCAATATGACTACAGGAAAACTTATAGAGTAGGTTTATACATTTAATCCTCTCCTGTCATCTTTGTCTGCCTCCTTCTTACTGTTGAGTGATCATGTGACCAGTTCTGGCCAATAGGACCCAAGCAGAAGCTCAATGTTGTCTCTACTTCCTTGTCATTCTGCTTGGAAAAAAGACCCGATGGTTAGTGCTGCAGCAACCATATAGTGACCACAAGGCAAAAAAATAGAATGCCAAGAGAGGGCTGGGACAAGCTCTTAAATGTCAGTGATCTCAATTAGTTCTAGAAGCTATCTATAATCAAGATGCTTGTTATATAAAAGAAGTCCACTTTGTTTACAACAGTAGAGTAGGGTTTTCTGTTACTTGGAATCAAATTCATTTCTAACTGAGCTTAAGGCAAAATACCATATTTCACTAAAAGGCAAATTACAAAAATGTTTGCAAGACATCACAAGCTAATAACCTTATAATATAAAAACTTCATGAATAAGATATAATGTGTTTTTAAAAAGGGCAAAGAATATGAACAGGAAGATAAAAATAATTTCAATGTATAATTAGTTCATTAAAATGTTCAGTTTTATGAGTAATTAAATAATTATACATTAAAACAATAGCTTCATGATTTGCTACCTACCAACACTGGCAAACATTGGAAGAATTATAATATTATCTCCCAGAAAGCTAGGCAGAGATATAGACCTGTACTATAATGCTTAAGAAACAAAACACAAGAAATGAAACAAATGGATGGTGATGAATGGGCATTCTGGAGTTCATGCTGGGTAGAGAAAAATAAAGGAGATAGGTTCAGGGCAGGTCATAGGAGCACAGGGTAGGAAAGTGGACTTCAGCTTGTCATTGGGGAAGGGTCAAAGAGGTTTTCACTAACTGAAGGGAAAACTTTTGATCATTAAACCAAGTTTGGTTCAAAGGCTCTTGAATGCATCAACAGAAATTTTTTGAGCTAGGCATGGTGGCTAGATTTATAATCCTAGCTATCTGGGTAGTAGACATAGAAGGATCACAGTGTGAGGCCAGCAAAACAAGAAGTTCATAAGAACTTCATGTCAATTAGTGGGTAGGCAAGGTGGTGTGTGCCTGTCATCTCCACAACAAAGGGAAACACAAATAGGAAATTTGCAGTCCAGGCTGGGCTGGAGGAAGAAGAGGGGATAGGTAGAGAAGGAGGAAGAAGAGGAAGTGGAGGAGGAGGAGGAAAAGAAGAGGAGGAAGATATAATTCACACAATAGAAGGTGAGAAACAAATTTTAATTAAGAAAATGATTACAGAGCAGCATGCAGTAGGGAAAAGAGGAGATGGACAGGTTCACAAAGAGTTTAGAGTGTGGCCCTCTGCTTCTATGAGTTTGACTTTTCTGGCTTTCACATGTTAATGAGATCATGCAGTCTTTGACTTTCTCTTCCTGACTTATTTCATGTAGCATAACATGCCACAGGTTCCTCGTGGTGTCACAAATAACAGGGTTTTGTTTTGTTTTTTTAAGGCTGAATATTTTTCCACCGCGTATCTATGTATCATGTTTTTTCCATTTATGTGATGAGGGATGCTCCAGTCTTTTCTCTTTACTGGCTGTTGTGGATACTGCTGTAGTAAACATGAGACTACAGGTATCTCTTCCATATTGTGACTTCATCTGTTTAAGAGCTATATCCAGTAGTGGCATTGCTGGATCATAGGTCTTTCCTACTTTCAATTTTTTTGAGAGTCCTCCATGCTGTTTTCCATAATGTCTGTCCTAGAATGACTAGGGGGTTGCGGGGTGGAGGAGGAATGCAGGTTCAGATCTGGAGTCTCAACTAGCAATTGGCTGTCTGGCCAATAAATAATTTGGGCATCTTGACACCCCAAGTTTTGGGGATCATGAAGTTTTTTTCTCTGTAGATGAGCTGTATTTTATTTCTAATACAAATGAAGGCTGAAAAGTAGTTATAGAGACACTGAAGTAGTCATAATACTCATAATTTTTTGAGTATGTGTGCCAGTACTGGGGCTTGAGCTCACTGCCTGAGCACTGTCTCTAAGCTTTTCCTGCTCAAGGCTAGCACTCTACTACTTGAGCCACAGCTCTGCTTCCAGCTTTTTGACAGTTAATTGGAGATAAGAGTCTCATGGACTTTCCTGCCCAGGCTGGCTTTGAACTAAGATCCTCAGAACTCTGCCACCTGAATAGCTAGGATTATAGGTGTGAGCCACCAGCATCTGGCTACAATGTCTACACTTTTGTGTAAATTTCAAGAAGGTATTCAAAATCATCGAGACAATCTGGGTGTCCTTGGATCTTATGTATTTGGACAAAGAGAACTAGACACATTGGAACAAAGACAGCCCAGCCTTATGATTCCACTTAAAAGGTGTAATTAAGTAATTGATTATAGATGTGATTTAAAATCAACTCTAAAATTTGATTAAATTTGAAAAAGTCTGGGAATGTTTAAGTGAGCTGGAGATTCACTATTATTAATAGGTTTAATTTATCAGATTTATTACTGTTGTTTAAATACTTGGAATGGCTATGCTAATCAGGAAAGGCATTGGAAGTAGTTCAAAGGAAAGCTGCATGTATTAAGCTCATAACTACACTTTAGCATATTTGGGGAAGTCTAATTAACCACAGTGTAAGCAGAAATGATTATTTAAGGGAATTTAGTCTATTCAACTTGATATAATCAGTTATTAAGGGAGGAAAAAAACTCAAATTGGCCTTATTTTATTAAATGTGTAGGCTGACCTATAATTTACAAGCTATTTCTATTGTTTATATTTTGCTTTACATTTATTTGCATTTGTTTATTAGGCGGGGCGGTATTCATTGTGACATTTTCACTCATGGATACAATGTACCTGATCAATTTCACCCCCTCTATCTCTTTCCCTTCCGCCTCTCCATTTGTAGGACAATTTCAACAAGTTTCATTACTCTATTTCATACATGCAAGCCATCTGCTTCCCCCATATGCGTCCTCATTCACCTCCTTGTCAGCCCAGTGCCCCCTGCTAGTACCTCCAACACAGCCTGTTTCTCTTTCCTTGTCTCCCCCTCCCCCCAACAGCCTCTACTGATCAACAGATTCCTTTGAGGTTCTTCGTACTGTTTTTGTATATAATTGCAATGTATTTCAAAATATCCATCCTCTTTCTTTTTCCTTTTCTTCCATGATCCCTTAGTTAAACTAATAATGTTGAGAATGCCTTTGATTTTCATAACAACCAGAAATTGTCACTCTCTCTTTTTTTTGTAAATTTAGGAAGATTTGGAGACAGAAACATATGGTATGATTTGACTTGTGTCCAGCTTCATTTTTTTAAAGGTAATCTTTGCAATGAAGGAGTAAATGCCAAACAAGTTTTAGAGACAGCATTCAGGAGGAAAAGAAGTGGCAATTGCCATCTACACAATAAGTTTAATTAAAAGTGTAATATTTTGCACTGTACTAACTTCACAAATGCCTTATAAAGAGTTACTATCAAAAGTGGTCTAAGAGTTATAATTTAAACTTTGTGACTCACGTAGCTACTTAACTTAGCTTTAAAATTTAGCATCCCTGGGCTGGGGTTATATTATAGTCAGTGGCAGAGTACTTGCCTCGCTTATGTGTCCTGTGATAACAAAAAAAACTTAATGGTTATGATGATCTTCTTTAATGCTGCTTGTGTTGTTTGAGAGTTCTTGACTACTCTGTGACAATAAAGCTCTGGTCCTAATTATCTTCTAGGCACTGTTACTATTTTACCTTTCCCACTTAGGTCTATGTTACATCCGGAATTGATTTTTTTCAGCAGGAGATAGAAGGCCAAGTTGTGTGGATTTTTTCTGTGAATTCTCTGTTTTAGGGTAGTAATCTTTTATTTTCTGTTCATCAATTCTATGGTTATTTAATTTAGCCAAAATAAATCTTGATATTTGACAATATAAATCTTCCAATATTATTTTTATTCTTCTATATAAATTTTAAAATCAAAATTTGACTTGTAGAAATTCTTTTAAACTGGAGCTACATTGAGTCTGTTCACTTGGGCAGAATTAATTATTAAAAAACTGACAATAATTCAGTGTTGAGTATTCATGGACATAAATGAGTATCCTATCACTGAAGATGAACATAGCATTTTATTTCATTCATTTAGGTCTTGAAAAATCTCTCAAGGCATTTCATACTGTTTAATGTAGAGATTTCATATAGCTTATTTATTTCTATCATTTTAATGAGTTTTGCTTTTGATATCTATGGTATTGTTTTAAATTTCATTTTCAAATTGTTTTTCCTCTAACAGAAATACAGTGCTCACCTCAGTGTTGTTTTATTGACAAACTTTAAGGGTAATATTTTTCCTGTTTATTTTTGTTCTGTTTAACTTTGATACTCAGCAGCCGTACAATGGTTTGTCTACATGCCATTTACTTTAGTGTTTATCTTACCCAGAGATCAGATAACTTCCTGAATCTGCAGCTTTATGTCTTTCATTGGCTTTAGTACACAGTTTTCATCCCATTCTCTCTGTTTGTAGAGTTTTAATTTTACATGTGTCAGAACTTTGTACTCTGAGCTATATGTCTCTTTGCTCATTTTTGTGTTTTTGTATCTTTATCTTTGTTTCCTTTTGGATTTTTCTTTTTTTTTTTGTAGGTCATGGGGCCTGAACTCTGGGCCTGGGCACTGTCCCTCAGCCCTTCAGCTCAAGGCTAGCACTCTACTACTTGAGCCACAGTACTACTTCTGGCTTTTTCTGCTTATGTGGTGCTGAGGAATCGAACCCAGGGCCTCATGCATGCAAAGCAAGTACTCTACCACTGAGCCACCTTCCCAGCCCCATCCTTTTAGATTGTTTTGAACTGACCTATCAGTTTGCTAGGGCTCTCTTCTGCTATCAACTACTATTAAACCCAAGTTTTGAATTCTCAATTCAGTTGTTGTGTTTTTCAGTTATAAAACTTCCATTTAGTTTTTATTACCTCCCCCTCTCTGTATTTTTGTATGTTTTCAGGAGTATTTTAGTGACACTCAGCTTAACGTCTAAGTGTCATGTTTTAATATCCAGGCCAAATGCAAATATTCTTTATTACCTTGGTGTGTTTCTTTTTCAAACATTGTTCTGTTGTCTTGGCTTTTTTCTCTCAGATGTTGTCATTGCTTATATTTTCGGGTATGCCTGGTAGTTTGGGATTGAATGTTGGATATTGTGTATTAGAAAATTATAGAGAGACTATAGATGGAAATCACCTTCTTTCACAGAGGGCTTAATTTTATTTTGGTATCAGATTCCCTCAACAGGACAGGACAGGAACTAAGCTAAGTTGATACAGACAGGAACTAAGCTGAGTTTCAGCTGATTCAGTTGCGTTCCTCAAGGGGACTATCTCTCCTTCTTGCTCTTATTACTAGAATGTGGCTCTGGAGGGTTCTCAGTTGAAGGTCTGGAGTCCTTACCAAGAATGCATCTCTCTGTGTGTCTGTTTCTCCCTGTCGCTCTTCATCTCATCCCCAATGTCATGTTTCATCTTCTGAGCACCAGGAGGCTCTGTGGTTAAGGACTCTGGTACTTGCTTGCTTTTCTTGCCTCTTAGCCTCTGCTTGCTTAGTCCAGTTGGAAAGGCCTTGAGGGGAAATTACTCAATGTAGAACCCATACTGGCTCTGAAAATCCTTTCCTTTGGTTAACTTGAGCTCAATTTATTGTCTCCTTGCTCTAGGGAGACTCTGGCGGCACTCCATCATCTTATTTAATTGGGCTCTTAGCCCCAGACCCAGAAAGTTCCCTGGGGAAAAATTGCATTGGCAGCTCCCTGACTCACCTCAATATATCTTATTTCTCACCAAGATTTCGGCCCCTTGAAGAAGCTGTTTTATCCTGCCTTTGTGCTTGTGTTTATGAGAGAGTTAGGTTGATACAAGTTATTCATTCATAGGTAGAAACAGACATTTACTTTTCTTTTTTTTTTGGTTGGTCATGGGGCCTGAACTCTGGCTCTGGGCGCTGTCCCTCAGCTCTTCAGCTCAAGGCTAGCACTGTACCACTTGAGCCACAGCACCACTTCCAGCTTTTTTTTCCTGCTTATGTGGTGTTGAGGAATCGAACCCAGGGCCTCATGCTTGAGAGGCAAGCTCTCTACCACTGAGCCACCTTCCCAGCCCAACATTTACTTTTCTTAATTTCTGTATTGTGTGTCAATACTGGGGCTTGAACTCAGGACCTTGTATTCTCCCTTAGCTTTTTCATTCAAGGATGGTACTCTACCAGTGAGCTATAGGTCCACTTTTGTTTGGCTTTTTGCTGGTTAATTAGAGGTAAAAGTTTCACAGATTTTTCTACCCAGGCTGGCTTCAAATGATGATCCTCAGATCTCAACCTCCTGAGTAGTTAGAATTGTAGGTGTGAACCATTTTTAATTTTTAAAGAACGTTACCAGAAATCTGGATCTTGAAAGGGGGAACCCTGTTCTCCTGTGCAAATGCAAAAGGCTTCTTCCATGCGCACGTGGTGTCTTCCGCGCCTCACTGCTTTATTTGACATTTGCCCTCAAGCAGATCTGGAGACTTCTGACAATTTGGTCACACGTTCTGAAACTTTTCACCAGTCCCCGAGGACTTAACGTTCCTCAAACTGATCTCTGGGGACCAGAATGGTTTTTTTTTTTTTTTTTTTTTTTTTTTTTTTTTTTTTTTTGGCTGCTTAGCAGCTGGTTTGGGGCTGTGTTAGCACTAGATGATTCTCCAGAGCACACAAGGGTTAGCCTTCACTGGCCCATTGGGCTAAACTATGGGTTCGTGTCATCCAGAATGCAACAAGGGAAAACGGCTCCCATAAATAACCCCTGTTAAAGTCAGGCGGTTACCATGCCTAAGGAGATGGTTTCCATAGGAAACAATAATTTAAAAAAAACACAGCATTATTTTTAAACTGGGAAGGAATGACACTTAGGTATCTGGATTTTAAAATAATTGAGGACAACAGAAGGAATGTTTAAATGTTAGGCTAGTTTGGATTTGCAAGTATTCCTTGTTTGCTGACCAAGTTGAGAAAGGATAGTTCCTCATGTCCTATAATATGTGCTTGAAAGAGGATTGAATCCAAGTAGTTCTAGGTTAGGAACAGGAAATTCTGGCACCAAAGCCAACTATGTAGTATTGGTGTATGGAGAGCTTTTTCTTCTTAAGTTGTTGAGGTTTCTTTCAGCAGATTGAAAATAACCAACTATCACAAAATTTCTCATGAGGCATGACTTGGTTTTGATAAGGACACATGGCCCTTAGTGTGTGTTCTTCAATATCTTTGGCTTATCTTCCCACATGTATGGAGAAATTGCTCCCTACTTAAAGAAACTATCTAAAAACATCTACCATCTCTCCTGATTACAGTATCCTCCAGGTATTATAAGGAAAATGGACATTGGGTTATACGCAGTGGGAGAAGTATTTTTATTTTTATTTTTATTTTTTGGGTCCGGTCGTGGGCCTGAACTCTGGGCCTGGGCGCTGTCCCTCATCTCTTCAGCTCAAGGCTAGCACTCTACCACTTGAGCCACAGCGCCACTTCCGTTTTTTTTTTTTCTTGCTTATGTGGTGCGGAGGAATCGAACCCAGGGCCTCTGGCATGCAAGGCAAGCACTCTATCACTGAGCCACCTTCCCAGCCCTGAGAAGTATTTTTAGTTTTTTATAAAGGAACTCACTTTACCCAGCACCCTCAGCATCTGGTGGAACACAGGAGCCCATGAGAGAAGGGTGGCTGGCAGTAGGTGAGGAGTAGGCAAAGTGAGGTGTGGGGGAGAGTTTGTCAAGTGGACCTTTTCTGGGTGAGGTGAGAGACTGAGTCACCTATTTACACGTCTGAAATGGACCACTCATGCCTTGTCTCCTCCAACTTTAAGGAGATAACAAAGTTTTGAATTTTACATAGTAGTTAACAATCAAAGATGAAAGCTCATCGTATCACCATGGGACAGAGCTGTGCTCAGAAATTCCTCCGGCTTGAATTCTGCTTGCCAAAAACAATGCCTCTCCTGGCAACTCATCTAGCCTGCAGAGTTCGTGTCTGAAGGAAGATGGCTATCGGCCTCTAAGGAAGTCACTATAATGAGCTTACTCTTGCCAGAGTAACTCTTGCCTGCTGTGGCATCTGAGCATGCCCAGTTCTGTCTGCTATTGTTAAGAAATTTCAGCATTCCAAATGAAATAGAAGACAAGATGAAGGAAACGAAAAGATGGAAGTGCTAGTGATCCATTGCTATTTATAGAGCGTGAAGAGTTGGGGAACACAAACAGGAGAAGGAAAAAAAATAAGTGTTTCAATCATATAAGATTAAAAGGAAGGGGCTGGGAAGGTGGCTCAGTGGTAGAGTGCTTGCCTTACATGCATGAGGCCCTGGGTTCAATTCCTCAGCACCACATAAGCAGAAAAAGCCAGAAGTGGAGCTGTGGCTCAAGTGGTAGAGCGCTAGCCTTGAGCTGAAAAGCTGAGGGACAACACCCAGGCACAGAGTTCAGGCCCCACAACCGGCAAAAAAATAATAAATAATAATAATAATAAAAAAGATTAAAAGGAATCCTCCCATTCTTGAAAGTGGAAATTTTGAAGAGCAGTACTAGGGTTTGATCTCAGGGCCTCATCCTGCTAGGCAAGTGCTTTGCTACTGAAATTACTTCGCTTCACCTTTTTTTGTGGTGGTTGTTTTTTAGATAGGATCTCATTTTTATGCCTCAGACTGCCTGGATTGCAGCCCTCCTGTTTTAGCTCCCCCAAATTGCCCAGCCATCAGTTAAGACAGACTTGTGAACTTTTATGCCTGACTGGCCTCAAACCTCAGTCCCCTATGCAAGCCTTCCCAAGTAGTTAGAATTACAGGCTTGAGTCACCAAGTGTCATCAAAGTGAAATTTTAGACCCCTACTTCCTTTGAAAAAAATCTTCTGGTTGACACAGGCAGGAAGGAACACACTCAACCCCTCTCCCACAGCATTCATGGTGGTGCCAAGTCTACATGGGCCTAATTTTTATTACCAGCGTGCACCAGGCTCAGCAGAGATTTAATGTCTAAAGTCACTTTGTGTTCTCTGTAGTACTCAGAAAATTAACCTAAAATCAAGCAGTTTGTGTGATTGATCTCGAGTAAATGATGTAACTTTCTATCAGTGTCCACACCTTTGGAAAGAGTGTTTCTATTCTCAGCATCTTGGCTAAATCAAGGATTAAAAAAAGGATAAAAATAGTATCTACCTACTGGGATAATGTAAATACTAAATAGAGCATATTGCCTATACATGATGACATTCTTATAAATACACACACACACACACACACACACACACACACACACACACACACACACACACAAATGAAGGAAGGAAAAGCTGAGTGTGGTAGTGGTCAAATGAGTCGCTTTCTTGCCACATTAGGGAGCTTTTCCAATAGCAAATGGAGTTGTTTCTGCCATCACCTTTGCTAGTACAGATGAGCTGCTATGCGATTCCATCGTCAGAGAAACCTCTTTCCTAATAAGCAAAGACTAGAGGCGGATTGACGGATTACACTAGGAGAGTTCCAGAGCAGCTCAGAATGTTGCCAAGGTACTCTTCTCAGGTTTCTAGGGTAACCGTCATTTCAACTTCCTGGGGTTTGTACTCAAGCTATTCCTGGCATGATGATGACAATCTGCCTTTATACCTAATGGGCTCTAATTCTTTTCACCATGTATGGCATTCTTACCTGCCATTGTTAGTGAGCATTCTTCCCGTAAACCCTTTTGAAAGCTGGCCTCCCCAGTCCTTCAAAGGCTCCCAGAGGACAGCGTGACCTTGGAGTTCCCTGGTGTACCACTCCTGACAGACTTCCATGTGCTTTTCTCTGTGATGTAGACGAGTGTTGTGTACCGTGTGCCTTTTAAAACCTTCCCCTTTATTGGTCTCTTTCAAAGTACCTGGTGGCTCTCCTCCCTTCTGAAGAATCCTTTGTCATCTTTATTTGCTTTCACCTTTCACCTTCTGCCCTTTACATACCAGCATCCCTCAAGGTTCTGTCCTGAGCTACATTTTTATTGCTCTATTTATTCATTTCCACTTGAATCTATCCACTTACATGCTTGTTAAAATAATGGGCACTGCATAAAAGTTTAATGAAAAAAATTGGCATACAATTCTGGACATCACGTCCATTTTTGAATCTATATTTACGTGGATAGTTGCATCATCTTTATAACAATTGAATCATTTTGTACCTGTGTGATAGCCTGCTTTCTAAAAATTCAATTACTTGGTCTGAATAGGGCATTAGCCAGCCTTTTGTGACTATGGCAAAAATAACAGATGTAAACAACTTAAAAGGAGAAAAGATTCAGTTTGGCCCCTGGCTTCAGTGCAGGGTCAGTTGGTTCCATCGCTTATGGGCCTCAGGGGAGGCAGAGTCATCATGATGGGAAGCATAGGACTGACTAGAGCTGCTTACCTCATAGCAGCCAGGAAGCAGAGACATCCACAGAGGTGCCTGGTTGAAGACATAACAAAATATACCCTCAGCAACCGACCTCCCCCAACTAGCCCCACCACCGAAAGACTGTCACCTCTCAGTAATGACAGAGACTCATAAATCTATCAATGAGTAGTCAGTTGATCAGATCAGAACTTGTGTAAGCCGTCACTTCTTAATGATTGATTCCAAAAACTAGGGAACAAGATTTCAACACCCAAGCTTATTGTTTTGTTTTGTTTTTTTGGGTGGGGGTAGAGAGTGAGATAACTAAGCCATAACAAATATACTTACAGGTCAATTCAGGATTTCAACCAACATTTTAAGTATACCATGTATATTTATTTACTGGCATTGTTATCACAAACTTCTGCAAAGGGGGTGGCTTCAACAAGAAAAATATATTTTCTCACAAATTTAGAGGTTTGAAGTCTGAGATGAAGATTTCAGTAGGGCGGGTTTCTTCTGGGATCTTTCCTTCCTTGTGCAATGGTTGTCTTCTTGTGTCCCACATGGCTTCCCCTGTGTGTGTCTGAGATAATGGACTAGGGTTGTCCTGCTTTAAAGGTGTGTGTGTGTGTGTGTGTGTGTGTGTGTGTGTGTGTGTGTGTGTGTGTGTGTGTGTGTGTGTGTGTGTGTGTGTGTGTGTCCCCAGTCATCTAGGGTTGTCCTGCTTTAAAGGGTGTGTGTGTGTGTGTGTGTGTGTGTGTGTGTGTGTGTGTGTGTGTGTGTGTGTGTGTGTGTGTGTGTGTGTGTGTGTGTGTCCCCAGTCATGTTCTGAGGTCCTGAGTTAGAATGGCTGAATTTCATGGTTCTGAGGTACAATTCAGCCCATATATTTTCATAAATAATTCTTCACTCATGAATTCTTCATTCTTAATCATTGGAGCCAGCAAATTAAACATTAACATGATGGTTGTCTGTTAGCCTCAGTTTGGAGGGTTTTTTTTTAATCTCCTTGATGAATGATGAGTAGAGGTTCATGCTAGCTTTCCCCATGAAACTTTCCACTGGTTCCTGAGACATGAGACCTGAGACATGCTTTTGTGACTATACTTAATATCAGAGACTGGTGCTCACCTCTGTGTGTGTGTGTGTGTGTGTGTGTGTGTGTGTGTGTGTGTGTGTGTGTGTGTGTGTGTGTGTGTGTGAACTATAGACTCTCCTAGATTATAGACTGGTCTATAGAATGTGCTCAGACTCGAATGGATGGATGGATGGATGAATAGAATTCACTAACGCGTCTCTAACTGACCTTAATACCCAGTTTTAAAGTTCTAACCCTACCTCGTCCATGTCACTCAGCTACTTTGTCTATTTTATTTCTTCTAGGTTCTCTCCTTTTATTTTTTTCAGCCTAAAGATTTTTTTAAAGCTTTGCCACACATTCCCTGAACATCTGTGTTAATTTAGATAGCTAGATTTGTTTCACTGTTAAGAAACCAAAGCTAAGAAGGAATTTATATTACCCACTTTCTCTTTTACCAGGAAGATAATAAATATTTAGTGGGAAAGCAATGATTGAAATCAAATATCAAAGCAAGTTTTTCTTTTGATGGTTTTACACGTGGACGGGACAGACTATCATGGAGGTCCAGCAGTATTCACACAGAACTTAGCACTTCCTCCTCTTTATACTTCCCAGTAAATTAAATATTTCTCTTTTCTGGGTCTTCATTCTCAGCTGTTCTTGATAATTCTCATGTTGTTCCTAAATTTCAACAATCAGCTCTGCTAATGTTACCATTCTGCATCTCTTTATATAGATACAGACTTCTTTCATCAATGCAGAAAGAGGCAAAAAGGGACTTATTGATTATTGACTAGGAATTGAAAAAGACAAAAATCCCCTTATATTTGGTGGTTTCCATTGGATAGACTTTTACAAGATGACCTGATGTTTGAAACCACTTTTACCCACTTCTAAACAAGTTAGAGTATAAAAGTAAAAAAGATTACATTAAAAATATTAAAACAGGGGCTGGGAAGGTGGCTTAGTGGTAGAGCGCATGCCTTGCATGCCAGAGGCCCTGGGTTCGATTCCTCAGCACCACATAAGCAAAAAGAAAAAAGCCAGAAGTGGCGCTGTGGCTCAAGTGGTAGAGCGCTAGCCTTGAGCTGAAGAGCTGAGGGACAGCACCCAGGCCCAGAGTTCAGGCCCCACGACTGGACCCAAAAAAAAAAAAAAAATTAAAACAGGGGCTGGGAAGGTGGCTCAGTGGTAGAGCGCTTGCCTTGCATGCATGGGGCTCTGGGTTCGATTCCTCAGCACCACATAAGCAAAAAGAAAAAAATATTAAAACAGTTCAGGAATACAAAAAATTCAATAATAAAAATATAATAATCTTCACTGTCCCTACCATATAGCTTAGGAGGTCAAATATGATTTATTCAATTACAATTCCTAACCTTTTTTCCTTCATCTCCTCATAACAAATATCCTGAATTTTAGGTTTAGTGTCCTTGTAGATTTTTGAAAATTCCTATTTTGTATTCACAACCATAATTGTATAAAAGGTGTTATCATATATATTTATATAACCTTAAACAAATTTCCCTATTCATTCAATGTCACTTAAAACTCTTAAGATTGATTTTTGTAGATTTAGTTTTTTTGTCTCACCCTTGTATAATATTCTACTGTAAGAATAATTCATCCACAATTTAGTCTCTAACAAGAAGACATATAGGCTGTTTTAATTTTAATTTTTTTACCATTAATGACAATTAATGGTGTGTGATGGGTGTGATGTGTGCACCTGTAATCCCAGGAAGGCTGATATAAAGTTTCAGACTAGTCTGGCCTCATCTCACAGAAACCAACCAAACAGAAAACAAATTAAAAAAAAAAAAAAAACCATTGTTCCACAGACTGCTCTTGGACCTACCTGTCTTGTCTATAGTATTAATTTTCTAGATGGAAGCAGTGTGTGAGAACTTGTTTGTGTTAACTTCTCACCAGCATTTGGCATTTATTTAACAGTGGGTTTTTTTTGTGGTACTATGAATTGAACTTAGGGACTTGAGTTTGCTAGGATTACAGGAGTGTACCACCACTCTGGGTTTGGGCTGCGGTTTTCCATCATCATTGTTTATTACCAAATGTTGTGCTAGTCAGTCACGAAGGGGGCTGCCAAAACAATTGTCTTAGTTCAGGATTTGATAACAAAATTCCATAATCTAGTAGCTTAAGAAGTGAACACTTATTTTTTACAGTTTTTGAACCTAGAAATGCAAGATCACGCTGGCAGTCTATCCTGCTCCAGGTGAGGGATTCCTCCTTAGATGGCTCTTTTGTCAACTTGGGAGAAAAGGAGAAAAATGGATGGAGATAACTCATTTATATTCTTATAAGGGCACTAACCCAGTCACAAGGGCTCCATCCTCATGACATAATTAGTTCCCAAAGACCCCACATACAAATACTATTATATTGGGATTAGAGTTGCAAAATATAAATTTGGTGTGGGGAAGGTTAACACAGTACTTAGTTTACAACACTCATCCTAACCCTAGACAGGTGAAATTCCATCTTCAAACATAGATATTCCAAGCCATATGATGTGCATGCAAAAAGGAATCTTAGCCAGGGATTTTATTTGAATGAACATATTGAATAAAAAGTATGATGCATTCATACTGTTTTTTTTTTTTGGTCATGGAGCTTGAACTCTGGGCCTGGACACTGTCCCTCAGCTCTTCAGCTCAAGGCTAGTGCTCTACCACTTGAGCCACAGTGCCACTTCCGGCTTTTTCTTATGTACTTATGTGGTACTGAGGAATCGAACCCAGGGCCTCATGCATGAAAGGCAAGCGCTTTACCACTGAGCCACTTTCCCAGGTGCATTCATACTTTTTTATATTAAAAGATGCTCAACAAACTTTCCTCTTCTGGGAGGATCTTGCTCGTATTGAGTTTGGTAGAAAAATGGTAATGAATAAGTCAGCAGTTTCCTTCCACGTTTCAATTTAACTACCATTCTCTACTTCTGAGCTGAAGAAGTTGTAATGCTGAGATTCAAGGCTGAGCTGGCCTTAGGCCTTCCCAACATCCAAACGGGAAGCCAGCGTGGCGCCTTCTCCCTCGGGGTGGGAGACTCAGAGGACCGAAAGCGGGGAACATGGACGAGCATCAGGAAAAGCCTCCTGGACAGAGGCAGGAAACCCATGCATGGGTGAAAATACAGCACTGTATTCAGTGGCTTCCCTGGTTTCCCACGCACCTGACTATGACCCCAAGACATTTATAAAAATCTGTCAGGTGAATTCTACTGCAGACCATGACACTGCAGATAATTCTACCTTAGTAGTCCTCTCTCCACAAATGACCAGCAAAATATATGTCAGCTCTGTGTGTGTGTGTGTGTGTGTACATGTGTGCATGCATGCTGATACTGGGACTTGAACTCAGAGCCTGGGCACTGTCACTTAGCTTTTTCCAATCAAGGTTGGTACCATACCACTTGAGCCATAATTCTCCTTCCAGGGTTTTGGTGGTTAATTGGAGATAGGAGTCTCACAGACTTTCTTGCTTGAGCTGAGTTCAAACAAGGATCCTCAGATGTCAGCCTCCTGAGTAGTTAGGATTACAGCATGAGCTGCCAGTTGCCCAGCTGTCAGCTGCTTTTGGATTTGTGCAATAGGCAGAAAATGAGGTGAGTGCCACAAGCACTCAGCTCTGTCACTGAGAGATGGGATCCTGATGCTGACCCTGAGCATTCAGCATGCCCAGAGGGGCAACATTGTAGGGAAAGGTCCTTTAGCCTTTGAGTGAACACTACTATAGACCCATGTTACAAGGCTTACAGCAGATCCTGACATGCCCAAGCTGATCTGTTGGCAAGTTAATTGTAAAAATCAGAGGCAGAATAATGGAATTAGCTTTCAGAAAGTAACTACGAATCAATTGAAAAGCATGGAAGGAGCTGTGTGTCAGTGGCTCAGGCTTGTAATCATAGCTACTCAGGAGGCTGAGATCTGAGGATTGCAGTTCAAAGCCAGCCCAGGCAGGAACATCTGTGAGACTCTTATCTCTAATAAACCACTAGAAAACTGGAAGTGGTACTCGCCTTCAGCTGAAGAGCACAGGGACATCGCCCAAGCCCAGAATTCAAGCCCCAGGACAGACGAAAAAGAAAAAGAAAAAAAAAGGCTAGAAGGTTTATTTTGGCTCACCATTTTGGGGGTTCAGTTTGCAAATGGTTGGCCTGGTCCTTTGGGCCTGTGAATAGGCAGTAGTACTTCATGGCAGGAAGTATGTGGTAGACAAAGGCTGCTGACCTCATGGTGGCCAGGAAGGACAGAGGAAAAGGAAGGCGAGGTGAGCAGGAAAGGAAGGGAAAGGGAGATGGAGAGGGAGAGGTTTGTGCAACCTGTGACTTGCTTTTGAGCCAGTTGAATGTGCTCCTTTGATTAGAACCCAGGCTCCTCTTAGCAGATGCTCCCCACTGGGTTAGTGAAAGCCTTACAAGTGACCTGTAAGAACTGCAAGCACCTTCTTGGTGGTATGGATAGCCTCCAGTATCTAGTGGACACCCAGAAAGAAGCCAGGTGCTGTGGCATAGCTTCAGGGAAATGAATTGCCATTTACATGAGTGAGCACAAAAGCCAGCATTTCCTCACGTGATAACACTGTGTAGCCAATGCCTTGATGGCAGGTAGAAAGCCTTTATTTAGTAAGGACTCACTATGCACGGACCAGCTGATGACACAGTGACAGACATTTCTGTCTTTCCGAAGTTTGTGATAATTTGCAGCAATGCATAACTAAATAGAGTACCAGCACCTGATATGAATGATTTCCAACCGTTTCTGGAATTTTTTTTTTTTTTGTCGGTCATGGGGCTTGAACTCTGGGCCTGGGCACTGTCCTTCAGCTCTTCAGCTCAAGGCGAGCACTCTACCACTTGAGCCACAGCACCATTTCCGGTTTTCTGCGTAGTTTATTGGAGATAAGAGTCGCACTGACTTTCCTGCCCGGGCTGGCTTTGAACCAAGATCCTCAGATCTCAGCCTTCTGAGTAGCTAGGATTACAGGTGTGAGCCACCACTGCCCAGTTTCTAGAATTGTTTTATCCTATGTACCCTATGTCTTCAAGAGGTGGGTTGGCTGGAGTGTTTTAAATCACATTCCTGATTTGTATATTATTCACTTGTAAATGTTGGAGTCTATCTCCCTAACAGATGACGATTTCTTAAGAGCATAACTATGATGACAGAAAAGTTCAGTATCTTATTGGGGTGAGGTAGGCAGTACTGGAGTCTGAATTCAAGGCCTTGTACTTAGTAGGTAGGTATTCTACCACTTGAGCCAGACCTCTAGCCCTTTTTGCTTTAGTTACTTTTTAAAGAGAGTCTTGCATGTATTTCCCTGGCCAGCCTCAAGAAAATGTTTTATTGTATTAACTTTATACCCAGAGAAAAGGTACTTGCCAGCTAAAGCACAGCAAAGCAGGACAGCTTTCCTTTAAACATTAGAGGCCTGCCAGTTGGATGTTTAATAATGCAACCATAAAGTACCTAATTGTCCCTATAATATGCTTATCAGTCACACAATATTGTGAATAATTCAAAGCTAATTTTGATACTGTGTTTAAGAACCTATCTATTCCCCTAGGGCCCTAAACTTGCTTTATAATAGACCTGCATATCCCATTTTAATTCCTATTACTTTTTCCTTACTACAGGAAGCTCTTCCCAATTGGTTTTATGTCCGTTTTATCTTTTGGCCAGCCAGTTTCCTCTCCCTTGGACACTGCACTGAGGTTTTTGCTTTGTGAGGGAAATGCTCAGAGGTATGGGTTCAGTGCCATTTTTGCCACCAAGGAGCGTCGTGATGTTTGGCAAGTAGTTTCTGTAGGCCGGGTCCTCTAGTGCGTTGGTGAAATTGCACAAAGAACAACTGTGCCCAGCACCAAGCAGCAACCACTTCCCACCACCCCTTTTTTGGTTCCCACCTCCAACTACCCAGCACCAGAACACTCAGCACCTTGCCCGGCCCACTTTGCTCGCAAGGGATGTTGGGAATTGTAGTTTCAGGTCACAAAGCCGTAGTTTTCAGGGTAGGGCGATGAGAAGGAGAACTACATATCCCAGGGGGCTACTGAAGGAAAGCCAGCGCGGTAAACCGATCATCCCACCCCGTTGCCTTTCGCACGAATGCCTGACCCGCCATTCCCCCCAACTCCCGCCAGGGCGCCCACCCAGCGGAGAGCAGGACTGCGCAGGCGCAGCAGGCTGGGCCGCGCACAGCTGTCAGGCCGCGTAGTGGGGGAGCGCGGGGAGCGCCCGCGGCTACCTGGACGGAGCGCAGCCACCCAGGAGGGGTCCTCCACGCCCTCCCTCCCCCCGTCCTCCCTCCCTCCGTCCTCCCTCCCTCCCCCCGACCTCCATCCCTCCGTCCTCCCTCCCTCTCCACGCCTTCCTTCCCCACGTCCTCCCTCCCTCCCCCGTCCACCCTCCCCCCGTCCTCCCTCCCTTTCCACGCCCTCCTTCCCCAGGTCCTCCCTCTCCGTCCTCCCTTCCTCCCCCATCCTCCCTCTCCATGCCCTCCTTCCCTCCCCGTCCTCCCTCTCCATGCCCTCCTTCCCTCCCCGTCCTCCCTCTCCATGCCCTCCTTCCCTCCCCGTCCTCCCTCTCCATGCCCTCCTTCCCTCCCCGTCCTCCCTCTCCATGCCCTCCTTCCCTCCCCGTCCTCCCTCTCCATGCCCTCCTTCCCTCCCCGTCCTCCCTCTCCATGCCCTCCTTCCCTCCCCGTCCTCCCTCTCCATACCCTCCTTCCCTCCTCCGTCCTCCCTCTCCATGCCCTCCTTCCCTCCCCGTCCTCCCTCTCCATGCCCTCCTTCCCTCCCTGTCCTCCCTCTCCATGCCCTCCTTCCCTCCCCGTCCTCCCTCTCCATACCCTCCTTCCCTCCTCCGTCCTCCCTCTCCATGCCCTCCTTCCCTCCCCGTCCTCCCTCCCTCCCCCTCCACCCTCTCCACGCCCTCCCGGCTGGGGCCGAGCCCCGGGTCCCCGTAGCCGGCCCCGCGTCTCCCGCCCTCTTCCCGGGCGTCCGTGGAGCCCCGCGTCCGTCTCCGCCGCGCGTCCTGCAGGGGAGGCAGGGGAGAGTGGAGGACCCTGCCCGGGTCGCCTCCCGGCTCCTGCGGGCCGAGTGACCGTGGGCGTGCCGGGGGAACACACCGCTCACCGGCGGGGAGGCCGGCAGGCGGACCGAGCCCACCCGGAGCGCCCGCGCCCCAGCTGGGACGGGTGCCCCGGGGCTCGGGCCTCGGTGGGCCCCGGCCGCCAGCTGGAGGGCGGGGACCGCGCAGAACCCCGACGAGGAGGAGCGGGAGGAGCGGGGCGGGAGAGGAGGTGAAGGAGGAATAACGGGAGGAGGAGCAGCAGCAGGTGAAGCAAGAGGAGAAGCAGCAGCCTGAGGAGCAGGAGGAGGAGGAGGAGGAGGAGGAACAGCGGGAGGAGGAGCAGTGGGAGGAGCAGGAGGAGGAGCAGCCGTGGGAGGAGGAGGTGCCGGAGGAGGAGCAGTGGGAGGAGGAGGAGAAGCAGCCAGAGGAGGAGGGTGGAGCAGCAGGAGGGAGGAGCAGGAGGAGCAGGAGGAGCAGTAGGAGGAGGGGCCGCAGCTGGGAGGCACAGCAGCAGAAGGAGCTCGAGGGGGAGGAACAGCAGTGGAAGGCGGAGCCGCGGCGGGAGGGGGCGGAGCCGCGGCGGGAGGGGGCGGAGCCGCGGCGGGAGGGGGCGGGGCCGCGGCGGGAGAAGGCGGGGCCGCGGCGGGAGAAGGCGGGGCCGCGGCGGCGGAGGAGGGGCCGGCACCGCCCGCCGGGCCGGGAGGAGGCGGGGCCGCGGCGGGAGGGGGCGGGGCCGCGGCGGCGGAGGAGGGGCCGGCGCCGCCCGCCGGGCCGGGAGGAGGCGGGCCCGCTCGCCCCGCGCTCCGGAGCGCCGCGTTGCAAACAAGTGTCAGTGCCGGTGTCCCCGCGGCCCTCCAGCGGCCTCCGGGCGAGCGGGCGGGCGGGCGGACGGGCGGCGGGGCGGGGGCCGGGAGCGAGGGATCCCCGGAGCGCCGCCGCCGTGCTCAGCGCTCAGCCGGGAGCCCCGCGCGGGCGCCGGCGGCTCGGCCGGGCTGCGGGCGCGGACGCGGACGCGGGGTGGCCGGCGCTCCTGACAGCAGCGGGCGCCGTCCCCACCCCGGGGAGGCGTCGCCGGGGCTGAGCCGCCCGCGAGGATCCGCCGGCCCCGAGCCCGGCGCGGGGCGCACGCCGGGGGCCGCCGCCTCGAGTCCCCTCCGGGCGCGGCGCTCGGGGCGGAGGCGCAGCCCGGGGAGCGGGGGGCCGGGCGCGCGCGGCGGCTCCCGCGGAGGGGCCCCCGAGCCCCGGAGCCCCGGGCCGCGGACTGGAAGGCGCGGAGGAGCGCTGCCGCGGGCCGGGGCGCGCAGCGTGGTCCCCGCCGGCGGACCGTGCTATGCCAGCGGGGCGCCCCGCGGGGCTGACCCCGGCGTCCTCGGCCGCGTTGCGGGCGAGCCGGGAGCCGGCCTAAGGGTCGCGGCGCCGCGGCCCAGGGGGCGACCGTGGCCGCCGGGGGGCTCCTGGGGGCGTGCGCCCCCCGCCCGCTGCCCTCGTGGATGCCTCCCGGCGGCGGGCCCATGACAGACTGCGAGTACAGCCAGATCAGCACCCACGGCTCCTCGCCCATGGAGTCGCCCCACTCCAAGAAGAGGATCGCCGCCCGCAGGAAATGGGAGGTGTTCCCGGGGAGGAACAAGTTCTTCTGCAACGGGCGGATCATGATGGCCCGGCAGACGGGCGTCTTCTACCTGACGCTCGTCCTCATCCTGGTCACCAGCGGGCTCTTCTTCGCCTTCGAGTAAGTGGCCGCCCACCTCCCCCCACCCCCGACGGCGCCCTCGCCGGCGCCTCCCGCCCCCTCCGGTCCTGGCGTTCTGCGTCCTTCTATCATGCCCGCCCGGCCGCCCAGGGTCCCGGGTGTGTGTGTGATCAGCAGCCCCTTTCCAGCCTCCCGGGAGGAGAGCGCGGAGGGCTGGGAACAGGGAAGGTGCGCCCGGCCTGGCAGCTCCACCGCCCGGACCCGGGAGGGGGGCCGGAGGGGGCAGATGGGGCGCTCCCTCGGATGAGCCCGGGAGGCCCGCACATCAGCCCAGGTGCGGTCTTCTGCAGGGAGGGGGTGGGCCTGGAAGTCAGAGCGGGGGAGAGAGGGATAAACAGACTTGGACCCCCCCCCCCGGGGAGATGTGGGGCCTCCGGTGGAGCTCAGCTAGAGGAGGCTCGACCACTTCCAGGAACGATTGGGAACCACTGGCGATTCCAGGCTTGGGAGTGCAGGCTGCCCGGTGTGTTCTGGCTGGGTAGTTTCATTTTGTCATCACCCTCACTGAATTCAGCCTGGCCTTCTTGGCCTCTGTTTCACCACACTTTTGATTCTTCACTTTCAGAAAAAGTTTCATTGGAGAATGTCCCCATAGGCAAGTTGGGGGTGGGGGAAGGCGGGAGCCAGGCTTGGAGAAGGAGCCTGATGTGACTTCAGAAACGGCTTTGGGCTTTTTTTTTTTAATCTGGAAAATAAAAAAGTTCATACGCATCTCCACCATCTTCTGGGAAATCAAAATGGTCAAGAGTAACTATCCTCCTACCAACTAAAGAAAGAACTTTTTATTTATTAATAGTCATTAGGGAAGGCACTTTAACCATCTTCCAAGTCAACTTCAGTTGCTCTGTTTGGGCCTAACATTTGGGCCTAAGCAGCTGCTTATGTAACCTTTTATATTCTATGCCCAGTGAAAGTTAGGCTTTTTCCTCCCTCCAAACTTAAACGCCATCTATAAGGAGTTTTTCCTTCAGCTTCTCAGGTCCTGGTTATGGCGTATGCTGTGCCTTCAGTCTCCACCTGCTATTGAGTGGGGTTAGTTCAAACCTTTTGTGTTTGTTTACTTTTGTCTCCAATAAGTCTTATTGATAGGCTCTGATTTTGTGCCTGGATTTTGCTCTTGGAAATAAAAGCTGTGTCAGTTAGAAATGAATGGTCTCTTGACAATGTGATACTTTTCACTCAAAGCCTTCTGACTCTATGAGGGGAAGCATTTTTGTATGTGAACTGTGTTCTGATGACTGGTTTTTAACAGGATTCAGTTAGGGGAGGAGAGATCTGTGATGCAAGTTACACTCCCAGACTTTCTCACACACAGCCCTACCCTACTCCATTTCTGTGTGTATGTGTGTTCTTGTCCTTGCAGACCTGTGGAGAGAGCCCCAGAGCTCCTGATGTGTCTACATTTCACAATAGAATAAACACTGCCTCTGGGCTGGTGATGCCCTATAGTTAACGGAGATGCTATCTCTTGTAGCCAAATCTTTGGTGAAGGTAGTTACATAGATTCCTCTAGTTGGAGAAGATTCACTAAGTTCCTAATGTCAAAAACTTTTGGGAGGGTCCAGATTGGCATTTGTTTTCTCTTTTCAGTGATTTTTTAGAGTTGACAATTGGTTGATTTTTTACAATCTTTTTTACAGAGCATTAGCCACAAGTGTATTATGTGTATGATGATAACCATTTCATTTTCTTTTTTTTCCATTTCATTTTCTTATACATGTACACCCCCAAATCCTTGCTGTATGGTTGGGGACAAATTCAGATATTACTTAGCATGTTTTATTTCTATTTCAAACATAGCTGCTAACCAAACCATCCTAAATTTGTGTTTGTTTCTTGATGTCTGCATGCTTTTTTCAAGAGCTCCTCCAGGTTCTCACTTGTATGTTGTTACAGATTTTTCTGTGTCAATGTTGTCTTAACTGATGGAGGTAGGAACACACATTGTGTTGGGATTTTATTAGCTACTATTTGCAGCATTTTTATGTCAGTTCTGTGGGAATCAGAGAGAGAGAGAGAGAGAGAGAGAATGTGTGTGTGTGTGTGTGTGTGTGTGTGTGTGTGTGTGTGTGTGTGTGTGTGTGTGTGTGTGTGTGTGTGTGTGTGTGTGTGTGTGTGTGTGTGTGTGTGTGTGTGTGTGTGTGTGTGTGTGTGTGTGTGTGTGTGTGTGTGGTCGGTCTTCATGAGGGTAACTTTAATTTGGAATTTTAAGGAAACAGGAGGCCCATACTAGATGTTTGTTGGAGAAAAATGATAGGTTCATCCAAACTACAAATTATTAGTTTGTTTAGACTGTTTGTCATGGAATTCCATTGTTTTGAGTATTGCCATTGTTTTTAAGTTCTTTATTCATTAGTAATGACAGAATAAAATCAAATAGCTTTGCCCGAATTAATTTGCTAGAGACTCAAAATGGCACAGGTGTGGTTGAAATACCAGCGGTTAATCATTAAATGAGAACCTGAGGAAATGCCAGTATTGCCTGCTCTCTCCCCCTGCCTACCTTTCTCCTGAACTTCCTTTAGATATTTATTGAATATATACTGTGATTGCCCTATTTTGAGTGTTTGACTGCATGTCCCAGTAGCTTTGCATGTTAGTAGATACATTAGTCAAATGGTCAAATACCTGAGAAAAACAACTTAATGGAAGACAGATCTGTTTTGGTTCATGGTTTCAATCTATGAGGTCGGCTTCTCTCAAGGCTGTTAGGCCCAAGGTGCGGAAGGACACCATACTGGCAGGTGCATGTGTTGGAGGAGCCTGCGTACTTCATGGCAGCCAGAGAGTAGCCAGGAGACAGAAGACGACATAGCTTTCCAGACCAAGGCTCCAGTGACCTTCTTCCACCAACTAGACTCCCACTTCCTAGTTGTCACCATCTCCCAGAAGAAGTGCCTTCATATTATGACTTCACGTATGGATTAATCCATTCATTAGATTAGAGTCCTCATGATTCAGTCAGTTTCCAGAAGCTGTTTCTATCAGCTGGCAAACAAGTGTTTGGGGTGTTTTTATATCCAAACTCTAAATGTAGAAATTATCAGACATTAGAATAGGTGATTCCCCAGACAGTTACACCAAGATAGAAGGGAATAAGGAAATAAAAATGGAAAATCATAGCAGAACTTTAATTCTAGACTTTCCTTATCCGTGCCACTTCTGTCAACCTGCTTCTCATTCTAGACCTTGAGCACATGAGTAGGGAAGTTTGTCTCAGAGAAAGAACTCAGCAACAGGTGTTGGTACTTTCCTTAAGTCCTATTGAAAAGCAGCATAGAAATGATTATCCCACCTGGAAGATGAGGGGAGGGCTTGGCGAGCGTGCCTGCCATGTGGATTGTATCACTAATTATGGGAAGTTTCTGACCACAAAACCAGAACTCTTCCCACCAGGGGAACTGCCCTCCTCAAAGGGCTGAGCATGGTTGAAGGCAGGAAAGGCTTTCAGAAGGGCAGATCCTAAGATTTTTAGCAGCAGTGTGACCCCGAACAACTGATTTATCTTGTGAAAGCCTCAGTTTTCCCAAATCTATACCGTGTCATTCAGAGCATCTGTCTTAATACTATAAATGGGAAAAGTATATTTACTACACTATCCAGTACAGAACAAAACACTGTTTGATCAACAGCCCATATTATTAGAGTATACCTAGGAATTAACCTGGCCAGCACTCTGGTCATCCTTTTCTGAGAGCTTTTTTGGAAAAGGCAAGTGGAGGCTGGTAAATGTAACATTGACAGCCCTGGAAAAAAAATGTGGGACTGTGCAGTCTCATTAACTGTAACCTTTGTAAGAGTCCCAAGAGCCTGTGGGAGCAGTGTCCCCAATCCAGCCCCTATAGACGGAGAGTCCTACACGGATGCCTGGGGACCCGCCCTGATCCACACCCTGATTTCAGCTCCATTTTTGGAGCCACCACTCCAGGGCTGTGAAGAAATAAAAAACTATCAGCAGCAACACTTCTCTAAGCAGGTCAAAGACTGCTTATCTCCGGGCTGCTTTTATTCAGCATATGCAGTCCTGATGAAAAGTGACAGCGTTTCATGGCTGCATTTTCAGAGGGGAAGGAGGGAAGTTGGCCAGTGCTGTTGAGACATCACATTGCTCCTTGTCACTGAGAGAAGGAAGGCTTCAGTGCCATCATCCCCAGGCACCAGCCCTGGAATTTGAACAGATCTCTCTGTCTGCATTTCTCTCTGTGTCTGTCTCTGTCTTTCTCCTCTCTCCCTTTGTCCCAGTGTCTCTCTGTCTCTGTCTCTGTCTCTGCCATTCTTTCACTCTCTCTCATACACACACACAGCACACACCTGTATCCTATTTTTGTTTATGCATTGGAAATTCCAAAGGTTTTGCTTGATATATTGATACTTCATAGCCATTTGATCACTGGCAGAAAGATGGCTGACCTGGGAGGCCAGGCAAGTTAGTGTTTCAGGAGCCTCCTGTGAGGGAGGGGGGAGACCTATGTCTCCCAGTTCTGTGTGGTCACTTCTGATAGTTTGAAGGTGTAATGAACATCCAAACAGCTGAAAATTGGGGAACATTCTCAGATTTCCCTTCTCTGTAGTTCTACTGATATTTTTAAAAAAATTTGTCTTCTTCTTTCTCCCTTTTCATATTTTCTTTCCCTTCTTCTACCCCTCTCTCCTTTTTCTAAATGTGTTAATCTCCTCTGAAATAAATGCGCAGTCATTGGGAGTCAACAAACTAGGGTCATGTTAATCTTAAAGAAGGAACTTAAGGCCAGTCCTGGCAAGTGAAAGTATCATTTCCTGTACTAAGTTTCTGCCATAGATGGGATAATTTTTATTTCCTTTCTATGGCATCATTTTTACATCTCATGTCTGTGATGGAAGGGACTGCCCTTGTAATACAGAAGAACTTGTCTGCGTCTGATAGTTTTCTGTCTCTATAACAACATACCTGAGATCATTAACTTATGAAAAGTTGTGTTTTCATGGTTTTAGAGGTTCTAGCCAATGAAATCTGGTGCACCCATTGACTTTAGGCTGCTTGTGGAGGTGCCAGATGGTGCCAGCTGGCAGAAGAAGGAGCTAGGGCTCCACTATTATCTTCCAAGGCACATGTCCTATCCCCTAAAGACCTCCATTAGGCCCACCTACTTAACGTCCACCATTCTCAACGGCTCGCCCTCCAGCATCCAATAACTATCTCCTGGAACTTGAGGTGCCATTCTAGCAATGTCTGTCCTAGATGGGGTAAGCCTTATTATCTAGGAGAAAGTGCTGCCCTGATAACATGCAAAGACAACATTCTTTCTCAACCTTCCGTGCAGAACTGTGTCTTCCTTTCCATGGTTTCAGACAATATCTACTTGATGTAGACAGAGATGGTGGTAGATAACGCTTAGGACCTTGCCTGGTAACACAGAGGATGGAGTCAGGGCGGGAGTGGGGGGTGTGGGGGGTGGAGAGTGTCCACCAGACACTCAGGTACCTTCTCTTGCCATGGTGCACGGACTCACCCTTTGTGCGTGTTGTGTATGCATGTGTAAGGTGCATGTGCCTGGGAGGGCAGGGACTGCCTTACAGAATTACCTGGTATACAGCAGACTTTGACTAAAGATTTGCTGTTTAAGGAAGGCATTGTCATACTGACACACAGCGTTTATAATTATGTCTTGCAGAATACAGTTGCCTTGGTAACTCTGATTATTTGATATAACTCTTCTGGAATCAGAATTGAGAGGCATCCCTTTTCCAACGTGTTCATAGCAGCAGAGGAGGAAGATTTTTTTTTTTCATTACTTAGCAAATTGGTGGTAGGGTTTTCATAGTTACTTGGTTGAGACTACTTTCTAATATTTCCTTATTTTTTTTAACCTAAATGCTTTAGGCATATATATATGCTTTATATATATATACGTGTATATATACATATATATATATAAATATTATTGAACAACCACCAGCACCTAGGATCATTGCTTGTTTGATAGTTTTTTGGCATTGGACACAAAGGTTTATCAAATAAAGCTCTCAAGGATCTTATTGACCCACCTGTGTTTTATGCCTCCTCTCTCAGCTAGTGAGAAATGATATCATATTATACAGAAACTTGCTTCTTAAAATAGTATAGTAATGGTTAATTATTTAATGGGTCATATCTGCATATCCTAGAGGTTTTTTTCTTTTGCTGTACAATGTTGCACATAATTTATTCATGACTGAATTATTATGTCTTAGCAAGAGAATTTAAATTAAGGATTTCAAGGAAAGTGCTTCATTCTTTTGCAGCTGAGGTTTTCAGGAAAGCCCAAACAGAGTTGATCGATAGTATTATAATGAGCTGCATCCATGATTTGGGAATCTGATCAATGTGTGTTGCTTCAGGTAAAGATTAGGGATGCTCTTGATGCTTTTGGTTAGCTTTTCTCTAAATATTAAGATTGGCCCAATTTCACACTTACTTTTTATAAACTGAATGATGTTCTAATGTTTCAATTTTCACCTTTTAAAAATATACTAGTTTATATAGAAGCTTATAACACATGTGTAATCTTTGAGGTAAAATACTGTAAAGAACACCATAAAATTACCAAGTTTAAGAACAATATCAGGGACTGGGAAGGTGGCTCAGTGGTAGAATGCTTGCCTTGTATGCATGAGGCCCTGCGTTTGATTCCTTAGTACCACATAAGCAGAAAAAGTCGAAGTCATGCTGTGGCTCAAGTGGTAGAGCGCTAGCCTTGAGCTAAAGAGCTAAGGGACAGCACCCAGGCCCAGAGTTCAGGCCCCACAACCGACCAAAAAAACCCCAACATATCAGTAATAGTGCTTTTTTGTTGTTTGTATTTGTAGGGTATCTTGAGAGTTTTTAACTCATGCACATTGTATAATGTTCAAATCAAGGTGAACATTATGTATCTCCTCTAGCAGCCATCATTTCTTTGTGATGACAACATTTGAAATCCTTTCTTGTAGTTTTTTTGAAGTATTACCAGTGCTGTCGAATGTCCTAGTTTGGGCTACGGCCCAGTGTCCGCTCCCTTCCTTCCCCGAGGACATCCCAACCTGAGCTTCCTTCCCTGTCAGCACAGGCCTTTTTTTGTGTCCCCACAAGTGTTTTGCGTGTATACATACCCAGACATTAGCCCGGTGTCAGTGGCTCATGCCTGTAATCCTAGCTACTCAGGAGGTTGAGATCTGAGGATCATATTTCAAAGCCAGCCCTGGCAGGAAAGTCATGAGACTCTTATCTCCAATAAACCACTAGAAAACCGGATGTGGTGCTGTGGCTCAAGCAGTATAGTGCTTGCCTTGAGCTATAGAGCTGAGGAATAGTGCCCAAGCCCAGAGTTCAAGCCCCACAACCAACAAAAACAAAAACATTCCCAGACATTAAGTTGTTTAGTTTATTTTTCCTCATAAATATAGGATCAGGCTATATGTATATCGTGTTTTTTTCTGAAATGACAACATGATTTTGTACATGCATTTTATATAAAATAGCATCCCATTGAATACCTTTAGTTGTGAAGATAATACAACTTGTTAGTTTGAGATGATTTTAGGCCTTGAGAGGAGCTGCAAGAATAATCCAGAAGCCAGGTGCTGGTGGCTCACAGCTGTAATCCTAGCTACTCAGAAGACTGAGATCTGAGGATCATGGTTGGAAGCCAGCCCAGGCAGGAAAGGCTGTGAGACTCTTACCTCCAGTTAACACTAGAAAACCAGAAGTGGAGTTGTGGCTTAAAGTGGTAGCATGCTAGCCTTGAGTTAAAAAGCTCAGAGACAGCACCCAACCCCATGACTGTTAAAAAAAAAAAAAGAAGAATTCAGAGAACTCTGGTAGACTTGTCAGGTAAATCTATTACTTGCCGACTTTGTTGTTATTCTTGCTCTGTCTTTCTCTCAATCTTATTCCTCAATAATTTTCTCCAAATCACCAAAGAATAAAGTATGGACATCCTATTCTTCATGTCCTGTACTTCAGAATGTAATTCTCTTACATCAGTACAGGTATCATATCAATTTTAGGAAAGAACAGGATATAACAATCCATGTTCAAATTGGGTTTATCATGGTTTTTAAAATTTATTTTTATCTTGGTACTGGGGTTTGAATTCAGGGCCTTGCTCTCCCATTTGAACCATCCCTTTTCCAGATCTTTTTGCTTTTATTTTTTCACATAGCATCTCACTGTTGCCTGGGGCTGGCCATAGACTATGAGTCTCCTACCCTTCAGTCCCCCCTCTGCTTCAAGAATAGCTGGGATTACGACCATCTACCACCATGCTTGCTATCCCTCTCTTCCCTTTTTATCTTGTGTCGCTGGGGATTGAACCCAGGGCTTTCTAAGCAAGCATTGTGCTTTTTGAGCCACACCCCCAGCCTTGGGTATTTTGGTTTTTGTTTATCTAATATGTATTTGTTTTTCTTTCCCCACTCTGCATTCTTTTTGAAAAATTGCTTATTTTTGGTATTTCATTTTATCTTTGTAAAAAATAATAGCTCGTGCTTCTTCATGCTATTTTTAGTAACAACTTAAGAGATCACAGTGTGCAAGTATAATCTATTATAATCTACTTCCAAATGTGGTATTGTCTTAAAAATAGTATACAAGAACTTCCAATTATGGTAATTTACTTCAGGAATAATATACGGGAACTTTCAAACATGAAATTATACTATAAAAATACTGTACAGGAAACTTTAAACATTATACTTCCTTTGTTCTTCCCACCTATTATACTCTGTCTTATATTTCATATCTCTAAAGCTGGTAATGTTATTTATTTATTCATTCATCCATTTATTCATTTGGGCCAGTCCTGGAGTTTGAACTCAAGGCCTGGGTGCTGTCCCTGAGCTTTTTTGCCCAAGGCTAGTGCTCTACCACTTGAGCCACAGATTATTTCTAGCCTTTTGGTGGTTAATTGGGGATAAGAGTCTCATGGAGCAGGACGCTGGTGGCTCATGCCTGTAATCCTAGCTACTCAGGAGACTGAGATCTGAGAATCACGGTTCAAAGCCAGCCCAGGCAGGAGACTCTTATCTCTAATAAACCACTAGAAAACTGGAAGTGGCGCTGTGGCTCAAGCGGTAGAGTGCTCGCTTGAGCTGAAGAGTGCAGGGACATATATAAAATATATAATTTTCTTTGCATTTAAGAAACCTTTATTCTGTATTGAACTGGTATTTATAACCAGCCTGAATAAAGGCATACTTTTCAAATAGTCTTTGTTCAGAGCAAAGGTGACAGAAAAGGATGGAAGAATCCAAGGGCTATCTCTGTGGCCATGTGGACATAGAACACAGGGGGAGTATGGACCCCAGCGAACAGATTTCACAAAATCTGTCCGGTGACAAGCGAGCTGACCTCTTTCCATCCAGGAAAGAGCTCACTGTTCACAAAGGAGCCTTTGCACAGAGCTGAGTGTGAGACCCCTTATTTTTGGACACTCTTCAAAATGAATAAACGTCTAAATACTCAAAGGGGACAAGTCAGAAAACACACACAACAGAAACCAAGATCCTGCCAAAACAAGAGCATGGTATGTCTATGATGTTCATGCATACAAAAATTATTAATTTTCTTGTGGTTAGTTCCTAAAAGGTTTTAGTTGAGTGGGTATAACAGGGGCTCAATTATGAGTAGAATCAAAACATATTTATTTAAAAGGGATTTTATACATAACTTCATGTATTTTCAACTTAAAGTACTTTTTCCCCTTTGACTTTAAGTTCTTTTTGTTCTCCACATTTTTTTTTTTTTTTTTTTTTGGTCGGTCGTGAGGCTTGAACTCTGGGTCGGGCGCTGTCCCTCAGTTCTTCAGCTCAAGGTGAGCGCTCTACCGCTTGAGTCACAGTGCCACTTCCAGTTTTCTAGTGGTTTGTTGGAAATAAGAGTCTCAAGGACTTTCCTTGCCCGGGCTGGCTTTGAACCATGATCCTTAGATCTCAGCCTCCTGAGTAGCTAGTATTACAGGCATGAGCCACTGGCACCCAGCTTCCACATTTTTTTAAAATAAGTTTTTTTTTTTTTTATTGTGAAAATACTATACAAAAGGGTTGCAGTTACACGAGCAAGGTAATGATTGCATTTTTTATCAAGCATTGTTGCCTCCTCCTTTGTTTTTCCCCTACCATCCCTTCCCTCCAACCTCCACAACTATACTCCCCCCCCCCTCCATAAATTTTAAAGTTTGTTTTTCAATATAGTGTCTTGTACATCTCATTGTTACAATGGGTCAACCTGTATCCCTATTTAAACATTTTCTCTTTTCCCTTCCCCTCCCCAAATTATACTGACATCAAATACAGTGAAAACAGGGGTTATACCATGGGGGAAGGACATACAAAGCAACAACAAAAAAATCACATTGTACCTTATAAATACATTAGAAACAATAGCAAGAAAGAAAAAAAAAACACTTGTGGCCCTATCTTGGGGTTCATTTCACTTAACTTCATCTCATATGGTCATATGTACATAGTTTTTGACCTTTTCTACTTGTTCTGGACATATAATAGTTATTGCAATAAGGGAAACCATGGGACTTATGTTTCTTTTCTCCACATTTCTTATATGCAGGTCTACTAATGACAGTCTTAGGTTTTGCCATTCTGGTCATGTTTATTTTGTCTTCATCTTAAGGAATGTTTTCAGCTAGACGTGGTGGGCCAGGCCTGTAATACCAGCACGGGGGAGGCAGAGGTAGGATTCTGAATTTGAGATCAGCCTGAGTTACATGGTAAGATTCTGTCTTATCAATCAAAAATGATTACTTTCACTAGATATAGACTTCTATGCTGACAGTATTTTTCCCTGATTAGATTAGCTCTTATTCTTTCTGCATTTTCTCAAATGATATAATACATGTTTCTCAAACTATTATATCACTGTCTTTTGTTTTCAGCAGCTCAAACAAGCTTTCTCTATTTATCCAGCTTGAAGTTTGCTTAAGTCCTTGGATCTGTAGGTTAATACCTTTCATCAATTTTGGAATTTTTTCAATTATTTCTACAAATATTTCTCTATTTCCTTCTGTTTCCCTATTATTTATATGTGATGCTATTTTATATAATTCCATATATCTTAGACACTTTCGATTCCATTTCTTCTACCCTTTTTTCTCTTTGTGTTTCAGTTTGGGTATTTGCCTATTGTTCTAGCTTTAAGTTTGCTGACTCTGTCTTAAGCCATTTTTGTTATCTTGTTTTTTATATTAAGCATTTCCACAGTAAATATTTTTAGTAGTGTGTCTATAGTTTCTAGGCTTCTGCTGAAGTTCTTCATGTGTTCATGCTCATATTTTCTATTCAGTTCTTAACATTTCTTATTCTTATTTTAAGCCCTTTCCTAATAATTCAATTATCTGATAATCTCTGGGCCTGCTTCTTTTGGCTATTTCTTCTCTTGACTATGGTTTATGTTTTCTTCCTTCTTTGCATGCCTAATAATTTTTTATTGCACACCAGATATTGTATACAAAAGAGTTATATAAACTTCAGTTGCTTAGATTTTCCCCAACACCCAGGTTACTAGTGTATGGGCTGATTCTCAAATTTCTACAAGTATCTAAAATGCTTGCAATCAGAAGTTTTTTTGGATTAATTTTGTTTTTTCTAATTTTTGAGGTTTTCACATATGTGTGGGTGAATAGGTTTTCACACATATATCTATATATTCACATATATATGTGTATATATGCATATATATGGACCTCTTTTTTCACATCAGGTCAAATTTAAATACAAACTTGATTTATGTTTTATATGTATCTTATATCTGCAGCTTGAAGCTATTTTTGTGTAACAGTTTTTACATTGTTACTGTTACCTATCTTGTGAGGTCATATGTGGAATTTTCCACTTGTGGCATCCTTTTGCCTTTTAGTAAGTTTTGGATTTTGGAATTTTTATAATTTTGAATTTTGAATTTCAACCTATATTTGAAATGGTTAGGGAAAAATCTGCTAAGAGTCACTTTATCGGTGACCTGAAAATCTTTGAGGGCAGAATCAGGGCTCTTCCTTTGGTATGATTTGGGAACTGAGCTCTGGCTGAGGTCAAGATTTCTTTCTGCTCCGTAGCCCAGAACTAGCTTGCTGACAAAGATGAACATCTCTGTGCAGATGTGTAGATGAATTCTCGCTGCTTTTTGGACATCTTCTCTACTGTTCTCCCTGTCCTGCCCCAGCCTTTAGAAGACCAAGGCAGTAGCCCGGAGAAAGCCTGGAGTGCCGCAGAATGCCATTCCCAGTATTTACGCTCTGACCCTTTTCTACTTCAGTACCATAGCCTAGGCAGCTGGATTTCAGCTCTGCTTTTCTTTCCCGGCCATGGGCATGCACCTGCCCTGTGTTTGGCGAAGACTGATGAGAAGGAGCTGGTGGGTGGCGCAGGTTAGCTCTGTGGTGAGGCTGCTCGGGGTTCTAAGGATGCTGATGTCCACATGCGGCCACCGATGTTGGTTAAAATATTCTCTGTTTTCTCCTTCCATCCTGCCCTTCTCGTGCTTTGCTAGGACGGAAGCAGCTGGTGGCCTTCTTTTTCCCTTTTGGGACAGACTTGCCACATTTAGGCTTCTTTACATTCTCGGCTTCCTGGAAGATGGTAAAAATTGTGCTTTTGTAGCTAATCCATCTGGTTCTCATTGTTGTGTGGGAATCGTTGCTCCCACTACAAGCATCTTCTGAATTTTTATTAATACTACGTTTCTCAGATTCCTTTATGTGTTGTTTTTTACATACATAAAATTCATTTTTATGTCAGAATATTTGGTTTATGTAAGTATGCCCTATTTGTTCTTCACATTCTTTTAAACTTTTCTCTCACTGATTCTTGGCACTTGCTGGCATTTTATAGGAAGAACAGAATATACAAGACTGCTACTTCATAGATTTTGGTCCTTTTTAAATGATCGTGACATCCTGATTCAAATGTGTAGGCCTAGATCCCAGAGATATAGTTTGGAAGGATTCAGTGTTTTCTTTTTTTCCTTTTCCTTTCTTTCTTTTGGATCCCGGGGTTTGAAGTCAGTGACAGGCACTTAAGCCATGTCCCAGTCCTTTTTGCTTCAGTTACTTCTTCGATAAGGTCTTATGTTTATGCCCTGGCTGGTCTTGGGTTGAGATCCTCTTATCTGTAGCCTCCCATGCAGTTGGGACATGCTCATATAAGCATTGCCTGGTTTACTTGTTGAGATGGGGGTCTCACTTAGCTTTTTGCTGGGGCTGACAATGAACCTTCATCCTCCAGTTCTCTTATCTCCTAAGTAGCTGGGATTGTAGTCATGAGCTCCTGTACTTGACTTTCAATGGTTCTCATGTGGTAATAAAATGAATTAATGATTGAGGTGATGCATCAGTTGAGATTATACTTAATTCAGAGTAAGGATGACAGAAATATTCGGTGTCACAAATCTTCATCGTCTCCTTAAATCTATTGTTTCTTTGATTTTTCTCTTTAAAGAAGCTTGGGTGCTTCTCCCTCAGATACTTTGAGTTTTGAGGGCCTTCTTTGATCTTATACCTGACTTAACGTGTAGTGTGGCTTAGCAGCTCTGCTTGTGTGGCTTTTGTGGGCTGCCTCAGAAAAGGCTGATTGAACAGTGGCGGTTGGTTTGACTCTCAGCTCCTGCTCCTCTGCACAGTGGGACCCAGATAGGAGAGCAAGGTGACTGTCAGCCCCGCCTGTGTGCTGTTTTCCTTGATATGGACTCCATTCCTTCAGACTGGACAAATGATACTAACCTGAATTCAGGACTGCCTCACCCCCACCCCTCCTTGGCCCTTCATACCGTAGGCTTTCTTATTCTTCTCTAGAGATTCTCCTGGTAGACTTGCTTTCAACTCTAATGGGCCCTTCTATCTGTTTGTTTTAGAGCAATTTAGGCTCATCTAAACACTCCAATGAAAAACAGGAATTTATATAATGATATCCATACGTCCTCAAATTGGATTTTTTTTATTTTTTTTTAATGTAAAGATATTATACAGAGGGTTACAGTTACATGAGTAAGGTAATGAGTACACTTCCTATTGGGCATTGTTACCCCTCCATTGTTTTCCCCCTACTATCCCTTCCCTCCCTACCTTCCCCGAGGTTCTTTTTTTTTTTTAATTGTGATTAAGTGATTACATAATTCCCTAATTTCACAGTATTGTGGAATAATGATGCTCATTTAAAGTCACAAGTTCATTCTAACTTTCCTGGAGCAAATTGTCTATCATGGTCTATAATATATAATGGTGTGCACATATACACCATACATGTGATCAGCAGCATGGGGATATTTAGTAGTGGTTCGACCAGATGAGTGGGAGTTCTTTGTTTCTTGAGTCCTGTTAGTTTTGTCGTATCACCTAACATTTTAGATTTAGCATCCACTTATCAGGGAGACCATGTACCGTTTGTCTCTTTGCTCTTGGCTTACCTTGCTCAACATGATTCCTTCTAGCTCCATCCATTTCCCTGCAGATGCCATTATTTTGTCATTTCTAATGGCTGCATAATATTCCATTGTGTATAGATAACACAATTTTGGATCCATTCATCTGTGGTGGGGCATCTGGGTTGTTTCCATATCCTAGCTATTGTGAACAGTGCTGCAATAAACATGGAGGTGCACGTGTCCTTGTACATTGGTTCCTGTTGTTCAGGGTAGATGCCTAGAAGTGGTATGACTGGGTCGTAAGGGAGGTCAATCTTTAGCTTTCTAAGGACCCTCCAGACTGCTTTCCAAAGTGGTTGTATAAGTGTACATTCCCACCAGCAGTGTAATAGGGTTCCTCTTTCTCCACATCCCCTCCAGCATTTGTCATTGGCTGATTTGTGGATGTGGGACATTCTGACTGGGGTAAGGTTGTCTTTATTTGCATTTCTTTCACCACCAGGGATGATGTACATTTCCTCATGTGTTTCTTTGCCATTTTTATCAAATTGGATTTTTTAAGGTGCTGACTTCAAACAAAGTCCATAGGAACTGGTGTTGCCCTGAGCTCTGTGAGAATGTGACCTGCGGATGGGGGCGGCAGGGTGGCCCATGGCCGAGGCCGGAGGCGCCCGCCCTCTGGGGCTGCTGTGCTTTGCCCTGAGATAGTCTTATCAGTCCCCCGTGGCGGACTGCCTCCTTGGACAGAAGTTTAGCTGTGCACGTCTACTCTCTTGCAATGGTTTCCATATGCCTCTCCTGTGCTCACACCAGCAGCTCATTGGAACAGTGTATTTGAGGCATTAGTTATGCTAGCTGATCGCCTGTCTTTGTGCTAATTAGAGATATAAAGTCAATTCCCCCATCTTTGTGTTCCTCGCCATTTCTGTCAGCATCCAGTGTCCTTTTTGTTAGTTTTCATCTTTCCCTTTCTCAGGGTGAGCCACTGCGACTGCTTTCTCTTCTTTGGAGGTTTTTTACTTCCTGTTGAGCTTCTAGGCTGTTCTTCACCGCTTACCTTTGGTTAGTTCTTCTGCTGGGTGATTCGTGCTCACCCCTTCTTCCCACAGATTAGCCTTGTTCATCCTCCTGCCTGTCCCACTTTCCCAGATAAGTGTGTGTTGCCCTGCGGTGACTCTGCCCTGTCCTATGTGGCTCCCATGCCTCTTTCCTCTGCACACAGCACGCACCTTCTGGTCTAATGTCTCCTAGCTCCTCTGAGTCCCAGCAGCAATGTGGTTAAAACTCTGGAAGCCCAGTGGTCCCCATTTGTTTTGGAATTCCCCACTGCCGTGCTGCAGTGCTCTCGGTGACAGCATTTGCAGTCCCTAGATGTGTTCTGGACCTCTTCTCACTCGTTCCCCATCCCCTGCCCACCGGTTCTTCACCGCACGCCTCCGGGCTGAATTCTTCCTCGGTCTCCGAACCTCAAGTGCTCACTTTTAGAACATTTTCCTGCTTGCTTTGACATCTCCTGTACAAAAGCAGATCTGAATTCCCCTCCTTTTGAATACGCTGCAGCCAATGGGGAAGACTACAGCAGTGGCAAAAATGATGGTGGATGATATCTGAAGTTAGCTTAGGACTCATGATAAATCCTCCCCCTTCCCACTGGCGGGGGGGGGGCGGGGAGGAGAGAGAGAGAGAGAATGAGCTCTGAGCTGCCATGTAGGAAGTCTGGCTACTCAGAAGCCCCGTAGTGCCAAGATCGTATAAAGAGAGTGCAGAGCACACCAAGGGCTAGAGCCCTCAGCTAAGCAAGCAAGTCTATCCCATTCCAGTTCCGCCCTCACCCTGACCCCTACCTGGTTATTCACCCCCATACTCCTCTATTCCTCGCCCCATTCTTGCCAGGAAAGGCTGAAGAGCAAAGATATAAGGGATTTCTGCCCAGCTCTGCCCAAATGTGAATTCACGAGCAAAACAAGGGTGTCATTGTTTGCTGTTATATTGGGGGGGGCGGGTTGTTAGAGTATAGCCCTAGTAACTGAAACACACGTACCAGAAATTCTCAACTGAAGTGTCTGGACTGGTATAGGGTATGCAGTGATTAAGTGTGACTTGCAGCCCTCGAGTTACAGAGCTACAGTCTGAGAAGTTTCTGTAGATTCAGGGCCAGCTCTCCTCACTTGCTGCCATCCCAGGGAGTTTCCAGGGAAGGAGTGGCTGCGAATAGATGAATCCACGGACGTGGTCTGTGCTGCCACCTGTATCCCAGCGGGAGAACCTTTCAAGTTTCAGTGGTCTAGAAACTCAGCCCTCCGTGCCCGGGCAGCCAGTATGGCTGCCTCTCAGCTCTCTGGTTCTACCCTTTCCTTGCTTCAGCCTCAGAACCTCCAAGTTCCCATCCATGCAGGAACTTACCCAGATACCTACCGTATGGGAAAGGAAATCCCAAGACAGCCTATTGAAATCAGAAACTCAACACACGTCTACTTTTCTCGGAGTTTCTTGAGAATAGTGGACGAGAGCTATCTGTTTCCTACAGTAAGTAGCCGTCCCAGCTGTTAGGTTGCAGGGGGCCGGATGTGGCGGACGCTGTTGTGTGCTAGGGGATCCGGGCTTCCCTGGGTTGCCAAGCAGGCCATGCACGTGGTTGTCGTGCCTCAGTGTTTATGACATCCTGAGGCCCTGGCAGGACTGGCCCGTGGTGGCCTCGGGACCTGCCAAGCTGCACTGTCCCTGTCAGAGGGACAGCCAGCAACTGATGATCCCCGTGAGTTCATCTTCCCAGTGGGGCTCAGATTTGTCTAATTGAAGCATCAAAGCAATTCATCATCCTGAGCGGTCCTATTTTGAGGTCTTTTAATGGCATGAGTTTCCCATACACACATACTTGATGGTAGATAAGGGCTTTTTTTTTTTCTTCAAAAAATGTATAAGCCAAAGTCAAGTTAAATTCTGCAACTATATATGGTCTAAGCAGGGAGAAGAATTCTTCACCCATATTACCTCGCACTTACTTACTTGATTTAGATCTCCCTGCTTCTCTCTCTCTCTCTCTCTCTCTTTTTGGTTGGTCATGGGGCCTGAACTCTGGGCCTGGGCGCTGCCCCTGAGCTCTTCAGCTCAAGGATAACGCTCTGCCACTTGAGCCACAGCACCACTTCGGGCTTTTTCTGCTTATGTGGTGCTGAGGAATCGAACCCATTGCTTCATATGCATGCAAGGCAAGCGCTCTACCACTGAGCCACCTTCCCAGCCCTCCCTGCTTCTCTCTCTCTTTTTTTTTTTTTTTTTGGTCGGTTGTGGGGCTTGAACTCTGGGCTTGGGCGCTGTCCCTCAGCTCTTCAGCTCAAGGCGAGCGCTCTACTGCTTGAACCACAGCACCACTTCCAGTTTTCTAGTGGTTTTATTGGAGATAAGAGTCTCACGGACTTTCCTGCCCGGGCTGGCTTTGAACCAGGATCCTCAGATCTCAACCTCCTGAGTAGCTAGGATGACAGGTAGGCCCCTGGCTCTCCTCTTTAAGAACACAATCCATGCAAATTAAGCTTGAGAATGGTTCCAGCACGCACATTCAAGTGCTGACTACTCTCTGTTTAGGAGACGGACTGAGTTTGTGTTCGTATTTGTGTTTTTATTCCACTGGGCTGTGGCTGGCTTTAAGCTGACAGGAATGGTCAGAGAGGAAATTGTCATCTCCCTGAGGGTGAGGTTAAGATTCCTCGGTATCCTGTGTGAATTGTTGATTTGGAGAAGTTCTGTGGAGTCACCCAGAGTTGTTGCTTGGTGGCATTTACAATCCAAGAAAGGTCTTGGCTTCTATGGGCGGAACCCCTGTGAAGCACAGAAGGTGAGAGCGAAGGTGGAGAAATGAATGAAGAATCACCATCCACCCTGTATGCATTTTTTTTACTGCCATGACAAATGACCACAAATGTAGTACCTTGAAGTAACACCATTTATTGTCTCACAGTCAGTAGGTCAGAGCTTGATCTGGTCTCTTGGGTTGGTGTTAAGATGTCAGCAAGGCTGCCTTCTTGTCTAGCAGCTGTCAGGGAATTTGTTTCCTTGCCTTTTTCAGCTCCTTACACTGCCTGTGACCCCTTCTCTCCATCTTCAAAGCCAGCCAGGTGCTGGCTCATCTGTAATCACATCTGTGCCTGCAGCAGGAGTGGTTATCATGGGCCTCTCAAGAATCCAGAATGCCCGTCTCATGGTCCTTCATGTCATTACCATGCTTGCAAAGTCCCTTCGGCAGTGTAAGGTCCTCAATGCATGGGTTCTGGGATTTAGGATGGGGACATACTGTTTCCAGGTTCAGCTGGACTTGAAGTTCTGAACATGTTATCCAAACCACCGAGAAGGGCTTGGCAGTAAATGTTGTAAGATGTCCATGTGGAATGGAGTCATGACTGTCTTTGGGATCCTGAGGTAGAGAGCATTCAAGGGACAAACTGGCTCCCAGGGAAGCCAGATCTGGGTCCAGGGATGGCTCTGTGGGGAATGAGAGCCCAGGGCTGGGTGACCAGTCATACCCTTCCCATAGGCTGGCCTTTGTACCCTGCTGATGGCATGTGATGGAGGGAGCAGACTTTGTGGAGGACCCTCTGTTTTCTGAGAGGGAGGGGCATCGTGGAGAGCTGGCAGAGGCTAACATTCTCAGCATCTGGTGGAACGGACACTGATTTACAGAAAGCCTGGGCAGCGGAGTTAACCACAGCTGGATGGCAGGGTTGTTCGGCTGCCCAGTAGGATGACACAGGCTTTGTGAGAGGAGCAGTGTTAGCAGGAAAGGAGAATCTAGACTGCAGACAGCAGGTGACCTCGATGCTCCAGGTGGGGTGAGCCTAGGGCAGGGCAGGTCAAAGGCCACAGTGACTTGACCTGGTCAAGACCTGAAACGAGACTGTGTCACACCATGAACATGTTGTGGAGGTTTGGCAAACAGCTTACTCATTTCTACAATGTCCACAATTAGATTAATTCAGACAAAAAATAAGCCCATAGAGCACCAAAGCTAATACATTGATCAAAGAACAAAGATATTTGTGAGCTCATGTAGACATTGTGTCTGCTTAGAGCAGAGTCCCAGGCCCAAGACCCAAGTTCAGCAGGAAGCGTTGTGCTAGGGGGATGGGAAAGGACTGGGGGTGAGGGGAGGCAGGCCAGGCTCTCGCTCTGGAAGGGGGAGAGCAGAGCCTCAGGTATAGGAGCCACCAGCACTGGGCATGGTGCCTGGAACAGCAGCCCCGAGCAGGGAAAAGGTGCCCAAGGGGAGGCAGGGTGTGGCCGCTGCGTCCATTCTGGGTCTGAATCCGAGGCCTGCCTCATTAGCCGTCATTGTGGGGAACAGAGGGAAGTCGAGGCTGGAGATGAAGCCAGATCTGACATGTGACTCAACTTCCTGCTCAGGGTATGATAGATCTGTCTTCCCCACAAGGAAGAGTTTTAAATATTTCATTGTTCTCCTCCCCCTCTCCACCTAAATCAGAATAATGGGAGTAATTGCTGACGCACTAGAGGAAGCTTGAAGAAGGGTGTTTGTTCTTCTGAGCCAGGAAGACTGGGAAGATGATTTATAAGAACAGGGTGGAGAGGATCAGATTCTTCTTTGTTTGAGAGGGAATGCTTCCATGCTCGTCAGAGAAAGGAGTTCTGTAGTATGATTCTTCTGCAAGTGGATTGCTGTCCCCCTCTGCCTTGACTGCACAACGGAAGAGAAAAGCCGTGACTGTGTTGTACAGTAAACTCGAGTGGAGGCTGGGCAAGCAGCTTTCTCATTTCCACAATTAGATTAATTTAGCTTTCCAAGAAAGGTGGTTTAACTTGGAGTGCCTAGTCTAATACATTGACCAAAATAATGAAGATGCTAGTGAACCCAGATGATTGTCTGCAGTGGCCCTGAACGGACTCTTTCTTGGATTGATTGGTCAGGTCTTGCTTTCCTGTTAGATGGTACCTGGACCGATGGATGACACCATCCATTCCTTTCATATCATCTGCTTTTTTCCAGCATTTTCCCCCCATCACTTCATGAATCTTTCACTTTTTGCTAACGTTTGTTAGTGTTTCTTTATCTCTTGAGTCAAGAAATAATTTGCAGAGTGTCATCAAAGTGGTAAATATTGGAGAAATGCTAGGTAAATCAGGATATTGTTCTCGTCAGTGTTAAAGGAAGCATTTCCTCAATGTTGAAGAAGCCTGGAGACATATGAGATGAAGCCATTTGCCTCCGCTGTTTAGTGGCATTGGATGTGTGTATTTTCTTTTCAGACAGGTGTTGATCTCTTTCCCTAATCTGTGCTTTTTCCTGCCTAAGATTTTATTTTAAGGTGTAAAAGCAGGTGTTATTGCCACTTACATGGATCCTCGGAAAGATAATGGGTTTGTGAAGAAAATCCACAAAGTGAGTGCTCTTACGTGCTTCCTGCTACTGTTGGGGCGCTTCCCTGTGGCTGGGCTACCCTTCCCATGTATCTCTTCCTTTGCGTGTCTCCTGCCTGGTCTTCCCTTTCCAGACGAGTGGCCAGGGAGGCACTGGTCCTGGTATCACGCATGAGGCTGCTGCGGCACACACCCGGGAAGGGCCTGTTACCAGGGGTAGCTGTGTGTCAGGGATGATGGCATTCACTTTCTTCAGAACTATTTGTGTTGTCATGGTTGGGGCTGAATGAAAGCCTTTTGATTTTCCTGCCAGTCCTGGGACTTGAACTCTGGGTCTGGGCACTGTCCCTCAGCTCTTCAGCTCAAGGAGAGCCACAGTGCCACTTCCGGTTTTCTAGTGGTTTATTGGAGATAAGGTTCTCATGACTTTGCTGCCCAGGCTGGCTTTGAACCGTGATCCTCAGATCTCAGCCTCCTGAGTAGCTAAGATTACGGGCAGGAGCCACCGGCGCCCGGCTTAACCCTGAACTTCTTTTACTCAAGGGTAGCCCTCTACCACTTGAGCTACAGCACCACTTTTGGCTTTTTCTGAGTAGTTTTTTGGAACTAAGATTCTCATAGTTTTTTTTCTGCCCAGGCTAGCTTTGAACCATCATCTTCAGATCTCAGCCTTCTGAGTAGCTAGGATTACAGGTGTGAGCCACAGGCACTTGGCTGGTGATGAAACCTTCCAAAGCCGTATACACTTAACAAGTTTGCATGGTGAACGTCCTTCCCTTCCCCTCTACCACATAATTTGTATTGAATGTAAAGCACAAAGCTGAGGTTTCCCTGTTAGAAAGTGATGATTAACTTCACTGATGCTGAACTTTCCTCTTTCCCTGTGTCTCCCAACTGGTGCGCTGGTAGCCCAGCAGAGGCTCATTCAGAGAGTGTTGTTGGGATGGGGCCAAACTGGACCTCTGCCCTGCAGGTCTCTTCTGGGATGTTCCTTGGAAACGGTCCCTAGAGGGAGAAAATGCTGCTGTGGCCCCTAGAGCTGCTTCTGCTGCTGAGCTCCATTGTCTGCAAGCTGGCATGGCGGGTGATGATGGAGTGGCCCCTCTGAACCGCCTTCCAGCCTAGAGAGGGTGACTTTTTCTAAGCAGCCTGGTGGAGTCCCAGCACACAGAGGAACGAGAGACTCACCAAGTGACACTTCCTCTGACCGCCTGAACTCCAGTCTATTCTTTTCCTGTTTTATTTGAGGATGTTTTGCTCAAGCAGTACAGCTTCTTGGCCTGGTAATTTGATGGTAGGACTGCAACTTGCGGTCTGAAACTTGCTGAGCCGCACTCCCTACCCGTCCCCCAGCCCTGCACAGATGCTGCACTGTGTGCTCGCTCTGGAATCCCTGCCTGCATCCGGCCAGGAGCTCGTGAAATGCAAACGGTCCACTTTCCTTCTCCCTCATGCGCGCGTGGTTTAGGAAGCCTTCCTGACAGCTGGCAGTGACGGGGCCTCCTTCCCACCAGTCCCGCTTTCTACCCCACCCCAGTCTTCGCACTGAGTGCTGAGGTCGCCCTGCGTGGCTTTCCCACGCACGGGCCCTGACTCTGTGAGCCCAGGCGCTCTCACCAACCTTTGTCTCCCATGCATCTGGCTCTCGTGTGTGATGCACACTATGCATGAGGCCAGTGTTTTTAGGACTGCATGATAATGTACTGAGTGAAGGAACTCACTGAAACAAGCCTTTAAACCTGGCATGGGCCCCATTTATTATTTACATGTCAGACACTAAAGCTTTTCCATTACAATCATGGAGATAACTTATCAGTCACCCAACATCTGACGGAGAGTTCAAAGGCAGATGAAACCGGCTGTTGTTCATAATGGACTCCTAACAAAACGGTGTTTTGAAACATAACACACGTGTTTTTTTCCCCCCTTTGTGTAGTGTTGACTGTGGTCAATCTCTTAGAACACCGTATCCTAGAATCTTTGCTAGCTAAGTATGTAGATCCTTTTCTTTTACCATTGAACATAGAAGGGTGAAGCTGGTAAAAAAAATCCTCTCATTTTACAGATGAGGAAACTGAGGCCCACAGAGCTAGATGACTGACACAGCCCCCTCACAGGGCGGGTAGATGAGATGCACACCTGCTACTTGCTAGTTTGCATATTTTCTATACACATGATCCTCCCCTTTTGTGTGTGTGTGCTGGCACTAGGACTTGAACTCAGGATCCATGCACTGTCCTTTAGCTTTTTCACTCAAGGCTGGTGCTCTACCACTTGAGCCGCTGCTTTACTTCTGGCATTTTGGTGGCTGATTAGAGATAAGAGTCTCATGGACTTTCCTGCCCAGGCTGGCTTTGAACCTCTATCCTCAGATCTCAGTCTCTGTGGTTAATTAGGGTTATAGGTGTGAGCCATCTGTACCCAGCTTACAATTTCTATTTAATGTAACCAAGACAATGAAAAGGAGATGACCCTGTCCCCTGGTTCACAGCACTAGCCTTCAGCATAGCATTCTTTTGACAGTTCCTTATGTTAAGCTTATATTTCTTGGGGACAGAGGTGGGCAGGCTACTGTTTCATTAAGGATAGGAATATTTTCAAGCTGGCGGTGTATGTGGTGTTTCTTTCTGAACTGTGCTTGTTACCTGGTACAATAAATGTTAGTGCTGATTTTCACTTAGATTTCTTTCTAGATGTGGATTTCCAAGCTCATAGCTTTTTACCTGCTCTCATAAAGATCTTAGCATAGACAAAGAAATGTAAATAGAATTCCTAACAAGAGCTCTTGGCTGGGAAATGGGTTTTAAACAAATAGATTTTTTCCCTTTCAGCAAATACCATTTTGATATGTTACAAGCTGTAAGAAAAGCAAATAATGTACAAGGTTATGAAACAAAGCATATATATGACATTTGTGGTCCTTTAGTTGGGTTAGAATGGGATAGTCATGCATGTTTGTTTCATTCCTTTTTTTTTGGGTGCTAGTACTGGGCTTGAATTCAGGGCCTGAGCTCTGTCCCTCAGCTTTTCGCTCACAGCTGGCACTATAACTTGAGTCACAACTCCACTAGCAGCTTTACTGTGGCCAATTGGCAATAAGAGTCTCACGGACTTTTCTCCCAGACTGGCTTTGAACCACAATTTTAGATCTCAGCTTCTTGAGTAGCTAGGATTAAAGGCTTGAGCCACCAGAACCCAGCTTTTTCTTCCATTTTTAAAAAACCTTTCCTCAGTCCCAGTATCCAGAAGTTTCTTTCTAGCCTACACTTGGACCCACACCACTCACTCAGGAGCCAGCACTGTGTGTGTATGGGTGTGCTTCTCCCCAACGACATCTAGGGTTTGGGGCCAGCCAGTCCTTAGGAGAGCTGTCTTTATTTGTCACATTATTTCTATGAGAAAACCCTTCCCAGTTTCCAACAAGTTAACTTTGGGAGCTGCCTGCTCACCGAGAAGAAAGTCCATTTCTTGCAGGCTGATTAACTAAGCAGAGCTCATTAGCTTGGCTCAGTTTAGCAGTCTGATCTCATTAGCTAATGTGATACTGTAATATATGCACCTTCAGCCACTGGTGTCAGGAAGGCTGAGAGTCAGCGGGAAGGTGGAGGCCGCAGCCACAGCATGCCTACCCACGGGGAGGCTGGGCTCCCAGGCCCAGGCTCCGGCTCAGTCCATTCCATATGGGGCTAGTCAGGTGCCAGGCACAGTGGACACCCAAGCAGGGGACAGTTCCAATGTGGCCTGCCTGAAAATGCATGGTACCGGGGCAGGATGTTGTCTTTCTCTGTGCTGACCAACACAATAGGAGGTAGTTTGTAGTTCCGGTTCACAGACAGGAAAACAGAGTAAATCATATAGAAAAATATTTAGACAATATTTGTCTTGAAGTGACACAAAGGCTTTTTTCTAGAAACGTGTTTTATTATTCTATGCTAATTGATTGGGCCATCATTGAACATTCTGCTTTGCTTAGACTCCTTAGTGCCGACCAAGACTTCTGGACTTGCTTTCTTGAGAGTGTCTGTCTATGTCTCTGGAAAGTTCCATCCCTATCTAAATGGTTAAAAATAGCTCTGCTGGATGCTGGTTTGAAGCCACCCTGGCAGAAAAGTCGGTGAGATGCTTATCTCCAATCAATCAGCAAATAGCCAGAAGTGGAGCTGTGGCTCAAATGGTAGAACACACTCTCCAGTAAAAAAGCTACAGGGCCCAGACCCCGAGTTCAAGCCCCAATATCAGCACACACATAAACACATAAGCAACAACAACAACAAAATAGCTTCTGACCATTTCCTAGTGGAGATTCTAGTGGGTGAAAGTGTGTACCTGGAGTGCGTGGCACTGGGCATGCCTCACAGACTAAGTGGAGGCTGGGAAATGACCAGCCATGCAGAGGGGAGCACATCTGCATTCAGCAGTGGTGGATTATGACGACGGTGAGCCAGTGATAAAATCTGAATCTCTTCTGTTTAATTGATGCTTCTCTGCTCATTCAAAAAATACATATGCTAAGTAAATCAGAAATACTGTATTTTCCATCCGAACCCAGAAATATGGAGAGCACCCCATTTAGTATCTTTTGGTTGGCATCTGGATCCTGTGGGAAATCCTTCCCTAGGTAGACCTTGAAGGGTGGGCCTTTTCATTTGGTTTTGTTCATTCATGCTCCTTACTCTTGGGGAGGTGGTGGTGGAAATTTTGGTTAGAAAATCCTTCCAGAGACTCTATTAATGATAATGGGAATGCTGTGGAAAACCGTGTTGTTACTGTTAATAATAATGTAATGCGTGTATGCGTCAGGAGGTGAATTCTGAGCAATGATTACTCAAGTGTAAGTGATTCTTTGTTATAACTGCCTAACCCTGCCTGCCAGTGCACAAGCAAGGTGGTAGTTAGTGCTTATAATGCCTGTTCTCAGAATTAAAACTGTAGAAGCAGAGACATTTTGTCACGAATTCGTAGTATTTAGTGTCGTGGAGGGGCGTGTCCTAAAGGGAATGTTAAGTCTTAGCTGGGGTACACAGCGAGGGTTGCGGATGCTTCTTCCCACCTTTCACCTACTCGGGCCACTCTTCTTGTTAGCCCTTCCATATAAGATGTTATGTCATTGCTGTAATTTATTTGAGTTGTACCTAGTCTTTCTGAGGGCACTTTCTTCTCCGTCTCCTTCTCCTCCTCCTCCTTTTTTTCCTCCTCCCCTTCCCCCTCATCCTCTTCTTCTTTTGTGACAGTACTGGGGCTTGAACTCAGGGACACACACTGTCTCTTGGCTTTTTTGCCCAAGGCTGGTGCTCTACAACTTGTACCACACCTCCACTTCTGACTTTTTAGTAGTTAATTGAAGCACAGAGTGTCATGGACTTTAATGCCTAGGCTGACTTTGAACCTTGGTTCTCAGATCTCAGCCTCCTGAGTAGTTAGAATTACAGATGTGAGCCACCAGTGCCCGGTAGAGGGCACTTTCTTTGATGTACCATTTCCCAGTGGAGGCGGGAGTACTCTGTGTCATATCTGCTGCAGAGTATGGATTCATTCACTTTGTCACCAGGCCTGTATAGCTCTATGCAGGCAGCTACTGTTGCAGAAGATGGTGCAGACATTGTGGACTGGGGAGGGGGGCGGTGCTGAGAGGGCATAGGAAAGACAAAGAAGGTAGAAAGGAAGGATCCAGAGTGAAGATGTCCACGTGTCTGGCCACGCCCAAACAGGCTGGGAAATAAGATTTGTGAGAAGACGGTTAAGTGTAAGGAAAACAAATAAGGGAAAGAAGACAGAAATTGAAAAACTGAAAACAGGGGCGGTTCTTGAGTTTGCTGCTTCTTGGGATGTGGGGAGTACTAGCTTAACAAATCAGCTCTGTTGTTTGCTTTGTCAATGGCCATGTAATAGAATACAGTGTGTAGTGGGAATTGATTCCAGTGGAATAGACTATACCACTGAAGTGACTCTGGTGACCCTGAGAGTGAAGGGACACATATTTCACCTGGGATGGGAGAGTCTAACGAGGCCCCACTCAGGCTAGAGTCAGAACACAATGGTGCTGCATCATGTGCAGGGAATTCTGGGAGTCAGTGTGAAAAATGGTGCAAGTGAGCACAAAGTAGGAAAGGAAAATCTGTTCCAAAGAACAGCGGTAACAGATGGAACAGCTTTCGAATAAGTGTCTTTTAAGCCAAGGGTGGTGACACTTGCCTGTCATCCTAGCTACCCAAGAGGTAGAGGTTAGGATGACTATGTCCAGGCCAACCTAGGAAAAAGTGTCTATCTGAAAAACAGCCAAAGCAAAAGGGCTAGTGGTATGATTCAAGGGGAAAGAATGCCCACTTTTCTGTCTAGCAAGCACAAGGTTCTGAGTTCAAACTCCAGTACCTCCCTTCCCCCCCCACACAGTGTGTCATTTTGAGAAACACTGGAGTTAGCTGTTGGGGATTTTCAGGGAAGTGGGAGGAGATTACCCCCACTGCTGAGGGACAGATGGAGGGAGGCCCTAGGTGAGCAGGAGGGAGGAAAAGAGGGAGAAGAAGAAGGGAATACAGAAGCATCCAGTGCCCACAACAGCCCCCTGTATGTGGGCACTCTTTATGTATTCATGGGAAGTGTGGACATATGGCCCCCTCCTACGAGATGGGAGAAACTGGAGAATCCCCTGGCCCATGAGGTCAGGACTCCACCTTCACAGCACCAGATACGTGGGGAGGAGTCCGAGGAAGAGCCTCATGGGACCCACCACAGACGTCTCTGCAGAGAGATGGCTGCTGGCCAGCCCCCGTCCTCCTGCTGCACGTGGTGTCCTGGGGATGCAGCTTCCTGACTCAGTTTCCCAGTGCTCAATGGAGCGATATCAGGGTTTTAGACAGTTCCACACAGGAAGGAGAACTTCTTATTTCGTAGTTCAAAATATTACCTGAAATAGCAGGTAATGTGCTCTCGGCTTGCGTTCCTCCCTTTTTTTAGGTATTTCTTTTAAAACACTTTTTTTTTTTTTCAAAATCAGAAGGCAGCCAAACATTTCTCACATTCAGAAACTTAGTGGGAAGAATGTGTGGGTGCAGAAAAGCTTTCTACACTGCATTTTCTAAAATGTCTTTTTCTGTCTAAAGCATGTCTCCATGGAACTTCAAAACTCTTGTCTGCCCACGGGTTTACTCTTTTCTTTCCTCCAGAAAATTTGCGCCTGTCCTTGGGCTCACAGCAGTCGGTGACTAGTTTAAGAATGGGATTCAGCATGTGGGAATGCACATTGGAGCAGTGGCTGCATAAATGTTGTCCAATGTGGCTATGTGCCCTGGGCCTGTAAGGCATCCCTGAGCAGAAGAACTCACACATTCTTGAGCTTGCCTGAGCTCCGCTTCTTCCTTTGGAGTTTTAATTTCCATACTTCTTCCTCCTGGGGTTGTGCCTCAAGTCTTTGCTGTAATGATACTGTGGAACATTTGTGAAAATTGATCAGCCTCCGCTGAGTCATTGTTACTAACTAAAGGCTGTGGCTTGCAACCACTCTTTGTGTGGCACATTCTATGGATTGCTAGCATGCAGCACGAGTACGGTATTGTACAAGATAGTTTCCCCGTGCTGAAACTTTACATGCAACACTCCCACCCCAAACCTCAAAGCCACGCACTCCTTCTACTGTCTCTCTGACTGAGTGGTCTTGTCCCTCTCATGCCGTTACACAACTGCAATCATGGTTTGTAGCAATTTCAGATTGTCATCTCTCACCTAACTGCATGCTCCCAAGGTCCCTTCATGTCTTTTTGTGGCTCCTTAGCTCTTTGTACTGTTGAATAATATTGAGGTAACTACTACTTGTCTATCACTTACTAGAGAATACCTTACAACAATGTAGGTTGCTTCCAGTTTTTGTCAATTGTCAGCGAAACTTCTAAAAACATTCATGGACAGTGAGTTTTCAATTTATTTAGGTATGTATCAAGGAATGCGATGAATAGATATACAGTAAGGCGATTTTTAGCTTTGTAAGGATCTGTCTAATTTGTTCCAACACGAGTGTGCCATTTTGCATTCCAACCAGGGACGAATGGGAGTTCCTGTTGCTCCACATCCCTAGCAGCATTTGGTGTTGTCACCTTTTTGGATCTTAGCCCTTCTAATTACTGTGCATGATCTCATTGTTGTAATTTGCAATTCCCTAATGACATATGCTATGGAGCATCTTTTCATATGCTTATGCGCCTTCTCCCTGAATTATTTTAAGATCTCTCTCATAGAAAGGAATCTTTTGATTTAGGAATGCGAACTGGAGACACTAATGAGAGAAGTGACAGTCACTGTTCAGGCAGTAGAATGGCGTCCGAGACTCTTTGATAAACAAACCAAGTGGCCTCAGTTGGCTTTGAGTATCTCAGTCATTGCTTCTCTCTCTAGAAGGAATGGGAGCTACAAGTGTAGATCAGAGCTTGGCAAGAGGGAGAGCTGTGGGGATAGTGGATAGGTGTCCTGGTAGTTCCTGAAGTGGCCTGGTTAGTTTCTGCCCACAAGAAACATTGTCTCTGTGCAGACAAGCCTCAGGAGCAGCTTCCCAAACATCAACACAGGGTGGGCCTGAGCCCTTAGAGGAGCTGCCTCATTGGTTGAGCTGGCATGAGTGAACTTTCCTGACGTTTGGTAGTAGAACACATCCTGACTCTTTTCTTCTGCACCCGTTCTTCACTACTATTAGGAATACTTGTTCCTTAAAGATAGGTGGGTGCTGAGTCCAGATCTGAAGTAAATCAGACTTTCTACCAAAAACCTGGAGTCTAGACATTTTCTGTGAACCAAGATCTAAGCAGGCTGCCTACTTAGTGAACTGTGAGTGAGTTGTATGTTTTCAGAGCCTTCATTAAAAGTATTAAAAGGGTAAGAATAACACTCCTATGTATATGTTTCACATAATTGTATCAAAAAATGCGTCCTTTCATTCCACACTCCGTCTGGATTTCAGCAGCCTCAGAACTCTCTCAGGAGCAGGCCATTTAGCCTCATTTGGTGAGTCTGAACCCCCACAAAAGCATGTCAGCAAAGAGACCTGTGCATCCGGGTGTCAGGACTGAGCCTGTGTCTACATGGTGTACTACATACAGTGTGTTTGAGGATATTCTCAGGGTATCTGGAGGCTCTTCTATGGCTCTAACAACTGAGTGATGGGGCTCAGAAAGCCCGCTGAGGGTGGGACAATGGAAAGTGCCCTTAGTTATTATGATAAGCACAAGCATCTGTCAGTGTCATCATCAGAGAAGTAATGCAAACTTTGTATTTTGTCCTCTATCCCTTGTTCCACATATCTGTCCACTGGATGATGATGATAATGATGTCAGTAATGTAAATGATAATGCCTATGAATAACTATCCAAATTTTAAAAAACCCATTTCATTCCATCTTCACTTCTGGATTCTGTGCCTCCCTGTCACCATCCTGGATTTGAATGGTGTTGGCTGTGGAGCTAAGTTCTTCTTCTGGGGGTAGTAGTAGCTAGGCATGTGAGGAACTTTGCTGAAGTGGTGGGGAGATGATCAGTGAAGGTTGCTGTCTTCATAAAACTGGAAACTTACCAGGTATCATTTTGTGGATAAAGTACACATCTCATTTTCATTGAATGATTTTTGAAGATTCCCTCCCCCCTTTTTTTGAGACATGGTCTCACAGAATAGACTGGCTGGCTTTGATCTTATGATCCTGCTCCTCAGGCTCAGACTCCCAAGTTCTGGATTATAGGTAAGTAACCCCAAGGCCTAGATGCCCCAAAGGTTTCTTTACCCAGAGTCAGATGGGCAGGGTGTGCCCAGATCATGATAGCCAGCAGGAGGAAAAGATGGTATTTGCAGAAACCTACTGTGTGCTCCCTTTGTATTTGTAGCTTTTGTTGTGTGCATTTTCACTTAATTTTATTCAGAATTTTCAGCAGTTCATAAATAGGGTTTGGTGAGACTGTGACTTTCTTTCCTTTCTTTTTTGTTAGACAAGGCAAATGAAACAATATGAACAACTGAAGGAGATATATGAACTGTTTCCCAAACACCTCAGACTTACTTAGTCTATGAAATTGAAAGTAAGAATCTAGACTGGACTTTAAAAATTCAATAATAAAGCTTCCCTTTTACTTAATGCACAGTGGGTAGGCCTTACTAAGTATTCCAGGATTTTCTAGCTATGAATTTTTAGCCAGAGTACCATTCAGGTTAGATTGGGATGGGGCCTTCTCACCTCCTGGTATTATCCATGATCTGAAGAGAATAAAGAGCATTGGTTTGTCATTACTGAAGTTCTTTGACATAAACAGGGGCAGCATCTCTGTTTTGCCAATAAGGAGAATGTGTTCTAATTTTCTGGTTCATCCTTGAGAAAGTGGCTGGAAGTTATGTCACCTGTTTAAATTCTGGATCCTCCAAGTGCTATCCCTGGATACCTTCCCTGGAGCTCAGTAGAGAAGCAGAATTGTAAAGGCCCCTTCCCCAGAGCTGGGCAAAGCAAGACCCCCCCCCACATGATTGTGTGCCCCACCGCGCTTCAGAGCCAGAGTCAGGGACCTGGTTGTGGGTTAGTGGGATGCCTACAGAAAGCTTGTCCTGGGAGACATTTGAGGTGAGTTGGCCTTCTGCCTGTTTAATCTAAAACCTTGGCAATCTTTCACCTGAGTTTTTACCAACACATACTTTACCTAACAGCCTGTTTGTACCAAAAACAAATAGTCTTTTTCATATCAAACACCACCTCACTGAACGGATTTCTGTAGATGTTCCAGAGGCAACCACTGTGCGGTATATTTAAACACACTTTGTTCTGGTTAAAAATGTGTTAAAAGAGCAGGGAAGGAAGGCAGAGCTTAAAGGAACATTTCTCTTGACCAAACACCAAGCCAGTGGCAGTGACAGGTTTTGCTGTAACCTCAGGACTTACTCATTTACTAAAGAGCAGTAAAGATGGGTTGGAGATATTGCTGTGGAAGTGAATAGTGACTTTGATTAGGCCAGATTCAAATACAATCACTGCCCTATTATTTTTCCTACTGTGGGTTTTGAATGAAAGGTGGGGGTGGGGTGGGGGAGACACGCCAATAAGGAAGGAGCAAGCCTTCCTGAGGCTGACAGAAGCGGGGCATCCTGTTCACCAAGGCTGGCAGCCTGCATCTGGTCAGCAGAGTCCAGGTGAGAAGTGGTTTCAGTCACTGTGTGAGCTAGCCAGCCTTTCAGGAGGGTCTGGCTCCATCTCCCTGGCCCCAGAGACATCTCCTAGCTGGGAGGTGGCTCTGCAAATGTGCGGAAGGTTTGTAGGGCCTTGGATTAATTATAGAACGGATAATTCTTTGATACCTCTCCTTATCTGAAATCAGGAGTCCTTCCTTGACATCTTACCCGCCATGTCCAACTCCATGGGAATACCTCTCCCGTACATCCTTTCTCTCACCTCTAAAACCTCCGAGGGTCCAGATGCTGGCTGGAGCCCTCACCCTGGCCTAGCAATGTGCTATTCCATTAGTACCAGGCTTTTCTCAACCAGGCCTGTGGCTGCATTTTTAAGTTCAGCCACACCCCATTCCTTTTTACTCAGCATTTCACAGCTACAAGATAGCCAGGAAGAGCTTTCATTGAAGGCCTAAAATCAAATTACTCTGATTTATAAAAAAAATCTCAGTGGTTTTGTTTTTATTGGAATTATATTTATAGATTAATTTAGGAGAGAATTGACATTATGACATTGTTGAATCTTCTTGTCCAGGAATAGATTTCAAGTGTTTTGTGTGTGTGTGTGTGTGTGTTCTGCAGGTTAATTTAAACTCTCTTCATAAGGATCATGTTACAATACTTGTTATATTTTTTTAAAATTTTCCATTGTTCCTGTTAGTAGATGGAAGCCTTTTCTCCTAATACCTTTACTAACTAGTCATTGTTTATACACAAACAAGCTACTGATTTCTGCATAATACTTTGCTCTACCATCTGATTGTTTTACAGGATGAGGAGTTTCTTAGTGGTTTCTTGGGGGCTGTGTAGCTATCTGAGCATATCATATACAAATGACGACAGTTGTGCTTCTCTCTGAATTTTGCCTCTCTCATTTATTTTCTGCCCAAGTGTATTGGCCAGCTCTTCACTACTCTTCTGAGTAGTGAAATGCTTCATGGGCTCCCTTTTCCATGTTTCAGCATGAGGTAGTTAATATGTCACTTGCTAGAGAAGCAGCACCCATTACTTAATTAATTGAGCATTTTGGAGGAGTCTTTTTAAAAGGTAGACTTCATCTTGTCACATCTCTTCTTGTCAGAGTGCTAAAGAAGAAACTGAAATCCTCACCAGGCTCGAGACCATCCAGTCTCAGCTCCTCGCCAGCCTCAGGTGACCGGTTGCTCCCTGGGTTCCAGCCATACTGACTGCTCTGTAGCATCTGAAGCACATCGCACAACTTTATACCCTGAGATCTGTGGACACCTGTTTCTTTGGTCCAGAATGCTAAATGCTCTGCTGCCCCCTCTGCCGTCCCCCTCCCTCACACACTAAATTTTCTTTCATGGTCACCTTCTATAGTCTTGTACCATTCCACATTTTTTTGGGGGGGGGTCCAGTCGTGGGGCCTGAACTCTGGGCCTGGGTGCTGTCCCTCAGCCCTTTAGCTCAAGGTTAGCGTTCTACACTTGAGCCACAGTGCCACTTCTGGCTTTTTTTTCTTTTTGCTTATGTGGTGCTGAGGAATCCAACCCAGGGCCTCAGGCATGCAAGGCAGGCGCTCTACCACTGAGCCACCTTCCCAGCAACCTTCTACAGTCAGCTCCTGAATGTCCTGGATTCTTCCTACATTCTTCCCACAGAGGCAGAGTGGGATCATTAGAATCTTGGGCTGTGAATCAGAGATGGCTAGACCAGTAGTAGTAGGGGGACCAAAATAGGCCATCACACTGGTTCATGTTCAGATGATGCCAGCCTGTTACCAAATGATGATGGCTCTGGGGAGGAGATGAGGGAAGCCACCTGGAGGTTAAAGCCACAGGGCTCGCTTACAGTGGACATGCGTGGTGGGTGGCATCGGGACAGCTGAGATGACTGCGTGGGCGGCTGCCCGGTACTATTTGTTGAGATTGTAAGGAGATTGAGGGGGAAGGCCGTGAATCTGGTTGGGGATGTTCAGCAGTCATTTGTATATAGGGCACCGTGATGTGTTCTCAGGATCCTGTGAGCTGCAAGGATACCATGGCCGCTGGTCTTGTGGAGCTGGCTGATAGGAGGGGACTGTTGGGATTTGAGAGAAGAATAGCATCAGGTGGCAGGATAAATGGATCTAGGGCCCAGAGAGTGGCCTGGGACTTCACAGTAGAGGCTCCTCAACTGTGGCGTTGAGTGGAGAGAATGTAGGGAGAGTGCAGACAAAGAGGAGGAAGCTGGAAACCATGTTAGGAGAGAAATAGGGTTGGAAACCATCATCAGAGCCTACAGAGGGGGCAGGGGCCGAGGTTGCTATGTGTAGATTACTGCATTCGGCACTTTGGAGGCCATAGTCAGCCTTCACAAGTGCACTTTCAGTGGGAATGGAGACTTCAGTGGGTTGAGGAGTAAGAGCTGGAGACTGAGGGCTAAGGAAGACAGAACATTGCAGCCTCAGCTTTGTTGGAAAAAGTTGTCATAAAAGGCTATAGGAGATAGCTCTGGATGTAAAGGCAGGTGAAAAGTCATTCTAGAGGGGAAGGAAGGAAGAACAGGTGGGAGACGGGACCTGAGGGTTCATGTAGCAAATAGCAGGGTCCCTGCCTGTCCTCACTGAGATACCTCTAGGTGGCCAGGGAGTCTGCTTCTGCTTAGGAATGTTCTAGGCAGAGTGAACTGGATTTGCAAAACTGGGTACTGCTTTTTTTTTTTTTCTCTTTCTAAACGACTGATCTGGGAACTGGTAAGAGTCTAAAATTAGTCTGTGCAAAGATAAGCTTTAATATATGTCATTAGATGGAATGACAAGTAATTGAAAGTGAAAATTCCTCTTTAAAAAAGATCTCTGTGCAAATAAGACTCTGTTACATAAAAGGGTACTGTGACTTTTCAGCTGCTTTTTATAGCTGTGCCCTCTGAAGCTGGTGGCCTGTGGCACCCTGTGGAGGAGCGCGGAGAGGCTCACACAGATGCCGGGCATGTTGCCCCAGCACGGGCTTGCTGATGGCCCCGCCGGATCTTTTGCATATTCAACCAGTCATCTTCCCCTCGATACATTGGGTGATTAATAATGTCAATTGTAGCACAGTTTTAGTCATTTGGCATTCTGCCCACACATTCTGGTTGCTTCTCCTTACATAAAGTATAATCTTCATGGCAGCCTGAACATTCAGAGCCCATGGCTTTTTGGGGAGGTTGTTTGTTCTCCACTCTGGAGTCTTCTGCGATGATTTCGCTCGAGTGACATTTGTAATCAGGTACCTGGTTGACAGGATCTGTGAGTCATGGCTTTACACATCCCACACCTTTCATTCCTGCCCTTCGAGGGCGATGAGCTGTGAGGGTTAAGGCTGGGTGATAGCTGACGTTTAAATGACTAGAGCCCAGGGCTCGGTCAGTTCACCTGGGATGGACAGCACAGGCAGGGGAAGTTCGTCCTGGGATCCACTTGGGCCTGGCGTGCTTGCTTGGGCGCCGTGCAACTCTGGACTGGTCCTCTCAGCACCACCATCCAGGCTTTAGGAAAGAGTTTTTCCAAACTAGTACTCCATTACCAGGTCATGAGATCAATTTATTGGGGTTCTGGGCACCATGGAATAGGAAGAATGTAATGCAATAGAATAGGATAGAATGCCAGGGAGAAGGAAGGATGGGGTAGAAAATAAGCACATATCTCCTTTAGCAAAGGTAAGTGGTGTGTGTGTGTGTGTGTGTGTGTGTGTGTGTGTGTGTGTGTGTGTGTGTGTGTGTGTGTGTGTGTGTGTGTGTGTGTGTGTGTGTGTGTGTGTGTGTGTGTGTGTGTGTGTGTGTGTGTGTGTGTAGGTTGCTGGGTATCTCACTATACAAAAAAATCAATTCTTACTAAGACCTGGAACTTACTACTTTGAGTAATACCTTAAAACTATTACAGGAAAGCATTGGGAATCTGGAAGTATAGACAGAGGTGATTATTTTCTGATTAAGATTCCAATAGCTCAGCAAATAAGATGGATGAATGGGACTACATCAAATTAAAAAATTTCTGTGCATCGAAGGAAACAACTACCAGCCAACAAGATATGGATCGTCCTTGGCAGCTGTTCAATTGATAAAGGGTATCCCCAAGGCTGCCGTAGAGAAGCTCTCTGCTTGCCTTTCTGATTTAGAGGCTGTATGTTCCTCAGCTTGTGAAACCCTTCCTGTTTTCACAGCCAGCAGCATCGGGCTGAGGCCTTCTCTGCATTCTCTCAGGACTCCTCTCTGGTTCTCTCCTCCTCCTCCTCCTCTTCCTCCTCTTTTTCCTCCTCCTCCTTCTCCTTCCTCCTCCTCCTTCTCCTTCCTCCACTATTTAGGACCCTCATGATATTGCTGATGATTCAAGATCATCTATTTTAGTGTTAGCTGATAAGAAATCTCAAAAATGTCTGCAACCTTAATTCCCTCTTGCCTCGCCACCCTTATACATTCCCACGTCCTGGGGCGTAGGACGTGGGCATCTCTGTGGGGCCACTATTCTGCCTGTGGTTTTATATTTTAAGATTGTCAGTTGCTAGTGCCTCGCTCAGGCTTTCTGTCTTTGTGTGGGGTACAGCCAGGTTGGGCATGTGTGCTGGGGGATGGGCGAGTGTTCTGGCTCCTGGTGTGGCTGGGTGAGTTGGACAGCCAGGTACGTGGCTTTCTTGTCTGATATTTTTCCAAAGCTGTCACCCTGTTGTGGATCTGCTTGATGGAGTTGTCTGTAAATAGATGCTGTCTTCATCTGGCTCGTCTACTCCTGTCTGCCAAGTTGTGTATAGACACAGGGCAACAGGAATCGCATGTGGGCAAGTCCTCACTAAGCACCTGCATCAGCTCTGTGCAGCAATGACTGAACACCCATTTGAAGTAGATGCTGTTACCTCCCCTATAGGGAAGATCATCATTTGTCCAAATTGCTCACACAGCTGGTCCAAGTGGTTTCCAGTCCTGCTGGTCTCTGGTGCAGAGACTGCCCAGAGTAGGAGCTTCAGTGCTGGCCTCCTAGAGCCCGGTGTGAATCTTTGTTGGGTCTCCCACCTGTATAGTGGTGCCAGCCTCCCTCATCCAATGCAAGAAGATGGTGTTGTGAAGGGGAAGAGCAGAGGGGCTGGTCTGTGGTCCCGTTGCTTTGGTGACTAAAGAGAGATGACCCTAGTATATCTACTGTAGGATGTGAATAAGTATTTACATTATTGTTTACTTGTTTTTAAAAATATCTTACCGTGCAGGGTAGCAGGGTTACCTCAACTCCTAGAAGCTTTGATGTGAACCAGAAACCAAATAGGTTTCAGTATTTTTTGTTTTCTTTTTTTTTAAATTAGTGTATATTGATTATATAAAAATGTCAGATATCATTATGACGTTTTCATACATACATTATGTAATTAGATTGTATATGTCCCCTTTCTGCTTTGATTTCCTGTGCATTCCTGGAAATGCTCACCCGGTAACCATCTACTGAGGTAAAGGCTCTCCCATGCCAGCCTTGTAGAAAGCCATGTAAGGGACATGAGATGATTTATAGTTTCTTTTTATTTGTGGTTGAAATTTGTTAAGGTGCAGTTTGAAGTTTCATATGCTATGTAGATGATTTTTAAAATAAATGGAAAACATTTCCTGCAAGAAGAAAAAAAGAATCTTTTCTTACTCATCTTCCTATCTCCAGTGCTCGATAGAGTGGGTGCTCAACAACTGTGTTGAATGAATAATTGGATTATTCATTCCTTAATTAATAACGTGGCATTTGAGTCAGAGACTATGTGGGACCAAAGAGAGCAGGCTAGAGCCCTTCAGGGAGCTTATTGTCCAGAAGATAACATTTGCCCTATGTCTTTTTCAGCACATTGGCAGTTGAATTGAAGTTGTAAAGCTGTGGAAGAGTTTAGAAGTCAACAGAGGCTTTTCTGAATCACTGCTTTCCTGAGCAATTTATTTTCTTTGGGTGCTAATTCCCAATAGGAAATGTTTTCTTTCTTTTTTTTCTTTTCTTCTTTTTTGGAAAAATTTCATTGTAATTTAATTTAAAATTCGACTTCCGGCATGAGAGAATAAAAGACATGAAGACTGCTTTTAGAGACTGACCTGCTTTATGCTCGAAATCGAAAAGAGCCATTCATTCAAACTGAATTCATGAAGCATAAGATGACTTTCCTGACACTTCAACACTGACACAAACCACTGTTTTAACCTCTGATGACTATTGAGGTGATACTAAATAATGCAGTGGGAAAGACAGTTTCTCCATGACTCTGGAAGTTGCTTTATACTGTTGACATTTAAACATGTGCAGTTTGGGGGGACCATTTTTGTTTTTGAATCCAGATGGTTGTTCCAAAAGGAGCACTGTCCCTGCTGATCAAGTGGGAAGTAAAGAGACTTGTTTCTTTCCTTCAGAATTAACATCTCTGCTGTCATTCTTGTGGTCCGCAGCCACTCACTTCCCAAGAGCAGCATCCCCCTCTAACACAGGTTTCAAGTGATCCTGCGCTCACTTTTCTTTGAAAACCTTGTCATGTGCCTCAGCAGATGGCAAGTTTGCGTTTGGGCATGAACGCTAGCACAGTGCAGGCATGCACGATTGCTCTATTTCTTGAGACATACTTGAGTAATAAGGGTTTATAATGGAATTAAGTTGGCCCTTGTAGTTCATCGTTCTAATTCTGATGATGCAGGACCACATTTGCAAGTTTTCAATACCAAGTACCATTGTGTATTTTCTGATATTGAAGGAAAGGGTAATTTGTTTTGAATAATTATAGCCTCTTTTGGAGAACACAAACCAGTCACTCTCCAGGGGACTGTTTTGTCCCAGATACAATGGAAAGAGAGGACATTCAGAGTCTTTTTCAGCTCTGCACATTCTCGGAGTCTGGGATTATGACTCTCAGGGTGGCTGGGTGGCAGCATCTGGACAGAGTGAGAAGCACATGCATGTGCTCAAGCGTGAGTACACACAGAGGCAGCCCTCATTGGCCTTGACAGATGCCCTTTTTAATGGTGACATTAACAAACCGCAGTGTGACTGGTGTTATGAAAATGATCATCTTTCCTAGGCAATGCTAGACTTTTAGGTAGAGGAAATAGCAGTGACTTGGAAAATGAAATCTCTTTCTCAATAATAGAATGTTATCACAAATTGAATATAGTAACTCCTTTGGCTATTTTCAAAATAGAATTTTCACTCCAGCTTTATTCAGTTTATCAGTTTAATTAGCCAAATACACACATCATAATGTCTGTCAACCCACAAGATATCAAGGACAATGTCTCAGAACCTGGTTTTGACACTCCTAAGAACCATGCCAAAAGATTTTTTTTTTTTTACAGAAATCTAGCTTCAAGTCTGCAAAACTCCTAACAACAAAAAGAATAGAAAACAAAAAAACCCAGTAGTAGACACAGAATACAATTGACTGCAGATAATTCTCAAAAGTTAGCCAATAAAATTTATATTTATAATTTATATAATTACATTCAGCATTCCTCTTACGCTTGTAGTTCAAAGCTACTGAGCTCTTCTGATGTTTGGAATAAATTGAGGCCAGGTGATGTTGGGGTTGGGGCCTAACTGAACCCTTTTGTTGGAACCCAGCCAGCTGGCCAAGAGCACCTTTTGGGGGCTGAACCTTTTTGCACCAGGAAGTGGGGTATTCCATTCGGGCATGAGCTGTGGCTGGTGCAGCCCTGCACTGTTTTGGAGTCTGCACCAGAAGGCCTCATGAAGACTTGATACAGCAAAGCCATGATTTCTTGTGGGCCATTTCTACCACTTCTTGGGGCTCTGAGTCTTTGAAAACACAATTCCATTCATCATTTAGCCACAATAGGACTGCCTGTTAATTTTTAAAATCCTTCGGTTATTTTCTACATAGTATTTTCAGCCTACTTTTATTCAGTTTATCAAATTTTTGTCACTGTGTTGAGGCCACTGGAAATGATTGCTCAAGCTTTACATTCTAGAAAGAGGCAGGTTTTTAAAGCAAAGGAAAGCATCTCTGGACCCCTTTTGTAATTTTCATGTCCAAGAAGCTATTTGCCTGATGAAACTGGACCGGCTCCATGCCGGAGAATCCCCGCTCTCCATGTTCTGTAATAGCCTGCCAGGGTTGGCTGTGGTCTTGGAGAGGGACCTGTGCAGGGCTTTCCTTGCTGGATGACAGCAAAACCCTTCAGAAATGCACTTCCGGGGCTCATTCTCCAGGAGGCTGACTCTGTCTATCCTTGTTGATCTGTGTTATCAGATATAACATAAATCTTTCCCCCATCAGTAGATGCAAAAGAACTCCATTCAGTGTGGAGAGAGGATTGTTTTCACACAGCAGGGCCTGAATGCCAGGGCTTTGGGTGTTCTTATACTAACTGTAAAAGCTTCGCAAATGGGGACAACTAAGGTCCTGTGAAGTTATTACACAGGAAGGGATAGGACTAGGATCTGTCTAGAGGAGCTTGGTTTCTAACCAGGGAAGTTAGGTAAGAGTGGAAATCTGGGACAGAGGACAGGAGTCTTGCTGGCCTGTGATGTGTTACAGGGAGTTACAGGGAGTCTTTAAGGAACCTTGAAGTTACAGGGAGTCTTCAAGGAACCCTGAAGTGTGATTGATGAATGGTAGTCTGGACCTATATAAGCCAATAGATTAGGGGCCCTGCCCTCCCTCTCTGCTCCTCTCATTCCTTCACTGTAGTTATGTTAAGTCAGTTGTTTTTTTTAAATCACTATAACACATACCTAAGATAAGAAAAGGCATAGTGTAGCATGGTAGAAGCCTGTAGCCAAGCAAAACTGTATGCCTCATGGCTGGAAGCAAGAAGAAAGGGGAAGAGACTGGGGATCCAACAATCCTCTTTGAGGCATGCCCCAATTACCCAAAGACCTCCCGCTAGGCTCTCCTCCCTGAGGCCTCTACCTTCTCCCAACAGCACCTGGCTAGAAACGGAGCCTTTTTCACTGGGCCTGTTGAGAAGCATTCACTCCACTGCTAAAGCTATAGCCATGATCCACAGGCCTGGCACATGCTGAGCGTGCCTAGCTGGCATTTCCTTGGATCTCTGGGAAGGATCTGGACATGGAGCTGCATCTGGCAGAGAGAGTCCTTAGGGGTAAGGCATTGAAGTGGGGTGTTGTTTATTTTGCCTGGTGACTGGCAGGAGACCACATGTGTCAGGAAATGTGTGTGTCTCACTGTGGGAGCTTTTGGAGGCTCAGCTGAAGAAGCTCCCAGAAAGCCAGTTCCCACGCCTTCCAGATGTTTGGTGTGAGGCTGTGGATTGGCTTCTGCAATGTGGCTGACCCTCGGTTTCTCCCTCACTTGTAAAATGGAGAACATGAGGGCATGGGTAGAGAGAGGAGGTGGTGTGGAAGGTTAATAACACAGGATTGCCATGCACACTAGCACAGTAGCGGAAGTGCTTGGCAGTTAGCCGTAGCGGTTATCTCTGACTCTGCATTTGGTGTGAGTGCCGTCTTCCTGTGGGGAAGTGGGTATGTCTCCGCTGGGCTTTTTGGCCAGTTTGTCTCACAATAGTCAGATGGTTGAGCATGGAGGTAGGGACTCCATGAGCGATGCCACTTTAACATCCTAAGTTCCAGCATCACCCAGGTGAGACCTGAAGAGAACCTGAATTGGGGGTGGTGAGAGAAATCCACTGCCATGCTGGGTGTGGGGTTCAGAGGCCTAGGTAAGCTCTGCAGGCTTTGGCCACTAGCTCCAGGGAAGGGGTGGCGGTTTGACTGAGTTGCTGGGGGAATGAGGATATGCCAGTCGTAGAGAGAGGACAGCAGGAGTGTTTGGGGGGTAATGGATCGGCCTGGGTCATCTTGCTCGAGGGGCAGACTGTGGAATGTCCACTGTGGACACTGGGGGGAGATCAGCCAGGGGGGGTGAGCAGCGTGGGGAGAGCTGGAGGCTTGGCAGGGCAGAGTGGAGGGCGGGGGTGAGAAGCCCAGGAGAACCAGCAGAGCAGGGAGGACCCTGGGCAGCCTTCAGCGCCTCTCCTGCACGCACTGGAGCTTCCACGCTGCCTGCTGGACTCCATGCTTTCGTCACAGAGACGGCATGGGACACCAAATCAGGTTAATGGCTGTTTTCTTCCTGAAGGAGGCCACAGACCCCCAGGAGGATACCTGGATTCTCTTTATAGCCGTGTGGGGACAATGAGCGCTGAGCGGGGAGCTGTGCTCCAGGCGTCCCAGACCTCCTCTCAGTCCATGCTTCCCTGGCCTTGAACTGGTTTTTCTTAGTAGTGAGATTTAGGTTCGGAATCTTTTTGGAAATAAGCAATGGGCCATCTTCCCAGAAACTCTTGGGATGCTTGAGCACAAGACTTGGACTTGTTCAGTGGGCTCGTGGTACCTAGGTCAAGACCTCAGCTTAAGAATCTTTCCCTTAGCTGGACACTGGTGGCTTACACCTTGAATCAAGAAGCTGAGATCTGGAGGATCTCAGTTCAAAACCAGCCCAGGAAGAACAGTCTGTGGATCTGTTTCCAAAATAACCAGCAAAGAGCATGCCTGGAGGTGTGGCTCAAGTGGTAGAGCGCCAGCCTCGTAAATAAGCCAAACAAGCTTGAGGTCCTGAGTTCAAGCCCCAGTACCACCACCACCAAAAAAAAAAATTCTATCTTTATAGCTCAATCCAGCACTTCTTATTGGAAAAGTGTTCTTCTGTAGAAGCTTCTAATCTTCCATGCAACCCATGTAACTATGTCAGCTGATTGTTGACACAAATAAGAAATCTGTATATTAAGAATTGGAGGAAAGGGGCTGGGAAGTTGGCTCAGTGGTAGAGCGCTTGCCTTGCATGCCTGAGGCCCTGGGTTCGATTCCTCAGCACCACATAAGCAAAAAGGAAAAAGCTGGAAGTGGCGCTGTGGCTCAAGTGGTAGGGCACTAGCCTTGAGCTGAAGAGCTGAGGGACAGTGCTTAGGCCCAGAGTTCAGGCCCCACAACCAGACCAAAAAAAAAAAAGAATTGGAGGAAAAACCCAATGTGTGTTTGGTTCTACTTTACAAAAGGAATAATCCAAGTAGGTTAAATTTCAAAACCTTTGGCATTTCCACAGAGTAATAGTGTAAACCATACATGTTTTTCTCCTAATAATTTATTTCATTTCCTATAAGTGATTATGCTAGTAAAATGTTGTATACTGAGTTCTCACATAATATTTTTGTTCAGCTAAAATACACATAGCAAAATGAACAGTCTTAACCATTTTGAAGTATACAGTGGCATTAAAGATAACTTTTTTATGCTGGTGCTGGTCTTAAACTCAGAGATTTGTACAATTGCTTAGCCTTTTCACTCAAGGCTGGATGGAGCTTTATCTCTTGAGCCACATCTTTGCTTTCATTAGTTGGAAATTCTTTAAGAGTCTCACAGACCTTTCTGCCTAGTCTGGCTTCAAACCTCGATCTTCATGTGTCACCCCTCTGAGTAGCTAGGATCATACGCATGAGTTCTCATGTGGCTTTAATTAGTCTGACGGTATACACAGGAAATCAGAAAAGACTGTAAGGTTGTTTACTACAGGAAGAAATGTACTTGATAACTGAATGCCAGTGGGTCTCAGATATGGTCTTTTGTGGGCATGAAGGAAGCCTTTAAGATAAGACTGCTTCATGGAATATTCCCATAGATTCTAGAAATAGGGTAGTTTTTACATGGAGTGATTATTTTTATTTTGTCAGGGGAGTAAGGAAATCTCTAAGGTCACCAGAAAAGAGAATTGTGTACATTGTACAGTCAGAATGTGAATTTTGAGTTGGGTTCAGAAGTGTAGAGATTTGGTGAGACTCTTGAACACAAATGTCCTGTGTAGATAAATCTCTGTATTTCTCATTGGCTGAAGTTAACAAATGAGCTTCACCATTACCTCAAAGTACAGTATGATACTGAAACCCTCAGTGAATTTGCAAATGTGAGGATCACCATAGCAACTCTATATTAAACTTTACATTCTAACATTGTTAGTAGAAGGTGCTGTGTCCTTGTAACACATTGTCAGGGAATAAAATGTTTTTTTTTTCTAGCCATGGGGGCGGTGTGTGTGTGTGTGTGTGTGTGTGCGCGCGCGCGCGCTATAATCCTAACTACTCAGGAGGCTGAGATCTGAGGGTCACAGTTCGAAGCCAGCTCAGGCAGGAAAAGTCTGTGAGACTCTTTAATCAACCACTAAAAAGGCAAAAGTGAAGCTGTGGTTCATGTAGTAGAGCACTTGCCTAGCCAGCACAAGGCCCTGAGTATAAACCCCAGTATGACTGAAGAAAAAATGGGAACTAGGAATGGGTAGGTACTTAATAACTATTTGTTATATGAATGTATGACTCATGATATTCTCTGTCATTAGTGTAAGTTCCTTGAAGGCAGCTTTTTGAAATATGAGTACTTGATTTTCATATTTCCCACAGAGCCTACAATACATAGTAAATATTCAGTCTTCTCAACCAGTAAAGAGTTAGGTTATTTCTTGATAGGGAATGGAGAAAAATAAAACCAATGTGACTTATTTGGGTCTTTTTTTGGCTTTAGGGTCTTGGATGTTTTCCCTGTTAACCCAGAGGGAACCTATTTGTGTCCCAGATTTCTACTTCTACCCCTTTATGATGGCTGTAATTATATTGTGGCTTCAAGTGAGTCATGGGGGGATTTAAAAAGAGGGGAGGCTATGGCAGGGGTGGGTGCAGCATTTTGCCTGGCAGGGTTGCTGTGCTCCATCTTAGTAGCCCTTCAAGCCCCTCCATTCTGTTCCACAGGTTTCTGACCCGTGGGAAGAGAGCCCTTCTGCTGGGAATGGTTTCTGGAGGACACTGGATACTTGTTCTGGTTTCTAACATCCTGTTAATTTGGTTATTTGTTCTCCACTGTGGTAACCTCCTCACCCATTCTGCCTCTGTGAGCGTTAGATTGACAGGTGCGCTGTGTGGGAGGAAGAGAAGGAAATTTCTTATCTTAATTTCTCTCTGACAATGTGTTTGTCAAGCTCTTGTATGAAAAAGGAGACAAATTTCTTGTTTCTTGTCTGTGTGTGGGGAATACGTGTGTGTATGTGTGTGTGTGTGTGTGTCTGCGCACACACGCACATGTGTGCGCACGCAAAGACAGCCCCGTGTGTCATAGAAGTCTGTATTTATTCAAAGCGCATCATGACTTTGCTTCCTTTTCCCTCATTTAATTTATTAAATTAAGAAAGTCCCTTTGTAGGTCAACTACTGCAGTTTATATATTAGAGGAGAATGTTGGGGGAAGTAAAATTGTTAAGTGAAATATACAAATCACCTTTTGCTCAACCATGGGACGGAAGGAATCTTATTTAATAGGAAACAGTATATTAATTTCTTACTCAGTGTCAAGCCTGGTGCTTGAAGTTTTGTTTTGTTTTGCTTTTGTGGTGCTGGGAACCCAGGGCCTCATGTATGCTATTTGAGCACACTACCAGTGACCTACACACCCAGGTAGACATTGAGCCCCACCCCAAGTCTTGTGTGAGCTTTCCCTAGAGTCTTTCCCCAGAGTCTTGTGTGAGCTTCCCCCAAGGGCCTGGCTTGAGGTCATGCAATCAGAGCTCAAAGGCTTATTCAGCAACTCAACTGCCTCTCCAGAAAACAGGGAAATAGCCTCCATAGTGAGAATGATTATTCTGGATTTAAACCTCCAAGTTGCACTGGTCTGCTCTGCCAGGCTGAGTACCTACACTGATGCAGACTGCTTTGAACCATTAACTTTGCAAAGAAAAAATGTAATAATCCTTGAATACAGTAAGATTGCTTATAGCAACAGAATAGCCTTTCATGATTCCTGGTGTGCAGGTGGTGCCCAACAAAGACTTATGAACTGAATTTCTGCGTCAGTGCAGTTTGGCAATGATAAATACCAGGATAGCCAGATTAAACTTAAATGGAAGCTTAGATAAGGCAGTTTTACCTGGCACAAACTGACCAGAACAGGCCTGCAGGGCAGCTGGTGAAAGAATATTCCAAATCTAAATCGACATTAGTTATTGATAGTTCATCTCCTAATATGCCTCGGCTTTCAGTGTGACCGTGAGCAGGGTGAGGCTGTTGAGTGCACCAGAGCCCCTCCAGAGAGTTGAAGCAACCCCACACATGTGCAGGGCCAAGGAATTGGAAGCTCCAACCCTCTAGTCACAGGATGGCCTGCGGGGAAAATGAATAGTTAACTTGGCTCTGGGCGCACAGTGGCTTACAATGGAGTTTGTGTCTTGGTTTTTTTCACAGAGGACTTGTCTTTGGGGCCACAGAGCCTCCCATAGCCTTTCTCATTCCAAGAGAGCCCAGGAGCAAGGGCAGTATATGATGCTGTTCCTGGGTGGGCTTTCTTCCTGATGGGGCAGGAACAAGACACCCTACACAGCCACAGCACTGAAGGTGCTGCTGCTCCTTGGCTTTGGTAGATGTCACCTTTGTTCACATCTGGTGGCCAGTCAGTCACTTGGACAGTGGTTGTGAGTCACAGGACAGAGGGTGTGGTGTGCGGTCACATCAGGCTGGGCCGATGGGAGGAGTCTGCCTGGGCTCAGAGCATACGCAGCCTGCGCCTTGCCCTGGCCTCTGTCTGGCAGCTTGGGGGCTGGCGTGGGGTGTGGCTTGTGCTGTTATCACCACCTGTGTCTTCCATATTTGACCCTGGCTTTGTCAACATGCTGCATGTGTCTGGGTTCCCATCAGTGTCCGATCTGTCTTTGAGAATAGTTTGAAAAACTGTAGGAAACAGTCATGAGGTTGACCTTTTATCTCTTTTGTATGAGAAACTAAGAACTGGCCTGATTGCAGAGTTGTGATTGCATATGTGACTTTCAGGGTGTAAAATCTGTATTTTACTCAATCTGATGCACCAAGAGACTACGGAATAAGACATGGGAGAGTTGGGGTGAGGAGAGGCAGCAGGGGTGGGGTAGGGCAGCCCTGGCAGCGGGCTCTGGCCCTGAGGGTGCTGGGTGGCTGCAGAGCTGACCCGCCAAGCAGGGAGTTCTGTATCTGTGGGTCATGGCCAGGTGCTGGAGTCTGACAGGAAAGCTGGTAGCTGCAGGAATCAGGAAAGAGGTAGAAAGTGGGCTGAACTCATCTTGGACACTGAAGCTCTGGTTTGTTGGTCTGAGATACAGACTTCTTTCCCAATAAAGCCATCAGCATATTCCTAGTTAACCTCAGAGATGTATGGAACAACAGAAAAAAAAAAACAAACCTTAGTTTTGACAACATTGGACATGGTGTTATTTCAGGTACTGACATCACTCACGTACCCAATGGGAACTACATTGACAACGTTCAGAATTCAAAGCAGACCAAAGAGCTAACTTGGCGAAGTCTCCTGACGTCCACTCTGCTCACAGAGATGTTTTTAGCCCCGTATGACTGTCCTTCCAGAGACCCTGCATGCATATGCACAAAACACCTGCACCCTCCTGCTGGAGAGAGCTGCCCATAGAACACGAGTTGCAGTGGAGATGGATCGTGCCCCGAACTGTATTTGACTCTCCCCACGGGTACCTTTGAGCTGGTTTGTGTCTAGGTAAAACCATTTCGCTACCCTAAATACTGTAGTACATGGACTTGGTGCCAATATAGGTTAAGTCTTTGCTCTCAAATTAAATAATAAAAGAAGACTACATTCATTATAGAAAGGTAGTTAGCGCAGGTCCATAGCATCAAGTATTTTAAACTTTAGCCTGGTCATTCCGGTTGTCTCATGGTAGCACTTAGACCCTCTGTGGTCTCAGAGCATGTCGCTGTAAAAGGGACACGTTGCTTTATTACCCAAGGCTCATGGAGCTGACTGGAAATTCCACGTTGGTATCCTCTGGTAGAGCTAGAATGATGGCCCAGTTGTAGAATTGCTTTGGTAACAGGAATTGAGTAGATTGCCATGGAAGACAAAAGCCTTTTCTCCCCTGGCTTTCAGAACAGGGTTTCTGAGCCCTCTTTTGCCTGGTGTGTCTGTTTTCTGGTAGCAAAGTAAATATTATTTCTGTTAACAGAGGAAAAGGAAAATGTTTGCGGTCCGTCCTTTCCTTGGCACTTTGCCTGGGGATATTTTATCCTGATGATGGAGAAAGTCTTTCCTCAGGACAACAGACACCACATTTTTGTCCCCCCCCCCCCCCCCCCCCGCCGAGGGCCTGATCTGCAGGCCCTGGCCGACGCCTCCCTTGCATACTGCGCTCTTCTTGTCTTTCACGCGCAGGGCTAGCCTGGCCGTTCTCTCCAGTCCAGTGTGCCGGATTGTCTGTAAAGCCCACAACTTACAGACGTGCCAAGACAGTTTATCCAGACTATAGTCAGTGTTACTTTGCAGTGACAAGGCTATTCCTGTTACTAGTTCAAAGCCAACATAGGTAACTGCTTGTCCCAGGCCCCCACCCCCACCCCCTCCAGGTCCCCAGCCCCCATCACCAGGGCAAAGGGGAACCTTGCATCAGCACCCAGAACCATCCTGGCCTGAACCCCGTCCATTCTGTTCAGCTGCCCTCACCTCGATATTCATTTGAGGAAGAGGAACATGGGTTGCAAAATGAACAATTATAAACTTTTCTTACAGTCAAAACCAGCAACTAGGGACCACCAGAACTGTTCACATTGGCCCACAATCGCTACCTACCAGCGATGGAAAAAGCATATTCGTGTGGAGAGGAACAGTACAGGCCAGCTTTCAGATGAATATCAATAGTGTTTTCTAGCCAAGCATGGAAGCATACAGTTATAATCCCCACTACTAAAGAGACAGAGACAGAAGGATCATGAGTTTGAGGCTAGCCCAAGCAAAGTTATTGAGAACTTATCACAAAAACAAATAAAATATATAACAAAAGGTCTGGGGTCATGGCTTAAGTAATAGAGCATTTGTCTAGCAAGTAGGAAGCCCTAGGTTCAATAACCAGTATCCTGAAAATGTTTTCCAATGGGCACAAATTATCTGCACATGGATATTTATGGCTTCTATTTGTTTGCTAAGACGCTGGCCAGTTCACTAGCATTTGAACCCCAGTTATGTATCTTATTAGCTGTGTGACTTTAGGTAGAGCTTTACCCTTGGTTAGCCTCTGTATTTTTCTCCTGCCCTTTAGGGTTCCCTCTGAGATTAAATGTCTTAATCCCCATGAAGCATTTAGAATACTGCTTGATGCTAAGGCCTGATGCTTGGCGCTAAGAAATTAGCAGTGAACATTGTTACTTTCTTATTTTTCACAGTCAGCTAGTACTATTTAACTTAAATGTGCCAAACTTTGGGCTAAGTCTTTATAGCTGGATGGTGATCTTGTCATGATGGTTCAGCAGTTAATTTTTCAACTTTATGGTGGTGGTTCAAAACCTATCTGCATTCAATGGAGACTGTGACATGGATTTTGAATGTTAGTGGTATACTGGACAGCAGCAGTGAGCCATGGATCCCATGCAGCCACATGATCACTATGGGGCCCAAAGCTACTCTACAGTATGCATTGTTAAAGAGCTGTGGTGGTCAGGAGCTGAGGTGTATGCAACAGTCAGGACTTCAGGATTTCAGGCACATTATGAGTTTATTGGGATACAGCCACTCCTAAGTGAAGGAGCATCACTGTATTTCATTTCTCCCTCACAGTGACCTCATGAACTTTGTATTTCATTTATTTATTTTTAAATAATGAGCTTTGTATTTTAAAAATAAGGAAATGACCATCAGGAAATAAGGAACTTGCTGCAATACTAAGTAGCAAAAAACCCTCTAATTTAAATTTACCTGGCTCACCAGGCACCGATGGCTCATACCTGTAATCCTAACTACTGAAGAGATCGCAGTTCAAAGCCAGCCTGGGCAGGAAAGTTGGTGAAACTCTTATCTCCAATAAACTACTCAGAAAAAGCCAGAAGCGGTGCTGTGGCTCAAGCAATAGAGCGCTAGCCTTGAGCACAGAGCAGCTTAGGGACAAAGCCCAGGCCTTCAGTTCGAGCCCCAGGACTGGCAAAAACAAATAAATAAAAAATTTACCTGGCTCCAAATTACTACAGGCTGATAATATGTTGTTAGCGACACCTCTACTCACCCAGTGAAAGATGCAGTTGGTAACACAGCCTGGCTGCCAGCCACACCAGCAGCACACGTCTCTCTTTCTACCTGCCTGGTCAGTGGCAGGGGGATTCTGAGTTGGAGAGGCTCCGAGGCAGCTCCGGTGGGAGTTACACCTTTCCTGCCCCATCCAAGAAAGACAGGAGTGTGTCTTGCCTCCGCGCTGGGCGACAGCCATGGATAGTCTTAGGTTACAAGATTTCCAAGGGCCACTATTTCCCTATAGAGATCTCTAGGTGGGCAGAGCATCTGGTCAGGGTCTGGCCAGTCATTCAAGGATGAGACCAGAACAGGGTAAGGAGCACTGGCTAGCAAAAACTAAGACTAGATCCTCTCTCCAGTGACCAAGGTGCAGGTGAGATGTGCGCATAGGACTAGCAGTGAGGGTCTACTGAGGTAGAAGGGTCCCCAGGGGGCAGGGCCTATAGAAGCCAGAGTGGGACTGTGAAGCTTTCCACAGAAAGGGCTGGAAAGAAACCGCAGGAGAAGCTCCTAGTGAGTCCTAGAAAAGGCTATGATACTACGAAATACATCTCACACACACACACACACACACGCACGCACACACACGCGCACACACACACACACACACACACACACACCCCTTCATGCATGTACCAGTGCATCCACAGATAGATTCTGGGGATGTGTAGCTTTATTATATATAAAGCCAAAACTTCAAATTTCTGGTGATAAATTAATGCCACTGAAAGGGATAGACAGACCCTAAGGGTTAATTTCACTTCTGTCATCTACTAGCTTCTTGCAGCAGTTTTGATTAGACAAGAGACAGTGTGTTTTAAGAAAAAGAAACAAAACCAAATGGGCTGGAAATCGATGCAGCCTTAGGTCCTTTGTCTTGGCCTGTGTTCTTCTCGCTTCTTCCCCAGCCCTTGTGGTTTGTCTGTCTAAAACAGTTTCTATTTTTGAAAGAGCAGAGGATCTTTCCGTGCCTCTGTGAGAGGCCAGCGTTGGGTGCTCCCTTTGGAGCAACTGCCCCTGGGAGTGAGTCACCGGTCCCGGCCACGTGTCAGCTCATAGGTGGCAATGGAGACGCGTTCTTCTAAGCCTAATGATCATCCATCTGGGAAATCTATTAAAGTAGACATGTCAGCAAGTGAGACATCCCCTTTCTCCTTGTCTTATACTGGGCTTTTAATGACTTTTAAATTACTGTATTAAGCCAGGGTGCCAATGTCCCAAGCCTGTAATTCTAGTTACTCAGGAGGCTGAGATCTAAGGATCATGGCTGAAAGTCAGCCTGGATAGGAAAGTTCACGAGACTCTTATTTTCTGGTGAAAAGCCAAAGGTAAAAGTGGGGCTCAAGAGGCAGAGTGCTAGCTTTGAGCAAAAAAACAAAGGGACAACCAGGTCCTGGGTTTAAGCCCCAGTGTTGGTACAAGAGTGTGTGTGCGCATGCACGCACATGTGCGCGCGCGCGCACACACACACACACACACACACACACACCAAAACCAAAAGTATATCAAGCTGCACACACACACACACACACACACACACCAAAACCAAAAGTATATCAAGCTGCAGAAAAAAAGCCAAAGCAAAATGGTTCTACTTTGGAAAATTAGAAACAGAGAGAGCTGAGGGCGGGGGCAGAAGAAAAGAGAAAGACAGACATTAGGGTATAAATCTAGATGCTCTTAAATGCCTAGAATTTAACAGTCACACCAAACTTAACATTCTTGTGCCAGCACCACCCCACCATGAAGTTATCCCTGGGGGCAGCACCTTCCAGCAGGCAAGTTCGATGCCCAGTCCTGGCCCCAAGATTGAGTTACGTGTTGGCACAAGTGTGGCCGTCACTGCCAGCAATCCCCTTTATCTTAATCTCGTCCTGCTTCTTGTTCAAGATGGCCACGTCTCTCGTGTGCCTTGTGCCATATAGCTGGTTTTTGGTGACAGTTTATTGTGTACGGAGGAGCAGTGTCATTTTCAAAGCTTACTTGGTCATGCTGTTGTCTGGAATTTGTCTCCAGAAGCTCATCTTCCTTCCTCTCACTGGCTACACGCATGACACTCTGCTCTTTGCAGGTCCCGTGTGTGCCCTGGGGCCTCTCCACATGACCACGGTCTCCTTCTTGCAAGTGAAAACCTAGCCCAGGACTCTCAGCCCCAATGTGTTTCTTGGCCGTTCAGTTGATTTGAACACCTGATTTACTGTTTCATCTTTTTCAGCGTGACTCGGCAGGAGTGGAACCATGCGCTGTGCATGTTTGTATGCCTGCATCCACGTACCTAGGCATGTTTGCTTATGAATACTGTCACCTAAATGTAGTATCACCTCAAATGCTCAAGGTTTTATTTGTGCATTTAATCTCCAGAATGCACAAGAGAGAAAGACCTTTCCCCAGCTTTCATTGCTGCCTGGCTCTCAAGGAGGCCATGAGGCACATTTTCCCCTTGTAGCCCATGCTCTGGGTCTAGAATCCCAAACTCCTTGACAGGCTTTTGCCTATTTATGTCCACTGAGTACTAACCATGGGGTGTGGGTGTGCACCGCTAGGACTGCAGGAGAGCTGGGGGCTCTATGGAGTGGCATGTGGGGTGCTTAGTGCAAAGCAACGGTCCCCATGCATAGAGTAAAAGTCTCTGCATCTTCAAGTGACAGAGTGGAGTAGATCTTTGTGCTCAGTATTCAGTTCATCCCAACAATCAATATTTGTCCAAGTGTACTCTGTCCATCTTTTCCTATGTGCTTCAACCCCACCTTCCTCATTACTACCTTCTTACTCAAGAGGAAGAAATTGAGAAGATTGCATTTTGAGGCCAGCCTAGTGCAAAAAGTTAGTGAAACCTCATACAGCCAACAAGCTGGGCACGGCGGTGCATGCCTATAAATCCGATCACAGGGAGGCATAGATAGAAAAACTGTGGTCCAAGATCAGCCCTGAAAAAATAACTGAAGAAGAAGAGGGTTGAGGGCAAGGGTCAAGTGGTCAACTGTCTGCAGTTTGCCAAGTATGAGGCCCTGAGTTCAAAACCCCAGTACTACCACCACCACCACCACCACCACCACCACCACCACCATCACCACCACCACAGTACAACTCCTCCTCCTCCTCCTCCTCCTTCTCTTCCTCCTCCTCCTCCTCCTCCTAATGTGCTATTATTTATCTTAGTCAATTTAGTACTTATCAATCCATAAGGGGTGTTATTGCTATGCCCACTTTATAAAAGAGAAAAATTAGTCTCAGGGAGGTGTAGTGATTTGTCCAGGGACACACAGAAGAAGGGCCAGGCCAAGGACAGTCACCCCACATTGAGTGCAAGCCTCACCACTCAATGTGTCTTCCAGGTACCCAGGAACACAGTCTTGTCATAAACAGCCAGAGACATCTGTGGCTGATAAATAGAGCTTCAAGGAAAGATGCATTGACTGGGGAGTGGTGAAGAAATGAGATTGCCAACTGGAACTCTTGAGCCATGAACGATTTTGGTCTATCAGATTTGTTTATATCTTCCACCAATCAGATTTACTTGGACATCATCTAAAAAGAGAAGAGGAGCGTACATTGAATACCATGAACATGTCAACTTCCTGTCAAGTCTACTTTTGAAAACCAGAAGAACACAGGGTAGATTCCACTCCTTGGAAGTGCACAGTTTGATGGGTGTGACACATGTGTGAGGAGGGTAAACGTCACTACGAGGTAATCAGGAATATTTTTGCCTTTTTAGAAGTCTTATAGACTTCTAAAGTCCACCAGACCCTTCCCTGGATCCTAGCATCCATGGTTTTGCTGTTACTATAGTTTACCTTCCCAGGAATTCAGCAACATATTTTAGCCTTTCATTTTCCAGATAGGGTCTTGTGCTTTTGCCTGGACTAGCCTCAAACTATGATCCATTTACCTCCATCTCCTGAGTAGCTGGATTACAGGCATGCATTACCATGCCAGTCTCCCTTGGGCTCTCTTTTAATGGTCTTAGTTTTGTTCTTCTAGACTCTGGGATACATGAACTAGGTTTTGTTCAAGTGGAATTAGATGGTATTATTCCTTCTGACTCATTTCTGATGGAAAAACTTGCTCTGAGTTCAGAACCTCAGGTAAACCTCTGCTGTGGTGCCCTCTGCCCCTTCAGTGTATCAGGTAGACTGAGGGCTGGAATGGAAATGTTCCTGTTTTCTCATGGTGAGCTCAAGCAGCTTTAGCTTCTCGGAGCCCAGAGTGTCAGTCCCATCAAGAGGGGCCAGGACTGGTACAAGGCCATCAGTGTTGCTTTGAGGACTGACCAAGCTTTACATGAGAAGTGAATCATAGGAGACTCCTCAGTGTGATGATCTGGCATAGTCGTGGTGTCTGCTTTCTGTCTCATCAGAGGACTGTGTGGAAACGGAGAAGGTGAGCAAGTTGGTTATCCACATATGGAGTTTCTCATACCCAACCAGTTACAGATTTTTCCCCCATCCCAGACTATGAGCCTTATCTTAGGGTGCTTTGGAGACCCACATGGAAACAAGTTGGGTAAACATTGATAAACACAGGTAAACACATGTATTTGAAGAGAGATGGTTTGGAATCCACAAGCCAGGATGTAATAAAGGACGAAATCCACTTTAGAAATTCCTCACCAGTCCATGTGCTGTTCCTTGGCTTTGGTTGGGAATGTTTGCTTTGAAGCCCCAAGGGTCTGGAACTCTCCATCCCAGGGATAGATCAGCTCTGTTTCCTTCAAAACATAAATGAAAACCAAGCCAGCTTCTAAAAAAAAGTCACATTCTCACTTCAAAGCCACTGATGTCTTTTGGCAACTGCATTTCCACACTCCATCTCACGTGTGCAAGCTTTGGATGGTAAATATTCTCTGCGGTGAGGCAAGTGTACAAAGAGAAATACACACAGCTGCATAGGCTTCCTACACACATTGCCTAAGGAGACTCTTGAGTTAAGTTTCCTCAAAGCCTGTATCTGTAACTGTCAGATTAGAACTTATTTTAACTTCTTATAGTACCAGGAGTCTTCTCATGTCAAAATATTCTAGTGGGTTTTTTCCTCCCAATTCTGGATGTCCAAAATCTATGTTTGTTTGTGCTGTGGAGGCTTCATTGTTCTCTTCTGAGGATGAGCTGCTTCTGGTCAAGGTGAGAGGTTGAGATGAGTGGACCAGAATGCAAACGCCATACTTACGATTCCAAAGAATCCAATTAACCTTTGATGTGATCTTGACCCTCATCAGAGCTCATAGATGCTAATCCTTGGTGCATCTTCCTTTGATAAATTTAGCACAAATCAATATCAGAAATAAAAACAATGTTTGAGGTATTTGGAGAAATGTCAAATGAAAGAATAATGACCTTGTCCGTTTTCCACGTCACGGCTATTTTCTGGGCTAGGAAGGATGAAATCTCTCACACTGTGAATAATAAAAGCAGAGCCATCCATGGTCCGGAGGCACTGTGCGTTCCATCCGTGATGGGGTCCCCGTGCCCAGTGCCCAGCCCGACTCACTGCAGGCCCCCATTCAACCAACGTGCACCAATAAATGACTCTCCTATAAACATAAATTGAGAATGAATGAATATATGAACCAATACAGTTGCTTGATATAGCAAAAACTTATTAAGCTTTAGGTAAATCAAGTTTATTTATTTACTTACTTATTTTGGTACCAGTCCTAGGGCTTGAATTCAGGGCCTGGGTGCCATCCCTAAGTTTCTTTTGCTCAAGGATAGCACTCTACCATCTGAGCCACAGTGCCACTTCTGGCTTTTAGGTGGTTAATTGGAGCTAAGACTTTCCTGCCCACGCTGGCTTTGGACTGCTATCCTCACATCTCAGGAGTTAGGATGACACATGTGAGCCACCGGCACCCAGCTCAAGTTCATTACTTTAGGGCAATAGAAGAAATTACACAGAAATAAGAAACAAACATCTTCATGCGGAGATTGCATTGTAGAAGGCAAGGCATGTTTGCTGACTCATGATCTCCAAAGATGGCATATGCCTTGGAGAAGCATGGCATCAGGGAAAGAACAGAAAGTATCTGCTGAGAGCCTGAGAAGCTACCGAGGACTCTGGGAACTGGCAGAAGATGCGGATGCTCTTGTAGTCATGTGAGTTCTGCTGAATATTCTGGAGAGCTGGTTTAGCCGTGGTGGTGCTGGGCCAAAGTGCGGTATGGAAACCTACTCGGGGAGTTCTGAGGTTAAAGCCATGTAGGCCATAGCTCCTTCTCATACTGGACCTTCTTGGACCAGACAGACTTACATTCTCTGACTTAAGTCCGGCTAGTGTTTACAAACCTCGTGCCATTGCACTACTGATCGCCTAGCACCTCTAGGCCTCCCTGGTAAAGACGCGAGTTGCCTGTGTACCACTCTGGTCACGGGTTTAGGAATCACCTTTGGGAAACGGGCACTTCCCAATCTGCAACCCGTCACACCCACCTTGGGCTCCCAGGCCTCTGAACCATCATGCCTGAGAAGTGGGACTTTCTGTGGGGTGTGGGTGTGGGCGCAGTGTGTGTTCTGCTGTGGAAATTCCCTAACCAAATTCTAGATTTGATTTGATTTTTTTCATTTCAAAGATCCAGGGTCTTAAACGAATGCTTCTACACAGTAATCTCCGCGACGTGCCCAGCTCCATAGCCTTCACGTGGGGGTATTGGCGATGCCTGCCAGGGAATGAGTACTTAGACTTCCTAACCTAAATTCCAAGGACAGATGTTTGGCCAATCGAAAGATCCCAAAATGTGGGAAATGTTCTTTCTGACAAAGAGGCTGTGTGATCCTGCCCAGGGGACCAATCATGGGCGCCCCAGCTCCCCAGGCTCCTTGCTAGTGATGTGTCACGTGGGTAAGGCTGGCATGTGGCTACAAAGCTTTGGTTCTGAGCTGGGCTCTGGGGCTGCAGTGGGGGTTACTGATCTCCATCTCTGCAGGTGGTGGGGAGGGTTCCTTCAGACAGGAATCCCAAAAGAATCTCTTTCCTTTCATCCATGTGCTTTCCCTTCAAAAGATGTTCTGTGTGTTGATCTTTTATGTTTAAGCGTTTTGAAATCTGCATGACAAGGTATCAGTGGGAAGCCCGGCTGTCTGACATTCACTCTGCTCAGACACACAGACTGAAGCCTCCAGGCCCCAAGGTCAGGTAGATCTTTCTGGTCTCTCAGGACACTGTCCAGCCACTGGTCACCACAGTTGATCAAAGGAAACCAGTCCATCTTCCCTCCATCCTGACAGTACAGCTTTCTTGTGGTGTCCGTTTTTGCCTACATGAGAAAGGACCTCTGATCCCTAGATCCCTGGGATTATACGTACTAGTGACCCTTGACCCTCTTCCCCCATCCTGTGGGTAATTGTTCCACCTCCTTGACTTGAACTTCATTCATTCAGTGGGAATTTGTTTGAGCATCTTCTGAGACCCAGACACAAACTTCCAGGTTGCATTCATTCTAAAGCCATTGTTTTGTCTTGGACCCTGGATGGTGTCACTCTTTACCTCTGCCTTCTGCTGCTCAATGTATTTTGCACTATTCTGGCTCTGAAAACAATCCCGCTTATTCCTGGGCAGCTCATGCATAACTCAAAGTTTTTAGATGCAAGGTATGTAAGTGAAGTTGTGATATAACTGTGGGAGACAGAGAAGACTTTTGTTTAGACAAACCAGCTGTTTCAGCTGTTTTACAAAGTCCTCAGGCCCCAGACTATTTTTTTTTTTGGCCAGTCCTGGGGCTTGAACTCAGGGCCTGGGCACTGTCCCTGAGCTTCAAGGCTAGCATTCTACTACTTGAGCCACAGTGCCACTTCTAGCCTTTTCTGTTTGTATGGTACTGAAGATTCGAACCCAGGGCTTCACTCTACCATTAAGCCACATTCCCAGCCCATACTCTTGTTGTTGTTGTTGTTGTTAGCTGTATTTGGACCTACATTGCTATGATCATCTCATAGCTCAAGGTGGCCACTCAGCTCCAGCCATCATATCTGTATTTCAGTCACTGAACAGGTAGAAGGACAAAGAAATGAGCTTGAAAAAAAATAGGCACCCACCATTCTTTAAACACCATCTACTTACTTCCCCTGGCATGTCCTAATCCTAGCTACATTTAAATGTACTTTTCTTCAAACATCCAGGGTAATGCTCTGTTATCTCTCTAAATACTTTATGGAGACATGCTGTGCTCTTGCATTTCAAAAGATTCCTGGCTACAAAATGTGTCTCTCCATAAAAAGAAAGAAGGGGAAAAAAGGTAACAGAATATTACTGCTGTTTAGAAATGTCTCTAATGCATCTTTAAACATGAGCTAACACAATTTAAAAACAAGGAGTGATAAATGCCCCTAGTTTTCTTCCGGCGCATTAGGAAGTCTCTGAATATTTTGAGTTTTCTCCAGATGAATGGAGTTGCTTCCCAGAACCTCCAGGGCAGCTGGTGCCGCCTTCTGTTAATGCTGTACTTGCTGCTGCGATCGTGTCAGATGCTCGCTAGGCCACAGCATCATACAATATCGATTTCAGTCGGGTGTGGACGCAGCCTTTCATGCGTGCCTTGGATACTCACGTCTTGGTTCAGGTCTCACCATTTTAATCCTTACACCAGCTGTTTCCTGGCTCCATATCTGTGGCCTCCTATTTCCCAGAATGTGCCACAGGACACTTTAAAAGTGAGCCAGAAGCCAAGTGCTAGTGGCTTATGCCTGTAATCCCAGCTACTCAGGAGGCTGAGATCTGAGGATGGTGGTTGGAAGCCAGCCCAGGCAGAAGTGAGATTCTTAGCTCCAGTTAACCACCAAAAAGTTAGAAGTGGAGGTATGGCTCAAGTGGTGGAACACCAACCCCAAGTGAAAAAGCAAAGTGAGAGCCCCAGTACCAACACACACGCACACGCACTTCTGGATCTGCCTGGAACCAGGCATTTTCTCTGGTACATTATCTTCTGAAGTTCTGGAGGCATTTCCCAGGTTGCACCCGTGAGTCATGGGAAAACCCGGGATCCTGAAGCTTCCTGACGCAGCGCTGTCAGTCTTCCTGCAGACACAGGCTCCACGAGGGCCGCACGGTGCTCTGGGAGATGCCCACACACAGGCAGCAGGACCTGCGGCGGCGGAGGCTAGAAGGACTCAGGAACAACAGAAGGCACAGGAAGGAGGCCTTGGCCGGGGGCTCCGCTGGCACTCGCACCCCATCATCCCTCCGGTCCATCACATCGCATCTCCGCGTTCTGCAGTTTTCTCAGCGCTCTCCCTTCAGTCTGGAGGCGCAGGCCGCCTGGCCTTGCAGTGGGTCTGCGTGGTTTCCTGGCTCAGCTCCGTGGACACCCACTTGTTGCCTGCTCTGTGGAGCCTCGGCACCTGGCCTGCACCCCACCCCCACCCCCATCCCCTGCCACAGGTCCAGGGCAGTCTCCAGACCGTTGCCGTTTCCTCCATGAAGAACAGAATGCGATCTTGCAGTCAGCTGGGGATACAAGTGGCTCTTGTTGGAAAGAAAACGACTGTGGAGCATAGCATTTTCCCTCAGATAAAGCCTGTCGTCTTAGAAAGGAAATGAGAGAAAGAAATGTGTTGGCCCTTTGTGTGTCTGAACAGCTCTCTGCACTTATCACACTGTCAAATGACATCCTTCGGTGGCTGCCCTGGTCCCGGCACACCCCTTTAATCAGCCCAATGGGGGAAAGAAGAGAATCAACTATAGGCATCAGAGGGAAAACAGAGGAAATGGGAGTTTTGCTTTTTTGATGGTTTGGGTTTCATTGGAGTTCATTTGTGTTTGCAGATTCCTGCCACCATTAGGAAAACATTTTCTCTGTGTCTCTTTTGAGCAGCATTTGGCAGGGGCAGGGGTGGGGGAGGGGGCTCTTCCTGATTTCCACTTCCTGGGGAGACCAACAGCACACGCAGCTCCAGCCCCAGGAGAGCCGCCGGCAATGCCAGTGATGTATCCTATTAGCTCTCAAAACTTAGATGTGTGTGCATGCATGTGCGCATGTGTATGTGTGTGTGTGACAGACTGTGTGTGTGCATGTGCGCATGTGTATGTATGTGTGTGACAGACTGTGTGTGTGCATATGTGCATGCTTACATGCATGCCAGTACTGGGGCTTGAACTCAGGGCCTTTTGTGTTCTCAATTGCTTTTCCTCTCAGGGCTGGCTCTCTACCACCTCTTCTTCAGGCTTTTTGCTGGTTAATTGAGATTATAATTTTCTACCTGGGCTGGCTTCCAACTGTGATCCTCAGATCTCAGCCTCTTGAGTACCAGATTATAAGGCATGAGCTTGGTGCCTGGCACATTAAGATCTTAAAGGCCTGGGAGACTCACTAGCTCCCTCTAGTTGATGTGCCGGATGGAGGCCCAAGAGGCTTAGTTTCAGACTAGTGCACCCTTTCCCTGCCTGTCATGATTTGAGAACTTGTGGGTAAGGAGTCTAGGATTTTGGTAACTAGGTAAGTCACTGGTAAGCAGAGCCTTAGGCTCTGCAAAGTTGGAGAAAAATAGTGTCTGAGGGGCACACAGAGCTGTGAGCTGCTTCACAGGACAGTTTATCGGAAAGCACTGTGAAAACCGTCAAGAATTAAATAAAGGCAAAGCATTATCGTTCCTCCTCTTGGCAATGTTGTTTTTCCTGAATGTAGATGTGGGTGGAGGAAGAAATTAATCCTCACCAACAACTTCAATGATGGTAGTGGTGGTGGTTGTTTTCCACCGAAGCCTGGAAATTTGTCAAGGGAAGGACAGGTCTAAGAAGAGTTTTATAATGCTTTGGATAATCAGCGGACATAGTTTACCATCTACCTCCACCTGAGATGGTGGTGAAGCAGTGTTATTCTTAGTCATTCATAATTCATGCCAGGGTAAGACAGGTTGGTAGACAGGTGCCTGAGTTGGCTGCGGATGGGGATTCAGCAGTTGGGTGTTTATCAAGACCCACATCTGGGGCCAGAGGTTTAAGGCTGCCGCCTTAGCCCTTGGGCCTAATGTTTCTCTTTCTGAAGTCAGTACATGTTAGGATGTGATTATATTTTTGGTGGTGGAGGGAACTTGAACTCAGGGCCTGCATGCTGTCCCTTAGCTTCTTCACTCAAGGCTAGTGCCACATTACCACTTCAGGCTTGTTTGATGCTTAATTGGAGATAAGAGGCTCATGAACTTTCCTGCCTGGGCTGGCTTCTAACCACGATCCTCAGATCTCAGCCTCCTGAGTCATTGGATGGTAGGCATGAGCCCCCAGAGCCTTACTTAAGAATCTGATTATTGACATTTATTTGTGTTCAAGCCTAGAGGAATGTTTTTGTGGGAAGATAAAAGGAGAGAGGATTATGCTGGATAATTGTCTGTGATTGCTAACAAATGTCTTTTTTCCTCTTCATAGTTCCCATGGTGATTTTTTTCGTTCAGCATAGCATTGATCTTGTGGGTGTTAATTAGACTCTTAATAGTCCCCAGGAGCAGACAGAGCTGTGATTCATTTGTATTTTTTTAATTTAATGTTTGTTGATGGATATACAGCATAAAATGGTGGAAAACCTGTACTGTTGAGACCTTTTACATCATTTGGTACAATGCCAGGAGCATAAGGGTAGCATGAAAAGAAAAAAAATACTCATATAAATTATTTTGTTTTCTTTTCCTTGAAAGAACTCGATTCTTGTGGTATTTTGGTTTTTACAATTCACAAAAGAGGTCCTGGCATATGGGTCTTAACTTTCAAGGTGGTAAGAATTTAGCACTGCCTTTGAACATAAGTAACATACATTATGTATGTCCTCCTTCGAAGCACTGGTCCAGGTTTTCAAGTGCATGTAGCTGTTGTTGACTTATGACTAATAAGTTAAAAGCATTTCTGAGGAGGCTTTAACTCCCATTTCCTGCTTGAAGAGCAGGAAATGTTTCTCTTATTTTTCATTCCCCCCTACTTTATCCTGTTATATTAAAACAAATCTTTATTAAATCTTTTAAAAAAAGGATTTCTGACTACACAATAGCTTTCTGCAATTATTTTATCAGTAATCAAAAGATATGAAATATAATTATTACCATATGAGGATGTATATATAATGTGTGTGTGTGCACGTGTGCGTGCGCACGCGCGCTGCTATTAGGGCTTGAACTCAGGGTCTGGACTCTGTCCCTTAGTTTTTTCACTCAAGGATTGTGCTCTACCACTTGAGCCATAACTCAACTTCTTGATCTTTGGTGATGTATTAGAGATAAGGGTCTCATGGACCTTCTTGCCTGGGCTGGTTTAGAAATGTGATCTTCAGATCTCAGCATCCCGAGTAGCTAGGACTACAGGCACCAGCCAACGTGCCCAGCAGCACATAATTTTTTAACCTTAAAAAATAATCCCAAGATGCCGGTGGCTCACACCTGTAATCCTAGCTACTGAGGAGGCTGAGATCTGAGGATCACGGTTCAAAGCCAGCCTGGGCAGGAAAGTCCATGAGACTCTTATCTCCAATAAAACCACTAGAAAACTGGAAGTGGCACTGTGGCTCAAGCGGTAGAGTGCTCACCTTGAGCTGAAGAGTGCAGAGACAGCACCCACGCCCAGAGTTCAAGCCCCACGACCAACCAAAAAAAAAAAAATCCCAGTGCCTGAAATGATAAAGTATCATTTGCTAACTATTAACCAGAGTAGTGTTAACTGATAACGAAACCTCAAGATATATAGAATAAAAGAATTTCTCGAAAGGGGTCTCTGAAAGGACTTTTTAGAGAGCAAATAGTTGATGTTCGTCCTAATACAGGAAATGTATCTGCTCTTACTTGTGGTCTCTGCCTCTTGGGAAGTAGAGTTTGGAGGATCACTCTCAAAGGCTGGCTCATGCACAAGTGTGAGATCCTAGCTGGAAAAACAACAACAAACTGATGCAGAAAGAATTCGAGGCACGGCTCAAATCGTAGAGGGCTTGTCTAGCAAGTACAAGGCCCTAAGTTCAAACCCCACTCCAAGGAGAAGCCATATCCCATAGCTCCTGCTGTTTCTTTGTAAACCGTTGAACTCCAGGTGACTGACAAAGGCATGGAACCTCCTAGACAGAAGATCTATCTCTCCTTGGCTCCGCCATGAGCCCCTTCCCTGCCAGCCGGAAGATTTGCTCAAGTGTTAGCAGGGAGCCCAGTTCCTTGTTTCTGCCACGGCAGAAGCTCAAGACCTTGTTGGAAGAACAATGTGACTTATGAAGGCCGAGGCACTTCTGTTGGGTGGCAGTGGGGTGAAGCCTTGTGCATTGGCCAGGAGTCCCTTGCTGGTGAATGCAGCCCAGAGCTGGCCCCAGAACACAGGGAATTTGGGTGAGTTTGCAGCCGAGGCCAGGAGAGCCTCTGGGTTGGACTCTTCAGAATGAGCAAGCTGGGAGACGCCAGCAGGTAGAGGTGTTTGCTGCACTCCAAGGAGAAGGGGGACTGCTAATGAGTTTCATGCGGCTCAGTCATTCCTTCCACACAGAGCTGGGATGGCTTCTAAAAGGCCGCCTGGCTAGGCACAGTGGCTCACACTTGTAATCCTACGTACTTGGGAGGCAGAGATCAGGTAGATAGTGATTTTGCCTGCCTGGGCAAAACTTTGAGAGAACCCCATCTCAACCAGTGAAAGCTGGGAGTAGGGGTACATGCCTGCCATCCTACTTGCATAGGAAGCATACCTAAGGGGGACCTCAGTGCAGGCCAGTCTGTACATAAATGGAAGATTCTATTGCAGAAATAACCAAGGCAAAAAGGCCTGGGAGCCTGGCTCCAAGTGCAGGGTCCTGTGTTCAAACCCCAGTACCTCCCCCACACACACATACACCCACACAAGTTCACCTTTTGTTGTGGATCTTTTCCTATGTCTGCTGCTCCAAAGAGGGCTGTTAATGCCCATGTAGCAGTTCTTGAATTCCAGCAAGAAGAGGTTTGAAGAAGCCTGCAGCTTCAAATAAAGCAATACACTCCCCAGCAGGAAAAGCTCCCTCAACACCAGCTAATCCAATTTCCCACCCCAGGCAGGAAGCATGCTGGAGGACGCTTCCTACAAGTCTGGAATGCATATCTTTTTTATCAAGAGTTCTGTTCTTTGTTGCACATTTGAGTTATATAAAGTCAGAAACCAATCGAATGGGCTCTGGGAATGTGGCTCAGGGGTAGAGAGCTCGTGGGTTTGAGCCCTAGCAGGAAACAATATGCCTGGCATTGAGCCTTGGTAGGACTATATTCCATTTGCGTATGAAGCAAAAATGTATTTTTAAAAAAGCTGGGCACAGTAGCTCAAGCCTATGATCTTCGCTACTTAGGAGACAGAGATAAAAATATCAAGGTTCAAGGCCAGCTGGGGCAAAAAGACATTCAAGAGACTCCATATCAATCAATGGCTGAGTGTGATGGTATATGGCTATAATCCCAACTACAGGAGGAACCCTACGGAGGGTACACCTGTCATCCCCAGCAACATGGAGAAGTACAAGAAGGATGGCCAGATCGGCTGGAAAGAGATCCTGCTTTGAAAATAACCAATGCAAAAAGAAAAAGGATTGGAGCTGTGGCTCAAGTGGAAGAGTGCGTGCTTTGCAAGTGATGCCCTTAGCTCAGTCCTCTGAGAACAAAACTGAGGAAGGGTTTCCAAGGAGAAGGGCCCAGGCACCCCTGAGGCATGGGCTTTCTTACTGCCCTGTCTTCTGGTCAGTGCATGTTTCTCCCTGTTGGTGTAGGTTGAGAGAGCTGCACGAGGCTCCCCAATCATCTCTCCATCAATGCCTTCTTGATGGGCTTGGGAATCAAACCTGTAGAGGTGGTGGGAGGTGCTTTGCGGCCTGCTCAGCGGAGACTGGTTGGGGTAGGGGGCGGGGGCCGGGAGGGAGCACCAATGTCATTTCGAAGCGCTTTTGTTTTGGGGAATCTGAGACCACACCCACAGTCCAGGGAACTGGGAAATTCCCAGAGGAAATTCCCAGAGGTCCACAGCCAAGAATGCGCGCTGTGCGAATCCTATTAAAAGGTGTCAGGTGTCCAGATTTGAGTCACGAGCAAGGCGAGGTGTGAGGTGAGGTCTGGAAGAAGGTGCCTTTAAAAGACAACCCATTTGTGGGCAGTCTCTAACACAGTTAATGTAAGTTTCTGCTCCTTACTGTGAATAATAATTGTTACTAAAAATAGCTATAAAGGCAATATCGGGATACAGCTGTAGTCAGACAAAGGCAGCAGGGCAGATGGCTGCAGGGTTCAAAACTTTGCTTTGCTGAACACTGCATGCGGCACGGCTTTCTGTGCGGCCTGGGTTGTTAGTTATTGCTTAGGCGGTTTCAAAGGCAGAAAGTCCTGCCCGCTCACTCCTAGCTATTTCTCTACAGCAGCTACATTCTGGACCAACACTTTTTTGTGGGTAGTGTCTTTGAATTAGAAGCCTCTCTTAATCTTAAAGATACATTCTCCAGCATAAGAAATACAAACATGAGGATACCTGTTAGAGTCAGGGGATGCCCGGATGAATTCGGAAGGCAAAGGTGAAGAGCAAAGAGAGCCAGTAGTGGGTGGACAAGCAGACCTGGGGCCAGCCACCGCGTGCCATTCTTCCATTCTGCCCTGAAGGGGGCGCTAGGGAGTCTAACCACAGCGCTTCTTAGCCAATGCAGGGCCCACTGCAATGGTCAAGGCCTGTAGGGTTAGTCCATAAGAGCACACAGCTCCTGTATAGGCCAAGCTGTTAAGGAGTGTGAGATCTTAAACATCGAGTCACCATGAATTTAGTATCATTTTTGTGCTTTAGAAAAACACATTTAAAGGCCCTTTTGGGTCAGGTCGTAGTCTACGCTGTGTGACAGATGGCACCCAGGGAAACCTGTAGAGCCATCTGACAGTCTCATTTCCCTGTTACAACTCACTGTTGATCCATGCCTTGAAATCATCTTGAAGCTTATTGATAGTGGCGGCGTCTTCGGTGTCCTCTCCAGAGTGCTAGGAAGTTTCCATCACCATGTAAAGTTCACCCTTGCTCCCAGAGGCTCAGAATCTTTCTTGTTTGGCTCAGCATGGTCCCCCCAGGCTCAGGGGTCTCAGAGTTCGCAGACATGCCTGTTACCTTCATCCTGTAAGTGGTGTTCACTGTGGGAATTTCAGCAGCCATGTGTTCTCCAAGCCACAGGCCTGTGCTATCTTCTGACTTGTAAGAACCATGTTTTGTTCTTTCTTTGTTGTTGTCATGGGGTTTTCCTCTTACCACATTGGTGGGGGGGGGGTAAGAGGGGTGGCAGGAATAAGTACTTGCCTGGTTTGAGGGAGAGTTGTCACTTACAAGGTACAGATTGCTGGGACTTTTTGGTCAGGGGAGGCAATTTCCTACTAAGGCCTCTGATCTCTTCGGAGGATTCCACACACCCTGGCTGTACATTGTAATTCTTGGGTTCAGAAATGGCTCTTTGTTATGCTAGATGCTTTGTTCTCCAAACTTGCAAAGGAAGAAGAAAATGTGATGCTGGGTTTGAGAGCCCAGCCTGGTGTCTCAGTCCTGCTGGGCTCAGCTGGGACTTCCTTCGGCCCTGGCCTTTGGTCCTGGCTGCATGTGCAGCCTGAGCTGCAGGAATGCCGTTCTAAGGCACCAGTGCTGTGGTTCCAGTGCAGATTTGGTTGCTGCTGTTTTCGTTGTTGAAGCATGAGCCTGGCAAGATTATTAAGGAGAACATTATTCCATTTCCATCCTAAAGAAATGTCCTGAAAGCTTGCAAAGGTAATTGCTGTGGGGTGGCAGGCTCAGAAAGTGTATGTCAGTGGGAAGAAGCATATTTTATTCCAGTGTTTCTTCTGTAAGTTGTTAGAGACACAGGTGTGCAAAGAGTGTGTAAATCAGCTAGAAACGGGATCCTTTCCAAGGAAGTGCTTCGCCTGAAAATGAAGACGTGGGAATATTCAAAACAACCCCCCCCAGAAGACATTGTCACATTGTATTGTCTCCTCTGTGTTTGGGGTATGGTAAAGGGTCCCACAAGGGGACAAATGAAAATCTATTCCAGAGTCCCATAGCTTGCCTGCCTGTACATATTTGCATACTTATAGCCAATATTTGCATATCGATGACATTTGTTGACTGCCCCCCTTACTCACCACTTTTCCCAGGGTTGGTAAAAGTTACTGAGTTGTTGAACTTTTGGGGGAAATTGAGGAGAAAAGCAGTAATACGCGAGCCCACCCATATTGCTACTTGAAGAACCTTCAGGGTCGAGATGGCTATTTGGAATCAATATGTGTGCTCTTAGATGTCCATGAATTTTCAGGCCAAGCATACACTGCTGGTGTTTTGTCCCAATTTACCCCCATCCCCACCCCACATCCTTTCCTTGATCAGATCTAAAAATCAACACTAATGATAAGACTTTAAAAATTATAGTAAGTAAAGATTAAAAGAAGTTCCAAGCTGGGCGCCTGTGGCTCACTCCTGTAATCCTCGCTACTCAGGAGGCTGAGATCTGAGAATCACGGTTCAAAGCCAGCCTGGGGAAGGAAAGCCTGTGAGACTTTTATCTCCAATAAACCACTAGAAAACCGGAAGTGGCGCTGTGGCTCAAGCGGTAGAGTGCTCGCCTTGAGCTGAAGAGCACAGGGACAGCGCCCAAGCCCAGAGTTCAAGCCCCAGGACAGACCAAAAAAAAAAAAAAAAAAAGAAGTTCCATCATCCACACTTGAATATTTCACCATCAAGACCACAAGTATCTGTTGACAATCTTCTTTAACCTTGAAACCTGAGTTTCTGGAGGTTGAGCGGAATCCTGTCATGCTCTTAAGAAGGAGTGCTGTGGGGTTCACTCTGTGTATAACTTGGGGCGCATGCACGTCGTAGCTGTGCTTTAAATCATGCATGGAAAATGGTTCCTCTCACCCTAGGGCTTTGTGGCATTCTTTTCCATACCTCTTGTTTGAATATTCGTAGCTCTTATTTCTTTTTTTTTTTTTTTTTTTTTTTTTGTCGGTCCTGGGCCTTGAACTCTGGGCCTGGGCGCTGTCCCTCAGCTCTTCAGCTCAAGGCGAGCGCTCTACCACTTGAGCTACAGCGCCACTTCCGGTTTTCTGGTGGTTTATTGGAGATAGGAGTCTCACGGTCTCTCCTGCCCGGGCTGGCTTTGAACCGCGATCCTCAGATCTCAGCCTCCTGAGTAGCTAGGATTATAGGCGTGAGCCACCAGTGCCCGGCTTCGTAGCTCTTATTTCATAACTCATCTAGACCAGGAACTGTTGAACATTCTTCTGAGCAGATATTTCACTTTCATTTAATAGATATTATCAATGGATCTACTGGTGACATCTGTTCTTCAATTTATGCCTGTAACTTATAAATTACATAAGTTACATTAAGGCCACTGTAGGTGGAATTATCATTTGTCAAAGTTCACTCTTTTCCTTTTTACTGAAAATGAAAATTTGTGAGAAGTAATCATATTCTATTTTCTAATTGTAACTGCCTGTTATTGTTTAAGACACCTTTCTAGAGGTTAGTGGCCATTAGCTACTACTTAAAATAAAATCAATGATCTATTGTTTTTCTTTTTAAAATTGTTATTATAAAGGTGATGTACAGAGGCGTTACAGTTACATAAGTCAGGTAAAAAGTACATTTCTTTTGGGACAGTGTCATCCCTTCCCTCGTTCTCCCCCAGGTTTTTCCTGTCATCCTCACTCCCACAAGTTGTTTAGTTCATTTTCCAACATAGTGTCTAGTGAGCTGTTATTGTTTTCAACCCTTCCTAACTTAGTGGCTCCACACCTTGTTCGTCCATCTGCTGGTGCTTTGGGAGAATTGGTTCACCAGAGCGGTTCTTAGTTGGGCCGTTCCGGTTAGGTTCTGGCTGAGCTGAACTCTGCCAGTCTGTGCTTTTGCCACTGGTGGTGTGATGGAGCAGCCAAAGGTTGGCAAGATAACTTCTTTCCTGTCATGTGACCTCTTCTTGGGCTAGCCTTGGCTTCTCCATCAGCTTCATAGCTGGCATCCCAGAAAGCCCAGGTAGAAGCTGCTACAACGTTTCTTGTGAGCTGAGCTTGGAAGTCCACATTCTGTCCAAGCTCTCTCACATATTCTTGTCATGCAAATCCCTAAGAACAGTTCAGGTTCAAGGGGCAAGCAATCTTACGATGGCAGGAGCAAAGAATTTCCAGCTATTGAATCCATACGTCATGCTAAAAATAGCTCCTCTTCTCCTTTGTGTAAACATTCTAATGATTGTCTGTTGGATTTGTTCTGTTTTATAGAAGAGGGGAAGGCAAACAGAAATCTCCAATCATGGTCTTCTGTGAAGTAGCATGAAGGTTATTATTAATGTAGACTGCATGTTTCTTTGAACAGAAGAAATGTATGTTTCTTTTTTAGGAAATCATATAAGCATTTAGGTTATGTTAGTTTCAGATTAAGCCTGTTATGATTTGAATATAAAAATGTCATGAACTAGGAGCCAGTGGCTCATGCAAGTCTGAGATAGGAGGAGCCTAGTTCAAAGCCAGCCCTGGTAGGAAAGTCCATGAGACTCTTACCTCCAATTAACCAGCAGAGAACTGGAAGTGGAAATGTAGCTCAAGTGGTAAGTGCCAACCTTGAGGGAAAAAGCAAAAGGACAACAGCCAGGATCTGAATTCAATCCCTAGTAGGGCACACAAAAAATGTCGTATTATTGATATTAATATGTCCTCCAATTGCACCTGTGCTATGGTCCCTTGATTGTATCCTGAGAGCTCTAATGTCATCAGTGGGTTAATCATTGATAAATTAATCATTAATTCACAGCCAAAAGGACAATTAGGAGGATTAGAAGGATTAGAAGAAGTAGGTGACTGGAATGACTCTGATAGCATCTCTGGCCCTCAGTGCTCCTCAGCCTCTGCTTCCTGTCCGCCAAGAGTGAGTTGCTCTCCTCCACCATGTTCCTGCCATGATGCATCTGACTCGCCGGCACCCAGGAGCAATGGAGCCGAGGGTACATGGACTAAAACTTCTGAAATCCTGAGCTAACACATACCTCTCTCCACATACCCAGCCCAGGCCTTCGTTACAGCAATGAAAAGCAGGCCAGACACAAAACCGAACTTGTTGTAAGCTCGAGTAAGTTCAGGTGAGGACTTGGAAATAGCAGCATATCAATAATTTCAGGTCTTGATCTGCTGATGTTCATGAGTGCCTTTTAAGCAATTGTCTCCTAAGACAGTTCTAGAGAACAGAAAGTCACGATGAACTCAGTAAAATGCTCAAGCTCTTGAAAACGGTAGCCCCATCACAAGGCAATTTTTCCTGAAAGCACTGGAGTTGCAAAATGATATAAAATAGGCTCTGAAGAAACCTGTGAGCCTGGAGGGGCTGGAGTGAACCGTGATGGTTGGATAGTTAATCAGGTTCTGTTTTGTAAAGGAAGGAAAGAAAAATAGAGGTCTCCCAATGATGGTCTTCTGTGAGGTCACCCAAGGCCGCTGTTAAGACAAAATGCAGGCAGGTATGTTATCCCCCTGGGCAGGTTGGCGCTGTGCCTCGGCCGCTGTCCAGCAGGTTGGGAGAGGTGGGAAGAATCGCTTCTGTGGCTCAGCTGGCATCCTGAGAATTGGTTCTATCCTGGCCTCATCCCCAACAACCTCTCAGGATGAATTCCCAGATACCGGTGTGAATACTGGTTCCCATGGCAACGCCCGGCACCATTCTCAGGACAGCTCAGCCCGTGCTGCACGGTGTGTGCCTTCTGCTCCCAGATGGCACCGTGCCACCGAAAGCATGAGAGGCCAGCCCTTGAGGCCAGGCCATTGCTGCGTTTCTAGGGCTTGGGGCTGTGCCTGGCACACAGTAGGTACTCAAGGAGTATCTGTTGACTGAGCAGTGAACAGCAAAAATTACACGTGTGATACTAAAAAAAAAATTAAAATGTTTTGAAATACAAAATGGGAAAATTTCAATGGAAACGGAAGGGTTGGGGTTTTTTTTTTTCCTGAAAAGTGTGAAAACCTGGCAACACTGGTCCTGAGCGGTACAGTCGATCAGGGTGGGGGTGAGCAGTGACAGCCCCTCTGGACTGGGCTGGTTTCTGGGTGCCCCTGGCTCTTGCATTGTGCCCAGCCTACACCTCCTGTTTAGGTGTGAACGCTGCCTATCTTGGAAATAGCCCAGAGAATTTCCATTCACTTTAAAGATGGTTACAAATTCTCCCACTGAAAGATTTCTTTCCGTAATGGTTTTACGAGGTAAAATTCACATTTCAGCAGATACATCCTTTTAAGGAACATAGCTCAGAAGCTCTTAGTGTACTCAGAGTTTTGCAACCGTCACAGCCACCTAAATCAGAACACTTATATCCCCTCCAACACACATCCCTGCACCCACCCCAGGTCCTGTGTCCTCCACCCTCAGAAAAGATGCATTTGCCTAGTCTGGACATTTCATATAGAAGCTGTGGTTTAGTATGTAGTCTTTTATGCCTGGATTCTCTCATTCAGCAAAGTCTTCCAAGGCTCATCTCTGTTGAAACACATACCAGTACTATCTTCCTTTTCATGGTGAAGTATTCCATTGTGCAGATCATTCTCCAAACCATGGACATCTAACTTGTTTCCACTTTTTGGCTATTATGAACAACTCTTGCAAGATTTTTAATTTTATTAAATAAGTATATGTTGTTTAGCACTTCAAGGCAGAGAGAGGAAAAAAAAAAACCTTTACATCTGAAAAACAGGGATAGATGATCAACATTCCAAAAAGTTTGTGAAATCACTGTTGTAAGAGAAAACGATTCCTAAATTACAGAGAGTGCAGGACAGCACAGGAAAGAACCCTGAGGAGCAGAGGAGGAGGACTGGTCACGCAGAAGCTCTGCTGGAGACGAGCCTAGGGCACACGGGGCTTGCCCCAGGCCTTCTGAGCTAATCCATCCAGGAAATCTTCGGTCCTAGTGGCCTACGCAATCTGATTCTGGACACTGAGGTGGCAGGTGCTGTAGAGATCTGCACATTCTCAAATGGCCAATTGCTTTTGTGCTTTAAATCTCTCTCTGGTTGTGAGAGTTGCCAGGCAAGATGTGTGGACAGCATCGCCCGTGCCTCGGTGGCTATTTGCACACCCCAGCTCTTGGGAGCGGTCCTGCTGGAGAGAGATAGTGGTCCTGCCTGCCTATGCGGAAAGAAGGCTTTTCTCAAGGCATTGTGGGTGATAGAGCATTCCATGGCTTCTGCAGCCAATAATGCCTCGCCTCAAAAGGCTGGCCTGGCAGGATGACTCTGCCCTTGCTTTGGTGGCCCCGCAAGGACAAAGAATGCCCACAGAATGATGAACTCCTTAAGAAGAAGCAAGGAGAAAAGGCCGGCTCTTTTGCGATGTTTTCTTTTGGCAGGGGACTGTTGTTGGTTTTACTCTCCTTTTGGAGAAGATATACCTACTAGGCTGCTTGCTTATCATGGTAGGTGCAGTTGACTCTTTGAGGTCCGACATTCTTATTCTTCCACATAGCCCATGGTTCTTCAGAGTCATATTTTTATTTTCATTTGGTAGATGAGAAATTTGAGGCCCAGCTCTGATAGCGGACCCAGGGTCGTTCAACTAGTGACTGGGTGGGAGTGTAGATCAGAGCTTGGGAAGAAGACTCCAGAACCTGCAATTCCCTGAAGGCATCTTTTGGGAGGTGGTGGAAGGGAAGAGGTCTCAGTGTGAGTGACAGAGTCACACTTTTGTGGGACCATGTGACCAAAGGCATAATTGTCAAGCAGATGAATCTGGATGTAGGATCTCATTGGATAGGGACAGTAAACTACTGTCCACATGCCCAGTGCTCTCTGCTCTGGATCTCTTCCAGTCAGGCTTTCTGGAAGGCACTCAGGATCCTAAGCGTTTCTTCCCCATGTCCCCAAACACAGCCCAGCACAACATTGCCCACCCTGGGGAGCTGGGAACATGCATCTGTAAAGGTGTGATGACCGGATTGCACGCCCTGTCCTCCAGAGCCTGCTACCCACTCGATGTCCTTCCTAGAAGGTATCATAGGTAAAGTTCTAGGCAGCTCTGCCCTAGATGTCTCTCAGATGCCTTAGCTGTCCCGCTGATGATCAAAAGGCATTCATTCTGGAAGTTGACACACACGGGCAGGAGAGGCTGAGGAGTAAACCTGATGACTTAGGAATACAAAAGCTTTTTCTTGCATGAGTTGTGGACCAGTGCAGATCAACTGGAAAGCTGCTCTCTAGCCTTGCGCTCTGGCTAATAGAGCAGCTGTCACCTCAAATGTTGACACATGTCAGTGGTCACTGTGGCAGAGGGAGAGCTGGAGAGGATCTGGAACCAGCCGTGAGATGCTTTGACCTGGAATTGCCTTGCATTGTTGCCATTTACAGCTTAGTGCTCAGGTCTGGTCTTCCCTGCTCTGCCTGGCAGGGGCTTGGGGTAGAAGGAGCACAGCACAGTACGCTAGGTGCCTTAAAGCAGGGTGCAGCTGGAAATCCTGGTGGCTAGCTCGAGTTTCTGCCACCGGCATGTTGAAGTACCCCTCTTCCTTTGTCTTCCTCCTGCTCTTTCTCTTACATTAAACAGAGTGGCCCACCCACACAAGCTGTGCATTCTGGGCACATTACCTTTGCAAAATGGGAACAACCGCTCACTCTGAAGTGGGTGGTTTGAGGATTGCAGTTACAGTTCCCCAACAGTCAGGAACACGCCCATTATTCTGACTTCTCTTCATTCTTTTTTCCCCTAAAGTAGCCAGTGCACGAATTCTATTCTTGACAATTAAAATGGAAGGTAAAAGGCTACACATTTAAAAAATCGAAAGGGGAACCCAAATTAGTTTCTTAACAATAGGAGATTGATTTAAGAAAATTACTGATATATTGACTTCATGAGCTGTTATATAGCCATAAAAATAATGGGGAAGATTATGTAATGCATAAATATTCAAGATGGCAAATTGACTGAAACTGTATTATACAGTTACTAATATTCATTGATCATGAATAAAATAAATGCAAATAAAGACTGGAAATAAAATATCAACTTACAGAATAAAGACTGTCCTTCAATGTTCTTTATATAGTTTTGAACACTATTATTTTACAGGTAGAAAAAGTTTAGGAAAATATCCTAAACACATTGAAATTTTAAATTAGATACCTTTACCTGGTAGTTGGCTGATGTTTTACAGATTACCCACAGTTCATAAGTTCAGCAGAAGAAACCAAGAAAGAAGAAAAATAAAGTATTTTAGAAAGCACAGTTAATAGAACTGTCTTTGGGCAATAATGAATGCATACTACAATGACTTCCAAATGAGCGCTGAGCTGGTCATTTTGCAGCCTGACAAGTCCTTCTCGAATAGGAGGCTCTTGGACTTCACCTGGCTGAACAAAGGACTAATTACCTTTGGTAGTTATTGCTGGTTACCAGATCAGTCTCTCCCCAGAGACGTGAAGGCTAGAAGGTGAAAGATATCAATATCTAGATATCTATATTTGTTTCTCTCCCTCCCTCCCTCCCTCTTCCTCTCCCTCTTTCTCTCCCTCCCTCTCTCTTTTTTCTTTTTCTCTCCCCCTCTCCCTCTCCCCTCCCTCTCCCCTCCCTCTCCCCTCCCTCTCCCCTCCCTCCTCCCTCCTCCCTCCTCCCTCCTCCCTCCTCCCTCCCTCCCTCTCCCTCTCCCTCTCCCTCTCCCTCTCCCTCTCCCTCTCCCTCTCCCTCTCTCTCTCTCTCTCTCTCTCTCTCTCTCTCTCTCTCTCTCTCTCTCTCTCTCTCTCTCTCTCTCTCTCTCTCTCTCTCTCTCTCTCTCTCTCTCTCTCTCTCTCTCTCTCTCTCTCTCTCTCTCTCTCTCTCTCTCTCTCTCTCTCTCTCTCTCTCTCTCTCTCTCTCTCTCTCTCTCTCTCTCCTGGGTCTATCTATGGCAGCCCTGGTAGAGTATGCCTGTGTTCTTCACAGCATCCCAGGACCTGACTTATGGCTCAGAGTCTTGTGCATCACACCCAGGATGCTGATACGTGGGTGGATGTGGGGTCCAGGCATGTAACTCTCATGCTCCCTCTGTGAGTGGTAGGGACAGCTCAAAAGTGTGTTGTTAAAATGAACAAGCTAACCAGACTTGAGAGAAGCTTTGTCTAAATACAGGATTATAAGTGTCACATGTTCCTAGTGGTTTGAGTGTGGACTGGACTTGTGGCCTCCTGGGGGACCCCCTCCTCAAATCCCACCAGAGACACCTGCTGCCCCTGCCTGCCACGGGAAGCCCTGAAGAAATGGAATTTACACTGCACTAATGTCTTCATGGGGAAATCTAGCACTTGTTCGAAGCTGGTGAGTGCTATCGAGCCTGGGAAGGAAGAAATGATCTCAGGAGGGAGCGCTAGCTGGCTAAAAGGAAGAGTTTGCGGCTTTGAAACGGGGGAATGGCTGCCTCTGTTGAGAAAACAGAACCTGAAGGCCAGGCAAGAGGGAATAAAACCAAAGCCTCACTGCCTGTCTCTGAAGATGCCCTCAGCGCCAGCTCTGCCCAGGGGTTCTGGCCTGAAAATGGGGACCTGAAATGGAGGATTCTCATGCTCCCCCACTCCTGGTTTGTCCTAAGACCCAGTGAAAGGCTGTAGGTCAAGTGTGCCTTGTTTCTAATGGAGAGCACCTGGCTCCCTGCAGGCAGGTGGGGCTTCACCTGGGAGTAGAGAGGCCGTTCCTTTACTCCCAGCCACACTCTCAGCTACCAGAGGCTGGTGCAAGGGCCTGGCACGGGGCCCTCTCACTGGTCAGCATGGCTGTAGTCCAGCTGTGGGATAGAAATGTGTGCCCGTGGCTGCCGTCTTGGCTAGGCTGAGTGCTGGATGTCTTGACACTAGCCAAAGCTCCTCTTCAAGAGAGCTATGTGCTCTGGGCTGTGACGGCCTTTCATGTAGTGCAGGATGTTTATTCAGCTAGTGAACAGGTCTCTGTGGCCAGTGCTGGTCCGACTTGGACCACAGTGGTTGACCTCACAAGCCAGTAGAGTGGAGCGGCCTGGAGTTTGGCTTCTGGGAACGGGCTGAGAAAACACAACCTTAAAGCACTACTGTAAAGCCAGAATCCACAGCTGCTGTGTGAACCTTCCTTTAAATCAGTAGACAGGTAAGTTTCTCCTTTCATTGTTTCCATTCCTTTGCAAGAGAGAGTGCTTTTTTTTATGTGAAAGGTGTTCAAATGCCTGTGTTCTGGAAATGGTGTATTTCACCAACTTGCTATGGAAAAATGACGATCTGATGGCCTAATTAGTGAGGCATCTGTGTGCTCTTCTCGGTAGATACAAGAGAAGCTTTGCTCTCAGGAGCCTCTGATGATTTCTGCCACTGGCAGAACCAGGTGTAGACGAAATCACCGTCAAGTGTAGACCTAACGAAGTGTTGAGTGTTGGTGGGAAGCCTGCTATTGCAGGGCTGTGGTACACCATGATCCTCTGGCTGTGGCTTTCTTGAATAAAATTAGTATTTCCTGCACACTGTGTTTTGAAAAGCCAAGGAAACAGGATGACCGATTCTTTTGAAATAGATTCACTAAGAGTTATGCTTACTTTATTTTTAAATAGTATATGTATATATATGTATATATATATATATATATATGGTTTACAACTGAATACACACACATATCTCAAGTGGTAGGATACTTAAATCAGTATGTTTAGCACATACATTACCTTGCATACATAATTCTGTGTTATGGGAACATTTAAAATCTCTTAGCAATCTTTAAGCATATTAAGTATAGTCACTATATGTACAATGCATCTTTGGAACTTGCACCTCCTGTTTAACTGAGATTTGGTGTCTTTGACCCACACCTTAATGCCCTTTACCCTCAGCCCCTGCTCATCACCATCAGACTTCTTTGAGTCTGACTTCTTAGATTCCACATGTAAGTGAAGAACAGGCAGAAATGTGTCTTTCTGTACCTGGCTTATTTCACTTCACAGTATCCCCCAGGCTCATCCATGTTGTTCCAAATGATGGGGCTTCCTTCTTTCTTAATGACTGAATAGTATTCTATTGGGTGTGAATTATGTTTTCTACATCCGTTTATCTGTAGATGGATAGATAGTTAGCCTGATTACTTATCTTGACTATATTATAAATCAGGCTGCAATGGGTATGGGAATGCAGACATCTCTTTGACATACTGATTTCATGTTCTAGTAAATACATCTCACTAGTCTCAGGCCACTTCTTCCAGGACGCCCTCAATGCCTGCTCCAGTTGGAAGAGAATGAATTTGACTCGTTCTCCCTACTCTTTATTACCTTAGATTTTTCCCATTTGGTGCATTTTAAGTTATAATGGCTGAATACAACAGAATAGGTGAATTCATGAAGAGTTTATTTGGCTCATGGTTCTGGCAGCTGGGAAATGCTTAAGTAAGGCGTTGGTGTCTGCCAGGCTTCTGATGAGAGATGGTTCACTGTGTCAAACATGGTACAGTGCATCCCAGGATGAGACAGAGAAAACTAGACAGAACTTATTGGATAACCCATCAATCTAGTAATCCAGAAATGGGGTAATCCATTTGAATCCTAATCATCTCCCCAAGATCTCATCCCTCAACACTTCTGTACAAGGGGGCACATTTTAAACACATGAACTTCTAGTGGACACGTTCAAACCATAGCAGCATCCAACACTTAGAATTATATCTATCTGTCTATCTGTCTGTCTGTCTGTCTGTCTATTTATCTATCTATCTAATCTTCCTACTCATCCCACCATCCTATCATCTAACTTATTTAACTTGCCAAATTATAAGCAACCAGAGATGTGACTGATTCTTGAAGAGCGTTGTTTTGATTAAGTATGAAGCTAAGTTGATAGTGTGGGACCAGGACTGGGGCATTTATGCCCAGAGGCAGATGTCCAGTCTGAGGGTTCTTGGGAGCTGCTGTTGGCTTAAAGTCTAGGTAATAACAACAACCCTGTCAAAGTATGGAGGGAATGGGGCTGATTTGTTTGGAATTGATAAGCTCTGACAGGTGGAAAGAGAGAAAGCATGTCAAGATGTGTAGTGACATTGGGGCCACAGACTCAGTGCCTCATTCCTTGGGGTAACCCAGGTCCTGTGATTCAGTCCTATCCTAATAGGCCCTAAAGTGTCCTCGGTCATACATCTGCCTCTAGCTGGCAGCCATCGCAGGCTCTTCCTCTCCCTGGGCAGAGAGCTGGGTTGTGAGATGAGGCTGCGCTGTTGGCTTTCCCCCTTCATGGGCAGCTGTATTTTTGAGAGCCCGGAGTTTGTATTTCTTGCTGCAACTGCAGAGCCTCATGCACAGTTACTTGCAAGTAGTGGAATTTGGCTCCTGTTGTTTATCATTACATTATTTAGTTGAAGGAGTACAATTATTTGGGGGGCATTATGCCAAGAGAGACTGCTAGTCTGCCACAATTGCAGTCACAACTCCAGCCATCTTGTCAAAGAAGACGCAGTGTTCTCATTCTGTGTGCTTCCTTTCCTGCCCGGGCCACATTTTTGTTTGCTTGATCATAGCAGATATCTAGGTTAGTGGCGTGCACATGTGACGAAGACTGCGTCTTGGTCCCGATCTAGCAGGCTGCACTTGCTACCGATGGCCATGTTTGCCGTCCCTGCCACCTCAGGAAGTAGGATTCCAGGGCCAGCAGGAGTTAGAACCCTTATAAACGTCACCTTCTGCAAGTCCCTGCCCTGAGGGCCAGGGAGGGCCTGGCTGGTTCTGTAAGGCTGAGGTCAGGTCATAGTAGACAGAACCAGTGCAGACAGAGGAAACTGGGCTGCCAGAGCTGCTCAGTGAGGTTGCACCGGTACTGGCCACATCTTCTCAGGAGGCCCGGTACCCCTGGCTCCCCGCTCACTGCCAGAATCCCCTCCTGCCAACACCGGGGCGACAGAGAACCCTCTCGATACTTCCAGACACTGCTTGGAGGAGGATGCTGAGAACATCTGGCTGGGGTGCCAGTGCCTCTTCCTCTACCATGGAAGAATGCGTCTGTCTTGTCTCTTTGAACTGAAGCATCATTAAGAGCAGCTCCTCTACACACACGGGGCAGGAAACCCAGACAGTAATTGATGTTGCCGAACCTGTGATTCACCCGGGAGACACAAAGTACCGAAAGCCTTCAACTGACCCGATATGGATGAGAGCTGGGACCAACCACCAAGCTGCTGTTATTAAGCGCAGGTTGTTGGGTTCAGGGGCCAGAAAGTCCTTGATCTCATCAGAGAAAGAATTCAAGGATGGACACAGAGGAGTCTTAATCAAGAGCAGGTTTAATAAAGCAAAGCAAAACTAAAGCAAAGCAGAAGTGCCCTGACCAGATGGGAGGGTTGGCAGACTCGAGAAAGAGCACTGTGCTGAGAGTCTCAAGACCGCAAGTTTTCATTGCAGTTGGCCACAGGGGGATAGCTAGCCTCAGGAAACTAGGTTACTGTGTCATTAACTTCAAGAGACTGGGCCGTGTTGTTGACTCCTCCCACATAACAGGCTGGGAGTTCTCCGTCTTGGATGGTCAGATTGGGGGTCGGGTTGTGAGTCCAGCAGGCTAGCAAGTCCCGGCTATATGTCACAAGTCTCCTGGTTAGTGTCGGCAGTCTAGGATTGTGATTTGACTCATCAGTACCCAAGCCCTCCTTGTCAACGACTCCCTGCCTGACCGGCGCAGCTCTGGGCAGAGCAGCTGGCGGCTCACTACACATCCCTGTCAGGGCAGGTCACTCATTTTCTAAGAAACAGAGCTGTTGTGTTTCATCCGTTTTCACCACTGTGACAGATACCCAAGAGAAACAAGAGAGAAAAGGTTTTATTTTGTCTCATGGTCCAGGGTCAGCTGACTCCATTGCTTTGGGTCTGAGGTGAGGCTGAAGCATCATGGCGGAGGTGTGGCAGGGCAGAACGTGGTGGCAGGATGCGTGGACAGATGGGTGGGAAGGGACCGGGGCCTAGACAGTCTTCAAAGCCACGCCCCCAAGTGTTCTACTTCCCCAGCCAGGTTTCAGCATTTCCCCAGATAGCGCCACCAGCCGGGGACCAAGTCTTCCACACATGAGCCCGGGGAGCACATTTCATATAGAAACCATTATAGCTGCAATTATAACTGTGATAAAGATGATTAAAGAACAGGAAAAGATGCTGTGAAAGAGAAACTCAGGACCATGGAGCTGGTGACGAGTCCCAGGCTGAGGGCATTGAAGGAGGGGCCGCATGCCCTTCCCTTCCTTCCCCCCCACCCCCAGATTGTGTGAGTCGGAGGTCTGGGTAGGTGGGGCCTTCGGTGGAATGTATTTTAAGTAGGTTGGAAAGTCATGTGTGTGTGAAAAGGTCTCACTGTTTTGTGGGGGACACTTTTGTAGTGGGGTGCAGGCTCTTGCTTTGTGCTTCTTCAGTTCATTCCCACCCAGCTGGCAATACCTATCAGCCGCAAATTAGGTCGTCTGATTGAGTCCTAAAGTTCTTGCCAATTCATTTCCTGTTGTTTGAGGGGGTTTTTTGGTATGGTTATCACCTCTCTATCTACTCTGTCTTCAAGCCCCAACACACTATCTGTGTGTTATCTATTCTCCTGGAGAGGCTTCCTACTTCATTTTTTATTTCTGTCTTTTGTTTGTCCGTTTTTCATGGTTTCTCTTTATTGAAGTCTTTTGAAAGATCTTGAATTGACTTCATTAATATGTTTGTGCCTTCTCTCATCTCCTCACTGACTGAGTGGCTGCTTTGTTGTTGTTGTTGTTGTTGTTGTTATTCTTACTGGACTCCTTTGCCATCTTTTGGAATTCATTTAGCTTTTTATTTGTGTTCTCCAGGAATTCTTCCATTATTCTTTGTTTGGTCTCATTGCATTCATGAAATGTCACGTAGAAGTTTTCTATCTTTTCATCGATCATTTTTATCAGTAGGTCTTTTAGTCCTGTGTGTCAGGTTTCCTCTAGATCCTTGTCTTTCTGTTCTATTGTTAAATGGTGGTTGTTTTCTGGAAGTGTTGTATTTCCTTGGTTTCTCCCATTTCTTGTATGTCTGTCATGGGCTTTACCCACTTGAAGGCCTTTTTGATGTTGACATTCGGGTACCTGAGTTCTTTCTGGTGGGCTGTTCTCTGTTGACTAGGCAGCCCGTGGTTGATGGTATGTGTCTCTGCTGGTGTGGGTGTATCTCAGCTTTGGTACTTTATCCCAGCCTAGAATGGCTGAAATCTTAACATTTAATAGGGCGCCTTTGTTCACCTTTTCTATTTCTCCAATCTCGGTATATGTTTGTAGAACTGGAATTCTACTTGTTTGGGGCTGAGGGAGAGTCAGACACCCACTGGGGGTGGGGGAGGGGGGTGGGGTGGGGGGGAGTGACGACAACCAGATCAGGTCCTCAGGCTCTTCCCCTGCTTGTGTGGAACCCAGCTGGGAGCCAGCCTCCAGTTCCCCACTGTGACTTGGACGGGTCTCTAGATTTGCACCTAGCTTCTTGGGCCTGAATGGATGTGTGAACATGTACTCTAGTCTCACGTTTGAATTTGATTACACCTAATGACCAAGGTAGTGCATCACTGAATGACCCAAGCCTGCATGCAGATTGCATTTTCACTCATGTATTTACTCTTGCATTACTCATATTTTCACTCATGTATTTACTCATGTATTTTCTTTTCATTGGACCAAATACAATGTTTGGTGCATGGAAGCAGAGCAAGTCTTTCCGTCTCCGCTCTTCTTTAATCACCCCGTGTTTTGGAAGTATTCAATAAGACTTGAGTACAAATCATGCTCGTAATCCTGGCTGTCGGGAAGACGAGATCTAGAGGACTGAGGTTTGAAGCCAGCCTAGGCAGAAAAGTTTGCTGGACTCCATCTCCAACATAACCAGCAAACAGTGGATCTAGAGGCCTAGCTCAAGAGGTAGAATGGTGCCTTTCAAAGCAGTGATTCGAATGTGCAAATGGGAGCATCTGGCTGTGTATTATTTGTCCACGAAGTTCTTCATAAGAGAAATGCCTGCGCATTTGGCTAACATCTTGTGCATCATTTTTCCTTCTCAAAACTGGCAACTTGTTTTCAGTGGTGAAATGTCAACGTGAATGCAGCCTCACAGTAATGAATTTCTGACGGGCCTTGGTTGAGGCCGTTTCCTGATCATTGCTAGCTAATTCCTAGGACCCATCTGCTGAAAGGGTGATTTTCATTGCTTCTTTCAAAAATGACATATAGGAAAATAGTTCAGGAAGTGTGATTGTGGGTAAAGCAAATCTTTTGCATGCTGCTTAGTTTCTCCATTATATAACATGTATGCACATAAATGTAGATACATGCTTGCTGGGTGAAGAGGTCTGATTTCTTTACCTTGAAGAATTTTACAATAATTAATGTAGTGTTTTCTTTATTTCTATTAATCTCCCCAAATCTTTCTTTCTCTTGATCTCCTTTTTTTTCTCTTCCTCTCTGAATTTGCCTTTCTCTCTGCCCCTTTCTTTGCCGTAGTGGAGTTTGAACTTGAGGCTGTGAGTGACACCTCCAACTCTCCTTCTTCCTGGTAGAGCTAGGCTGGCTTCCAACCTTCATCCTCTACATCTCAGGCTCCTGAATAGCTAGAATTACAGCTATGAACCACCAATGCCCGGCTCTGCTCAGATCTTTCTGTATAATGAAAAATAGGAAGACATCTAAGGATTTTAGAGTGTAAACAAAATTGTAACCAAAACTCATCCTTTGGAAGTTGCTTACTAAGTTATAATTCCAAGTAGTAAAGCTGAGATACATGGTAATATTTGGCTCATTTGAAAATAATAGAAGCTGAGTGTTGATGGTTTATAATCCTATCTCCTGAGGTCTGAGGATCATAGTTTGAAGCCAGCCCTGGCAAAAAAGTTCATGAGACTGTTTATATCCAATTGACCAGCAAAAAACTGGAAGTAGATTTGTGGTTCAAGTGGTTGAGTGCTAGCCTTGAGCCAAAAAAGCCAAGTGAGAGCACAAGGCCCTGAGTGAAGAATATAGATATTGGATTCACAGACTCTTTAACCTAGACGTGAACTCGAAGCCCTAACTTGTAGCCAATTATGAGCTTCTACAGGGCCCTGGGGAGGTCTGAGCCTGAGGGAGGCCGGGTGCCTAGAGAGCAGAGGCCAGGACAAGCCTGCCAGCTTCAATCTCAATCCGCAGCCCAGACCCACCCCAGGGAGGCAGTTTTGTTTGTGGAAAGGTTTCTATACAGAAGCGCAGGAACAAGGAAGTTTGGAATACAGTTTCCCTTGTCCTGTTGGTATCTTTCCTTTTATGTAAAAATTTCCTTTCTGAATCTTAGCCAAAATGTCTTTTCTTTAGATTTTTTTCCATTTGTTTATGTGTTTGGGGTTTGTTTTCATTTCGGTCCTGGTTTTGTGGCTCTTCCTGGCCTGGCCTTCCCAGCTGATTTTAATGCTCTGGCAGAGATAAGCAGGTGAGAGCTCCAGTGACTGAATCTGAAAAGGTTCAACTTTTAAAAATTATATTTAAGAATCCACACCTGTATCCTCCCCGATTTCTGATTTCTTTTCATGTCTTTGAAAGGCACAGATCGCAGTGGGTGTGATTCTCAGGCTGGAGGCTGTCTTCTTGTTTGAGCACTTGGGAAATGAAGTGACTGTGTTTGCCTTCTACCCCGTGGTGCTCTTTGCGCCATGTGCTTAGTTGTCTGCCTGGCTCTGGGCCTCTGCGTGACTGCCACTCATGGCGGTGACTGCTCAGAGAAACCAGACTCAGGTCTAAGACAGTCATCACACTGGGCTAGCCCACTAGGTATCTGAGAGAGGAACCATGGCGGATGCCAGGTAAGCATATGGTGCCCTTATAAGCTGAGCAGTCAGCAGCTCTCTGGGAGAGGCAAGAGGGAGACTCTTGGGTGGAGAAATTGAAGGGAAAATAGCAATTGATTCTGCTGGAGTGAACTTGATTCCAGCAGAGCCCTAGTTTTTTTATAGCACCTGGCCTGTCTTGTGTCTCCCCACCCCATTCCTCCCCTCCATTTAGCCTGCCTGCCTGCCTGCCTTCTCTCTATTTCTCTCTCTTTCTTTCTTTTTTAATTTTTTGCTGGTCCTGGGGCTTGAACTCAGTGCCTGGGCCCTGTCCCTGAGCATTTTTGCTCAAGGCTAGTGCTCTACCACATGAGCTACAGCTCCACTTCCAATTTTTTTTGGAGCTTCCCTAATTGGAGAAGAGTCTCAAGGGTTTTTCTGCCCTGGCTGGCTTTAAACCTCAATTCTCAGATCTTAGTCTCCTGAGTAGCTAGGATTACAGGTGTCAGCCACCACCTTTTTCATCTTCCTGGACCTCAGTTTCTTTGCAAACCTGTAAGGATCAAAGAAAATAAAATCCAAAAATAAAGGCGGGGGGGGGGGGAGAGGAGCAGTATCAAGTTGGAGTGGCTACCAAGCTGTTGTTACTTATCCTTGAGTATTGAGCTCCCCAACCCCAGATCGCAAGCATGAAGTCTACAGTCAGAGCTTTTATTGATATTATAGTTATTAGCCAAGGTTCCAAGATACAGACAGGAGCCAAGGGAAGCAGATAGAACCCAGGCGAGCGGCCAGGGGACTGGCAGCCAGCTTCTTCATTCTGGCAGGTGCTGAGTGCGGAGGGTTTGGCTTGGGGAAGATGGGTGCACATCTCTGCCCACAGCAGTCAGGCTGCAGACTGGGACTCTGCCAGGGAGCCACAGCGCCAGCTTCCACCTGTACTTGAAAGCCAGCAGGAGCTGCAGGGCATAGTCTCTGGTAGTTTTTGCAACTGAAATCCACTCCTTCAGACACATGGAACTCATGTGTCTGTTTGATAAGTATTGTCATCCTATAGAGAGAGCCAGGAAGTTGTATCTAGAGCTCAAGGTGTCTAAATAGCATACTGTGTGTGTGTGTGTGTGTGTGTGTGTGTCTGTCTGTCTGTCTGTCTGTCTGTCTGTTTGTTGTCTGTGTGTATGTGTACTGGGGCTATCTCTTAGCTTTTTTGCTCATTGAGCACAGCTCCAGCTTTGTGGTGGTTAACTGGAGATGAGTCTTAGGATTTTCCTGCCTGGACTGGTTTCAAACTTCAGTCCTCAGATCTCAGCATCCTGAGTAGGTAGGATTACAGGCATGAGCCACTGATGCCTAGTTCTTTTTAATTTCATTCTTTTTTCCCCCCCTTTATTATTGGGATTGAACTCAGGGCCTTACACTTGCTGGGTATGTGCTCTACCTCTGAGCCATAGCATAACCTTTTGGAAGGGGCATTTTGAGAGCTTAACTCTTAGATTCCAAATGGCCTCTAGACAATTTTTTTCCAGCATATTGCAGTAAACCTTTCAAAAGAGAATCCCATTTTCCTGGACCCTCTTCTCTGCATCCTAGAACATCATCCTGGTGCGCTCACCCAGTGAGTATTTATCTGTTTCAGTCAGGTAGAGGGTGGCTGCCCACAGGGTGAATCTCATACTCTGTCTTGGTCTTTGGGTTGTATTTTAAAAAGCACAAACAATTGCTAGGGTAGGTTTATCTGCCAGCCTGGACAGCCTCTCCCCTACTTTGCAGTATGTATTCTGAGCCTGGATGTAGAGACACATTAGCATGGCTAGACCATTTAAATCTATCAATTTAATTTCCATAAATTAATTGAGTCTATGTGGTTTTGTGAGCATGAGAAAGAGCTGTTACTCTGCTTTTAATGGATTTACAATATAACCTGGCACGCTTCGTTTGTGTACTCTAGCAGCTTCATGGTGTATTGTACAATCAAAGGGGCTTCTGTCAGAGCTCCGTCTAGAATAGTAAAGATGTTTGCAAATTGAAGGTGTAAGATGCCTGTCTCAGCCATTGACAATTCTTCCAGGCAGCTTGAAGGTGAGCTTGAACTGCTCGTTTTCTTCTGATTCTCGCTCTTCTCATGCAGGAATAGGTAGAGTTGCAATTTTTAGAAAAAAGCCTTTCTGGAGATGTAAATTGTAATGTGAACCTGATACAGAAAGCAGACTCAAGTGTTACTGGTTCTTTTGTACAAATTATAAGCATGTGAAAACTACGCCCCGGGTGGGGGAGGACTATCCCCTGACAAGAAGCATTGGGTTTTAAAAGTTGCAAGAAAAATGGCTGTTGTAAAATCCCTTTTCTCCCTATCTAGTTACTTTTACTTTTTTAAATGTTGCACTTTTATTTCTATTTCTTTGACATTTTAAATTAAAAAATAAAACAACTCGGGGCCTGAGTGCCGTCCCTTAGTTTTTTTGACTCAAAGCTGGTGCTCCACCACTTGAGCCATAGCCCCACTTCCAGCTTTTGGGTGGTTAGTTGGAAATGAGTCTCCTGTACTTCCTGCCCAGGCTGACCCAACCTCCTGAGGAGCCAGGATTTACAGACGTGAGCCACTGCTGCCCAGCTTAGTTCAATTTTAAGGTTGAAGAGAAGCATCTATTTTACATATGGAAAAAATAGGGCTCACAGAGTGGAGGGGGGCAGGGAGAAAAGGATTGGGGGCAGGGGCCATGGATGAGAATCCAAGCTGCCCCTGACTGTGGGGGCCAGGGTGCATCTTCAGACGCTATACTTTACCTCCTCACCACCCCGCCCCTACCTGTCACCTCATCTCCACTGGGCAGAGGGGGCGTGTACAGTAGAGGAAGGGGAGACCTAGAGAACAGGGGCAGGCAAATCGATTTGTAGCTTTCAGTGGGGATAAAACACACTCTGAGCTATTTCTCTGTTCTTCTTAGGGTCAAGGGCAGGACCCACAAAGACTATTCCACGTATGTGTAGTGAAGTATTCAATATATACTTATGGAATGACGGATAGGGCTAGATCTGTATTCCTGGAAGTGAAGACACACAGAGAGAGAGAGAGACAGAGAGAGGGACAAAGAGAGGGAGGGAGGGAGAGAATCTATAAGGCTATGGAGATGCTGCAGGATTGGAGTGCATTTGTAATGGGATCATATAGCTTTCCTCTTTTACCTCTCTTCCTTAATCAATGCCCGTGAATGAGCTGAATTTCTATAGTAAGATGTACTTTGTGAAACTCAGAAATCAGAGGTTCAAGTCAGCCACTCTGGTAGGGAGTCTCCGAACCTCACATGGCTTGAGTCTCACTTAGGGGGTGCTTTATGGACACGCGGCCTCCACTGTCACCCCATCTAGAGCTCTGGCTCCACAATCTGGTGGATACGAAGGGACAGGAGTGTGCACAGATAGGCTGGGAGTGATCATAATCATGGAGTCTGTAAGTGGCAAGCGACTCGATCATAATCCTGAGATTAATTACGCTGATTGTTAATTATCTCTGGCTCTGATTTGCCATTTTCAGAAGCGCTCAGCACGCTCCACCCCTCGGCCGTCCCGTCTCCACTACACCTGCTCTCCACACCAGAGCGTCCCGCCGCTCACCACTTGCCCTCACCCCGGTCGCTTCACTCTAAGCCTTGCCTCATTCATCCCATGCAGTTGCCCTACAGGCAGGGCCATGGCCGGCGCCACTTTCCTTCCCTACTACCACCAGCGCCCTCTTCCTGCGCGGGTCTCCCATCCACTGTCCAGCCAGAGATCCTTCCAGTCTCCAAGTCCCCCGTCTTCTCCCGGCTGAGAACCACCTTAGACCCCCTCCTCACCCCCACTCTGCCTTCTTTATTCAGGAAACCCTCATGTTACTCTCCAACGTGGGGGTTTAGACAGTTGTCTTTCCTGATTTCCCTTCTAGGATGGAAGTAAGCTCCAGAGCAAGGAGCCTGCTGTGCCCAGCTCTGTGTCCATCACGCCCAGCACCGTGCCTGGCACCACCAGACACGCAGAAGACCTTCCCATGAATGAACCACTGAACGAATGAGGCTTAGAGAGCTTAGCAAACGTGTCTTTGTCATCTAGATGGGGAGGAGTGGCTCCCAGGCGCTCCCTTCCCCCGCACCCTCCTGGGAGGGCTTCTGGGGACCGCAGGCCCAGAGTTCTGCAGCGGATTCACAAGTGCGTGTGCTTTCTTCTCCCTCTCTCCCCACCCATATTATTTTCTGAAGCACTGCAAACATCTGGAAGTGTTTGTTTGCCTGTGTCACCCTCACGATGAGTGATTGCTCCCTTCTTTTGGGGAGTTGGTCATCTGCGTTTGTGCTCTTGTCAAGGTGGTAGCCAGCATGAGACCTCCTGGCCGGGCTTGGGTTTTGGCACGATCGATCGGCGACTGCTGCTCCCTCAGCCCTCTCTTCTGAGCCCATGATTAGCCGCCTTGTGACAGGAGGAAACCCAGCCTTTCTGAGCTCCCCACCTTCCTCCTTTTCTTCCTCTTCCCCCCAGTCCCAGGCCTGAGAGCCATCCCACCAGCCACAGCAACTCAGCGGGAGAAAGCGCTGCTTCAGGGTTGGCCCCTGTCCCACAGTGATGGAGACCGCAGAGCAGGCGCTGTGACCCGCTGCTGACGGCCGTGTGCACGCTGATAAACCTCAGTGACCACAAGGGCAAGACAGGACAGCCTGCGGGCCGGCCCTCTCCCAGACACATGGCCTCCTCAAGAGAGCGCGTGTGAGACGTGTTACCCCCAGGAGGGACGGGGAACTCTGGAGGGGCCAGACGCACAGAGGAGAGCTCACCCGAGTGCTTGCTGGCACCACTCGATCCTGGCGGCTGATCGATTGACAAGTCCCTAAAGCCAAAAGCACACATATTCTGGAAGCTAGTCAGCCCTAGGAAACCCACCCGCCCACCCACCAGCTATTGGAAATGACCCAGGAAGGCTTGACATTGGAGCCCGGCAAGCCATTGGTAGCAGTTCTGCAGAGCTGCTGACATTCCTGGAGTTCTAGCAAGAAATTTCCCTCCAACTCCGTGATGCTGGCCTGTGGCTCTTGGGCAGCCTTGGTTGGGCAGTAGCTACTTGAACCTGCCCATTCCAACCCTACCATCTTGTCTGTCAGAACGGCTCATGTGGGTCATACAGCCCCATCCTCAGGCTGGTGGAGTGTTGAACGGTACAGGGTCCCTCGGTCTCTCTGCACCTTCTAGGGTTCCTCTTCCTCAAGCTTGGTCGTTGCTTCTAATTATCCACCTGCTGTAAATCTATGCCCGGTCATCGGCTCTCTAATGCCTGAAGAGGGCTGGAGTCAACAAGTGTTTTAAATGACTTCGCAGCCTTCTTATTTGTACAGAGAGGGTCTCCCTGCTCAGCCCCTGACTCTGGAGCGGCCTTGGACACTTTGCTTCCTCCCTCTGAGCCTCAGTTGCTTGGACTTTGAGAACACTGGCTTGAACTTGATCATCTCCAAGATCATTTTCAAATCCCTTGAGGTGCTAGGATCAGAGTTGACAGGTGGCCTCTTGCATGTATTTCTTATGCTGTGCTTGGGCCCTGCCTGTGACCTCTTTGACACAGGTAGCCCCAAGGGAAGGGACCAGCCAGCTTTGAGGCCTGCCCCTTCCCTGACGCCACTCTGCTTCCACCCACCCCGGGTCCCTGCAGGTCTTCGATGTGAGTCCTTAAAGGCAGGGAGAATGGGTGTCTCTGGGTCTGGAGGGGAAGGCAGGCCTAACTTCTTATTTCCACTGGCAAGAACAGAAGTCTGAGGTGGAGAGGGGATGCAGCCAGGAGTCAGAACTCCTAAGTTCTTCCCCAGGCCACACAGGACACCAAAGGGCCCTGACTAGCAGGGCTCTGATATCTCACAGCCTCCTACTCAGGAGGCTGAGGTCTGAAGATTGTGGTTTGAAGCCAGCTTTAGCAGGAAAGTGAGACTCTTATCTCCAATTAATCACACACACACACACACACACACACACACACACACACACACACACACACACAGAGCTGGAAGAGGAGATGTGGCTCAAGTGGTAGAGCTCTAGGCTTGAGCAGAAATGCTCAGGGACAGTGCCCAGGCCCTGAGTTCAAGCTCAGGATTGGCATTTTAAAAAGGGGGATATGACTGCCTTTTCTTACAGATCTTGGCCCCGTTCTCAGTACATGCCTTGCTCCAGTGCAGTTCACTGTGTTTCACTAAGGAAGTTTAAAAAGAAATAAAATTTTAAGAATCTAATAAATGCAAAGAGAAAATGCTAAATTACATTTTATAGGATTGATGGTTCCCAATCCATTTTATTTCCTGAATGCATAGTCTAAATCCACTTCATATCCTGAATGCATATCCTACAGTCAAATAATACCAGAGACAGCCAAACCAAGAGTCAAGTGATAAAATGCTATTGGCAACTTGAAAGCTTCTTCTTGGCTTACTGGCCACAAAAAAACCCTGCCTTTTCCTATCTCATTTCTCTAGAAATATCTCAAGTCAGAATTAGTATCTTAGCTTTTCATTTCCAGCTGTGCTATTGCTATGCTGTTACATGGTATCCGTGTCTCTTCAGGTTTATTTTTCTTTCTTTTTAAGGCAGAATATAATATACCCCCAAGGAGGTTCATAATTTTTTATAAACCTTTTCCCACCAGGCTTCCATCTGTAGATTCTTCACTAAATACTGAAGAGCTAGAGACTTATGTGTTTGGAAACATATATCTAAGCTCTAATTTTGTTTTCCTGTGGAACTGTGGGATTGAAAGCCATCTAAAAATAGAATAGAATATAAACTTTTTTCATTTCCTGTTTTCATTCATTCAATAAACATTTAAAATATACATGCACTGGGCAAGCCCTGTGAGTAATAAAAACATTAATGAGGTCTATTTCTGTCCTCACATCCTTTGCAGCCAGCAAAGCATGGGCACATGCTAAGCTATAATTGGAATCAGGGGTTCTGGCTGCCTGAAGGACAGAGTCCACAGCATCTGCAAGACCCAGGGGCAGAGAAGGAAGGAGCACTGTGGCGGGGCCCAGTAGAGGAGGGACTGAACGGGTCTATGTTTTGTTTTGTTGTTGTTGTTGTTGTTGTTGTTGTTGTTGTTGTTTGTTTTTAACTGGGAGATGGTGGTGGAAAAGAATGCCATTCATAAAGGTGGAGAAGGAGGCGGTGCTAAGCATTGTGGGAAATGTTGAGGAGCCTGCATTGACTGTTCTATCTAAATTATGAAGGACACTGAGGGAAGGTGGACTGGTAGTAGGGAGGAGTTGGAGAGTTTTGAGCAGGGGAACAGCCACTGATGCAGGGGCTCTGGTGAGCTGAATGTGGTTCTGAGGTGTGAATCTTGCCCTGCACAGATTTCTGCCACTAAGGTCAGCCCAGGGGAGAAAGTCTTTACAGAAATAATGAAGTTAAAAGGAATTCATAGAATGAGTCTGAATCAACTATCACTAGCATCCTTATAAACAAGGAAAGAGAGCGCCACATGGAGAACTGATGACATGGAGACACAGAGAGATGTCTGTGTGTCGGGCTGCTGCATCTACAGGCTGTGACACGTGCACACCAGAAGCTAGAGGAAGCAAGCAAGGATTCTCCAATAGCTTCAGAGTGTGACCCCACAAACCCCTTCATCTTTTACCTCAGTTCTCCAAAACTGTCTGTCAACTAATGTCTGCTGTTTTCAGTAGCCTACTGTGTGGTTCTTGGCTGTGACCGCCCTGGGAATCTACAGACACACTACCTTGCCTAATTCTCAAAGGGCTTTCTGGAACAAAGCTCACGGAAACCAGGCTCAGCCATTCCTTCACCACTTCCTCTTGACCTTTCTGTCTGCCCTGCCTGGGAACACAGCGACCTGAAACTGTGTGGAAAGATGTGGGCCAGGTAGCAAAGCCAAGGTCCAGGGAAGTGTGAGTAGGGAGGTAGGATGGCTGGGCGGGGGGAGGGGGTCCTCTGCGTTGTCAGCAGAGGACCAGACCACCCAGACCACCCAACAGGCCCAGACCACCCAGCACCTCCACTGGATTCACCGCATGAATTGCTGCCCTTGACAAATGGAGATGTGTTGAAGAGCGTGTGATATCAGGGCTCTATAGGTTGCAGGATTAGTGAGTCGGTGCCAGCCTTCACCCTAACATCCAAGCCCTCAATAGATGAGGGATTTGTGCCTCAGTGACTTGTCTACAACCATATAACTAAAGACTAAGTCAGAATCCAAATCCCAATTTCTAGGTTTCTTGTTAGCACCCCTACCAACATATGTACAGGGCAGCCTGCTTTCTCTCTTGAGAGTCTACAACCTCATCAGAGACAAAACCCACATGCCAGAATTATCTGATGAGGATGGCAGCTGGCTTTCTGTGACCTTGTCACCCAGAAATCTTTTCCTTATCTTCATTATAACCTGCAAGTAGACATTATCTCATCTTGAACTGATTGTAAAAATGCCTTGAAAACCGTAAAATGCACTATGAAAGGGGGAAGTACTTGCAATAAAGAGTTGGCATGGCTCGGGAGGCTGACATCTGAGGACAGTGGCACCAGCCTTGAGCGGAAAAGCTAAAGAACAGTGTCCAGGCCGTGAGTTCAAGCCCCAGTACCAACACAAATAAAAAAGAAGGAAGGGAGGGAAGGGAGGAAAGAAGCAAGCAAACAAACAAGGAAGGAAAAGAAAGAGAAAGAAAAAGAGTAAGAAAGAGAAAAAAGTAAAGTCAGGAGAAGTAAGAGACTGATCCCAGACTTGGGAAGTAAAGATTCAGTACAGTGCCTGTTTGTGGGTCTGACGGGCATTTGTAGCTGAGGACAGTGGTCAGGAGGGACTATGGGCAGAGGTGGGAGAGTGACTAGAGGAGGGACGGGTATCTATGTGCTAGTATTTGGGGTCCGTTCCAACTCAAAAGATATCAAGGGATTTGGTTTATATAAAGCTAAATACCATTACGGGCCTGATCCTTTGCACAATCTTTAAGGCCTCTCATCTCTGAAGTCTCATAGAAATGTCTGTCCCATTGACCAGGAAGGCAAAACATCTTTCTGTTGTCATTTATTCATACTGCTTCTTATCTTTGTTTATTTCTTTCCTTGCATGAAAGTTCAAATAAAAAATAGCAAATGCAGATGAAGGTGGGTAATGCAGCTAAAGAATGGTGCAAAAACATCTGTTGCTTTTAGCTGGGGTTTCAATCCTCCATGAGAGCGACCCATAGCTTTTGTCTGTGATTCCTTTGCACTGGGCTGGGGGGTTGTTAAGAATGGATAGCTAAGCAGGTTTGGATCCTACAGACCTTATTTCCATTAGATTTATTTGGGTTCTCAATAGTTTTGGTAAAGTAGAAGTAGGATGGACTGTTCTTGTTTGTGGTGAGAAAATAAATTCAGTTCTGAAAACCTGAAAAGCAAACACACCAGGAGGGCTGACTTCTGGCCCGGTTTCAAACCCCTTTGCCCCAGCAGTCATGAAATCCACCTAGCTGAGCTTCCTCTGGGGACAAGAGAACATTTTTGGTGTGTGGCTGCTGATGTCCATCCTAGGCTTTAAACTGTGTCCTAATCAGTTTGGACAGACACAGTGCCCTAAACCACATGGGCGGAATAACAAGCATTGATCTCTCACCCTTCCGGAGCAGGATGGAGGATCCAGCGGCCTGGTGTCTGCTGAGGGCTGTGGCCTGGTTTGCAGACGGCCATGTTGTCTGTCGTAGCCGCGTGGCCCAGAGAGCCGGCACTTACTTCCCCATCCTCTTCTTACACTGGCAGTAATCCATCCTCATGACCTCACCAGAACCTAACAACCTCCTAAAGGCCTGCTTCTTAATGCCCCATTGGGGATTAACTTCAACCTAGGAATTCGGGAGGGATGCAGATGTTCAATCTATTGCAAGCAGCATTTGGCCTGAGATCGGAAGTCCGGCATTTTCCTCTGCAAAGGGCTGCGTCAGGAGGCACGCTCGCAGCAGCATGACTGCCAGACTCCATGTGGCATCTTGAACTGGGTTTTGGTGCTTGGCTCATTCCAACCATCCAACCAGCACCTGCTTATTATAAGGGCCTGAATCAATCCATTTGACTAAGTAGTGATTTGCTTAACCTTTTATAACTATTAAGTCTGCAGCTCTTAGTCAACCAACAGACACATTCATTTATTCATTCACTCATTCATTCAGTGAAAATTTAATAAGAACTAGGCATTATTCTAAGTGCTGAAGAATCTAGTAATGATTAAAACAAAGTCCCTGCTTTGAGGATCCCATGTCCTAGGCCATCTATCAGACAGGAAGCAAATCTGTGTACACCTATAGAATATAATACCAGGTCATTGCAATGGATAGAAGAAAATTAAGCAGCAAGGAGATGATGAACCAAGATTTGGGAAGATTAGGCCAATTTAGATGAGGGAAAGTATTTTTGGGGAAAAAAATGACACTGAGTAAAAATCTGATAAGAGTGAGGGATTGGACTTCTGGTTCTCTGAAGAAGAGTGTTCTAGAGAGGAAATAACAGTTATTGCAATGAATTTTGCTTCTTTGAGAAATGGTAAGAAGACAAGCATTGCTGAAGTGTTTGAACCACAGTGGGAGCAAGAGGAAGATGGGACTAGACAGAGAGCTGGGGGCTAGAATCCAAGGCCTGGGTGCAGCCTTGTACACTATGGTGAGGACATCAGGTTTTGTTCTAAGTGCAAGGAGAGGTCATTTTTATGTTTACTTCTTTTTTTTTTTTTTTGGTGCCAGGGCTAGACTTGAACTCAGGATCTGGGTATTATCTTTTACCTTTTTCACTCAAGTCTACCTTTTGAGCTACAGTTCCACTTCTGGATTTTGGATGGTTAATTGGAGATCAGAGAATCATGGACTTCGCAGCCTGGGCTGGCTTTGAAGCTCAGTCCTCATATCCCAGCCTCCTGAATAGCTAGGGCTACAAGCCACCCAGAAGAAAGTCAGTTTAGAAGGTCATTCTGGGTGCTGTGTGGGAGCAGCCTAAATGGGAGCAGGAGGGGAAATGGACGGGCTATTTGTGTGGTTGCATGAACCCGTTGCACTGCCGGTCAGCTCAGGAAAGGATGGCCGTGGCTTTAGCAGTGTTTTGACAGTTCGCTTGGTTTGCTGATAGATATACAACAGATGTGACTGCTAGAGAAACAGTTTTGCTTTTGTGCAGCAGCTAGAAAATCCCTGGGACCAAAGACACAAACCCCTACGCCCTACCCAAAGCTACAGAAGCAAGGCCTTAAATGGCTTTCATGATTTAAAAGAAAGGTTTAAAGTTTAAGTGCTGTGCACTTTCTGGGAAGAAGAGAAGAGAGACTTTGCTTGCTTTGTGTCACCTTTTTAAAAAACCTTTCCCTAGCAACCTTTCAAAACCCCAACAGATGTTCCTTGGTTAGAAAAATAAAGCAAATTGTTGTTTCCAGGAAAAGGAGGCCCATTATTGTGGGCTCATTACCAAGTTCATTATTTAGCATGTTGGAAAGGTTTAGTTTCTTCTATGGGGTCACAGTGCTAGAGATAATGTCAGTGAAAGTAATGGCGAAAAGGACTCATATAATGGAAATGTGGCGTTATCTCTCCTTAGCATTGGCATTTCAAACTTTCAATTATTTTCTTGCAGAAGCAGTGCTGGATTTGGCTACATTTTGGATTTCCCGTTTACTTTTCTTTTGTTTTCTTCTTATTTCTTCCTTTCTCCAAAACTGTGTAGCAAATATGCCCTCTGCAAAACACACAAAAAGAAATCCAAAAACTAGCCTGAAATGCTTATATGTTTTTTGAGTTCTTCAAAGGCAACATTGTTATTGCTTAGAGTACTTTGATAAGCAAAAACTCAAAACTGAAATAAGGTGAGGACATTGTCCATCCTTTCTGGGTCTTTTCTGAAAGATGATTCTAGAAATGTGTTCTACTCTAAATTACTTGTCATTTTGGATTTCTGTTGTAGGTGTTGTTCTTTAAGATGATACGTACAGCCTATGGTATTATATTTCATAGTGCTGAAATACAAACCTTGTTATCACTGGCTCTTGTTCTGCATCTGTGAACACAGTTATTAAAATTGTGTGTTTACGTTCTGAGTGCATCTTCCTTTCCAAAGCCCTTGCCCAGGGTCATCCGCTGCCCATTTCTCTGGTTCATGGGACTGGTGGGTTTGCCTAGCAGGGATTCAGTTGTTTGCTTTATGATTTGACAGTAAGATAGTCATTCTTCAGCTGACACAACCATTGCTTGTTTTTGCTTTGGGCAGACTTGGTTTGCATCTCCATTCTGAGCCAGTGACTGGCATGCCAGGTGGGATTCCCTCAGTCTCCTCATGGCCACCTTAGCCAAGCTGCAGCCCGAGCTGCAGGCCGTGCTCAGGGGGGCAGAAGTTGGACGACTGCAAGGTCCGTGACTGTCCTCACACAAAAGCGAGGGGTCACTCAGAGCCCCCTGAGCTTCCTTCCGTAGCTGCTAATCGTCTGATGAGCAGTGTTACAAAATGAATTGCCTGAGATTATTAGGAGCCAGGTGGTAGACAATATAAAAACATGAAAATATGCTCAGCCTCATTAGCAATCGGGAAAATATAAATTAGGACCACATGATATGCTATGTTACTCCCACTAAATTGGCAAAAATTTAAAAATCTGACATTATCAAGCACTCATGATTTATCTGAAAAAGCAGAACCTTACATATAGTGGCAGCATAATTTGGTGCCATATCTTTGGAATAAAATGGTATCTGCTTGATCCTGATACACTGACTGACTCTGTGTGTGTGTTTCTTGAAGAGTCATATTTAGAATGTCCTTCATGACACTATTTATAGCAGCAAGAACCGAGAACAATCTAGAATTTTAAGAACACGAGAATAAATAAATGAATTGTGTGATATATTCATGTAATACTATGTATCAGTGAAAATGAAGAACCAGTTACTACATGCAACATAATTGACATATCTTTGTGTTTGTGTGCTAGTGCTGGGGCTTAAACTCATGGCCTTGGCACTGTTCCTGAGCTTTCTTGCCCAATAGTTCTACTTCTTTTTAAGGTGGCTAATTGGAGTTAAAAGTCTCACAGACTTTCTTGCTTAGGTTGGTTTCAAACTTCAATCATCAGATGTCAGTAGCTAGAATTACAGGCATGAACCACCAGTCCCTTATAACATAGACATCTTAGAAACTTTTGCTCAATAAAAAAAGCAGTTTTCAAAGTTTATGAACAGTATAACACCATATGTATAAAAACTCAAAAGGACTCTGAAAAAATGTTTCTGTATTAGTTAGACTTTTTTTCGGGGGGGGGGTCTGGTCGTGGGGGCTGAACTCTGGGCCTGGGCACTGTCCCTCAGCTCTTCAGCTCAAGACAAGCTCTCTACCACTTGAGCCATAGCGCCACTTTCTGGCTTTTTTCTTTTTGCTTATGTGGTGCTGAGGAATCGAACCCAGGGCCTCATGCGTGCAAGGCAAGTGCTCTACCACTGAGCCACCTTCCCAGCCCAAGTTAGACTTTTTAGCACTATGTCCAAATACCACAAACTGTCAGTGTAAGCGAGGACAGGTTTATTTTGGCTCATGGTTGCCAAGACTACAGTTCACGTGGCAGAAGAAATGATGGAAAGACATGGTCTCCCAGCTTATGGAAGCAGAAGCAGAATGATCCAGGGACAAGAACTCTTTCAAAGGCGTGCCTCAGATGACCTATCTCCCTGATCAGGGCACATCTTCCCCAAATCCCCTCATACTATGAAGCCATCGGGGATTTGTCTGTGTGTTAGGTTGACCCCTCAGCATCTAGCCACTCCCCCACAGCCCGCCAGGTGTCAGCCAACCCAGTACAGGAGCCTATGGGGGACATTTCACATGCAAGTCACAATAATAGTCTCCAGAGACAGATATGTGAGCAAACCATGCATAAAAACAAGGCCTCGATAAAAAAAAAAAAAGCAGGTTTCAAAGAGTATGAACAGTATAATGCCACGTCTATAAAACTCAAAAGGACTCTCAGAAAATGTATTTGGGTAAGTTAGACTCTTCATCACTACGTTCTCACTTCAGACTGGAGGAAACCCAAGCAGGACAAGTTTTGGTGAGGAACTTGCAAGCATCACATGACAAGAAGGTGTGGGGAGCCCGGATTTGAACCCAGTGCTACGGAGTGGAGGTCCTCCCCCCAGAACTGAGGCTGAGGTGGAATGGCTGCTGGGACTGGGTTGGGAGGTAGGACCGTGCAGAGGGGACTGGCAGTGAAGCTCCTGTCTGCAGAGCAGCTAGATGCTGTCATGGGAGGCGGTCATCTTGCTCTGAGAGGATGCACTCTCCGGCGTAGGATCCAGCAGCCGGTCCCCACCAGATGCTGCATACATGTCCCCAGAACTCTGACAAATACATTGCTGTTCTTTGTCAATTACCCAGCCTCGAGAATTCTGAGAATTCTGTTATCACTGCGGGAAATGGACTAAACCCTTCCACCCAGGCCAGGCTCCTGGCAGTGGTGGCACCTGGCCCAACTGACCTGCTCGCCTAAGAAGCTCTTCCTTTGACTCATGCCCACGTGTCCTCCCCATGGCTGTCATCTGCAGGTCTTCCCTTAGTTTGGCTGTTTCCTCCCTTAGGGTTTCAGTGATCTATCCTTCAAGGGTAGAGCCATATGCTCTGCTATGCAAAAGGCATTTGGTGGCTCCTAACATCTACAGGTACATGTGCCAATGCGGGTTAATTTTGTATCCTGCTACTTTGCCGAAGTAGTCAGTTAGTTCTAGGAATTTGAGAGTGGAGTTTTTTGGGTTCTTCAGGTATATGACTATGTCATCTGCAAATAGGGATAGTCTAATTTTTTCTCTCCCTATGTGGATCCCTTTAATGCCCTCTTTCTGCCTTATTGTTCTGCCTAAGGATTCCAGAACTCTATTGAAGAGGAGTGGAGATAGTGGACATCCTTGCCTTGTTCCTGATTTTAGGGGAAATGGTTTTAGTTTTTCCCCATCTAGTATGATATATGGGCTGTGGGTCTGTCGTGTCTGTCTTTTATTATTTTAAAGAATGTTCTTTCTATTCCTAATTTCTACAGCGCTTTGAGTAATTTCTACAGTATGTTTTGCTGTTAAGAACTGTGGTTAAGAACTGTGGTGGATAAGATGTGAGGGATTATGTTAATCCTCCTGTATTTGCTTAGATTCATTGTGTGTACTATGATATGATCTATTTTGGAGCAGGTTCCATGGGCTGCTGAGACACATGTGAGTTGGGTCATTGTTGGCTGGAATACCCTGTAGATGTCTGTTACGTCCATTTGGGTTGCGGTGTCATTTAGCGGCTTCTTTGCTTACTTTTGATTGGTTGACCTGTCCTTTGGTGAGAATGGGGTGTTCAGATCTCCCACTGTTATTGTGTTCTGTAAGTCTGAGAGTATTTCTTTAACATATTTAGGTGCTTCATTGTTTGGTGCATAGATATTGACCACTGTGATTTCCTCATCATGGATCATTCCTCTTATTGATACGTAATGACCTTCCTTGTCTTTTTGTACTGATTTTAATGAGAAGTCTATTTTATCAGATAGCAATATGGCTACTCCAGCCTTCTTGCAGGATGTATTTGCATGGAAGATCTTTTTTTATCCCTTCACTCAGAGTTTGTTTTTTTATCTTTGACTGTGAGGTCTATTGGAGACAACAAATGGATGGAGCTTGTTTTTTGATCCAATCTGCTTTTCTTTTTCTTCTGATTGAGGAATTGAGTTGGTTAATGTTTAGGGTTATTATAAAGAGATGTGTTATATTTCCTGTCATTTTCTTGTTTTCCTGTATCTGGCTTCTTTCCTCTTCCTGTGCTTACTAAATTGGTCTTCTAGTGATTTTGGTCTGATGTGTTTCCTTGATTTTGATTGTTTTACTCATGTTGTATTCCTCCCATTAGTATTCTTTGTAGTGCTGGTTTAGTGTTTATGAAGCCCTTTAATTTTTGTTTGTCATGAGAGGTTTTAGTTTCACCATCAAATATGAATGATAGCTTCATTGGGTATATCAGTTTGCATTGGCAGTTGTTGATCTTCAGGATTTGGATCATACCATTCCAGGTTCTCCTTACATTGAGCGTTTGTGTGGAGAGGTCTGCAGTGATTCTGATTTTCTTCCCATTGTAATATAGCTTCTTCTTTGATTTTGCAGCATTTAAAATCAATTCCTGGCTATTCAAGTTTAATGTTTTTACTATGTCTCTTCTTGAATCCTGTCTACTAAGTGTTCTATATGCTTTCTGTTAGGCAGTTGAGATTTTTCTCTCCTGAGATAGGGGAAGTTTTCCCTTTGGTAATTTCTTCGTGTTTTTTCCATACCTTTGATTTTCAGTTCCAGCTTCTCTGTTTTATCCTCAGCTCCTGATAGTCTATTTTCCATCTCACTTATTCTGTTGCCTTTGGCTTCTACTGTGGTTTGCATTGTGAAAACTGAACCATTTATGCTTCTGATATCAGCTCTCAAAGTGTTAATTTCATCTTTTAATGAGGCATATATGGAGTCTATTTTGTCTGCATTTCTCTTTTTCTGAGAATTCCTGTGCCGTTTCTTCTTTGTGCTCTTCAAATTGCTTTTGCATTTCCCCTTTTATTTCATTGGCCAATTCTGTCATCATTTTTTTAATGGTTCTTTTATCCTCCATTTTTCCTTCACTCTCACTGGAGTTCTTTCATGGATAACTGTTGGCCTTTGGATTTGGTTTGTTGTCTTGATTGCCCATGAATCTTGCAATCTTCCATTGTGGTTTATTTGAGTTCAGGGATGGTCAGGGCCGTGGTCCAAGCTTGGCCTTCTTGTGTTGTTTCTACAACTGCCTTCTAGAACCAACCACATATATCTTTGTTTACACAAACATTTTATTGATGCATAATATACATCCAGAAAAGTATACAGATTTCAAGGGGATAACTTGATAAATTTGCACAAAGCATGGAACTAATGCAACCATCACTCAGAGCAAAAAATACAGCCCTGTCACTAACCCACAAGTCCCCCTAGCCCCACCCCCCATTAAGCCACTACCTCAAGGGCAACCTCTGTGTGGCCCTCCTATTTGGGAATTCTATATAAATGGGACTCACATTGAACTATTTTTTGCTCAGTGTCTAGGTTGCTGCTTTCAAGGAAATAATATGTTTCTATCATTGCCATGTGATATTAAGAGTGTAGTAATGTAATTTGTTTTTACATTTTTCTGCTGTGGTCCATTGGGCTGACTTCAGTCTGGGGCTGTTATCATAGCAGATCCTCTGAACACCTTGTATATATCACTTGTGCCAACCAACTATGTTTTGATTCTGAATTTGCTCTCTCAAGGTAATTTTATCTCTGAGTTCTGCGTTCTGGGAATACTAACACTAATATTAACACTTGTGAGGGTGACAGGCCACAGGTCCTTGATGGCCTGGTTTTTTGTGATCTTTTTGCCATAACTTGATGCCATTTGTGATTCATGCCAGACTGGTCCACAGGTCCCAGGGTCCCTTTTGCACATAGTAAATAAATCATCCTTCTGTAGTTGAATGACTATTTTGATAAAAGAGTGTAACCCCAAATGCTAGATTGCAATTGAGAACAAAACTTAAGTTGAGTTATGATGTCAGTTTTACCATTGCAGTATATCATAGTGCTAAAACAATTAGTTGTGCAAGGAGACACAGATCAAGCTGATAGATGGTCACATTAGAGACAGACTAAACAAGGGGACCCAGGGCTAGAGCACGGAAACCCTCTGTAGTCTTCCTGTGTGTGTTAGTCACTAGACATGCTGGAAAATTAATGTCAAAAGCCCTTCAGGTGCCCTTGTCCATCCTGAGATGACCTCTGTTCTTGTTGCTCTTACCATCTGTGTAACACCAAAGCATGGCAGTGTTTTGTTGGAAGACTTTGTTGTTGGTTTGATTTTGGTTTTTTGTACTGGTACTGGGCTTGGACTCAGGGCTAGTTGCTTTCATATGTCTTTTTCACTCAAGGCTGGAACTTTTCCTCTTGAGCCATAGCTCCACTTCTGGATTTTTCTGGTTAATTGGAGATAAGAGTCTCACGGACTTTTCTGACCAGGCTGACTTGGAACCAGGATCCTTAGATCTCAGTCTCTTGAGTAGCTAGGATTACAGGTGTGAGTCATTGTGCCTAGCTTGTTTTGTTTTTCTGAGAGCTTCAGCAACGTGGTGTTGCATGGGAGGGTGAATGTGGAAGAACGTGCAGTTCTGAGGGGGACACAGAGGCGCTATTTATGCCGAGGCTGTACCTGGACATCAACCCAGGTGAGGGTCCACATCTGCCTCCGGTCTGCTTCACTGTCCCTTTCTTCGGACACTGAGAGAGACACAAAAAGTAGGGAGCTGTGGTTGCTTTCAGAAAGTCTGGCAGGGGGCTGGGAAGGTGGCTCAGTGGTAGAGCACTTGCTTTGCAAGCATGAGGCCCTGGGTTCGATTCCTCAGCACCACATAAGCAAAATGAAAAACCCGGAAGTGGCACTGTGGCTCAAGTGGTAGAGCGCTAGCCTTGAGCTGAAGAGCTGAGGGGCAGCGCCCAGGCCCAGAGTTCAGGCCCCAGGACCAGACCCAAAAAAAAAAAAAAAAAAGAAAGTCTGGCAGGGTGTGGACATACCCCCGAGAGCCATGTGTTCTATAGCATCTCCAGATCTATTCTGTGTATCTTGCAATCTTTGGGTTCATCCAAAACCAGAGACTCCCCATCCTAAACTAGCAATCAGCCAGGCTCAGACCTAAACAGAGAGCTGTTGGACAGCTCCACCGGCTTTGTCTCCCCAGCTGCTCCTAACCGTGGAACCTGCCACATTGCAGAAATAGCACAGGCCTTTGATTTCCCTTCTATACCTTTGAAGAGGATGAAAGGTACAGGGTAGATTTTGTGCGCATTGCTGGGTCCATACTCATTTCCTGTGTCTCCATCAGAGCCCCACAGATGAGCCACGGCTGGCACTGGTGGCTGAGAAAGGGTTGGCTGGAAAAATCAATCATCATAGCATCACGGGTGACTCCTTGAAGAGTTGTTCCTGTGTGTGTCTGTGAATCTGTGCACCTGCACACAACCACAAGCATTCAGGGGTGTGATTATACAAGCTGGCAGGAGAGGAGGGGCCAGTGACCCCTAGAACTTCTTTACACACAGCAGGCTGCTTGCTGCTTTATTTATTTCCCCGGCGTTTACAGTATCGTTCCTTGGTGGAAGGCCTAGCAGAACAAAGACCACCCACCTGCCCTTGCTTTTCTTTCTCGTCTGCGTGTTAGCCCTGAGCGGAGTTGTGCCACTGTGTGAAAGAACTGGCTCCTGCTAGGTGGAGCCATCCAGAGACCTACCCTTGAGACTTCAATTGTGGGTCCTCGATCCCACCGCCTCTCCCCAACCCCACCACAGGCCAAGGTCTCCCCAGGGCCAGGTATGAGGCCTCCAAGTTCCTGAAGGCAATAGGTCTCTGGGATAAGGGTAGAGGAGGTCACATTTTATGAATAACCTGAGACAGCAAGTTGTTACGGACTCAGTATATGTAAAGCAATGGGCACTAAAGCTCATGGTTGGATTGCATTATAGTTTACACTAGGAATTCGGTGTCATCCCTCTGTTCTGTAAGCCACAGCAAACCAGCCCCACAGCTGGTCCCACTGCAGAGCAGTCCCCAACCTCTCCCAGTCCTTCTCAATCTCTCGCATCCATCTGCTGAAGTTACTGGAACCAACTGCTGTGTATATGTCCTGGTAGCCAGTATTTAAGCCCCAATCATCTAGCTTTTGTGGTTCCTTCCCTCTCGCTTCCATGTTTTGCTCTGTTCTGCTTTTTTTCTTTCTTGTTTGTGTTTACAGGACTGGGAATTGAGCCCAGGCCTTTGTACATGCTACCCAGAGCCAAGCACTGTATACTACGTGAGCTATACCCTGGGTCTTTTGTTTTAATTTTTGTCTTTGAGTTAGGGTCTTGATAACTTTGCCTGGGCTAGCCTCACATTCATGATCCTTCAGCCTGTGCCTCCCAAGAAGCTGGTTACAGGCATGAGCTACCACCTCTAGCGTCCATCTTGGTTTTAATGAGTATTTTCAAGTTGAATTCCAGGTATTCTCTTGAGATGAAAACAGCCTGTCTATACCCTTGGGGTTTGAGATCTTCACTTCAGGTGGAGAAGCAGAACAAGAGAAGTGCTGCAAATCTCAGCAAGCCCCAGAGAGAGCTGATCAACGGAAGTGGCTCGAGGTCACTCCAGGTGCCTTGTGCGTTTATGCATCCAGCCGGTTGCTGTTGTTAATGACAGCCATACAGGGCTGATTTCCAAGTAATGGGCAAGGCTGGGAACTTCAGTGAGCTCAGAAACACAGGTAGAGGTGGAGTTTGGGGCTGTATTTTTTTCCTCCTAAAGAGTCCAACTGCAGAGTAGTAGCTAAGTTCATTTCCTATTTTCTACATATGTATTTTCAAAGCCTGATGTTAAAACTATGATACTGTCTTTATTTCAAGCAAGAAGCAAAGACCTGAGCCACATTTTTGACATTTATTTTTATTTATTTTTTGCTGGGAAGAAATTGCCCGAAATATCTAGATTGCATACACATGGATGTAAGAAGGCTATTGCGTGGCCTGGGGAAAGACGGACCCCTTTTCAGGGAGGATGGGGAGAGCAGCTTTTACCTACTTTCCTAGAGACATGAGCTCATGGGAACAGAGAGGGCCTAAAAAGACACAGGCTAGATTGTTCTACAAACATCCATTGCCTTTATACAGATCCTAGATACCACTTAAAGTGTTCTACTGAAGGTTCGGAACCACTAGCATCTGATCACCAGCAGGCCTGGAGACTGGACATCTAGTCTTAGCTTTGACTTTCAAGAGCTGTGTGGTCTTGCACAAGTCCCCTCCCCCAAGCAATAATGAAACAACATAACAGGGGCAGCTTAGAAACAACCGGCATTTCTTTCTCACAGTACTGGCCGAGTTCAAAAGTCAAGTAACCTGCAGATTTGATGTCTTTCTGGTCCAAAGAATGCCCCTTCCTACTGTGTCCTCACATGATGGAAGGGACAGGCAGTTCTTTGGATCCTCTTCAATAAAACCATCACGGCCTGATCACATCCAAAGGCCCCACACCCAGTTCCATCACACTGGCCATCAGGTTCAACTCCACCCATAGAGCAGCTGGGATTACACGTTGGTGTTACCACACACAGTTCCCATGTTACTTTGTTTTGATTTTAATTTGATAACAGGAGAGCTCTCTTTTATTTTGTTTCAATACTCCTTTGCGGGGGAGGGGGGAGGGTCTCTGAAGTACCTTGAGGTTTCCTAGGATTTTTAGGATTTTTTTCCATTTCCTTTTTTGTTGTTAACATTTTTGTCCTTTTACATTTGTATCTCCAGTCTTTTTTTTTTTTAAGCATAATGATCTTTAAGTAGTTGTATAAAAGGGTTTCAGTTCAGTTCAGTATGGCAGTTCATGATCTTGATTGGTATCTCCCCTTCCATCAGTCTCCCCCAGGTGTCCCCCCTCTTGGTTTTGATGGCTGTTTCCGCAGTGCAGTCCAGGATACTCGTGGGATGAGCACGGTCCCAGAGCCCCTTTCAGACATGGAAGGAGAGAATTCCTATGAATTGCATGGTCTGGTTTATTAAGCCTACAGCAGCTGCTGCAGGCGGGTGGGAAGGAAGAGACTTCCCTGTTTCCTGCAGGGGTAGAGCCCAGGGGTGAGAAGGGAAAGATGGCTCCCAGCATGTCCCTGGCTGACCCAGTGCTCCAGCCACACCTCCACCAAGGACCCAAGGAGCACTGCGGACTCCTAAAGGGACAGGAGGAGGCTTCCCGAACAGCAGAATAGGAATGTGTACTTTAGAAATGAAGGCCATGGAATGAAGGAGTGTATGATGAGGGACATTTGATCACAATTGCCGCATTACCCAAATTCACTTTAAACTGAGGAAGCATATAAATAACTGTGTTTTCAAAAGTCATGAAGCTAGGCTGCACAGATACCCAGCATTCGCCAGAGGTCATTGTGGCCTTGACCTTCATCTCCAGCAGTCAGTCCCTCCTCAGAGGAATGCTATGGAGATGAAAGGTGTCCTTTACGGCAGTTTCTGGACTATTTTGTTCCATGTTAATCCCTGCCTGTGATGTACAAATATGCCAGAAGGCAGGCCGAAATAAAAATGTTGTTCACAATGGAAAATGTGAAATTCTATTACTAGAGTTTAAATTTAATGCATAGTCTTAAGCTAAATGTAAATGATCATGAGACTCTAGTCACTCTGCTCGCTACTGCTCATGGATTTACAGCTGCCTCTGACTTGATGCCAACTCTTTCAGGGCTGGGTGGTGTAATCCAGCTCATGACCTTGTTGGTTTCCCACTTCCCACTTTTTTTTTTGCGGGGGAGAAGTTGGTCATGGGTCTTGAACTCTGGGCCTGGGTACTGTCCCTGAGCTCTTCAGCTCAAGGCTAGCATTCTACCAACTGAGCCAGAGAGCCATTTCCGTTTTTCTGAGTGGTTTATTGGAGATAAGTGTTTCACAAACATTCCTGCCCGGGCTGGCTTGGAACCACGATCCTTAGATCTCAGCCTCCTGAGTAGCTAGGATGATAGGCGTGAGCCACCGGCGCCCTGCTCCACTTCCCACTTTTGTGATCTGACAAAAATAACTAACATGGGAAACATGGGCTTAGAAAAGGAAATGGCAGTCTAGTTTTTGTTGGTATGCATTTTAAAGAAATTATGCCTTTTCTGGCCTCAAAGAACTGCCTAGACCTTTTTTTTAAAAATAACTTATTATTATCTAAAATGTAATTCAGAAGTAGTTTCCTAAGGTTTTGAAAAGCCTACTCACTATAAAAAGTTTCTTTGCATTTTCTTTTCTTATCTCTTACTTCCTTTTCTTTCCTTCCTCCCTCTTCCTTCTTTCCTCTACCCCTCCTCTCCTTCCCTCTGCTTCCTCCCTCATTCTCCTCCTCCTCTTTCCCTTCTCACCTTTCTCTTAACCTCAACCTTCCCTTCCCCCTCCCTCCTTCCATCCTCATTCTCCCCTTCTCTTCTTTTCTCCCTTGTTCCTCTCCTCTCTTTCCCTCCTGCCTTTCCTCCCTGTTGCCCGGCTTGCCCTTCTCCTTCCCCTCCTCCCTCCCCACTTATGAGGCTTCATTCATCCCTCTAATACCACCGCAGCCTTCTGAGGAGACAGCGCTGCTCTTGGACTCCACCATCAGGGAGAGGCGCTCTTTCTCCATGGCCTTAGGGTCATTTGTCATTTGTAGGTTAATCTACAAATGATACTTTTAATTCTCCTTGCTTTGATTACTGGTGAAGTCAGCGGCCATTTCAATTCCTTCTTCTGGGCCTTCTGGGTTATGAAGTATGGCATATCGAAGTCTCTTACCTTCAGCCTTTGTGTGTCCTCTGTATGCATCGTCCAGAGGGTTCAAGTGGGAGATTGGAGGACAAACATCAAACACATCTCCTCAAGGGTTAGGCAAACCTCATCATCAAGACTTCTATTTTCTTTCTTCCTGCTCACAATAATATCAAACCACCAGTGCAGATAAGTTGGCATAGCCAACTCTTTAAAAAAGACTCACTAGCAAATATTTTTCTCTTATTATTCGCTATCAAAGATGGAAATATTTTCTTAGGAAATGAAAGAGGGAAAAGAATTAGATAACTGGTGGTATCTAGCACAAGATTATAGAAATGCAACAGATAAATAAGAGAGGGAGAGGAGCTTTAGGAAATGCCAGGAAGTTTCATGTGTTATGCTCACATTAAATTCACTTGGGCTTATGTGTAGTTTTTTAACGGGTAGCAGTTCTGCGTTTCCCCTGGTTAATTTTAGATTTCTCAGTGGCACCAGGTTGTGCATAAACAAATATTTGTCTTTCCATATTTCTTCAGATATCTTTGCCAGATTTTTTTTGGCTCCTGTTTCTGTAAGATTTGAACATAGTCATTTAGCTGGAGATGGCTCAATCTTCAACTCAGCAGTGACAAAGCCCAAGTAATCCTGGATGTGCTCTCTGTACCTGCAAAAGGAGTCCTGCCTGCCTCTTGGCTTGCCAGAGGGAATTACACATGGGAAGGATGTTTGGGACTAATTGTCTTCTCTCTCATTCTGTTCTTCTCACCATAGGAAGAAGAATATTCCATTCCATTTGGCATATGTAATTTCTGTTTAGTTTAGTTGGTAGAACCACATGTGCTAGTAAGCTACTGCTGCATACCAAATTACCCCAAGCTTAGTGACCTAAACAATGCACATTTATTGTGGCGTAATTTCTGTGACAGTGATCTGGTGCAGGTTGGCTGCATTCTCTGGACTGAGATTTCCCACAGGGTTGCAGTCATGGAGGCTGACCAGGGACAACCTGCCTGTAATCTTACCCATCAGGCTGTTGGGCGGAAGACACCCTCACAGCTGCCTTGGCTTGCATAAGAGCTGGCTTCCCTCAGACCCAGTAAGAGAGTGAAGAAAGTAAATAAGTTAGAAGTTGCCTTCTTTTGAGTAACTTACTGTATGAGGGATACCATCATTTCCACTACTTTCAGGAAGCAAACCTTGAGGAGTCTGAGTCCCTGGAAGCCTCCGGCAGGCCACCTATCTACCATACCAACATCCGTGTTCCGAGTGCACCATCCACAAACATAGGTTGGAAATTTAATCCCCACTGAGACAGAGTGGGGAGCTTCGGCCTAGTAGACATGGGTCAGGTTAGAATGGATTAAAGCCCTGCTTAAAGGGATTGAGAGTTTATGCTGGTTCTGGGGCTTAAATTCAGGACCTCATGCTCTCGTTTTTTTGTTTTGTTTTGTTTTCTGGTCAAGGCTGGTGCTCTACAACTGAGCCACAACCTCTTCCAAGGCTAAGAATTTCATCTCTTATATTTCACTCATCTTTCTGTCTCTGCTTGTCTTTCTGTGTCTGTGTACCAGTCAGTCAGTCAGTCTATCTGTCTGTCTCTTTCTCTTTCTCCCTCCCCTTTCCTCTCCTCTCCTCACCTCCTCTTTGCTCTTCTCTCATGGGCTAATATACCAAGAAGGCTCTTGTCAGATACCTCACTTTGATCCTGAATTTCTGGGCCTCAATGAGAAATCGATTTCTATCCTTGGCAAATGGCCTAGTCTCAGCCTCACCCAGTTATGATGGCACACGTCTGTAACCCCAGTACTTGGGAGGCTGAGGCCGGAGGATCATGACTAGCATGGACTACATAGGGAGCTGGAGGCCAACATGAGCTAAATAACGAGTGATTGTCTAAAAAAAAATTTCCTCATCTCAGCTGTTCTGTGACAGCCCCAAGCTGACTCAGACACCCTGAAATGCCTTTTCCCATAAGCGCTTCATGTCAGATGCGTCTGGGGGTCAGAGGCCTGGATGTGTTTGTTCCCTCAGGGCCCACTGCTCTTTGGTGGTGGTAAAAGAACAGGGCTTCCTGCCAGCTTAACCCACAGAGAGCATTATGGGATGCACACTGTTCCAGAGCCAGACCTCCTCCCCGCATCCTCTCCACCACCACTGTTCCCCCCCACCTCACCTTTTCATGGGCTTTTCAGGAATTGGCTCTCTTGCCTGCTGTTCCAGTTGACACCAGTCACTTTCTGCCTGGGTTCATTCTGTGCTTAAAGCCAAACTTCTCCCCGACGCCATGGCTTCTGAAGCAGGCAGAACTCTCGTGAGCTTTACATCAACCTGCAGGAAACCAACTAAAAAAGAAAAGAAAGAAAACAAGGCACACCAGGGATTGTGGGAAATTACTGGAAGACCACACAAGTACAAGACTAGCTCTCTAGGAGGAAGAAATGACATTTACAGAATAATAATATGCCCAGAGACTTTGTTAAGGGTCTTCCTGGGGTCAGCTTGGCAGTGTTCAAACCAGGACTGCAGCAGGGCTATGGTCTCCGTCATTTACATTCTAATTTAGTCAGTGATGAAACTAAGACTCAGACAATGTCGTGGTTGGGATGGTAGCCAGTGGGGCCGATTCCAGTGCCTGAGGCCTTCCCACCACACAGAGAAACTTTTCATGCTGGCCCTCTGTACCCATACCCCTGCCTCTGGTATGGAAATGAGTCAAGTTCTTGCCTTAAACATCCATCTGCTTGATCTTGCCAAGGTGAAACTCTCCAGATTGCAGACAATACTGAGGACAGGACAGGAGCCTGACTCAATCTTTTCTCAAAGCTTCTCCCCATTCTCATTATGCCTCAGGCTGTTTTTCTTTGTCACACCAAATCTGCTTCAGGATTTCAGAGTCTGGCTCACCTTCAGGTTTCTGGGTGAGAAAAGGGCTTCTCCACCTGTCTCTGTGTTGGCCCAAATCTCAAGGTGGCCCTGCTCTCTTCACTGCTTCAGTCACTGAGGCCTAGGGCTTCTCCCACTGAGACTGGAAGACTCATCAGAGGTGGCTGAGAAGAGCCAGATGGCAGAGCCAGGGGCCGGGAACCTGGAAGCCCCTCTGTGAAAGCAGAAGACCATGGAGAAGTCCCATGGAAATGGGGAGAGGCCCAGGGTCCCTCATGGTCACTGGGAATTTGGAACTCAAGGCCTTGCAGCACCATATTTAGCAGCCATCCCCGACTTCTGCCTAGGTCCATAGTACTTACCTCCATTCCTGAGAGTAGTTATTTGTTCCAGTTTTGGAGTCAGAAACCCCTTGGGGGAAAAAAAATCTATCAATGTCCTCACAGAAGGTGAAGCCCACAGCCTGTATTGATAATTTTGTATGAGTATGATATTATAAATATCCAAATGGCCGTTGGGAGAAAAAGAATTCCCCATCCCCTTGCTAGGCACTAAGACTCACACTTAGAATCCTAGCCACTCAGGAGGCTGAGATCTGAGGATCATAGTTCAAAGCCAGCTCAGACAAATCAAAGAGACTCTTAACTCCAGTTAACCAACAAGTGGTACTATGGCTCAAAGTGATACAAGTGCTAGCCTTGAATGAAAAATCCAAACAAAGGCACAAGGCCAAGTTCAAACCCCAGTACGGGCACCAAAAAAAAAAATTCTCTGGACAAATATCAGTTTTCATCAGAAGCCAAGGTGAACAAGGACTTAGCAGTAGAAAACATTTAGTTTTTCTCTCTCTGTCATTTTCTATTTCCCAGTTGATTTTCCAACTTTGCCAGAAATACAGGAATCATTGTATTTATTAAACCTTTCATAGCAGCAACAATTCTTAAACCCTTCCAACAGGACAGCCAGGCATGATTCCTCTTGCCTGAATCCCACTTGGTGATCTCTAAGGAAAGACACTTTTCCCAGATGTTTCTCCTGTCAGGTCATTCTCTCCATTTTCCCTAGGATTCAGGTTTGTTATTTTGCCCTTTACCTGCCTCTAATTCACAGTCATCTTTGCCACTGGGCAGTCTTAAAGATTCCTTCTGTTCTATTTCAAAATGAACCAGAAAGATTTTTACCTCAGAAGCACATGACTTAAAAGAAAACATAAGTAAAGAAATGAGAGGCAAGGTAGCACCTGGCCTACCTACTTGAAGAAAAGTATTTTTTCGGTGAAGCCAGAAGGCAGAGGAGGTTCTGGCATTCATTTTATCCCATGGAGGTTTTCGGCTTTCTGTGGCAAGTTCCAAATTTCAGAAAAAGTATACCATTGCACTCATTGGAGCCCAGTGAAAACCCTGAGATTGGGGGCCTTACCCACCACTCACTGCCAATATCATGGCGCCCTGGTTGAGTAGGCGTGGGTATGGGGGACAGTGTATTTTGGACTAATAGGTAACTCAGTGGCATGTTGGATTGGCAGGAACTCTGGGGGAGCTGAGTGTGGAAATGGGAAGCCTTTATTCATCAAAAGGAAGAGGGAAAGCCCAAGGGGAAGACCCTTGACCTTCCCCTCCGGGGTGTTCTGAGCCACAGCAGCCCCAGGTGTCATGAGAGGCTTCACACCCCGTTTTCCCCAGAGGTGCTGACACCCAAAGGTGTCCTGGACCCTCTCCTTGTACTCCACTCAGAGGGCCTGGGGCAGCCTGGCGTTCTCCTCCTGCTCTTAGCCGCCCTGTGCCCTTCCTCTGCCCCTACCTGTTAGAACTCTGATGATGCTGGCCAGGAGTCAGGAACTCTGTGCTTGTCTTTTAGTTTATCTATTATTATTTTCCCCGGTGGCACTGGGGATTGAGCTCAGCCCCTTGCATTTGCTAGGCCAGTGCTCTACCACTTCAGCTACATCTCCAATCTTTTTGCCTTTAGTTTTTGCTTTTCAGATGGGGTGTCCTGCTTTGCCTGGGCTGGCCTTGGACGGAGATGCTTCTAGCAGCATCTCCATTCATAGCTTGTATTACAGGTATGAGCTACTATGACTAGCTTGTTTGTGAGATGCAGACTGCCACAGCTGGCATCCAACTCCAAGCCTCACATCTCTGCCTCCTGCATAGCTGGGACCATGACATCACCATTACACTTGGCTGTCTGAGGTTTGTGCCTATCAGCAATTCATCACTGACCATGAACCACGAGGCCTGCCTTCTCCCTTGTCTGGAAAAGTACCTTTAAGCCGTGTCAGATTGCAAATTCTCAAGGCATTTGTGAGCACATTTACTGAAGACGATGAGACCTTTATACAAAGGTCAAATAGGATTCACCTGTTACAGTTTGTTCCACAGCATATAGTATATAACTTGTAGACCCACTGTGATCTAAAAGAGAAATGTGCCCTGACATTAAGGGCTTTGTAGACAGCCACATCTGAGGTAAATTCTTTTTTTCTTTTTTCTTTTTATTGTGAAAATACTGTATAGAGGGGTTACAATTACATGGGCAAGATAATGAGTACATTTCTTATCAAGCATTGTAGCCTCCTCCTTTGTTTCCCCTTCCCATCCCTTCCCATCCTCCCCCCGCTTCTCCCATGAATTCTTCTTTTAATATATATTTTTTATTGTAAAGATACTGTACAGAGGGGTTACAATTATAAGCAAGGTAATGAGTCCATTTCCTATTGAGCATTTTTACCCCCTCCTTTGTTTTTCCCCTACCCTCCCTACCCTCCCCACCTCCCCATTCTTCCCTCCCCCCACTCCCACACCCAAGTTGCAAAGTACACTTTCAATGTAGTGTCTTATACATCTCATTGTTACAATGGGTCATCCTGTATCCATATTTCAGCATTTTGTTATTTCCCTTCCCCTCCCCAAATTAGAAAAATGTATATACAAGATGCAGGACACCTGAATCAAATGCAGTAACAACAGGGCTTATACCATGTGGGAAGAACATACAAAGAATCAAACAAAAAAAATCACATAATACATTACAAGTACATTAAAAAGAAGAGCAAAAAAGATAAAATCTCTTGTGTCTCTATAATAGGTCTGTGGTTTCCCTTACCTGCAATAACTAGTATTTTTCTAGGACAAGCAGAAGAGGACAAAAGCTAGGTACATAGGACCATATCAGCTGATGCTAAGTGAACCGAAGTGAATTCTTGTCCAGAAAATTACTAATTGAGCTGATGTCAATGGAGTTAGTTATCCTCTTAGGAATTGATTTTCTCCTCTGTTCAATAGTCTCTACAAAACCGGTGGCATTGACTTTTGGTGGAGAATGTATACTGTTTATGAAACATCAGATATGAAACAATTTGAAATACAGGTGCTCCCCCCAAACCATATGACTTTTCTTCCATTCCCTGCAATCTTCCTGTCTGGCTGCCTGTTACTTTGACAAAACCATATGTACAACCACATCTGTGTGTCTGTATTGGGGGACCCTTCCCCTGGACCACATCTGTGTGTCTGCATTGGGGACCCTCCCCCTGGACCACATCTGTGTGTCTGCATTGGGGACCCTCCCCCTGGACCACATCTGTGTGTCTGCATTGGGGACCCTCCCCCTGGACCACATCTGTGTATCTGCATCTGGGACCCTCCCCCTGGACCACATCTGTGTGTCTGCATTGGTGGACCCTCCCCCTGGACCACATCTGTGTGTCTGAATTGGTGGACCCTCCCTCTGGACCACATCTGTGTGTCTGCATTGGGGACCCTCTCCCTGGACCACATCTGTGTGTCTGCATCTGGGACCCTCCCTCTGGACCACATCTGTGTGTCTGCATTGGGGGACCCTCCCCCTGGACCACATCTGTGTGCCCGTATTGGGGACCCTCCCTCTGGACCACATGTGTGTGTCTGCATTTGTGGACCCTCTCCCTGGATCTGTTTGTGCTGACCTTGTCATCTAATTGGGCTGGATAATTACATGGTGGTTCTCCTAACTGAGTGCTCTGTGTTTTCATGCAAAGGCCTTTACCAAGGCTAGCTAGACAAGAGCCCAAGCAGTATTTCTGATGAGGGAAAAAAGACTCATGTGTGTTAGTGAGTGCTCCGGTGAGTGCTGCCCTGTTAAGGAAAGGAAAAATGAATCCAAAGCTCCATGCACAAGCCATGTCCAAGGAACACCCCCACTTTCCCACCAACCACGTGCTTCTAAAGCTTGGTCTTAAAGAGTTCATGAGCTTGTTAAACTACTGACTTCTTGTGTTTTTTATTTTTTTGTGCCAATCCTAGGGCTTGAATTCAGGGCCTGGGCACCATCCCTGAGCTTTTCTGCTCAAGGCTAATGCTCTACCTTGAGCCACACCTCCATTTCCAGCTTTTGGGTGGTTTATTGGAGATAAGAGTCACATAGACTTTCCTGCCTGGACTGGCTTTGAACCACAATCCTCAGATCTCAGCCTCCTGAGTAGCTAGGATGACAGGCATGAGCCATCGGCACCTGGCTTCCTTTGCTTTAATTCCTCTCCTTTTGTGAAATAGGACTTCCCCTCTTATAGAGACTTTTTATTCTCTGGCCAAAAGTGTCATTTTGTATAAATGTTATAGATTATTTTTCCGATTACAGCGTCTCTACTATTGAAACTACTGTTTTGTGAGTTGCTGAGCCTCCCAAACTCAAGCATCTCTGTTGATGTGATTGACTTTTTCTAGTCTGTTTTTAGAGGTCAGGGATGATGAATGTGTTATAAACCAGATTCCCAGTTCCTCATCCACCTCGAGGAAATGCTATAAAGGAAAATCGACGTGGTCATTCTTCTTCCTTTGTGAAGGGAGGCCAGGGCTCTTTCCTCCTCCACGTTGGGGTGAGGGGTTAAACATGGCATCCAGGTGGGGAGATCCTTGCATGGAGGGACATCTGTGATAGAAAACCGTTCATGCTCGGCTTCTTTCTTCATTCAGCCCCAGGATGACCTTTGCTGAGCATGACCTTGCCCTTGACCTCCCCAGATGTCTCCCGTGGGATCTTCTAATTCTACTCAATCCAGTCAGTGTTGCCAAGCAACCTGCTGTGTTACAGGAGTGTCTGAAGTGCTCTGTGCAGAATGACATGCCAATCTAGGCAGCCCTGCCCAGGGCACTCACAAGCCACTCATCCAGTCAACCTAGAAGACCCAGGACAGCAACCATGACCTTGGCTCTGAAAACTGTGACCTTTCCTATGTCCTTGTTCATGGCTGACCTAACTCATGCTTACCCTTGGGAGCTCCCTCCGGGGAGCCTCTGGGACTCTCCCCAGGCCCACTGAGCTGCTTCCCCACACCGTTCCAGGCTTACGTCCTGTTCTGTTTATGATTAACTCATCTGGAGTACTGTTGTCCTCAGAGAAGGCACGCTGCCTGAGAGATGGAGGATTGTGTCTTGATCTCACTTTCCCAAACCTTGGCTCACATGTGTTGGCATGTACTCAGTCAATAAATGTGTGGGAGGCCTGGACAAAGGAATGGGTGATACGCTGTCATATCTTCTATCTAGAACATCCCCAGTACTTGCTCTCCCTCTCTGGAGAGACTTTTCCAAAACTCTTGTACACCTTTGCCCCAAAGGCCTTGAGTTCCTATATCTTTGTAATACCTGAGCCTGTTGTTCCAGAGCAGAAACTTCTAGACATTGAGAGGAGAATGATTTTGCAGTGTGGAGGTCTCAAGCAACCTGAACTAGCTCTCCAGGTTGGAGGTCTGGGCAGAACTCTTGGGCTGTGCAGAGTTTGTTCAGGGTTGAGGCGCTCCTGGGAAGGTCAGTGGAGAAGGGAGGGAGGAAGTGGACACGTGGAAGTTCTGTGCTCGGTACCAACAGCACGGCAGGCTCTGAGCCACATCTCAGCCCGCCGGGGAGCTCGGGGACAGAGGGGCTCAAGGATGCTCATTGTGCAGTCTGGAAACAACACAGGGCCATTGTCTCTCCCAAAAGCTTTCTTTGAACACATAATGAGTGGACTAATTTGTGTTGCGTTTGGAAATGTCCCAGTGTTGAACAATTCATTCTCCAACAGCGTGCTTTGGGGGAGACAGCATTCATTTGCGTTCAGCTCCATGAATGTGGCTGGTGTTTGGGAGATTTAATTTTGGTAGCTTTTCATCTCTTCTGCCCCTGGAGGCCTCCCTTCCCATCCTGCCATTGCTGAGCTCTGACCCAACACAAAGACATGAAAAGGAAATCCACCATGAACCTGAGACTCTGGGTCTCCAGGGGTGTGTGGGAAGTTCAGAGGGTCTAGGACCAGTGTGTGTGGTCCTGAACTTCCCTGTCTCCTCCTTGACTGCCCCTCCCTTCCTCCTTCCCTCTGTCTCTGTCTCCTTCCTTCTTTCCCTCCCTCCATCTTTCCCTCTCTCCCTGCCTCCCTCCCTACCTCTTTCTCCATGAAATATGGAAGCCAGGGTATAGTTTTAGCTCCCTTTAATAAGAAGAAATGTCCAGCCAAACACAGAAATCTACAAGGATGGCAAAAGAAGAACTTTTTCTAGTCACTTCCTGTGAGAAATTATATACAGACTAGAGCCGAGATGGAGGTAAGTTGAGGTTTTGCAAGATCATACTCCATATTCTGCAGTAGAGTGGGTCTGCCTAGGGAAGACTACCGCGGAGAACACAGGCTTCAGACCTCCCAGTGTGTGTGTTTTGTAGGGGGGTTGTTTTATTTATTTATTTTTACAATACTGGGGTTTGAACTCAGGGCCACAAGCTTGCTCGGCAGACATTCTACCGTGAAGCTATGCACCCCTTTCCCCCCCAGCCCGCCCATAACTTCCAAACCAACTCAATATGCATTGTTTTCAAATGTTTTTTTAAGGAATAAAAAGTTTTTAAGAAAGCATATTTTAATATTTTGGCAGTCTTTCCTTTTTTCGGTTGAACAAGTACTTATGTAATTTATTGTTGATATCTTTTTTTCTCCTGCAGAAATGAGCAATGCCTTAGTTAAGGGAATTGTAGACTTGAGAGAGCACATAGAAACAAAATGCCCTTATACCTTTAAGCACAGATACATTCTTCTAGCTGCAAATCTAAATATGTGTTTGAAACACAAATGGAATCATCTCAACTCTAGTTTGGATCCCATTTTTGAAGGATACCTTTCATTTTTGTCAACATTCACTGAAGGCCTACTATGTGCCAGACTGATTTCTGGGCCCTGGAGTTACAACTGTGGAACAAGCAGATAATATACAAGTCAAAACACACAGGGTGGCAGGCAGGACTGAGCTCTAGAAGGTGGCAGACCACAGCAGTTGCTAGCTACAGGAGGGCTGTGATGTGATTGAATGCACGCATGCGCGTGCGTGCGAGTGTGTGTGTGTGTGTGTGTGTGTGTGTGTGTGTGTGTGTGTGTGTGTATTGGGGTTTGGACTCAGGGCTTTGTGCTCAATAGGCAGGTGTTCTAGCCCTTTTGCCTATGGTTATAGTTGAGATAGGGTCTCACTTTTTGCCTCTGCTGGCCTAGGCAGCAATCCTCTTCTTTAGGTTTCCTACCATGGCTGGGATGACAGGCACATTCCTCTACACTCAGACTTTTCTGTTGAGATGGGATCTTAAGAGCATTTTGGCCTACACTGGCTTCAACTATGATTCTCTAGCTCTCTGACTCCTGAGTAGCTAAGATCACATATGCTCATATGCTAAAAACATATCTTATTGGCATATTTTTCCTCAATGGTTCCTCTTAAAACTACCTTTAGATTTCAGGAGATACAGAATTCATTATAAACAGTTAAAATCCTGCTAGGATTTTTCTGTACAGAGTTGCCAAAGAGCAGAGTGCACAGCCTTTCAAACATAAGACATAGTCGAAGCAATTGAGCCTTAGAATTCTGTCTAAATCACAGAAATTGCAAGGCTCTCCTTCAATCATTGTGTATGCAAGGCCTCCACTCCCTCCCCCCCCCCCCCCGCCGCCCCTACACATGGTCAGCCTGCCCTAATATGGAGGGGTTGGTTGGCTTTTCTGCCAATTCCTTATGTTTCCAAGATGTACTGAAAGCAAAATAATGATGATACTATGGTCTATTACTTTGTGGCCATTTGTGATTTGAAAACGACTAACCAATCGTTTGAGCCAGGACTGTAGTGGGAAATCTGCAATGTCACCACGTCTAAGAAATTGTGTTAGGTTCTTAAACAGCCAGTTTGGGGAAGAAAAAATAATGTTGGCTTTCCTTCCTGTCATTCACATACTACCCAGAAGCCTCTGGATTCCTGGAATTTTAAATGAAAGTCAGAATCACTTGGCAAAAACACTGAAACACCACAATTTCCCCTAACAAGCCCTTGCCATTCTCAGTCCAGATGGAGAAATTGAGCTGTCTGCACACTATGATTTGAAGCCTATATTTTTGAGCTACAGAGATCCAGGTTCTGGGCTATAAGTAGATTCATCTGGGTGGTCTGGGAGGCCTTGAGTCTGGAGTAATGACTGGCTCTGTCCTGGACTTGTGGAGACAGTATGGCCACCTGGTTAGCCTCCACAGCTCTCTGCTTCCCCGAATGTGTGAAGCCTGGGGCCCTGCTCTCACCCAGAGATCCACGGGCAGAAGGCAAGAAGGTGCCAGCTTTAAGTCTTCCTTGTGTAACTGACTGAAGATAACTTACCCTGACTTAGTCTCTGTGTCTTCAGGGTTGAACTCCACTCCTTGGTGACTTTCCTCTCTTTTGTAGTGACTTTCACTTTCCGCTTCCTTTAGCCTGAAATTGGAAGCTCTCACAGAAGGAAATCAGAGCCTGGTTACAGGAGGCCGGTGCGATACAATGAGACAGAATCATTTGCAGAGTCGTTTATGTAGCCCACCCACAGATGTCTGGAGTTCTTCTCATGGGCTCTGGGCTCTTCCCATTTTATGTTCCTGAATTTTTATCTTTTACTCCCTGGGACAACTTATTTAAATCCTTTCCTTTGGTAAAAGCATCATGCTTAGGTGATTCTGGGATAGTAAATGCAATTAGTAAGATGGAGGCTTTCCCACAGGTGTCATAAGAGAATGTCACCCAGGAGATTTATGAAAACATCTACTTGATTTCCCTATTCCAGTGTTGAGTGGATATTATTTCTAAATCTACTTTCTCTCTGTTTGTCTCCCAGGAATATGTTTTATCTTTGCCAGAAAGCATTAGCTGTATTTCTAAGTAGATGATTAAGCAGCAAATCACAGAATGAGTGGTGCTTATGTCCCTGCCTATAATTGAAAAAATGCATTTGTTTTACAATGACTCATATGAAAAGGAAAAAAAGGTGGGTTTTTTTTGGTTTTTGATTTTTGTTCCTTGTTTTTCTTACACCTCTTGCAACCTCCATTTCCCACGAGATTGCTTTGCTGTTATGTCATTGGCTGACAATTTTGTTCTCTACAATCATTTACCTCAACTACTTAGTACAGAAATGCTTTGTGATCAAGTATCTGAATTTTAAAATAATAACTTTGTAATTTCTGAAATATAGATGCTCTCTTAGAGTGCAAAAAGGCTACTTATTTCTGAAAAATAATAAATGCATAACTCATTTTTACTTCTAAAGGTTATTCTTGCTAGGCACCAGTGGCTCACACCTGGATTCCTAGCAACTCAGGAAGCTGAGATCCTGATTACAGTTTGAGGCTAGCCTGAGTAGAAAAGTCTGCAAGACTCCATCTCCAATTAACCAGGCAAAAGCTGGTCAAGGAGTGTGGCTCAAATGGTAAAGTGCCAGCCATGTGCAAACAAAGCTGAGCATACATGAGGCTCTGAGTTTAAAACCCCAGGGCTGAATAAAAAGGAGAGTAATAGTCACAGGTCTATGCTATTATAAACAGGACAAAATTTAAAAATATATAGGATATTTATTGTTTGTTGGGATTTATGAACAGAAAATTTTGTGTCCATTTGCAGACCAAAAATTTAAAAGGTGACTTAGATTGTTTTGATATGTAAAAAGAGTCTCTACTTAATGTTCCAAAGGCCACATGGTTATAATATCTCTGCTACATCTTGTTAACTTTGTTTTGTTTTGTTTAAAGTAAAGTCAATCTTCTCCCAAAGACTGTCTTGTGGAAAAAAACAGAGACCTTGCTGCGCAATAATGAAATCCAGGTTTCCTATCTGAATTGTTTTGGAGATTAATTTAGTCTCAGGGTTTTTGTTGAAGGAATCAGATTTATGTCGAATATTACCTGGGGAGCCAACTTCTAAATACAAATGTAGAATTAACGATGGTATTGGTTCTGAGGTGTCAGTGGCTGAGGGTGAAGTAATTTTATATCCAGCTACATGTGTTGTTGTTGTGGTGGTGGTGGTGGTGCCAAAACTGTGGCTTGAACTCAAGGCCTCAAACTCATCTTTAGCTCTTGTGCTCAAGACTAGCACTCTATCACTTGAGCCACAGCTCCACTTCCTGATTTGGGTGATTAATTGGAGATAAGGGTCTCAAACTTGGGCTGGCTTCCAACTGTGATCCTCAGATTTCAGCTTCCTAAGTTGCTAGGATGGCAGGCATTACAGGCATGAGCTACCAGCACCTGACCCATCTTCATATTTTTAACTGCCAAACACTCTGACTTTGTCATCTCAAATGCTATGACAGCCAGGAAACAGTTCCATCTTTCATGTATAAGCATCAAAACACACTAAAATTATTTTCCTTAAGATTTCTATTAGAATTTTCCTTGTAATCTCTTGACAATGCTACACTTGCTAGTTATTCCCTGGAATAGCCTTTCTTTACCTGCAGTCAGTGAGCTGCCAGTTTCTACGTGGATATTTCCTGTGTCTAGTCGGACAGCTGGCAGCACTGGACACGGTTTGGGGGAGGGATACTTTGTGAAGGCATCTCAGCACTTCAGCATTTGTTTTGTCTGGTACTAAATTAGCTAACTCCCTGTGTGTTCTGGAAAGCCATATTTTCAGATTCTTATATTGTCCTCCTGTCGCTTTACAACTGAGCTTTATGAAGAAAAAGATGCTCGCCCACCGTATGTGTTCTGCGCTGCCCTGAGTTGTATGTAGGTCATGATTCTTGAGACAGAAATAGGACTCCATTTGGGGGGTTGTGCCTTTGGCAGTTGTATCATCTTGTATGAAATCCAGGCCCTCGGGGGTGGCTTCCTCCTGGTCGCAGATGGCACGCAGAACTGGAGCTCCTGTCCACACTGCTGGGAAATGTGCGCGCGCGCCCTTCTCCAAGGGGTCTGAGCTGGGGTGGAGGTTTCCGTGCTGCTCACGGCTAATGTGCTGCGTGCCATGCGTTGCTCTGTGGGTCAGTGGAGACACTTAATCTGCCCCCTTCCTCCCGGAAGCCTTCGTGCACCATCACAGCTGTGGGCAGAGTTTGCTCGTTGCCTCGTCCTCACCAGAGGGACGGACGGCAGACGTTTCCTGCCTCTTCTGCAGCAGCAGCTTGGCAATTTTGTAGCACTGATCTCATTGTTTAGGAGCACAAATGACATTGGCATGAATCCTGCTCTGTTTGGTGTGTGTGCATGTGCCAGAACCAGGGCTTGAACTTGGGGCCTGGGTGCTAGGGCTCCAGCATATGAGCCATACCTCTTACTTCTGGGTTTTGGGTGTTTAGTGGCAAGAAGAGTCTCACGGGCTTTCCTGCCTGGGCTGGCTTCACACTGCGATCATCAGATCTCAGCCTCCTGAGTAGCTAGGCTGTGAGCCACTGCTGCCCAGATTCCCTCTGCTTCTTATACAGGAGATTGTCCAGGATCTCCAAGGGCACTCAGCCGAGTCTTTGGCCACACAGAGACTGGTGGATGAGGGGGACTGTTGTGAAGCTGCTAGCATTGCGCTGAGTAGCACCGAGGTGAAGTGCTGCATCCTCCAGCACTTTCGGAGGTCTGACCAGTGCTTAGAACGTGTGCCCAGGGCCCACTCAGCATGGAGACACACCCTCCTCCTCTCGGCCCAGCACGCCACCCGGAGGGCAGCGCCTCAGCTTCTGAGTAAATGAAGCTACAGACCCCAGCAAGCTCAGAGAGGAGCGACATTCTAGACAGATCTAGGTTGCGCTGTGGAAGTGGAGGGCTTGGCTGGCACGGATCTCCTGTAGCACAGCACTCAGTACTCAGCTCCCTGGGCTTCCTATGGTGTATGTGGGGGGTGGGGCACATTGTGCTGACGCTGGGGCATCCAGAGACAGAAGTACCCCCTTCTGTGTAAAAGCCCAGATACCGCACAGAGCCTTCCCACACGCAGGACCGGGCGGGAGTTGGGCAGGACCTGGGAAAGGCTCATGTGGCCATTGTGGTGGGGTCAGAAAGGGGGGAAACAGGACAGGGGAGGGAATGGGAGAGGTCAGGAAGGACGGGGTTGAGATGCCAGATAAGGAACTTGAAGAAGATCTGGCAGGCAAGGGGACATCGCTGGAGGCTTCGGAGCAGAGCTGTATGTGATTAGGCCAGGCAGCGGTGGCCGGAGACTAGCAGATGGAAGAGACCGGCAGGCGGTAGAGACAGACTGGCAGGCAGGGGTGGCACAGCGGCACCGCTGTCCCTGCCAGAGCACAGGAGGGAGCAGTGCCTGGCAGGAGGGGACTGAGGACCCGCGAGGACGGAAGGCTGCCCCCTGTGGGAGGAGGGCAGAGTGCAGCTGGGCTGGTACTTAGTCTCCTGGGATGTCCATTTAAAACATTTGGTAGACCCAAAGTGGGTAGCCACTTTGTTCCAGAGCTATTGGAATGAGTTACTTTCCTGCCTCCCTTTCTTTGCTCTCTGCCTTCTTCAACTATGGACGGGCTGTGAACAGCAGCGAGGGATGTTCAAGTGCCTCGCTTGGCGTCCTGCTAAGGCTGTACACTGCTGGCCCAGACCTGTCATCCTGGGTAGATAGAAGGTGCAGGGCAGGAGGATTGTAGTTCAAGGCCAGCCTGGCTGAAAAGTTGGTGTGCTCTCATCTTGACCAATGACTTGCGGCAGTGGTTCACCTCCAGCTACGACAGGAAGTGTAAATAGAAGGATCGAGGCCTGGACCAGCTTGGGGGGCTGGGGGGGAGGAGGAGATCCTGTCTCCTAAATAATCAGAACAAAAGGGCTGGAATATGACCCAAGCAATAGAGTACCTGTCTAGCAAGTACTGAGTTCAAACCCTAGTACTGTTAAAGAAAAACAACATCAAAAACAACCAAAAAACCTAGTACTGTTAAAAAAAACCAGTCCTTAAGTTTCCATTGCTATCTGGGATCGTTAAACTTTAATTAACTGAAACGCTGGCTATTTGGAGTGGCCGAAGCACTGCCTGTTGCCTTCATATTATGATAGCGGAGCCACTAGACCTGCCTGAGCGTTCCCAGAGGATGGGCGGGAGCAGGAGGAGATTCACCAGGAAGCCAGAAAAGGCTCCCACCACAGCACCACTGCACCAAGCCGGGCAGCGGTTACACAGCGAGGGAAGCCCTGGCAGGTCCTCTCTGCTCCTTCTCCTCCTTTCCTGGGACAGGTGTGAAGAAGTGTATGCATGCTCAGACCCCAGCAAGGGGAAGGGACATCCTCCTTGGGGAGGGGGAGGTGACGCGAGGCCTCCAGAGCATCAGCCCGGCCATTGGTGGAGTAGCCATAGAGACCATGATCAGCGCAGGGGTCGAGCTAAGTCATTACTGTGAGTAGCTCGAAGGATGCCACTCTGCAAGTTATATTCTAGACCAACAGCGAAAAAAAAAATATACACAAACCTAAGATCTACTCTGTCACCAACACAAGAGCTAGACTCCTGTAATCCCAGCTCTGTGGGAGGCTGAAGCCGGAGGATCACTGAAACCCAGGACCAGAAGACTAGCCTCGGCCACAGAGCATTCCCATCTCTTAAAAACAAAACAAGAGCTGAACCAGTTCCATCAGTTACTAGCTCAATTACTTTCTAGAAAAAAAACAAACCATGAGATTATTCTAGTCTAGCTGCTGAAATCTCTTTCAACCTCTCCCCAAACTCTGTTGCGAGTTCATTTCCACAGCTCCTGAAACTCTTGGCGAGATTACCCACAAAATATTGAGAAATCATCCCTCTCCTTGTGCCAGTGAATTCATTCGTCCTCAGGGTTTCGTGCTGGTGGAAGGCTGCCTGTGTAGTTGGGTTAGGGTAGGAGAAAAGCTGTTCGTTGGTGTCTTGTTCTAGTATGTGATTGCAGGGATAGATGGGGGCAGCCAGATGGGTGGCATTTACAGTGCAAAGGGCATGTGCATATTTACACAAGCTGTGTACATCCTCGATCGATTGTGCAAGCAGGACTCTTCATTCTTCTGCCTGCATCTCCTATGGGAAGAGTATGGGCCAGCAGGACTGGGGGCTGCCAAGGCTGGGCACAGAGAGCTCTATTGTCTGAGAGAGAAGTGCGGACCCCCCCCCCACTAGAAATTCCCAATACTCAGGGGTTTGCATAGGAAATCAGCCTCCAAATCAGCTTGCTGAAAGATCCAGCCCGCTTTGGTGGATCCTGACACTACCTTCCCTTTCTTTCTCCCCGCTTTCCCTGCCTGCCCACCCGTTGGCAGCTGCCCGTACCTCGCGGTGAAGATCACCCCTGCCATCCCTGTGGTCGGTGGTATCCTGTTCTTCTTCGTGATGGGGACCCTGCTGCGTACCAGCTTCAGTGACCCCGGAGTCCTCCCGCGCGCCACGCCGGATGAAGCCGCAGACCTGGAAAGACAAATAGGTAACACTGAGGGTGTGCCCTCCACCTGTGGTCCCCTCCCACCTGTACCGGCCCCCGTGTGGGGACAGGGCAGGCTGAGATGCTGGGAGGGCGCTGGCTGGCATGAAGAGTTGAGTGTCCAGGAAGGAAGAAGGTGGTGGCCTGATGAGGTGGGACATAAAGTGGCCGAGGGAAGGCTGGAGAGAAGCTGGCACTTGTGCCATGCCAAGCAGAGCCTGACAGTGAGCAGAGTTTCCAGACACTTCTTGGAAACCCAGGCGTCTAGTTCTTCCCTCTGAGGCGTCCCAGTGGTGATGGGTCTGAGCCGCTGGTGTTCTCATTCCCTCCTTCAGCCTGCAGAGCCTAATTTGTGTCTGTAATACAGAAAACTAGACTGAGCAAGTGGCTCACGCCTGTAATCCTAGCTCCACAGGAGGCCGAGAGCTGAGGATCCCAATTTGAAGTAAGCCTGGGCTGAAAAAGTCCTGAGATTCTTCTCTCTTAATTAACCACCAAAAAGTGGAGAGCAGAAGTGTGGTTCAAGTAAGAGAGAACTAGCCTTGAGCAGAAAAGCTAAGGGAGAGCTGAGACCCTGAGTTCAAGCCCCAGTGCTACCACCAGAAAAAATAAAAACAAAGACTCGGGGAGATTACACCTACACTGCTCTCTTGCTGATCCAACCAGGGCCCCAGAATTCCTGTATTTAGTCAGAACAACAATACACACCTGTGATGTGTATTGACACACTTGGCATTGTTTTCTCTGACAAATGGAAGCCTTGGGCTAGAGGAGTTCACGACAAATCTATCTTGAAGATATTGAATCTGATTCTAAGTTCTCACCCAACAAACTTGTTTTAATTAAAAAGAGAGTTTTGTTTGTTTGGTTTGGTTTCGTGCTGTTAAAAATGTGCCCTGGTCACTGTCTGGCTTTGCTGTGAGTTCAGTAAGAATGCCAGAGGGTTGTCGGGGTCTACTGTAAAAATCTCTCTGCAGATGCATTCCTCCCATCCCTCCAACCACTCTTCACAGAGATTAATTGAAGATAAGTCCTATGGACTTTCCTTCCCTGGCTGGCTTTGAACCACCGTCCTCAGATCTCCGCTAGGATTAGAGGCATAAGCCACTGGCACCTGGCAATGTTTTTAAGTTCTCCTGTTTTCCCACTCAAATTGGCTCTTCAACATCCATGGACATAGGTCTTATAAGAAGCTACCTGAAGTATGACAACCTTGACTGGCAGAGCTGAAGCGATGTCTTTGGGGACACTAACTCCCCAAGGTGGACGGTGGGGGTGGGATGTGGACATGTGATCCTCATGGCTGCTCTAATTCTCCCTGAGAAATCCTCGCGTCTCTGCTTGGAAAATAATAACATGTTTCAATGGAATCCTGGCATGTTTATTTTGTGCAGTGTGATAGAGAAGGAAAGGGAAAAATGAGCTTTGGAAACTTCTTATTATTAGGTTTATTAATTCTAATTATCCATTTTAGACCTCTTGCCTATAAAAGCCTATGATAGCCACTTGGAGTGGTTGGTTTATGGCCGAAGATGTGCACAGGCCCTCTGGTTTAGGGCTTCTGTGGGGAAGTAGCCAGTGAAGAAGAGGGCTCTGTGTTTCTGAGACCGTTCCAGGACTCTTGAAATGCCATGCACTTCTTTCTTCCGAAAGAATGTTCCCAGTAATTTAGGTTACAGCTAAACAGGGAGACAGCAGGTGTCCAGGGAAGTCCATGCACATTGGGGTAAACAGAGGCCTCCTTGGAAATTTGGCCATTTCAAAACTCAACATCTTCACTTCCCCCAAAGAGAGTCACACAGCGAGAAACTGATAATGGAGTTAGAGAAAAAATAGAATGAGAAACCTACTGTACTGGAAATCTCAGGACCAGAGCATTCGGCTTCAGTGAGGGCCAGACCTTCTTAGGAATGAAAAGAGGAAAGCTGCAGGTCTGCCTCTGTTCTCCATTTCCCTAGTCCCCGGCCTCATCTCCACCCACCTCTCGCCATCCCAAGGCTCTCAAGGGGAGGGGACCACTGTCATTTGGTGCAAGTAAGAGAGCAAAACATTAAATGAACATAGAGTCCATGGAAGGAAGCCTGGTGGGCTTCCTGGGTTGGGGGGGTGCATAGCTCAGGGGTAGTATAGGAGTATGTAGTACCTATTATTTGAGGCTCTGAGTTTGGTCCCCAGTCCTCAGAGTTAATTAAATCCACCAGTGTCATGGCAGAATGTCAGGGATGAATGCCTCTTCTCTGCGCCTTCTGTGCTTAGGCAGAATACCACTGTCCCTAGACAGAGTGTATTCGTGCATGTGTAGCCCTCCTCGCCCTCCTGTTTCCTGCCCTCTGCCTCCTTTGATCCTCTTCCTCTTCCTCCTCCTGCTCTTCTCCTTCTTCCCCCGCTTCCCCTTCCTCCTCTTCCACCTCTTCTTCCTCCTTCTCTTCTCCTTCCTTCTCCTCTTCTTCTTCCTACTACTGTAATGACCTCAGAGTCAAGAAAATCCACAGAGACACTGTCAAAGGTGACAAAGGAGTTTTATTTAGCTGGCCAGCAACTGCCTTGACCTGAGCTAAGGTCAGAGCTAAGAGCAGCAGTGACCTCCACTGGGGCAGGGTTTATAAAGGTCAGAACCACACCCAGGTGGTGGTTTAGCAAGCAAGCAAGCTGATTTACCGAAGCTCAAAAATCATTAGGGGTAAGGATATTCTCCAGCTGCTGGAAAGGTGGTACGGTATGCTGCGGACAGAGCTGGGGGCTAGAAATTCAAGACTGAGGAAGGAGCTAACAAGAAATGGAAAACTGGTTCTTACACTTCTCCTCCTCTTCCTCCCCCTTTTCTTCTTCCTCTTCTCCTCTTCCTCTTCCTCCTCCTCCTCTTTCTCCTCTTTTTCCTACTCTGCCCAACAACTCTGTGCTTCCCCCAATAGCTGGTCAAATTGCCATCATCCTGCAATTTTCCTTGTAGTGCACAGAACCCGTCACACTTGTAACCGCAGAGTGCCCATTGTTACTTCCCAAATTAGTTCTTGAAGATAATCTTCTAGGTGAGACTTGCAGAGAACATTCTGGTCTTGGGGAGCCCCTGAACTGTCAGCAGTTCCGCACCATTGTGGCAGGAACCACTCCAGGGAAGGTTTCCACGGTAACCACAGTGTTGGTCCACCGCTTGGACTTGCTGAAGTTTCTTCCCCAAAGGCATCTTAATTCTAAGTTTAAGAGCAGAAACATTTTAATTGGAATCTTAATGACACTAATGCATTTTTATTTTTTTAATATATATTTTTTATTGTAAAGATACTGTTATAGTTACACGAGTAAGGTAGTGAGTACTTTTCCTCTCGAGCATTGTTACCCCACTAATGGGTTTTTCTTGAAGGAAATACTTTCTGAGAATCATATTTAAGCCCATTGAAGACCTTAATCAATTTCCTCTATTTACATTTTTATTTTACTAAAATTACTTTTATTCAAGTAATTTATCTTCTGCATAAAATCTGTAACTAAGATTTTTTTGATCCAGTTCTTTTTAATTCTGTGGAAGTGGCCATTATTAGGTTGTTTTTTTTTTTATAGAACCATTACTTCTACTGAGACAGTTTTTCTTGGTAATTGGACATTTACTTGGGTCTTTCACGGTTGCTGGTTTTGTTTTGGCCATCATTAATTCACTTTGTGTTGATTGTTTCTGTTGGTGATATTCACCATAGAACTTTTCTAAATTTTGATGGTTTCATTTCATGTAATAAAGCATCTGCTGGCTGGAATCAGTCTGTGATGGAATCTTATACACTGTTCTGTCACTTTGTGTGCTGTACTCTAGTTGTCCCCAGTATTCGGATAGAAACCCTCAACCCAAATTTGCAGAGTCAAAATGGTGGGCGTTAGCCACGCTCTGGTGGGTCACACCTGTAATCCTAGCTACTCAGTAGGCTGAGATCTGAGGGTCACGGTTTGAAGCCAGCTCAGGCAGAAAAAGCCAGCTGACATCTGCAAACATCCACCAGCAAACAGAAGCAGAAGTGTAGCTCAAGTGGTAGAGTGCCAGTCCTGAGTGGAAAGCCCAGTGAAAGTGAAGCCTTGAGTTCGAGCCCCAATACTAAGACAATGTACACACTTATGCACACGCACACACTCTCGCCAACCCCCACCCCCTCCCCCACACAGTGGCAGGCATCATTAGTGGCTATTTTTTTCCTTTTTCTTTTTCTTTTTTTTTTTTTAACCAGTTTTCTTTTCAGATGGTGACATTTTCAGGCCATTTCCACGTTTCTTATTTATATCTCACCACTCAGATTCCAAATCCTCACAATTTACCCTTGGTGTAGCTTTTGTTTGCAGGGAGCATTTCAGACTCTCAGAAACATTAGACCCGTCTCCAGAGTTCCCATCAGAACCAGATTCAATCTGCCTCTGAGATGCCTTTCTGCCTGGGCCATCCCCTGCTCCCGCACTTCTCTGCCAGCTCTCGCCTGAGTCTCTGTTAACATGCCACCTTAGGAAGCTCTTGCACACTTCCTTATCCATGCCCCAGCTCAAGCATGTACCTAGGCCTAGGAACCAGAGCATTCTCCTTGTTCTCCCTGCATCTTCAAGTAAGTGGACCAGAGTGAATCGTGGGATGGTGTTCTGAGCTCTTTCAATGGCTGCTTCTCGTGTATCTTTCTGGATCTCAGCTCATGCAGCAGCCCCTCCATGGTCTTTAGATAGTATTCACAGCCCTGCTCCATGGAGGAGGAAGCCCGTGCTCAGAAAATAAATTAAAGGTGGTTTGCTGGATACCACCTGGCTGGAGCTGGGTGTCCACCTGAGAGGCCACCCTGTGCTCCTCACCACAGCCTGGTCCTGCTCCACCTCCCTCTCCCTGAGAGGGAGATTTCTGGGCTCACCTGAGCAGGTAACACTTCCCAGTCTCCTGGATTATGTTCTCACTTCCTTTACACCAAAGGCATCACCCGGTGCTAAAGCTTTTCTGCCCCCAGCTGACTCCTCATATCCCCGGACTTAGACACAGAGCAGAGGCCAGCATCCCATGGCTACAGGAACTGCTACTAAAGCACTGAGCCCAAATGGCCAGAGGAGAAGGCCCTATAGGAAAAGTCCACACTGCTCAGTAGTGCTCTTGGAGCTGTCTGAGAACACAAGGCTCTTTGTCCAGTGGGACTCTCACTGATATCTAGATGCTCCATGGCATTTCTGAGGAACTCAGGTAAATGGGAGCCAGGGAGACCACCAGTTCTAAAGTACCTTTGGGAGAAAAAAAGGCCTGTGAAGAAAATCATACCCTAGGAATTGAAAAGAAAGAAGAAAGGAGAGAGAAAAGTAGATTCCTTGTTTAGAGGAAAATTCTAGAATTATCTAGTGTGTTCCAATGCCAGGAATGAGTAGGCAGAGAATCTCCCATCCCAATGCAGGGTGGAGGCTCAGAATGTCAAAATACATGATTGTCTTTTTCCTTTTTTTGTAATCCCAGCCTAGGAGAGCTGCAAACCAGATGTCACAGCTCAAAATCATGGTATTTGGAGGAAATGCCACAAGATTTTGGAGGATCTGGCTCTGCGGGAAGGAAGGAGCTGGAGGTGGGGCTTTTCTGCCAGATTTGTGAGGATGAGTGGTTTCCATCCAGGGCATGGCACAAGTTTGTTGTGGGAATGCACTGGGCACCGGGATTGAACCCAGTACCCCATGCTCATTTTGGACATTGGAGACATTGTCTTCTCCATCCTCTAGACAGCATCATGGGGGCAGGCTGCAGTTCCCTCCTGACCAGAAGAGAAGCCGGGACAAAAGAGCCTGTCTGATCAAATTTCTCACACTGCACTGAGCCCCAGATCTGCAGTCACATGGAGATAGCCTAGTGTTCTTGAGCAGTGTCCCCGGCCTCAGTGTCTCTCTCAGTCGAGGTCAAAATTTGACCTACCTATGTGAACCTACATGTAGACTCTGTTTGTTGTGCCTGTACTAGGGCTTGAACTCCAGGCCCTGAACATTTGCTTGGCTTTTTTGCTCAAGGCCGGTGCTCTACCACTGGAGACATACCTCCACTTCCCCACCACTTCCGGCTTTTTACTGGCTAATTGAAGATCAGAGTCTCATGAAATTTTCTGTCTGAACTGTCTTTGAACTGTGATTCTCAGATCTCAGCCTCCTGAATAGTTCAGATTACAGGTGGGAACCTCCAATGCCTGCCAGACATTTTTTTTTAATATGTAGAATTGATAAGCTCCTCCCTGAGCAATGTCATTTTGTATCAGATAAGGGATGGTCTCTCTGGTCTGACTGTACCACCATCACTGTGTTTAGGGTTTATGATCAACCAGTGATGTCCTAGAGCAACGTTGACATACTCTGTTTAAAAATAGAAATATTATATCATTGTAAACAGTTCTTATGTGCAAGCCCGTGAAAAGGAGAAAGGATGATGAAATAATAACCAGGATTACAAAAAGGTCAGCTCCAAGAAAGCCAGGAGACGGGCTTCAAGGAGAGGACCAAGAGACAGCTAGAACCTCAGGGTTGAAGAACATGGTCAAAGGGAGAAGGAAAGTGGTCTGGAGCATGCTGATGTTCCCCCACCAGCCAGGGGTACTAAGAAAGCTGGCCGTTCCCGATCCATCCATGGCACGGAGTTTTCTGTCCCCCTCCCCCTTCCTCCTCCAAGGCACCGGTCCCAGCCAGTGATCCAAATCAGAATATCGGAGCTTCAAGGGACCTCCACCACCATAGGGCCCATCTAGACAGCTCCTTCAATTTGCATCATGGGTGTACTGAGCTCAGAGAGCTAGGTCAATCCACCTCCTCCTACCTGGAGCTAACTGGCAACAGGCCTGAGATCCTGACACTGGGTTCTGGTACCCTACGCCCCTCCCTCCTTTGTGTAGCTTCTAGCCAGAATCTAATCCTTGCCACTTCAAGTGAGCTCTGTGGAAGAGCAACATCATTGTCACCTGGGAGCATGTTTGAAATGCAGAATCCCAGGCCCCAACCCACCTGTCGGTCAGACTCTGAACTTTAACCACGTGTCAGGTGAACCACAGGAAAGTCTGAGAGAAGCACAGCCCAAGGGCTGCCCATCTCATGACTCTTCTCAGTCATCAGCCTGGGCTCTGCTCCACTTAAGTTTTCAGGACTGCTATGCTGTACTTTCCGTTCAGCTACTATCAGATTTGAGCATTCAGGCTAATAGCCCTCCCACACTGCAGTGCTTCTCATATTCTCGGAGCCACTCTATTGTTACCTATTAAAATACCCATATTAATGATACCTTCTCTTTAAACAGTGCTTTACAGATTTCAGAGTCTACGTATGTTTGTTATCAGCAAAGTATGCCGCCATGAGCACAGATTCTGTAGCTAAACTGATTGTAGGGATCTGAGCACAGGATCTGTAGCTAAATTGACTGACTCTGGATCCCAGCACTTTTACTTAACTTTGCGACATTTTGTTTACACGTTTGTTTATTGGTGATACTGGGACTTGAACTCAGGGCCTTCCATTGCTTGGCACACAATCTGTCACTGAGGCTACATCCTCAGACCTTTTTGCCTTAGTTATCTTTCAGCTAGGGTCTTGTGCTTTTTCTCTGAGCATATCTTGGACTGTGATCCTCCTACTTCAGGCTCTCCCGTATCTGGGATTACAATAGGAACCACCATGTCTGGTTTATTCTTTCAGATAGAATCTCACCTTTTGCCCTGCTTGCCTCTATCCAAGTTTCTTCTATCTCTGCCTCCCAGATAGCTGGGATAAAAGCATCATCACCTGCTATGTGATCTCCGTAAGACTAGAGACCTTGACTTCCTTTACTTAGCAGAATAGAAAGATTGCTTTCAGAATTATCCCCATGTGATTCCAAAATAAACCCAAATGGATATCCGAAACAAGAACCTTTGTTTAACCATGAAAAGCTGGAAACGGAAATGCTTGAGGTTATTTAACCTGTTCAGCTGCTCGAAGAGGAAGAGTGAGGAATTCTCTTCACTTCAGAATGCAGAGCCCCAGGCACACCCACTCCATGCAGCAAGCAAACTCTAGGTTCTACAAAATAGTAATATATTAATTTAGATTTACGATCGTTAGCGCTTGGACAGCAAGTTGGAGAAGACAAAGCAGGTGACAGAGCAGTAGCTCTGGAGGGGACACTGTATTGGGGGTCAGTCAGGTTTAGTGGGGGAAACCAGAGCCTGTGAGAACCAAAGGGCAGTATGCTGGGCACAGAGGCTAGAACAGAAGTGTACCCCTGGGGTACACCAGGGGAGGAGGGGTAGGGAGGCCTGGCTTTTCAGGGAAATGCTCGGGCAGATGACTGGCACAGAGCAGGCGGCGCTGGACGCCGGGGAGGCAGTGGGTTTGGTTTTTTTTTTTAATCTCACACGTGGAAATGGCCTGCAGAGATGCCCAGGAATAGAAGCAGAGCCTCAGTGAGGATGGAGGAAGGAGACCAGCGGGGAGTGTGAGGATGGCGTCTGCCTGGAAAGCCCAGCGTGGGCACAGCCTGGGGAGAGAGAACACCATGCCACTTAAGGAACAGTTGCTGCGGCCAAGAAGCCTGGGCCTCCTCCAGCATCTGGGAGGCAGCTGGCTTCTCCGGACAGGGCGGTGCCACTCCACGCGCTGCCTCCTAGCAACCACACAGGGGTGCGTGGCCGGACGAGATGAGGGACCCATGCCCATTGTATCCTGATTACCCATAACTGTCATTGCCTAAAACTCCCCTGGTGGCCTCACAGCCCCCAGCCAGTCTCAGCGGGAGCCAGGAGAGGGGGAGGGCTCCCCAGCAGTGGGGAGGGAGGAGGAGGGGGAGGTCTTGCAAAGTGGACCTTTGCAGTAGGGGAGAGACTTGGACTCAAACACAAGGAAACGTCAGGACTCTAACCAAGGAACTCGATTGCATCAGTGAATGGAAAGCAGATAAATGGGAGACCTGAGCAGACATTATTGAGTGTCCAGATATCAAGAACAGGGGTTCTAGCTGGGCGCTGATGGCTCACACCTGTAATCCTAGCTACTCAGGAGTCTGAGCTCTGAGGATCATGGTTCGAAGCCAGCCCTGGCAGGAAAGGCCAGGAGAATCTTATCTTCAGTTATCTACCAGAAAACTAGAAGTGGCGCTGTGGCTCAAAGTGGTATCTTTGAGCAAAATTGCTCAGGGGCAGTACCCAGGCCCTTAGTTCAAGTCCCATGACCGACAAAGACAAAGGGGCAGGGGAGGTTCTGCTAACCTAACCTGACTCAGAAGGATCCTTGTCCAGTGGGGGCGTGGTGGAGATGAGCACACCGAGGACTGACTGGAAGGAATGAATACCTGCTTCAAAGCAATGGCATCTCAGCGGACCGTGAGCTCTGGGAGGTCCAGCATGTTGTCCTGCCGGGTCTGTGTGGACATCTATGACGTCACTGACACCATACATCACACTGTCACCCCCTGAATCCCATGTCAAACCGCTTTCCCTGTCAAACCGCTTCCTTCCTCAGCAACCTCTTCCCCTCTACAGCCATATGCCATAGGGTTGAAATTGGTACCAGTTTTATTTTGTTTTGTTTTGGGGGGGGAGAGTGTCTCTCTTTCTTTCTGTGCCCTGGAAATGTAGGTTAACAAGATCAATCTTGTTAACACTGGACAGTGCAGAACTGAATACAGATATCCCGTGAGATGCGCTCGGAGGTAAAGAATCCCTATGGAAAGCACGTTATTGGGTTAGCGGCTGCTATCTGGTATGAAGTTGGATGTGGGCATCGTGGAGACAGAAGAGAACCGAGACAGAGGACAGTCGGCTCAAGATGGTGAGAACTAGAGACAGTGGCTAATCCCACGAGAGCCCGTCCCACCACCGTGTTTGATAAGGAAAATAAAAACCCTCCATTTTCCATTTATTTAGAGTTACCATTTGAATTTTTTCCTATGGAAAAAAAAATGGAACTTTTGTAGGTGGACGGAAGTGAAGAGCAATTCTTTGCAACCTCACTGGAGAGAAAACAGAAGTCCAAATAGAGGCATGCCTGATTTAGAGTATGTACTTTAGGAAATCTCTGTTTCCCAACAGGAATGGAAACTTGAAGTCTGAGGGCTCTTGACTGAGTGAATGGGTAAAAAGAAATAGAGCAGGAGCAGGCCAAAATGTGCCGTAGCCCTCACAAAACTGACAGGTAACAGAAAGTGATGCAGAGCGCTGGACCTGCTAGAAACGCAAGGCAAGTCCCGGTGTGATCACACATTTCCGAGTAGTGATATTTTATAACATAGAAAATGCAATGAGGGGAGTTAGTTACTCATGTTTTATTAACCTATTGATATCCAAGGTATTATTGTTCCAATATGTATTCAATATAAAAAGTAGTAATGGGATGCTTTCTGCACAGAGTTTTCAAGTCCAATTATACTTCATGTTACAACAAATTTTATTTGGGACCAGCCACATTTCCAGGGCACAGCATGACCGGTGGTGACCGCACAGGACCACACAGATGGAGTCTGTAAAGAATGGGACCTAAATAGTTCCTGGAATCTCTTGGAGTTTTCCATTTTGTTTATGTGTTTTTTGGAGCATTTGAAAGGGACATTGTAAGAATGGTTTGGGGGTTTTGTTTGTTTTGTTTTGTTTTTTTACCAGGACTGAGAATTAATCACAGGGCCAAGGCGCTCTCCCTTAGCCTTTTTACTCAAGACTGGCTGGCACTCTGCCAGCTAAGCCAATTTCCACTTCTGGCTTTTTGCTGGTTAACTGGAGATAAGCGTCTCATGGTCTTTTCTGCTTGGGCTGGCTTCAAACCTCCATCCTGAGATCTCAGCCTCCTGAGTAGCTAGGATCACAGGCGTGAGCCACTGGCACCTGGTGAGAATGATTTTTGAGTTCACCATTGGTTTTGCTTTTGAAGGAGAGCAGCTTCATTCATGCATGGATTCTCTCATTCGCCCTGTCACTTATTGAGTGCTTACTGGGCACTAGACAGGTTCTATACTGTTAAGAGATCTCTTTGTTTTTAATTTCTGTCAGTATAATTATGAGGGTATAAGTAATGAAATCATGTGAAATAGCTAAGCACACTCATCACTATTGCTCATGTTTGTGGTCAAGTCTCCTGCCCTTTGATTTGATCACTCATTCTTAAATCAGTGCATAGATCAGAATCACCTAGAGGACCTGTTAGATCTTACGTGTGCCACTCCCCCTCCCCCGCCATGGTGCTCTGCACCCAGAGGCTGGGATGAGATGGGAGCACTGTAGCTGCACACTGGCTGGCTTAGTCCCCGCTGACTCCAGGAACTTCCCATTCATGTCACTACATCTATTTCTTATACAAGAGACATGAACCTCGTGGCTAGCCAGCCCTCTGCCCGTGGGTCTGAGGACTACATAAGAGCCAAAGCATCTTAAAGGAGAAATGACTCCAATCCTCAGGTCCTCTGAGGGGGACCTCAGGACCTGCACATCAGTGCCTCTTGGGGAGCTGATATAAAGGCAGGTGTTCCATCCACCTACACTCTGCCCCATACTGGAACACACTTGAAGACCACTTCTTAATCTTCTTTAGCGTAGAAAAAATGTTTTAATCTTGCAATGATGCATCCCAGATAGTTACATAAAAATATTCCTGGCCATTAAGACATTAATCACATCAGGTTTGAAGTTTACCTTAAATGTAGCACTACCTTAAGTACTACAGAAGACTCAAAACAACTCTAGCTAGGTTGGAAGGAACAGGGTGGGGTGGGGGTTGGTATACACCCATGAAATCATAGAGTGCTTTAAACAAAAGACAGAAGGACTTCAACAAGAACTGATTGTTGTAATACAGCAATTGCCAGCTCTGCCTCATTGCCAGCTAATTCTTTGTTGTGGGCCCATCCTGTGTGTGGCAGGATGCTTGTTGTGACAGTGAAACCTCTTTGGGCATTGTTAAATGTCCCTTGGGCACACAGTCATCACAGCTGATGACCTTATCCTGTCAACTGAGTTTGTGAGTGTTGATGGGAAATGAACCTAGGAGAGGAGCAAAGGAGATTAATCATCGATTCATCATGGAGAACTTTCTGGAGACAGCAAACTGGAGCTGGATTTCAGGAGACAGAGGATGTGAATTGCCCACGAGATGGAATGGCATGAGGGGTGTGGAGGAGCCTAGGAGAGAGGAGGTGATATTTCAGGAACTAGTGACAGACAACACAGGCAAACGAAGACCCCAGCTAGAACCTGTGTCTGGCATGAGCGGCATTCACAGAGAAAGGGGAAGTGATTAATGACCTTGGAGAGTGTAGCAAGGTAATAGCTGCATACGCCAGATTTCAGCAAATGAGAAGCAAGACCAAAAAAGAAAAGAGAACAAAGCTGGGCATGGTAGTACACACCTGCAGTCCTGGCTGCTCCCAATGCAAAATGTAGGAGGATTTCTAATGCAAGGTTCTAAGGGTCAAAAGCAGTGGTAAGACTATCTCAAAAACAGTACTTGAAAAAACAATAGCTCATGTTTATACAGTGTCTCCTGTATACCATACACTTGTTCCGTGTTGTAAATATTAATTAAACTTTCCCAGCAACCTAGGAGGCAGGTGGAACTATGATTTCCATTTTCCAGCTAGAAAAACAGAGGCATAGAGGGGAAAAGTAACTTCAGGGTCTCTCAGTTTGTCAGCAGCAGGGCAACAAGGCGGCTTTGCCTTGCTCCCGCCCCCTGTGCTGCTCAGCAAGCAGTGTCGGGGCACAAGGCATGGACATTCTACAAAGCCAGGAACTATAGAAATGAGGGGTCCATATGGAGAGCTTGGCCCTGGCCCTGAGACTCAACCAGCAAATGTTAGACTGACACTGAGGCAGAGACTGTGAGCAGAGGGACAGGTGTGACGGTCAGGAAAGGCTGGGCTGGGGACAGGGAACACTCCAGGTATGAGCCAGATGGGCCCTGAGTGAGCTGAAGAACAAGGCTTAGCCAGTGGAGACACAGAGAGGTGGATGGGATGGTGGGAAGGCCTGGTTTAGAGTGGGAGCTGAGCCCATGTTAGGAAACTGCAATTGGGATGAGCGATGGACCTGCCCGCAGAGCGGAGGCAGGGGCCTGAGCAGCAGGCCATGGGCCTGGACTCCAGCTCTGCCACTCCCAGAGAGGGATCTAGGCAGGGGCTGGGCCTTCAGGCCTCAGCCCTCTTCTCTAGGAACTAGGCACCCTCCTGTCAGGTCACTGTGAAGTTAAATGAGACACTGGACAGGCCACTTCTTGGACGCCCACTTTGATGGTAGAGAAAGCTTTCCTGGTGCTGATGGGGCCAGATGGCGAGGGACGGGCAAGAGTCACTGCAGGCAGGGAGGAGAGATTGGGCCTTGACACGGCTCTGGAGAGTTCCACGAATGGGTTGGGATGGGCAGGGTGGCCTGTTCTGGGAGGGGGAAGGGTATCTGGTTGGGGCCATGTGAGGATTCTGGTCTCCGTACTTACACCTTTGAAAGGCCGGACATGGCACAGTCAGAGCTGGAGTGGTTTTCACTTGGGGCAGAACTGAGTGCTTGGATGTGTTCAGCTCGGTGGTCTATTGAAGAAAAAGAGAAAAGCAGAATGTTATTTTTAGGGATAGGCTTTGGTGGTTTATATTTGTGAGTTAGTATTTCATATCAATATAGCAAGGTGCCTCCGGTTTTGTTTTGTTTTGTTTTTTTTAAAGGTGGAGAGGTGGCAGCTGGCGGTTACAGCTGGATATATCCCTACCTGCAGTCTCCCAGTTCATTCCCAGACCACCTCTTAGCTCAGTGCTCTGCAGGCAAATTAACCAGAAAGGAATGAGGATAGCACTGTGAGGCCACGTGCTCTGGCAGATGATTGAATCCTACCTCCCCACAGTGTGCCCTAACGAATAGCACACAAATAGTAATTTTCTGCTAGCTTCAGTTAAATTGTGTGTATGTATGTACACGTGTGTGTGTGTGTGTGTGTGTATGTGTGTGTGTGTGCGCGCGTGTGCGCTGGTACTTGAACTTAGTGGTAGGGTATGCTTCTTAAGTGTTTGCACTCAAATCTGGCATTCTACCACTTGAGCCACAGACTTTTCTGCCAACGTTAGCTTTGGACTTGGTCTTCCTATGTCAGCCTCCTGAGTAGCTAGGATTACAGGTGTGAACCACCAGCACCTGGCAATTACAGTGATTTTTATTTTTACAGTAGCAGTGTTTTGAACTCAGGGTCTGGGTCTTTACCACTCGAGCCACTCTGCCAGCCCTTTTTGTGTTGATGTTTTTCAAGACTGGGTCTTGCTTTAAGTATAATATATTACTAAAATTGACTTCATCTGTTACCTTCTGTTGCTATTAAGTCACTATTAGACTCTGTGTGTGTGTGTGTGTGTGTGTGTGTGTGTGTGTGAGTGTGTGAGTGAGTGGTACTGAGGATTCTTAAAAGGATTACACTTTGAATGAAATCGATATTCACAGAATTGAGATAGTTTACATTCTCTGTGTACCATACTGAGATCAAGTGTGTGTTTTTCATATTTCTATACAATTTGATGCAAATTAGCCACATTTGAGTGCAGCCAGTGGCCGACATCCTGGACATGCAGGTCTAGACTCCTTGTCTGAGATGCTACCATTTCGGGAAAAGCTGATCATTACTCTGTGCTTGGGACACTCGTTTCCCCCCCCCCCGTCCCCATAGGAACACCACCAGGCATATATGATGCCATTTGTGCTTTGTTTCTCACCTCAGCTTGTCTGCATTTCCAGAGGGAAACTGTGGAGGAGCCATTTATCACCCAGAGAGGCCACCAATGGGCCATTTAGTGACAAAAGCAGCCAATCAAGAGGGCTGACATCCAGCCATTCCCAAGTCTAAGGAAAAATAAAACTAATAACTGTGGTGCAGAAATAGAATCCATGTTTGTGGGGCAGAGGATTTTCTACTATGAGAAAGGCAGTGGCCCATCAATAAAGAGAGATTGGATTCAGCCACAGCAATAAACAACAAAAAAAACCAAAAAACTCAGAACTGTGGTTTGGGTTTTATTTCTTTTGCTCAAGGTCCTCATCTCAGCCCCCGTATGATTCCATTTTTCTGCTTGACAACACACAGGCTGGTGGCAGGGACTCATTATGAAGACACACACACACACACACACACACACACACACACACACACACACACACACACACACACACACACACACACACACACACACACACACACACACACACACACACACACACACACACACACACACACACACACACACACACACACACACTGGGACTGATTTTTGCAACTCACCAGGTAAACTCGGATAATGGCATACAGCAAAGTTCAAGCAGCGTGAGTGCAGGCACCTGTTTCCTTCCCCAGGCTCCATTTCTGTCCTGGCCAACCACAGGGGAAGGGATGAGCCCGAGATCACAGAGACCATCTGGAAGCATGGCCTGCAGGCCCAGCTGTTCACCCTCTGGGGACTGGATTTCTCTCCACCTCTCGTGAGCCCCTCTGAGTCTAATCATCCGGTAGAGCCATTACAGCCCAAACACCCACAGCGCGATGACAGGCCTTGTGTGAGCCTCCTGCGACACCCTCCTGAGATCAAAGCAGCTAAGGACTGCTCTTCCTGGTGATAAATGGCTGTTGGTTTTCTTCCATCAATATTTTAATGACTATTTGCACATTTTGGCAATCATGGCTAGAAAAGCTGATGGTGACTGTAGAGATGACTCACAGGACACGCTCCAGCATCAGAGCCACACAAGCTCTCTGTGACAAGGAAGCTTCAGCCCGCCCCTGGCTGCCTAGCATTCGTCTGGAGCAGGTGAACCAAGAACCAGCCAAGTTGCTTAGCGTCTCCCTCACACTCTCTCCCCCAAGACAGCTTTGCACTTAAGTAAGTACACTGAAAACCTCAGTCCACAGCCTTACGTCTCTATGTGGTTTTGATGGGCTGCTGCCTTCAGATTGCGTCGGCAGCTGTTCTGTGCCTGTTTGGGAGGAAAGAGCCTGCCCAAGAAGGAACTGTCCCAGCTGCCGGGAGAGCTGAGCCCTGCCACCTTCTTGGAAGAAGGCATATTTCCTCAGTTGTCAGTGAAAGCCATGTCCAAATCCTTGATTCCCCTGCTCTGTTTCTCCCCATTTCAAATACCTGGGCATCATGAACATTGGTTGTAAATATTTTTGCCCAGTAAAGAATGTGAGAGAAATGCTCTAGGCTGGGGGGTGGGGGAGGGCACAGGGAGGCCCTGGTAACTAGAGCTTGAACTTAGGAGGGGTCTGCACTCTCACTTGACTTTTTCACTCAAGGCTAGTACTCTACTACTTGAGCCACAACTCCACTTCCAGCTTTTTAGTGGTTAATTGGAAATAAGAGTCTCCGATTTTTCTGTCTGGGCTGGCTTCAAACTGTGATCCTCAGATCTCAGACTGCTGAATAGCTAGGGTTATAGGCTTGAGCCATCAATCATGAGCTAAGAAAAGCTCTTGACTACCTGGAATTTGTAGAAGGAGAATTAGGAGCACTCTTTCCTGAAAAACAAGTTTTGGAAATGAATGTAGGAACCAAAGTGACAAAATGATGGAAGATATTACATAGGAAGGAAATTGAAACAGTACTCCCATTTCCCAGGAGGAACTGCGCCACGACTACCATTAGGAAGCCTACTAGTGTGTCAATGTCATCAAAGTTATATTGTATGCTTTCACCGAACATATGCAAAATACAAAATTATATGTACATTTAAGCTTACTATATATTGAAGCCTAGAAAAATGACAAGAAGGAAGTACCAGAAGATTTCTGTCTGGTTGGATTGGAAATTGATGTTCTAATTCTTTCTTTTTGTATGTCTTGGATATTCCAGTATCTCTGGTGAACATGTAGTCAGAAAGAAAGAAACTCATCACATATCCTCAGGGAGATAACCATTCAGCAGTCATCTATAAAGCCAACCCACTACCTGGTCTTGTGAGTCCTGGCTTCTCTCTGAGGCTTCTTAGATGATGAGATCCAATGCCTGCCTGACTCTCAGAAGTACTATGAGGCACAGCCATGTTAACATGATGAAATGGAATAGAGCAAGGCGCTAACAGAAGCTGGTGCGCAGACAATAAGCGCCCGCTGTGTCCCATCACAAACCCGCTAGAGCGTAAGGAATGAGAAGCTGAACGAGGATGTCTGAATTGTTCAGTCAGAGCCCATCAGACATGGACACTGAGAAGTGGCCAACTCGTCAATGCAGACTCCGGGGTGATTTGGCGGGAGGGGGGGAGAGGTCAACCCCATGTTGACTGCATAGTTGGGCAGAAATTCTGCCCTTTATTTGCTGTTCCCAGAACCAAGATTGGTACCAAGGACAGCGGAAGAGTTCTGGACAAGCACCCCTACCCCCTCTCCCTTTTCCCCTCTCCACCTCGCACCGCTCTGCGCTGGCCAGAGCAGGGCAAAGAACCTAGACGTCCCCAGGAGCTCAGCATCTCCTGGCAGAGGCCATCCAGGCAGAGAGAAGGAAGAAGTCAGGACGGTTGGATGCTGGGGCCCCTCAGATGTAAGGATGGAGGCTCCCACAAATCCACAGCCTGTCTCCTAGGGACCAGCTGTGGACTGGGACCCCAGAACACTGAGGTGATCGAGACAGAAGGAGGGGGAAGGGCCTTGGGTGGGAGAACCACCGGTTATCAGCCCAGCAGATGCCCTTCCTATCCCATGGTGCGCCGGCGCCTGGGACGGACGCTTCCTGAGAAGAGAGGAGCCTCGTCCCAGGCCCTCATCAGAGAAGAAGCTGGGGCAGATCTGTGTGCCAGGGGACCCAAATGTGACCGGCTCCTGCAGTGCACTGTGCTTTGTTTTTTTAATCTCCCACCCCAGAACAGAATGTCTGGGAAGGGGCTGATTAGCAGGACCCACAGCAACGGTCTTTCCAGCCTGCGCAGCTCCACTTAAACGTGTGCTTATTCAGAACAAGAATGGGCGTTTCTTTCTCTTGATAGAAATGATAGGGTGGCATCTCTAGCCAGAAAGGAGGGCATGGCCAGTTGTCTCTGTCTGGGATTGAGCACTAAGGAGGACATAGAGACCCAGCCAGAGGTTGCGGGTGTCCAGGCCTTGAGGGAAGGAGCATGCAGGAGCCTCCTTAGCCCATCACCCCCTGCGTTGAAAACAAACATCCAAGCATCTCTAAAGCCAAACTAGTTTAGTCTAGGTGGTCGGCTGTGGTGAGTAGACATGGTGCAGTTCTGGGATTTGTTTTGAATCCGGATGGAAGCGACGTGGTGCTGTGGTTGGCTGACCGCAGTCATCCTGTCCCCGGCTCCCCAGGCTGCCCTGTCAGGTGGAATGGTTAGCACGTGGACCAACCCCAGGCCCTTCCCAGCAAGGAGAGGCCTGTCATGCCTTGCTCCTCACGTCAGCGCCTTGCCGAGGTGAACTGGGGCTGGAAACCTGAAGAATTTCTCAGATAATTTCTTCATTGACCAAAGCATTGAGAAACTCTTCCCTCATGGACCAGATCAACATCATCATGTCACTGTCATCATCATCACCATCATAATCCTTGTCATCAGCAACATCATAATTTTCAATTAAGCCCCTACTTGCCTGGTGATCACAACTGACATCTGGAGGCTCAGCGTGGGACCTGGGTTGGGGCAAAAGCACAAAAATGTCAGTTCTACTTTACTCTCTGTACCAATCAAGCTTGGGACCTGAGCAAGTCTCTTTCTTAGACAGGAGGGAAAATAGAACCTCCAGAGGTATCAACGTATCTATGGGGCTGGAGTTAAAAGGATAGGCCATTCAGAGGTGTTGTCTTTTGTATTATATATACTTGTGTAGGAATTACTGCCCACTACAGAATAATCCCTATAAATGGACACCCAATTTTCTCCCTTTTCCAATAATATTTAGAGTGGTTGGCCATCTGCAAGACTCTGAAAATAATACAGTTAAGTGAATGGGATTTGTGTGTATTAAAAATCTAGATTCTACTTCTCGACTCCAGGAGCTTGCCAATAAATAATGTATCTTAAATCTGTCAGCCCTTACATTGTAATTTCACAACAATTATATAATCTTTTGTTAAACTATGAGCACCAATACAAAGATAAAATCAATATTGCCAATCAATTTTGTAATCTAGTTTAGATGAAACTCATTTTTGCCTGATTTGCATTTGAAAACTCAGAGGCCTTGGCCCTTGAAGGTGGGGTGAAATCTGTTGCTGAGCTTGTGCAGGCTGCCTTTGTTAGAGAAACGCTCCAAAGTAACACTCATCTGGCTACTTTCATGAGCATCACTGTAAGTAAAGACGTGGTCAATTGAGATCATCGATCCAGGGGGATACTGGATTTAGTTTAAACAAACATTTACATGCTTGCTTACTTACTCGTGTCTTTAACAATTAATGTCTGTGAGGATACGTCAAAAATAAAAGGGCTTGCAGAGAATGTATGGGTCAGCTTTCCATCACTATAATTTACCCGAGGTAAATTACCTTATAGAAGAGAAAAGATTTTATTGGGCTCACAGTTCTGAATGTTTCTGCTCAAGAAGAGGTGGCCTGTAGTTCAGGCCCTGGACAGAGATACTGGGGAGCATGTGTCTGAGCAAGCTGCTGACATGGTGGGTCAGGATGCAGAGAGCCAGGATGCTCAGGATCCCACAAGCCCCTGGAAAGACATGCTCCCAGCCGGACTGTCCACGAGCTCCCACGGCAAAACCATCCATAGCAACTCCAATAGCGGCACTCTAACCTTGAACTCATGAACTGTGAGGACTAAATTGTGACAGAGAACATAAGCAAGCTACACAGTGTTCTTCAAATTTAGCCACAGGCATGAAGAGTTAGCACAATGCAAATGTCAGGGAAGCCAAGGCTGGGTCCTGGGGTTGGATGCGTGGCTCAGCTGGCAGCAGGTACAGAGTTTGAGTCCCAGCCTCAGGCCTGAAAAAGAAAAGAAAAGAAGATGAGAAAAGGTTTGGTCCTGTTCAAGGAAAGGCCCATATAGACTCCTACACCCTGAACAAGACCCTTTCTCCCCTCTCCTAGGAACAGACTCTGTCACCCAGTGAAGTGCAGCTGCTCAGCAGCATACAAAACAGGCAATATAATTCTGTCCTTCCTCCCAGGAAAACTGCTCTTTCCATCACTCCTTAGTTTCTCATGGTTCCGGATCTGAATTGGATTTTGGTAGCTGACAGAAAGTCATTCCCGTGCAATGAAGTTTCTTACAGAAAGATGCTGCACGAAGGCCAGGTGAAGGGAGCGTGCTTTGCTCAGCCCCCAGGCCCTCATGCAGCTGCTTCCCCCCAGGATGGCTGAACCCCAGTGCATGGAACAGCCTCTGGTCAGAGCTGGCTTTGAACCAGGGTCCTCAGATCTCAGCCCCAGACTAGCTAGGATTTCAGGCATGAGCCACTGGTGCCCGGCTTACTTTATCATTTACATTTTATGGAGGTTTACCTGGAAGCAAAGTTACCCTTGTTGACAGCAGCAGCGCAAAGTGACTCTGATCATCTACTTCCAAATAGAACTCGTGTGTGTGCACACGTGAATTACCAAACACCCATTCTCTGCTTTACCTGCCCTCCACCCCCACTCCAGAGAGTAAGCCACAAGTGACTTGCCCTGCTCACCACAGTGAGCAGAATACTGCTGGCCAGGTCACGGCACCTAGTGAATATTTTCTTGTTCCATCCACTGGCTGTGTGTTGGGGACAGCCAGTGGCTGTTCTCCAACCACTGCAATAGTCAGGAAGACAGATGCATGGTTTCACGCTGGCCCTGTGCTTTACCTTCATTCTGACTAAACTCCTGTTAGCAGACATTCTTAGCACCCTGGCAGATGCTCTGTCAGCTGCTTAATGGTCTGTGAAACTTAAATGCACAGGGGAATGTCGTTCTTCCAAATTCTTTGGCTAAGGAAAACATCAGAACCTGCATCTGTGAAGAAGCAAGATTTTGCCAGGCATGGTGACTCATGCCTTCAATCCTGGCTACTATTCAGGAGGTAGAGATTGGGAGGATTGTGGTTCTTGGTCATCGCTGACAAAAAGTTCTACTAGCTGTGCAGGAAATGGAAATAAGAATATCATGATCCAGGTGGGCTGAGCACAAACACTCGACCTTATTTTAGAAAAATAACTAAAGCAAAAAGGGCTGGGTGTGTGACTCAAGTGGTAGAGGACCTATCTACCACATTCTAAGGCCCAGAGTTCAAAGCCCAGTGCTGTCCCCCCCAAAAAAAAGTTGTATTTTTATTACGTTTGCATTTTAGAGAAATATAGTGCAATTACATGTGTATTTATAACAATTTGGGGTAGGAATAACTAAGGAGATACATTAGGTCCATCATGATCTAAATCAGGAGGAAAAGAGGCTTTAACTTTCAGAGCTAGCACTGGAAAGGCAGACCTTCAGTAACAAACAACTACACAAGGCTCTGTCTAGTCCAGGACTTCTGTCAGTGGCAGGTCTCATTCCAGAGCTCACACACTGGGCAACCTGCTCTTCATGTCCCCTGGTTCCCTAACTCTTTGTCCGCAGGTCTGATGAGCAGGCTACCATTGATGCAGGGCTGGTATTATTTCTACCTCTGTGCCAGCAATTTAGGGGAGAGTTTATGCATGTAAAGACCACTTCTTTTAAGCTTTTAAGTTGCCTTTCAGAATGCTTTTGTAAAAAATGCCCTTGAGAAATACTGACTCATATGAACTTGGAGAAACTGTTTGAGATTTTTCAAAAAAGAACCCAAAAAACGGTAGTGTTCTTGAACCATTAGCTATTATAGACTTTGCTATTCTTTGTCGCTAGCTGCATTTAAACCTCATAAAACAGCCCTACGAAGTAGAGACTCAATTGAATGCTGCCAAATACAAAAACACAAGTAACACCCCCACCCCCAAAAACCCAAGCCAGAGTAATTGAGGACTTGAGCAGAACACCAAGTTTAGTGCGTTGTACCTGTGATCTCCACAAGTGAGAGAAAGACGAGAGACCAGTGAACACTGAAGAAAAGCCTTTGTCCTCAGGATGGTACTTAAAGCCCTGGTGGCCAGGGCTGAGAGCACAGCACAGCTAGACTGGATAAATAGATGCATTAAATCCCATGAGTATCCAAGGGAAGGAGCCAGCAGCTTTGCCTGCCACTGTTCTCGGGATGAATGCTTTGTACTGGGCTTACCAGTGGGTTCATTCTCCCTAGAAGGCAGAAGAGGAACCCGCAGCCCAGAGAGCCCTAAGGTGGGGACAGTGTACCTGTGTGGGGAACAGGATGACCACTCCAAGAAGCCCCTGGTGACCGCCTTGTTTGGAACAAAGGCCCTGTGGGAGGCTATGCCACGGGAGGAGCAGACCAGAGGCCCAGAACTTGGGGGGCCTTGGTGAGACCTAAGGATCTTAGTCACACTTCATCTAGAAGGCTTACTATGAGGGCTGTGTAGAGAATATATCCAATCCAAAAGGAGAGGGTCACCGGCAGCAGGAGCCCTCTTAGACCCCCAGGTTCCAACCTTGCTGCACCACAGCCCTGCATAAATATGGCTGACTGGTTTGTTCATTTGTTTGAATCCTCTGTTCTTTCCATCACTTGATGACATCTCTGAGCCCCTGAGTCCAGATCTTCCAATCCTTCCATTTCTTTCTCTTTTTTCTTTTTCGTTCTTTATTTCTGTCTAGCTGGGGCTTGAACTCAGGGCCTCGTACTCTCACTTGGCTTTTGCACACTTTACCCACATGTGCTTCTTTCTTTTCACTGATAGATTGGAGATAAGAGCCTCACGGGCTTTTCTGCCCAGGCTGGCTTCCAGATATCAGCCTCCTTAGTAGCTAGGATTACAGATGTGAGCCACCAGCACCCAGCCTTCCATTTCCTTCTAGAGTCCTTCAAATATCTAGTCAGAGCATTCAGGGTTTTGGCTACATTCTTAAGCTTCCCTTTACTGGGTCTGTCAAATACTAGTTCTTAGTTCACTTTGTATCAAAGGATTATACTTTCAGAAAATGTATTTTGGAGGGGCTGGGAAGGTGGCTCAGTGGTAGAGTGCTTGCCTTGCATGCCTGAGGCCCTGGGTTTGATTCCTCAGCACTACATAGGCAAAAAGAAAAAAGCTGGAAGTGGTGCTGTGGCTCAAGTGGTAGAGCACTCGCCTTGAGCTGAAGAGCTGAGGGACAGCGCCCAGGCCCAGAGTCCAAGCCCCATGACCGGACCCAAAAAAAAAAAAAAAGAAAATGTACTTTGGAGCCCCCAGATCAATAGTCTATCTGTCATAAGAAATGCTCACAAACTTCATATTGTCAAATTATCACTACTCAGAGCTAGACTTTTTAGGTAGTTCTAGTGCTGAGAAGGTTGACATTGCTTCATTTAAAAATATTTGACTTTTAGTTTTAGCTTCAAAATTTTTCTGACTAAATTGACACCAACCTCTGATTGGGTTGGTAATAGCCTTTTAAGCCTGTATCTGATTTCTAGTTTTTCAGTTCATATTTGCAAGAGCTAAATAGGTATGATCAATTTGACAACTGACACAAAGCTACTGAAACAGCAACGTTTTATTTTGAGCCTCAGGGGCACCCATAGCTATCTGCTCTCATCATCAAGGACCTTATTCCAAGCCCATTCTTTTCACAAAGATGCTCAGCGAAGCCAAGGCCGCCCCATCACTTCGTTTCTTCCTTAGTACAGAAGGACTGAAGGACTCGGCCAAGGCCCTCCTGATGATCTTCTCTTCTCCAAGAGAATTTTTTAGTCACATCTTGGGGTCTGGGGTGAGGTGTTGATGTGAGAATAAAACTGGAAGCTTCATCTTCCTACAGAATACTGAGACCACCGGTTGGGACCCCATGGGTTAGGGGGTGATTCTAATGTGAGATGGGCAAGCAGAACCAAACCCAGAGACAAGATGGAACTTGGAGACAGATGTATTTGTAATTTTTTCTACATTTTTAGAATTGGCTCAAAAACATAATCAAAGATTCTGGTCAGATGAACAAAATGTGGAAATGATGTCTTTGAATATAAATTTAAGTTTTTTATTTTTACAAATTTTTTTCAATGTATATTCCCATCTCCTATGCACTAGATTTTTGGGTTTTTTCCACTTTCTGGAGTTCATGTCAATAAATATTATTTTCCATGATCAGAGGCACAAAGGCTTTGGGTCCTTGTGCGCCTCCCCACACTGGTACTTTTGAGGAACGAATGTGGAGAGTCAGCTGGGCTGGATTTGGAGCACACCATCCAAGAAGGAGAATTCAGCATGGCCCTGTGCTAATTGGGGCAAAGGCTAGCTTTTGTAACAGACCATCAGAGATTGACATACTACAAGTTTGGTGGGCAGTGAAGACAAAAATCAGAGGGGTGGTCTTCTACACCCTGGGCTGTCCAGGTGGCCTGGGGGGGGGGTGGGGAATTGTCTGCACCCCCTCCCCAGGAGGGAGTAGGCGGGGTCCCTCAGATTTCCTACTGGGCGGGGCCAGGGATGGGCGGGGCATATGAGCTCAAAGGCCATTGGCCAGAGTTGATCACATGGGCTCTATGAGCATGGAACAAATCACATTGGTGCTCCAGGTATGCAGTAACAGCCTGCCCTTGGTGCCCTGCACGCATGCGCGTCAGGTGTGGGGGCCCCCGAGCTAGGTGGGCCGACTGCAGGGGCATTTGTGTCCACCAGGAGGGTCTGGGGGCTGAAGCACTGTTTCTCCTTTTCCTCTACAGACATTGCAAATGGCACCAGTTCCGGGGGGTACCGCCCGCCCCCCAGAACCAAAGAAGTCATCATCAACGGCCAGACTGTGAAACTTAAGTACTGTTTCACCTGCAAGATTTTCCGGCCCCCTCGCGCCTCCCACTGCAGCCTGTGCGATAACTGCGTAGGTGAGTGAGGCTGTGGGTCTGCAGGGGTCGGCTCCGCCCCTCGGGCCGGCTCCTCCCCCAGGCTGGCTCCGCCCCCAGGCAGGCTCCTCCCCCGGGCCGGCTCCGCCCCCAGGCAGGCTCCTCCCCCGGGGCCGGCTCCTCCCCTGGGGCAGGCTCCTCCCATGTGCCTGACTCCGCCCCCATCCGGCTCCGCCCCCATTACTGCATTTGACTGGCTCCACTGGCTGACCGCGTCTGGCCTGGTCCATGGCCACCGATCCTTCGTGTTTCCTGGCTCTTAGCATCCCGACGCCCCAGGCCTCCTCCCCAGCGCAGGTACCGCGTAAGGGTCTTCGTCCCCCTGGGGCTGTCAGACCGGTAGGAGTTGGGATGAAACCTCTCCTGGAGGAGCTGCAGGCGTGCATCCCAGGGACAGGAGGCCAGGCCGAGGCAGGCGGCGTCCCCATCCCGGGGCGGCTGTTAGGGCCCCTGCTCTAGCCACAAGCTTCCCTAGGACGGAGCGGGGAGGCAGGCAGGGGGACAGGCCGGAGGCCCTTCCTTACAAGATGTGGCCCTACTACCACCCCTGCACCGGCTGCTGCAACCCACCAGGTCCAGCCCCTGGAGTCCTCAGACAGGGCCACTGCCCACGCCACGAGGCTGGCGAGGGATTAGAAGGGCAGCTGAGGGCTGGACCACATGTGGAGGACCCCGCTTCTTAGCGCGTGGCCAGCCTTGAGTAGACATGAATGTGATGTTCCCATGAAAATAAGCATGGAACCTGCGACCTCATGCCTGAAAGGAGAGAGAGGGGCTCAGAACAAGCCTGCCTTCCCTTAGTGACACATCCATATGTCCGTCATTTACTTCCAGCCCTCTCCTCCTTCAGTCTAAGAATTCATTGTCTCATTCTTTTTGAGAAAAATGCAGTTCTATAATGTACTTCCTGCTGGGACAAGTAATCTTATGTACCTTACATTTACTTTATCCTAACTTTAATCATCAATAATTTCATACAGAGGCCCTATTTTTCCTGTCAGGCTTTGTTAACTTAAATTAGTTTTTGCCTTCCCTAAGGAACAGCATAGAATTTGGTTCTGTCTTTCCTATCAGGAGAAAGGAACCTAGAGTTAAGTGCAGTATGACAGGTCCAGAGTGACAAAGGGTATGTGTTTTCCCTTGTATGTGGAAGCTAGATGTAGCTCCCAGACTCATAAGTAGATATGTTGGGTGGTATTCAAGTGCATACAAATGGATTAACTGAAATACAGTAGATTCAAAGGAGATCTTAAATAGTAACAATACCTTAGAAAGCCAAAATTAAAGTCCAGCTAAATAAATCACCAGGGACCCAGTACTCAGAAGGGGTGGAGTGAGGTCTAGGGGAAAAGGGGAATGAAGAGGAGAAGATGGGGGGAATGCAGATAGGAATCCAATATGTATCCTACAAAATTAAGAATTGGGAGGGAATGGCTGGGTGAGAATGTTAAAGGGGTGCCACTGATCAAGGTATATTCATAAACTGCTATGTGAGAGGGCAACTCCTTTGTACAATACTTAAAGAGAATCATTTTCAAAAATAACAGAAGTCCAAAGAAAGCACCTGGGTCCAAATATCTACCATGTGACTTAGACCCACTGCTTACGCTCTGGCCTCCGTTTTCTCTTCGTTGTAGTGGGGTTGGTGGCAGTACCTACCTCACGTGATGGTAGGAGGTTAGAGCCATGCAAAGCGCTTGCAGTAAGCCTGGCACGTAGCACGCGACCCATGTGAGGGGACACACTAGAGCTTCTGCAAAGATATCCCTGGCTAGGTTTGATTTCCTACCTTTCGTTGGGATCAGCTGCCAGCCCCAGGGGCCATCCCACAGGCATCCCCACGACACAGGGGCTTCTAACTCTTCAGGGGACCCATCTGTGGGAATTCTCAGGGCCATTTGTTGGGTTGTTATTTTGATCCCCGTGACTCTAATAGGATCGAAAAATGTAAAACTTAACTCTTGTGTTGTTTTGCATGCCCTCTCCTGCCGGCCTAATGCCCTACCCTGATCTGCATTTTGATAAATAAGGATGTGTTTTCTTCTTCTCTTTATCATTTATAAAAAAAAATCTTTCCCGTTTTTGGACACTCTTTGTTGCTACTTACTCATTTGCATTTCCTGTTCTCAGCCCGCTATTTCTTGTCTTGTGCACATGAGGCGCTCAGGCTGCCGAGCTCTGAGGAGCCGCACGGGGCCCAGAGGGCAGCGTGGCCCACTTGTCTTCTGTCCCCTCTGTCCTGTCTGGTCTGGATACCTTAAAACTCTCCCAAAGCCATTATTGCTGTGGCCGGGGACTGTACCGCCCTCTACAAAATGCTTACAGGTCTCCTCCCCTGGCCTGCTGTCCTTTCTCTCCTGAGCACGTGGCATGTTTTAATACACTCCCCTCCTGGCCACAGTGGGCCTTCCCATTGCCTCGCTGCATCCTCTGTGAAGGGGTCTCAGAGCTCAGACCCGAGCACACACACCTCCACCACGGTCCTCAGAAACCAGCCACGGCGTCACTGTCCGACTGGACGTCAAAAGGTTGAAATGAGGAGTTTGGCATTGTACTTGCCTTCTAGTGCAGGCTAGCATCCTGGATTTCTTCTTCACCATTTGGGTCTGGTAAGAGGACCAATAATGTCCCATCGAAAGGATGTTAGTTAGCCAGGTGCTGGTGGCTCACGCCCGGGAGGCTGAGATCTGAGGATCACGGTCAAAGCCAGCCTAGGCAGAAAAGTCCATGAGACTCTTATCTCCAATTAATCATCAGAAAACTGGAAGTGGTGCTGTGGTAGAGTGCTCGCCTTGAGCCGAATTGCTCAGGGACAGTGCCTAGGCCCAGAGTTCAAGCCCCACAACCAAAAACAAAACAAAACAAAAAGATGTCATTTGAGGGAAATGGAAGGAGCTGGCATCTGTGTCCTCTTTGAAACCTGAACTCTTAAGACTTTACTATGCCTCCTAGTTTGCTGGGTCTTTGCATTTCACCAATATTTAATCAACATCTGTATGTCTAGGGATGGGATAGGAGCTAGTTATGCCAAAGTAAAAGATAGTCTTCGGGTTGTTACTACAGCAGAGCATGGAGAATTCAAGCAGAACGCTTTGCATTTATCATGTGGCACAGGTCCAAGAGAGTAATTTCATTTTGCTAAAGAGTGCAGTTAAAGGCTGAATATGATGGCTCCTGTCTGTAATCCTCGCTGCTCCAGAGGAAGAGATCAGAACTATTGAATTTTAGGACAGAAATGTTTGCAAGACCCCCATCTCAGCCAACAAAAAGTTGGCAACCATAGTTTGTAGCCTGACAGCTATGCAGAAAACATAAATAGGAAAACCATGGTGAGGGTCGGGGTAGGCACCAATGTGAGACCCTACTTGTAAAATAAGTAAAGCAAAAATGTCTGAGACGGTAGCTTAAATGGTTTAAGTGTGAGACGGTAGCTTAAATGGTTTAAGGGTGAGGCCCTGAATTCAGTCATGCCAACAAAAGTACAGTACAAAATTATCATTTATATACAAAATAACATTGCATCAAAATTCATAAAGTTAAAATTGTTAGGAAATACAGGGATAGTTTGGTATGAACACATGGCATACCTGTTTTTGAGACTGATGTCAACAAAATATAAGAAAATCAAGGACCTCACTATGTAACAAATAAATATATGTTGATCTTTGTTTCTGTAAGAGATGCCTTTTTCAAAACATGTAATAAATCATAAAAGGCCATCAAGATATTCCTAAATTCCTACAAAGCAGATGTTGCCTTAACTACATCATCTGATGACACATTAAACTAGAAACAGCCACAAAGAAATAAGTGCCTAGCTGGGCACCAGTGGCTCACACCTGTCATCCTAGCTACTCAGGAGGCTGAGATCTGAGGATCACGGTTCAAAGCCAGCCCTGGCAGGAAAGTCCATAAGACTCTTACCTCCAATTCACCACCAGAGAATCGGAAATGACGCTGTGGCTCAAGTGGTAGGGTGCTTGCTTGAGCTGAAGAGCTCAGGGACAGTGCCCAGGCCTGGAGTTCAAGCCCCATGACCAACAGAAAGAAAGAAATGGGTGCCCAAACACAACCAATTATCATTTTTTGAAGATTAAAAACCTTACATAAACAATTTTTGTGCTACTTGGGAAAGAGCTTAGGGCTTTACACTTGCTAGGCAAGTACTCTGCCACTTGAACCATTCCTATAACGCTTTTATTTTTGAGATAGAATCCTGCTAATTTTTTCCTGGGATGGCTTTGTGTTCAGTCACCTGCCTCTGCCTCCCTAGACATACATCAGTGCCTAACTATGTACATTGTTTTCTTTTAATGGTACTGGGGTTTGAACTCAGGCCTCAGGCTTGCTAGGCAGACCCTCTACGTCTTGAGCCATATCCTCAGCCCTTTCTCGCGTTTGCTATTTTTCAGATAGGGTCTCAAACCATGATTCTGGCAAGTTGTTAGCGTCACAGATATGTACCACCATTCCTGGCTTCATAAACTCTTTTTTTTTTAATTGTGAAAATGTCATACAGAGGGGTTACAATTACGTGGGCAAGGTAATGAGTACATTTCTTATCAAGCATTGTTGCCTCCTCCTTTGTTTCCCCTTCCCATCCTTACCCATCTCCCCGACCCCCACCCCGCACCAAGTTCCTAGGGTTTCTCCTATTCCGTCCTGTAATGTTTACAGGGTGTCTGCTTTGACTCCAAGGTCTTTGATCCATTTGGAGTTGATTCTGGTGCAGGGTGATATATAAGGATCTACTTTAGTTTTCTACAAGTGATTAACTGATTTTGCCAGCACCATTTACTGAAGAGACTGTCTTTCTTCCATTCTATTTTTTTTAACCTCCCTTATCAAAGATTAGATGGCTATAGGTCTGTGGGTTGGTTTCTGGGTTTTCAATTCTATTCCATTGGTCCTGAGGTCTGTCCTTCATAAACTTTTTTTTTTAAGTGTTTTATTTTATTTATTTATTTATTTTGGGTCTGGTCATGGGGACTGAACTCTGGGCCTGGGCACTGTCCCTCAGCTCTTTAGCTCAAGGCTAGCACTCTACCACTTGAGCTACAGTGCCACTTCTGGCTTTTTTTTCTTTTTGCTTATGTGGTGCTGAGGAATCGAACCCAGGGCCTCAGGCATGCAAGGCAAGCACTCTACCACTGAGCCACCTTCTCAGCCCCTGTCCTTCATAAACTCTTGAGAGACAAAAACTTCAAAACTTGGAGTAGTAGAATATTTAGAAAATATTTAGAAAATGGCACTTAAGAACAATAATAAAAACTGTACCATTCAAGATTTAAAATTTAAACAATAGCCGGAAGAGAAAAAGTGTTCATTGGAAGATGAGCCAGGTGCTACAAGCCAGACCCAGGGAGACGAGGTGTCCACGCAGGGCCAGTCATACCTGCTGGGGGCTTACAGGTGAACCCCACAAGCAAGATGCTGGCAGCACTTCCACCAAGTTCAGTCTGCTGTAATATCAGCTTAAAACTCTGCCCTCTCTGCCAAGACCATAGGCTACAGATGCAGAGATCTGGGCAGAGCCCCTCAGCTGGATCCACTTCCACCGGAGCAGCCAGAGAGCCAGGGCAATGCCTGCTGTCCATTCGCTAGTGGGGGTGGAAGGGCGGGGCTCTGCTTCCTCCCTATTTTGGGATACTCCCCAAACAGGAAGTTTACTTGGATGGTAGATGGCCAATAAAATCAAACAAGTTGGTGGAAGTCCAGTACAAAAAGCAAAACTACTCTCAGAATAGAAACAACTGAACAAACCATCTATCTCCAGAAGACAGAAAAAGGATAGCAAAATAAACTTGAAGAAAACAGGAAGAAATCCATGACCTAGAAAACTGAGCCGTAAATAAGACACCACGTCTAATTTCCTGGAATATAAACAGCCAAGAGATAGGCCTCTGATAAGATGAAGAGAAAACAGCAAGCATGTAGAAATGAGACAAATGTAGGTGACAGTTTTTAATTATTGATAAATAAATATTACTTTGTGTTTCATATAACTGTATGCTAGTTGATTTGAAAATTCAGTGAAACATCATTTTTATTGGGAATTCACCAAAGAATGAGTGAAATACTCCAGTAGATCAATAGCCACACACACACACACACACACACACACACACACACACACACACACACACACACACAGAAGTTTGTTGAAGAATTATCTAGGAAAGCTGGATTCATACAGTTTTACTTCCAAGATTCTGAATAGAGTTTAGAAAAGGTTGGAGTTTTTCTTGTTATTTCACCAAGAGAGTATCTAGCCCTCAAGCCAAAACTTGAAGAAAAAAAAGACTGCAAAAAAAATCCAAAACAAAAATATCAATTTGAAACAAATATTAAAAGCTGACACAAAGACATAGGAAATTTAAAAGTATAAAAGAATTGCTAGCCGAGCACCGGTGGCTCACGCCTATAATACTAGCTACTCAGGAGGCTGAGATCTGAGGATCATGGTTCAAAGCCAACCCAGACAGGAAAGTCCATGAGACTCTTATCTTCAATAAACCACTAGAAAACCAGAAATGGCACTGTGGCTCAAGTGGTAGTGCACTCACCTTGAGCTGAAGAGCTGAGGGACAGCGCCCAGGCCCAGAATTCAAGCCCCACGACTGACAAAAAAAAAAAAAAGAAGAAGAAGAAGAAAGAAAGAATTGCTATGACATAGGAAGGTGTATTCTAGAAATGTTAATAAAACTGTTCATGTATCTGTAGGTCAAAGGACAAAAGGTATAAGATCATGATAGATGCTAGAACAGGATTTAATCAAATGTGGTGTACAGTTCCTCTGCAGAACTTAGTAAAGCAAGATCGGGAGGAGGGCTGGGTAGAATTTGTACCCCTATGACTCCCACCCCCTGGGGTCACTTGCTTAGCAGTGGAGACTCTGCTGGTGTCATTGAAGGTGACTAGAGACTAACAATTAGATAGTAAGACTGCAGAGCACTGGTGGCTCATACCTGTAATCCTACTCAGAAGGCTGAGGATCAAGGTTCAAAGCCAGCCCAGGAAGGATTCTTATCTCTAGATAACCACCAAAGACTGCAAGTAGATCTGTGGCTCAAGTAGTTGAGCACCATTCTTGAGGGAAAAAGCTAATGGATAGCACTGAGTTTAATCTCCAGTACCAAGGGGAGGGGAGGGAAGGATTGAGGGAGAGAGGGAGGGACAGAGGAAAGGAGGGAGGAAAGGAAAAAATAAAGAGAAAAGGAAGAAAGGAAGGAAAGGAAGGAAGGAAGGAAGGAAGGAAGGAAGGAAGGAAGGAAGGAAGGAAGGAAGGAAGGAAGGAAGGAAGGAATCACAAGTTCTTTAGAGGAAAATCCATTTGTAGGTTTTCCTTTCCATTGCTAACCTGCCGTGTGGCTGTGAGGACGTACTGACACTTCATGGAAAGGCCAGTGACTCCAGAAAGTCTGCATGGTTGATTGCAAAGACCACCACTTTGATGCATCCATTCACGAGGCTTCAAGTCCATTTTACCCCAACTAGCAAGGTCCTAAGCTCTAGTAGGGCATGTGTGGGGCACTGGCCTTATTCCAGGTTTCCTCAAGTCCTTCTGTGTTTCTCAGAAAGTAATCCAGGTTCAGGCAGTGGTTTGGGGATCTTAGCTCAAGCAACAGAATAATTAACTCCATGACACATGTCATCTGAGCTGACCTGTCATGACTTCAGCGTTGACTCGCTTCTGCTAGGGCCTGGCCACCGCAGGACCCTGGCTTCCACCCCATCCTCCCAGCGCCCTCCAAGCTGTGGGCCAGAGCCAGTGGCTGGGGCGCTGGTCCATCCCCAGCAAAGCCTTTCCCCGCATGTTCCCCCAAACCAGAGACCCCAGGTACTGCTACCGAGGATTCTTCTTCAAAACAAATGAAAACTAAGCATGTATGTGCAGGTGCTTTTGAGGCAGTCATCAAAACAAAATTCCAAGAAGTCTTTCCTTCTTTCAGAAGAATTTTCTCTGTCACAGGGTTGGTAAGTGAGATGGAATCACCAGGCCCCTGCTGGAAGTCTGCACGCTAGCAAGCTCAGCAAGCTCCCTGGGGCACCATGAGCATGGGCCAGCTTGAGAGCCACTGGAAGACTTTGCCTGAGTTTGCCACTGAGACCAGGCCATCGGATGCCTCAGGAATTGTGCATCCTGCCTAGGAAACCGTGGCCAGCAGCGGCTCCTCCCACAGGGCGCTGCTAGGGTGACTAGTGATGTGGAAAAATTAATAAGTAGCTACCGTTCGTTGAGTGTCTGATAGAAGCTGTGCATTATGGATATAATTTTACAGATGGCTTCCTTCTGCGAGCGTTGCTCCTTGGAGGTCAGTGTCAAGGTTTGCCCACAGGGTTAAGGGTGCACAATGTTCCGTGCCAGCGTGGAGGCCCGGGGCCGCAGGCAGACGAGCAAGTGAGACATCTAGCCGCCTCTGTCACCTGCTTTGTGGAGCCAAGCATTTACAACTTCAAAAGAGGAAATTACAGCCAATTTAAAGACCTCAAAGGGGCTTTATTTTGTGATTCTACAATCAGGCAACACCTCATTCTGTAAAATAGAATAAACGTCCCAATGTGCCAGGCAGCAGTGGTTGGTTTTATAGATAGGAAAGATAAAATGTAAACAGCTGAAAGTGGATTGGTCATTTCAAAGTTAATTCTCTTGTAAGAGGAATTAAAGAGACAGCACAGTAGAAAAATAACTGACTAATCTGGGAACTGGTAGCTCATGTCTATAATCCTGGTTACTTAAGGAGGCCGAGATCCAAAGGATCACAGTTGAAGGCCAGCCTCTGTAGAGAAGTCTATGAGATGCCATCTCCAAAATATACCAACAAAAGTGGTAGGCTGGAGGGGCTGGAGACGTGGCTCAAGTGGTAGAGCATCAACCAACAAGCAAGCCAGGTGACTGAGAGGCTTGGAGTTCAAACCCCAGTGCTATCAAAAAAAACAAAACAACTAATTAACATCAGGATGCCTCAGGCTACTTTTTTTGTGGAAGGACTGAAGCGAAGAGAATTCCATTATCTATCGTGCTAACTGATACTCCCCCTTTAGAAAGTATGGCTGTTATTTTTTGTCTTGATTTCCCAGTCAGATGACAGCATAGTTTTTGTTGGGTGAGAGAACTTTTAGCGTGAGTGACTCCATTTGGATTTTTAATCTGGTCTCATGGGTCGCACTGTAGAACCTAGTCCGGAAAAACGGCCTTCTGTCATTTGTTAACTACAACCAATAAATACCGAGCTATTTATTGTTGGCTGTTCATGCAAGTAGAGTTTTAAAAAAATACAGGCGTCCTGTCCTTGACAAATTTTCTTCCAAGACATAAAAAGCTAGCTAACATTGCGAAGAAATATTTGAGGACATTGTGGTCTTTAGGATATATAGTCTAATTCCATCAGCATCATTTTAAACAGTCCCATAAAGCAGTGAAGGGGAAAAAAAGAGTGACAATATCAGATACAGTCACTCTAAGGTTGCTGCCCTCCTAATAGAGGGACTTGACTCAACCCCTGGACATACGCTCACAGGAAGTAGAAAAGATGGAGTTAGATTCCACTTTGGGAGGACTACTCTGAGCCCTGCACATTAAGTGAACTGATGAGCTGTAGCAGCTAGCTGCCGCCCAGTAATGCTGTGTAACAAACACCATCAAAACTCGCAGAGGGGGCTGGGAAGGTGGCTCAGTGGTAGAGCGCTAGCCTTGAGCTGAAGAGCTGAGGGACAGCGCCCAGGCCCAGAGTTCAGGCCCAGTTCAGGCCCCACGACCGGACCAAAAACCAAAAACAAAACAAAAAAAAAACTCGCAGAGGTTTCTCTCCCATGCCTGGGATTGCCCAGGACAGCTCTGGAGCTTGGCTCCAGCACGGGTTCAGGTTCAGATACTGCTCTCAAATTTTATTCCAGAATCTAGGCTGAAGGGAAAGCAGCAGTTGGAGCAAATTTTCCTCCCAGCAGGTCATTAGACCATGGGATGGAGAGCCAAAACATTCCATGTCTCGCCCAACCTCTCTCGGTAGCACAGCTGCCAAGACACAGCGCCAACTGAGGCCCATGACCATCACAGATGTCCACGGCGCCAGAAGGGAGGAAAAAAATGTTTACCGAGTAACACAACCTGTGGCTCATGGGGAGGTTAGAAGACTGGAGACAGTTATTTCAGAAAGTGACTAGTCACCAGTGGCTCACACCTATAATCCTAGCTACTCAGGAGGCAGAGATCTGAGAACTGAGGCTCAAAGCCAGCCTAGGAAGACAAATCTAAGAGACTCTTGTGTCTAGTTAACTAGAAAAAAATAAAAACAGAAGTGGAAACAGGGTTCCAGTGATAGGGTGCCAACCAGCCATGAGGGAAAAAGGCTGAGTAAGAACTTGAGGCCCAGAGTTCAAGGTAAAAATGAAGAGGAATAGGAGGAGGAGGAGGAGGAAGAGGAAGGGGCGGGGGGGGGGAGAAGAGAAATCGTTTCATCTTTCGACCCCCTACAGTGCCTTACAGTTGATATTTTAAAAATCTAGGGTTGACTTGAACCTTCCAGAACCCAAATTGGCCAACAGCAATGGCTTGGAGAGTTACAGAGGTAAAAGCCAAAACATACCTTCAATCTTCTGCGGTACTTGTGGGTGTATCAGGCGATCCAGCTGCTCTCTGTTGGGTATTAGGCAGTAAACCGTTCACAGAATTCCACCCACTGTTTGTAGGAGTTGGGCAGAGCTGAGCTGCTCACGGCTGGAAACTTTGATAATGAACAATAACCTGTGTGCTTTGGTTTTGAAGGCTTAATATATGTTTGTACATTTTTTAAAAAGAGCTATGAAAACAATTTGGCTGGGTGGAATAAGTTTTATTTCTTAAAAGGTTAAGGAGTATTTTAAATAAGGGCCTAAGAGAATTGGAAAGATTATATTTGGGAAGAATTTTTAAATCCAGCAGTAAGCTGAACGCAAGTGGCTCACATCTGTAATCCTAGCTGCTCAGGAGGCTGAGATCTGAGGGATGTGGTCTGAAGCCAGCTTGAACAAGAAAGTCTGAGAGACTCTCATCTCCATTAACTACCAGGAAACCGCAAGTGGCACTGTGGCTCCAAGTGGTAAAGTGCTAGACTTGAGCAAAAGACAAAACTCAGGGATAGTGCCCAGACCTTGAGTTGAAGACTCAGACTGAAAAAAAGAAAAGAAAATCAGTATTTTCATCAACTGTGAATACAGGTGACAGCACACTAGTGGCATCGGTCACTACTAGAATCAGCAGCTTTTTCATGGGATGTTATAATAGGTGACTTTGATATCGCTGTACAGAGAAGTCAGGTGATGAGTTCAATGCATCTTGATCAGCATCACCCCATTCTGTCATTCTCCCCTATTTTCTCCCTCCCAGCCCTAGTCTCAGGTTTCGTAGTTTAGTTTTTGCATAATACACATCAAAGACAATGACTACATTTGCTCTTCCTCTCTCCATTCGTGCACACTCCCCCTGTATACCCTATCCAAGCACAATGCCACGACCTGGTATTTATCCGTTGTTCACAGGAGTTGCGCCTCCCCTACATATCCATGCAGGTAACTCTTTGCGTGTGTGCTGGTGCTGGGCTTGAACGCAGCACCCGGGCACTACCCCTTGGCTTTTTTTCATTCGAAGCTAGCCCTCTACCACTTGAGCCATACCTTCACTTCCAGCTTTTTTGCTGGCTAATTGGTTGGTTGAGAACCTCGATCCTCAGCTCTCAGCCTCCTTGGTACCTAGGGTTCACAAGCGTGAGCAGACTCTTATGAGTTCTGCCATCGTAACGGGGCAGTGCTGTTTATCATAGAAAGCGGAGTAACCCGCTTTCTGCTTAGAGGCTCATGCTTAGAAACCCACTGCTCAGGGCTGGGAAGTTGGCTCAGTGGTAGAGCGCTTGCCTTGCATGCATGAGGCCCTGGGTTCGATTCCTCAGCACCACATAAGCAGAAAAAGCTGGAAGTGGTGCTGTGGCTCAAGTGGTAGAGCACTAGCCTTGAGCTGAAGAGCTGAGGGACAGCGCCCAGGCCCAGAGTTCAGGCCCCACGACCGGACCCAAGAATAAATAAATATAAATAAAAAATAAGAAACCCACTACTCACTACTAGCTTAATTTATGTATTTATCTTTCACCAAGGAACAAAAAATAATGTATTCCTTCCATGTCTAATCATGCCGAGGCCTTGCTGTGGGACGGGGGGTGCAGCATGTGCCTCTGGGTTACCCCACTGTGTGCTCGGGGAGACTGGGGGTGCCAGGCTCAGGAAGCGCCCGCCCTGTACACATGCCACCAAGCGCTGTGTTCTCTTGCCCAGTGAGAGAACTGGGCACAGCCGGGCGCCAGTGGCTCACGCCTGTCATCCTAGCTACTCAGAGGCTGAGATCTGAGGAGCACAGTTCAAAGCCAGCCCAGGCAGGAAAATCAGTAAGACTCTTGTCTCCATGGACTTCTAAAATGCAAAAAGTGTTGCTATAGCTCAGAGTGGTAGAACACTAGCCTCAAGTACTAAAACTCAAGAACAGTGCCCAGGCTCGGAGTTCAAGCCTTAGGACTGGCACAAAAAAGAACTGGAGACAGATGTCGCTTGTGTACCTTGCTCTGAGCTAGGAGGGCACAGGGAGAGAGCGGTGGTCCTGCAGAAAAGCGCAGCAAACACTGGGCAAGAGAGGCGGTGGCACCCAGGAAAACACAGGCAGTGAGGGAATGTGTGGGGAGCAGCCAACCGGCCGGAGCGTCGGGTCCAAGCTCCAAGCTGTGAGCCCTAGTTGGCCAAGCGGAAAAGCCCCGCTGGCAGCCAGGAGGACAGGCTAAGGCAGGTGGGGACTGCAGGCAGGCAGAGCCAGCGAGGCCTGCTGACCGGAGAGGCAGGGCCTAGAAGCAGGCGGGGCATGCGCATCTTCTCAACAGGGTGAGGACACTGGGTTTCAGAAAGCGCACTGTGAGCTACGTGGCGGCAGGACAGAGTCCAGAGACTGGTTAGGCCCAGCACTGTGGTGCCAGGGCAGGAGGCCTCGGCCCAGAATGAGGAATGGGAAGATGCAGTGGCTTCCAGGAATATCTCAGAGAAAGAACCCACGGGTCGAGTCTTTGTTAAATGCATGGGGTTGAGGCAAAAGAGAGAATTTGGTTATTTTTCCAAGTTAAAGAGCAGTGCCTGTGTGTGTGTGTGTGTGTGTGTGTGTGTGTGTGTGTAAGAGAGAAAGAGAGAGAGAGACCAGGTTTTGAACTCAAGACTTCATCTTTGCTAAGCAGGTGCTATACTCTGTAGGCAGACCTCCAGCTCTTTTTGTTCTAGTTATTTTTAGATAAGGCCTGGAGCCGCCCTCCAATGGTGATCTTCCTACCTAAGCCTCTTGCATCGCCAGGATTACAGATGCATGCCACCACACCCAGCTTATTGAGTGAGATGGGGTTCTCTGTAACTTTTTGCCTGGGCTTGCCTCTCACCACTATTCCCTGATCACCTCCCAAGTAGCTAGGATTACAGACATGAGCCACCACACCTGTCCTAAAATTCAGTGCTTAAAAAAAGGTAGAGCTCTTGTGTTTTCAGTGTGTCGTGACTGTGTGACCCAGGCCTGTTAAGAACATGATTTAGTTTAACTACCTGGAACCTCACATGCATCAGCTTAAAGTAGACGGGAGGGCTTGGAGTGAATCAGCTCCAGGGCCCGAACGGTGCACGCTGTACAGCAGGCTGCAGCTGGCTGGCTGGTGCCTGTGAGGAAGACGCATCGAGGGCAAAGGAGGCAGTAATAGGGAGCGGAGGAAAGACGAGGAGGAGGAGGCTGCATGGACAGCGAACGAGCGGTCGCGCGTGGCTGTGCTGCCGAGGGTCATGGAGGACAGCGGTCTTGGAAGGGTGGAAAGGTGCTGGGCATGGGCAGAGGAGAAGCCGCTCCTGGCCGGGCTGGGGTTGGGGTGGAGCAGGGGCTCCCCCAGAGCTGCTGAGGAGAGACCCAGAGCCATCCAGCGAGCGCTCAGCCCAGACGTGTCCCCACTGCCAACATAGTCACCCTGCTTTACAAGATGACATCACACAAAGTACTAAGAGTTTATTTGGGGGGGACAGGGTACTGTTCCATGGACTTCCTTAAGACACACTGTGGATACAGAGGGCTCATGTTCAGCTCTGCTCACCTGTCCCCCTCATCTGGGGCCACAGAGCAGGGAGACAGGGACAGTGCTTAGAGAAGATGGGGAGAAGGCAGTCACCCCCCCCAGGAAGCCCAGAGGTAGCCACGGGACACCAAGGCTGGACTCTAAGTAAGCACTCGAGTCAGCCCAGATGGGAGGAGGGCCGTCATGGAACCTCAAAGGTGGACCCAGGGCCGCCTCTTCCAGAGCCTTCTGGCTGAAAGCATCAGTGGTGGGTTCCCTGAGAACAGGGAACTGGGGGGTCCAGGAAAACACGCATGTGAGTTCATCCCAGAGCATCGTCCTGTGACGATGGCCGCGTGCGCTCCTCCCGCGCGCTCACTGAGCATCACCTCCGCTGAACTGCTGCTGGGTGGCACGGGCAGCGGCTGGGGGGACTCAGCCTGGGACCAGAGACAGAATCCAGACCTGACCTGAGCTCAAACCATACCTCACCAAGTTTTCAGGAGCCTTGTGTCTCTGCAGGTCATAAGGCTCAGGGTTCTTGGTCATCTGAGTGCCATGCGGCCTCTGAAGGCAGGGAGAGCTGGATCACCCTGGAAAGTGGGAGACACTCACCAGAGACCTTAGTCTTGGACCCTGCAGACATCAGGTCCAAGCTCTGGCTTTGGTAGGGTGCCCAAGGACAGAGTCATGCCTTTAAGACAGACTCATATTAGCTGAGTTCTTCCCCATGCGGGTGGCCCTGCGTCTGCCTGTAGTCTAGCTACCAGGGTAGCCAACTCACGAGCGGAACAGCATTCAAAATGTCGGATGTGACATAGACACACCATAGGAAGCAGCGTCCCCGCCTGGTCAGTGTTAGAAGACTTTCTGGATCCTTCTGTCAGAAACTCTATGGTCTGTAAGATGGCGATCCAGGTACATGTGCACACTTCCATAGTGCTTTGTTAGAGGATTCTGATAATTTGTAAAAATGTGCTTAAAAGGCATTTAAAACTGTATGGTGTTCCTCATTCCACACATTTATTCATTCGAAAATTGTTTTTGGCGAAAGAATGAAATTGGACATCTATTATGGGATATCTTGGAAAGCTCAGGTCGTACCAGCAGGACAGTTTCCACCTGTTCCTGGATTAGTGGCACTCCCTACAGCACCCGTGAACATGGGCAAGAGGCGGAAAGGCTTGTGGCTGCAGCTGGGTCCGAGCCAACAAGGGGTGACCTCCGGCTAAGAGCTCGCCGCCTTCCTGCCTGGGAAACACTTCCGTCCTTAGAACAGGCACGGCCGATACTTCATGAAAGCCTGTTTCTGTTTGTGCGTCTCGTGACTGCGCCGTGTCTTTGTCCGCGTGTGGTTCTTGGCTTTGGGTGTCTGCAGTTCGCTCCGCTCGAGTCCCTGCCCTGTGCTTTCCACAAGTCTGCCTCTCTCTCGAGTTTCTGAGTCTCACTCAGTGCTTTCCTCCAAGCTCCAGTCCTGCCCGTGCCCCCGTGCCAGTCTCCGCTGTGCCACCCACCCCACTGAGCCGCATGCCCCGGGCAGGCCAGAGCAGCTCCCCGCAGCCCACCCGCAGCCCCCAGGAACCAGGGTGTGGGCAAGCCGGGCACGCTCCCTGACTCACCCATCTCTCCTCCTGCACTACCAAGAGTTGCCCCTGGCCTCACCTCCCCTGTGCAGTGGTCTGTCTCCTAGAGGCCCCCCACACCCACTCCTGTGCCCCCCCAACCAGCTTGGACCAGACCCCAGAGTGATCGCACTCAAGCAGACCTGGCCCCTCGGGGAGAGCGGGCCGAGTCTGCCTGCTCTGCGGCCCCTGAGGACTGTGCCGATCCGCTCCAGCCAGCCCCAGCCAGCCCCAACCAGCCCCAGCCAGCTACGCCCGGCCCGCAGGCCGCAGTCACTAGCAGCTCCAGCCCTCCCTCTCAAGTCCTCTCCTATTTGGGGGGCTTGGTGCGGGTGCCTCAGCACTCTCCGTGCTCTCATGATAAGTGCACCTGGGATTTCTTCTGGGAAACCTTCCCTGTACCCCACTGCACCTCCAGAGTGCAGTGTGAGCCCCAAAAGGGCAGGTATGTCTCCCCAAAACCAGCCAGGATGGCACAGGTGTCCAGGAAGGGCAGAAGAAAGAAGGGAGACAGAAGAAAGGGAGAATGTCACGTCTTTCTTGCTGTGGCTGCCTTCATCTTTTTTAACTGTTTTACTCTCCTGTGGCCAGGGTAGAATGTTTGTTTAACTTGCCTTCAGCCCATCTAAATAAAAGTCACGGCCCCTGCCACAACCTCAGCAGAATACAAAGCAAAAATCTCAAACTTCAAGAATACCACACTAATGCCATAGAAAACGTCTCCTCAGCGGTCTGGGCCTGGTGAAGACACAATTTATACATACTTACTTACTCAACAGATTTTTTAGGGTCTTTCATGGACCAACAACAAATTCAAAGACAGTAGTGGTTTTCAAACTTGTAGTTTCCTACATCTCACTGTCGGAAAGGTGCTTTCCATCACAACCCAACATGTACGAATTTTGAGGTAATACCTCACAAGGCCTGTACCACACACTGGGTGTTTGAACTCGGGCCTCCTCCTTCCTGGGCGAAGCTCTGTCACGGAGCCATACCTCCAGCCCCGCTTACGATTGGTTTTTGTTAGCTTAGGCTCTGGCTTCTTACCTGAGCCATCAGCAGCCTGCGCTCGGCTTCCTGTCATTGCTGGGAGCACATATGTGTGCCGTCATATCCAGCTTCTCGTTATGTGGAGTCTGGAGGCTTTTTCTGCCCAGGCTGGCTTCAAATCAGAATCCTCCCAAGTTTAGCCTCCTACTTGGCTAGCGTGACAGGCATGTTCCACAGGCTTTGGCCTTCCTTTTGGTTTTTAATGCTGGTCATGACTCACTATGTGAGCACACCCTTCATTTATAAAGACCTTGGAGTAAAGAGCAGAGCCAAGCCACTTCTGCCCTGAGAGTGGCTGAGTTATATACTGAGTGAGCCAGGGCGCTGGGCCACACAGCAGGGGGATGCTTGCCTGCCTTCTTAAAACAACTTGGTTTTAAATTAGCTGTTGAAATAGGTCGTTTGGATTTCTAAGAACTAAAACCAGTATGTCAACCATCCTTTCCTTTTTGAGGTAGAGGCGACAGACCAGTTGTTTCCACCAGATTTTCAGAGTATTAGGGAATGCAAAAGAAGGTTAAGTACCATGGCCCTCAGGGTTGAAGAATGGGGTTTCTGACACCCTGAGAAACAAGAGTTAAAGGTGGGCATCTGGGCCTTGCTCACTTCCTCTCTGGTCCTCCTGATGAGTATTCTTCCTTCTTTTCCCTGTTCCCACTATACCTTTCTCTGGAAGTCATCCCAGACTCAAAAATGGCAACAACAGAACTCGTCCACCAAGGGTCAGGGGCTCAAGACCGCAGCTCTCAGAAGATCACCTGTTCATGTCACTCGTCCATCCATATGATAGGATGATAGCTATGGGATGGGGGAAGGGGGGTTGGTACTGGAACTTGAAAACTTGAACTCTGGGCCTGGACACTGTCCCTGAGCTCTTCAGCTCCAGGCGAATGCTCTATCCCCTGAGCCACAGAGCCACTTCCAGATCTTAGCCTGCTGAATAGCTAGGACTTACAGCTTCTTCAGGGAAGAAGGTGTGAGCCACCAGTGCCTGGTGGCTATGGTAATGTTTGAACAGTTTCTTCCCTGTGCCACGTTCTTAGACACTCTCTGAAAATCCTTGCAGAAAAGCCAGCGGGCTTTGGTGACATAGTGCCCAAAGTGGAGAAAGTGACATTCTCAGGTCATGAAGTGGTGGCGGCCAACAGGGCCGGCTCCCTAGGTTTGTGACCTGTTCACGCACAGATTCCCAGGCAGATGTCTTATTCGGCTACAATCATCTTGAAATTCTTTAGAATTGTTAATAAACTGTTCCCTACTTTCATTTGGCAGTAGACCCCAGAAATTCAGCAGCTGGTCCTAACCATGAGAGAGACCCTTTGCTGGGTTTTTTTGGGTGCCCGTGTTTGTCCAAGTAATTACAGACCTACTGGCTGAAGCGCAGTGACTCAGTGAAGTGCGTACAGCTTCATGAGAACAATAAGAAACAAAAACAACACTATATTTAGAGTCTGAGGAGTCTGTGCAGACCTTGGTCTGCGGGTAGGAGTATTTCTGTGTGCTTTGTAGCTCCTGACTGCCTTTCAAGCCACCAATTGGTTCTGGGCCTAACCTGAGTCAGTAAGAGTTCCAGTTCTTGTAAATTCTTTATTTATAGCTCCTCTGCTGAGACACGCCAAGACTTCCTCGTCTTCTATAGGGCAGACATCATTGACTTCAATTCTTGAAAAGTTTTATTTAGAAAAGTTATGGGGGGGCTTATATAGCATATCAAATTTACTAAAGGCCAGGATATAATTCAGATCCAGCATCCTTTGAACCCCATTGAAGCCACAATGCTGGTGCCAGGAAACCGCACAGCACAGCACACTGGCAGCTTTACTTGGCGCTATTAGAACAGGTATGTAAACATTTACTATGGTAAACATTTACTAGCTGACTATGAATCTGTCATCTACTTATTTATTGGTTGTCACAAGTAGTATCCATTCTAGAAAATGAATGAAGAAATCCACTATATAAAACTGATAGAGAGCCAGTGCCAGTAGCTCCCACCTATAATCGTAGCTAACCAGGAGGCTGAGATCTGAGAATCGTGCCTCAGAGACATCCCAGGCAAGAAAAGCCTGTAACGCACTTGCCTTCCATTAACTAGGAAAATCCAGAGATAGAACTATGGCTCAAGTGATAGAGCACTAGCCTCAAGCAAAAAAACTCAGGGACAGTGCCCAGGCCCTGAGTTTGAGCCCAGTACACACACACACACACACACACACACACACACACACACACACACACACACACACACACACACACACACACACACACACACACACACACACACACACACACACACACACACACACACACACACACACACACACACACACACACACACACACACGAGTTCTGAGCAGGTGAAGGGAGAATAAAGAGTTGGCCATAGAGGGGCTCAGGTTGGAAAACCAGGCTTCAGGCCCCTCGGTTCTGCAGACCCCCGGAGGGTAGCCGCCCGTGAGAAGAGCCAGGTACCTGCAGCAGGATCCACTCAGGGGAGACTGGCAGAGAGTCCCAGGGGCTAAGAAGGCCTTGTGTTGGGAGGTTGGCCTGGCAAGAGACTGGGGAACACGGTGAAGGAGTGGCCAGGAAAATGGGACAGTCTTTCCTGCCAGAGGGGATAGAGGCATGCACACTGCAATGGCCTTCAGATACAGGAGAGCAGAAGGATAGAAAACACCAGAATTTCAGTCACCAGTTCCGGCTGATACCGGCGAGGAGGCACGGAGCACGGACGGGCTGGATGCACTTGGTCCTGGGGCAGCTGGATGGACGGGCGGCGCAGCGAAGGCAGAGGTGCGAGCCAGGCATAATGAACAGACGTGGGCTCCATGCACGGAGATGTCTGAGTGACAGCTAGGTAGAAAGGGCCAGGCCAAGCTCACCTGAGGAAGAGGAGCAGCGAGGACAGCCACACAAGGGTCCCCCTCGCACCCTCACAGGCCACCCACCCGTTGTCCACAGCAAGGGTGACCGCAGGATCTCCCCCTGCCCAGCACCAGCCCAAACCTGGTGTTTGCAGTAGACTGCCAAACCCCAAACTCACCAAAGGATTCTGGAGTATCAGCTGCTCACCCTGAATCCTAGCCACCCACGAGGCTAGAGCTACGGCTGCTTCATGGGATGGTCTAAGCAAGAAAGTCCATGAAACTCTTATGTCCAAATAACTAGCAAAAAGCAGGAAGTAGAGGAATGATTCAAGTGGTAGAGCACTAGGCATGAGCAAAAAAGATAAAGGATAACCCCCAAGCCCTGAGCCTTACTTTGAGTGCATGCATACACACACACACACACACACACACACACACACACACACACACACACACACACACACACACACACACACACACACACACACACACACACACACACACACACTTCTGCATAAGAAGAGTCTTTCTCCAGTGTCCACCTTGCTGAGAATTAGAGCCCTCTTCAAGTGCCGTGTGTACCGGAGGACTTCTTGAAGGTGGCTGGTGTCACACATGGGCTGAGAGCCCCAAATGTGAAACCTGGCTTTCAGAACCCAGACCCAAAGTCCAAGAGTCCTAAGTTAGATCCAGCCTCTCTCCCCCATATGCCAAGTAAAGAGACATAGTGAAGGGCAGGGAATGGAGGTATGTCACATGGCAGCCATGGGAAGACAGCACTTCAGCAGGAGATGTTGGCTTCAGGCTCAGTAGGGGGAACTGAGGGAAGGAGGTTCAAACAGTCCCTGGTCCCAGGTGCGGCCTGGCTGACCGTCAGCTCAGCGTTTGCCCTCGGAGGAGTTCTGCAGAATGGTGGTTACTATGACTGGAACAGAACAGGAACAAGGAGACCTCCTGAGTTCAGAAGAAGGCTTTGCCTGTTTGAGGGGTGGTTGGCCTTCCACGCAAGATGCTTCTCACTGAGTCTTCTCTCTCGGAGCCCAGGGTGATCGTCTAGGGATAGCAGCAGAGAATAGCTCAGCTCAAAGGGCACAGACAGGAGGTTGGGGGCCTTTGAGTTAATTCAGCAAAAGCATCTATCAGTTGCCTCTTACAGTAGTGGGGAGCATTAAATTATGTGATCCATGGTGCGGGGCAGGCTGGGCTCCACGGTGGGCTCAGCGCAGACGGAGGCGTGGTGAAGCAGGTGAAGTGGTGGTTGGGTGCGCTCTATGGCTTAGGTCTTGCCGGAGGACAGAGTCACGTGAGTTCGATGGTGGCTAAGAACTTGGTCCCTCGACCCCTGAGCTAGCTTCACTTTTAAATATCCCTGCTATGAGTTATGTGGAGACCATAAAGGTGAGATGGCAGGTAGATCGCCCCCTACATCTCAACACTTCCTAAAACAAGTGAAATACTTACTAGGGGCGACTTCTATAGTGTGTAGGGTACAAAGGCACAAGGCTTAAAGAAAACTGATTTTCCACTGAAAACCTTTAAAAACACTTCATTTAATTCGAATGTAATTAACATTTAAATTAGTCTTAAACTTCAATTGTGCGTTTCGCAGGAGTGTCAAAGTCCTCTGGGAGAGCAGAGTTAGGGTTGCCGCCTGTGGCTAGGGACCTGGAGTGTCTGCATGACAATCCAAAATGCCAGTGCGGGGCCAGCCAGGTTGTGTTTTGTACCTGTCTCTGGCACCCACTTCTAGAAGCATCTGGGATAGAACCTTCTGGGAGGTTGCAAACTCTCATCATCATTTTTCCAAGTATTTCGTTGTTTCTCTGCTACTCTTAACTGTAACTTTGATGAGCGCTCCTCTTCCCTTGTTTCCCTCTATTGAATTTTTCTGTCACTATCCAGCTTTAGGAACTCTTCACTGCCTCTTTAGACCCAGAAACAAGCAGTTTTTCTTTAATGAGAAGAGAAGGAAAGGAACTCAGCCCAGGGCCACACAGCTGGGGGCCAGCTCTGAGGGAGCAAAACACTTACCTGTCTCCAGTTCTTGAAACGCCAGGAGTTTCACAGTCAGGTCAGCCACCGGTCCCAAAACACCAAATAAAGAGACATGGTGAAGGGCAGAGAAGAGAGATGTGTTAGGTGGCGGACACCGCAGACAGCACTTCTACGCATCTCCCGCCGTCTTTAGCCATCTTCAGGGGCACACACGTTTGCCTTCATTTTAAATAGGGAACTTGAAGTGAGGGCTAGAGGTATGAAATTAAAACAGTCACAGACATGGCCTGGTGGACCCTTATCTCAGCCTTTGTCTCTGGAAGGTTCTAGAGAAGCTGTAGTTACTTTGTTACCTGAGGGGAACAAGGACAAGTCAGTCACTCTTGTCTGGAGGTTGTCTCCAAGCGTTTGGCTGTTTTCTTGCCTTGGAGCAGTTTTTTGCCTTTTGCAGAATGGAAAGGCACAGCCTTGTCTGAGGGGCGTTCGCCTCTTGGCCTAGGATGTTTCCAGGTAAATCTTGTCTCTCCTGGAAGTGACTGTAAAATGACTTCTGAGAATGGCTCAGACCCAGGGGGCGGGGGGCGGGGTGCCCCGCTTTCATCCTGGTTTTAGTTCATTCATGAGCCCAGCAAAAGCAGCTTTTACGTTGTTGCTTATATCCTTGGCTGTACCGGAGGCGCGGCAGCGGCTGTCAAGCGAAAGAAGCCCCAGATACTCGCCAAAGCTTCTCCTGGCTGCGAGCTCCAGGGAAACTAGGTCAGCCAAATACGCTCATGCTTCCTTTGCCTGGCCAGCGCTACACTGGCCCGGCCAGCGGAGCCTCCCTTCCCCATTGGGGTCCCAGGCAGATGACTCGGCTCCACCGTGACTTTGGGGTCTCTCCTGGCACCCACGGAGCTTGGAGTGCATGCACTGCTCTTGCCTCTGGACCTGCCGTCTTGTCTGTGCAGCCCCTGGTTGGCACACTCAACTCCCGACTTCCATCCCATCCCCAGCCCAGGCCCAGCGGGGCGGCGCAGGGGTGGGGGGTGCGGGGAGCTCCTCGTGGCCATCAGGGATCGATCACCCTCACTCCCAAGCCTTCTCAGGGCGCTGAAACTCATTTCTCTCTTCATTTGTATTTACTGAGTGTCCACTGTGGGTCAAAATGACTCAGTCACCTCAGGAGAAAGGAAAGGAAGTCCTCGCATCTTTGTGGGGTGATAGGTCATGTGGGTGGTCAGGGAACCCCAACTAGCTAATCTTTTGTTTTCTTTATTTGGGGGGATTGGGTTTTGTTTGCGTGTCTGTGGCAGGGTCTCCCAACGGAGCCTAGGCCGGCCTCAAACTTTGAACCTTCCTGCCTCTGCCTCACAAGTGCGAAGCTACAGGAGTATGCCACCAGGCCCAACAAACTCATTATTTTGGAGAAGTGTGACTACCTGAGATGGTTTCCAGCCATCCCTTACCCTGACTCCTAGCCTCATTCAGCAGTCCTAAGGCAGCATCCGACTCCTTCTTCTCATAAAAGGAATCAAGAAATGTTGCTGTTTAGAAATACTCCCTTCTGGCAGGATGCAGACTTGAGAATAGAGATGTGACAACAATTCCAAAATGTTCTTTTAAAACACATGCACGCACGCACGCTCTCACACCCTAGTCCCCCACAGTACACAGATCACCCATTTGGTTTCCACACACAAAATACACACACTGACCTCAGATGATAGTTGTTTGAAACGGCTCAGATGTTGCAGTTGTGTGCCGCCAGCCTTGTCCCCGCCCGCTGCTCCAGATGTCCACCCTGCTTCGCATGGTCCCCTGGGGCTGCACCATGTGTCAGCCGGGGCACTCACTCTGTCCTCAGCTCAGCTCGGCCCAGTTCTTGTCCACTCGCGTGGCCTGGAAAGTGTCTCGCATAAGCCTTGCTGTCAGAGCCGCCCCAGCAGCAGCTGTGTTCCGGGCAGGGCACCCGGCCCGCTGTGGGGCAAGGCCAGACACTGCAAGGCCTCCGCTACTCTCCTGGTTTTATCCTTGATCCAGAAGGAAAAATGTTGGAGCCTGGTACCCGTGACTCGTACCTGTCATCCTAGCTACTCAGGAGGATCTCAGTTCAAAATCAGCCCAGACAGGAAAGTCCATGAGACTTTTATCTCCAGTAAACTATACCTCCCTCCCCCCTCCAAAAAAAAGCCAGAAGTAGAGCTGTGGCTCAAGTGGTAGAGCATTAGCTTTAAGCAGAAGCAACTCAGGGACAGTACCCAGGCCCTGAGTTCAAGTCCCAGGACCAGCACACATACTGGGTGCCACAGGACATGGTGATAGATGATTTAGTAACTAAGTTAAGCTTATTAGGACTTCATTCCCTGCATCTCAGGAATATTTTCGAGGCTGGATATAATCTCCAAATAAGATAAGGGCTGCTGAAGCCATCGAGTTTTATGTTATTATTAACATTTTTTAGTATTTCTAGCAGTGCTAGGTAGGTGGAAACTACCCGGTAGGGACAGTGTGACATTTCCCGGCCAGGAGCTCCGGTTCTACAGATGGACGGAGCAGGCCCATCCTTACCTGTGCGATCTTGGACAGCGCCCTACTAGACTGACTGTCCTGGTCACAGACAGGTGTACTGGACCATCACACAAAGGTTTATTAGGCCCAAAGCCTAGTCCGGATTTCAGCAGACAAAACCCAGTAAACATAACCTGATTTCTGTGCTCACAGGTTGACTCGGGCTGGGGAGGGGCAGAGGGGGTCAGTATGGGCAGGTGGGGTTCTGGCCGAGGCGCTGGCTAACTGCAAGTCTGGAAAGGTTCATGTATAGAAGTGTGATGGGAGATTTTTCTGGGACAAAGTACACATGGGGGGGTTCCAAAATGGCAGGCCTCAAGGCCACGCTTGCCCGGTCCACAGAGGTGCCCCGGAGTCTCAGACCCAATGGTCACCATGCACTTAGCGGTCAGCAGAGGCCATGAGAAGCATTGCAGGAAGAACTCAGCTTTAGTGAGATTTTTGTCAGCCACAAAAGGATTTTCACCAGGACAGGCCTCAAATGAAAACGGCCTCCAGGCCAGGCCTGAGCACGAGCCCAACGTCCACACTGCTTTCTTTCCTCCCAGGTTGTAACCAGCTGTCACCTGTCCGTCCTCTCGGTGCCTCTGCTCCCTGGGACAAGCACAGCAGGGCTGCCTGGCTGTTGTGAAACTTTCCCTGGGCTGCCAGGCCGCATGCCTTCACACCCAGGGCTCAGGTCCTGACCAATCACCATTTCCCTGGAGCTCAGCAGCTCAGTCCCATGCTGGGCCTGGAGATCCACATACACTCAGCATCAGACGTCAGTCCAGCACACGCTCCCTGCCCGCCCGCCGCCACTTTCATCCCCATTTTCTCCATCGGATCAAGGAGAAAAGTGATTTTTTGTTTTTAAAGTCTGGCTGACACAGCTATTTTTCTCCCTCTTTCTTTCGCATTTCTTAACCTCTCCTTGTACAGCCTACAGGTCCATGACTTGTTTTAATATTTAAAGACTTCTTATTTTTTTAGAGTGGTTTAGGTTCCCAGAAAAGTTGAAAAGAGTACCCCGAATTCCGCACAGTCCCCACCCTACCACCTACGCACCTCACCCCTCCTGCCGTCCCCTCCAACACTGGAGCAGCATCAGTGACGCTGATCGCCAGCACGGGCACCTTGTGTTCACCTCAAGCTCCTAGTGCACCATAAAGTTCACTCTTGGCCTTGTACATTCTGGGGCTTTGGTCAAATGCATAATGGCTTGTATCTATGATTATCCAGATTTGTTCTGAAGCCCTAACCCTCCTCTGTGCCCCGCCTGTCTATCCGGCTGTCCCCTACAAACAAGCAGGGCACTTGTTTGTATGTGGGGCTCAGCCGCTCAGCCATCCACTGACCCTCACACACACACCAATAGAAGCAGCTTCTGTTGAAAGTCGGCATCTTAGGACCATCAGGTTGCCAGTGAGCTCTGGACTCGGTGCTGTGTCCTCTGCTCTGACCCATTGCTTCTTGTCAGTGCCACTGGCAGACCAGGGTGTTTCCTTCAAATCCTGGGCGTTCTGATTGGAATGCAAATTGGTACTCCTGTTTCTTTAAATGGCCCTTTGAGAAGAATGCATACCTTTAATTTTTTTTTTTTTGAAAGCGCTAAGTTGTGTTGGAAGACTGATTATGTTCTTGAAACGTCTGGATGATAATAAGCGTCTCTCTAAGTGCTTAGCTTGGAAATGCACAATGTGATGATTTGTCATATACTCTGAGTCTGGGGGCAGGGTTCCTTCGCGTGGCTGAGACATTCTGTTATTGATTGCTGTTTTTCTTTTCTGCCTCTCATTTCAGAACGGTTTGATCACCACTGTCCCTGGGTAGGCAACTGTGTGGGGAAAAGAAACTACAGATTTTTTTATATGTTTATTTTATCCCTGTCTTTTCTGACAGTCTTTATATTTGCATTCGTTATCACCCACGTCATCCTTCGTAAGTATGCTGACGAAATCAGATTACGTATGTAACCATTTACCTGACTTTGGTTTTCTGATTTAATTTTGATTTACTATTTTGATCATTTCGGGCTCTCTCCTCCTTCCTTTTCCTTTTCCTTTTCCTTCTTCTCTCTCCCTGCCCTGTTTCTCTCTTCCTCCTTCCTCTTCATCTCTCCATCTCTCCCCACCCCTTCCTTCCACCAGCACTTTCCCCAGGGTCTCGCCTAGACCAGGTTCACTGCCACTACTTTGCCTTGAAACACCTGTCACCATTCCAACTTGGTAGTTCTGCTAAGGGATCCTCTTGAAAGATTCATCCCCGCATTCTGTACAAAGGCCTTCGTGCCACAGTGATAATAACCATGAATAGCAGAGCCTGTTTTCCTTAACACAATATCTACTTATACTGGAAGTTACTATCCCTAGAAAACAAGGTCTGGGATAAAGAATAGGTTTCCTTGTACACATTTTTATATGTTTAAAATATCCAGCTGGGTGCCAATGGCTCCCGCCTGTAATCCTAGCTACTCAGGAGGCTAAGATCTGAGAATCACAGTTCAAAGCCAGCCCGGGCAGGAAAAACTGTGAAACTCTTATCTCCAATAAACCACCAGAAAACCAGAAATGGCTCTGTGGCTCAAGTGGTAGAGTGCTAACCTTGAGCTGAAGAGCTGAGGGATAGTGCTCAGGCCCAGAGTTCAAGCCCCACGACCAACAAAAAACAAATAAAATATCCATTTACAGAGATATCCATTTATCTGCAAGATTGCAGGCTAATGACCCCTGGCATGTAAAGAGAGCAACCATATTAAAAGTCAGATTTAGATGTAAATGATCTTGATGTATTTGTGTAAGCATAAATTGAATGGCATTTGTTTTTCAATCCCAGTACTGAAGGTCATAACTTTGACTTTCTTTGGTCTGTGATTCTTTGCTTTCCTTCAGTGGGAAGTGAGTGGAAGGATGTTAATTGACTTTGAACTGTAATTCAGGTCTTTCAACCTCCATGGTGGTGCCATGCTGCATTAGAAGCCAGCCTTTCCTCACATCCACATTCCTGGTATAGCCAACCACCCACTAGCCTGTCTCTGTCAGGCTTCTGGAAGTTCCCAGAGAGGCCTCGCTGGCTTCGCCTAGCTGTGACGGCCCCCAGCTTGGGCTCGACAGAGCTGTCCCCTTTCTATCACTTTCCAGAAACCCAACATGGTAAAATTGGAGCCAGGGTCCTTTCTTTAGATTCACAGGCAAAAAGAATCAGAAAGAAAGCCTAAAATATTACATGGTATTTGCAAAGAAACAATTATTGACCTAATCTGAGAATAAATACCAATAACAGAATACATATGCCACTAACAAGTAGTATGTGACCTTAAATCCTTGTCATCTTTGAAGCGCTCTTTGAGCTTTTATGTATTATCAGATCACATTTATGACATCACCTCACACGCTCTGGATGTCAAGGGTCAGCTTTCACTCACTCACTCATGTTGAACTCCAGAACGCACACACACACACAGAGGCACAACTTTCACACAGTCTCACACTCACATTTCACACTGTCTCATACCTTCCATACTCATCTCCTCTCACTGCACACATTCAAATATACACACACTCACTCACAGGCTCTCACACCCCCTCACAGTGACACTCACAAACCTCTTACCCTGTCACACTCACTGGTTTAAACATACTCACGCACTCCTACATGTGGGGGGCCGCAGCCTACCACAACTGGGGGCTGTGTCGTCCACACACACGGCCACTGGATTCTCACTCACCTCCACTCCTGCACACTGCAGTTTACTGTCATTAAATATTATTCATCTAATCTACAAACTAGAAGAACTTATCTGCCTGAAAATAACTGAATGTTTCAGACAAAAGTAAATATGCTTCGCCTTTCCCCTTCTTCTGCACCTCCAAAGCCCCCACAAAGCATCTTGTCCTCGATCTGGCTGGGCACCATGATGTTTTGAGGAAAACAAAGGGTTTGCATGGCCTTTGTGTCCTATTCAGAGTCAGAAAGCAATGGACAGAGGCAGAAACCCGGAAGCCCCGTCACCTGAGCCTTCTCTACTGGGAAGCAGGCTCTGAGTAGAGGACGTGACTGGAGGCTGGGGAGAATTCTGGGACCGGGGCATCCTGGAAAACTCTTTTTATAGGAGAAAGAACATTTAGGCAAGCAGTAGAACGTGAGGGTAGCAGAGAAAGAGAAGAAATCATTTCTTCTAGTCTCCTCGATGTGCCATCAGCATGGCCAGGCTGGCGGTGCCCTCCCGGCCTCAGGGAGTTACAAGAGGAAGGTTTAAACTCCAGCTTCCTCATTGGTTCTGCCCAGCCCCATCCCCTCCTACCACGGTGTCCTTGTACCTCTGGTGGGCAGGATGCCCAGAGGGAGGGTCATCTCCAGGACAGAGATGGAGGCGAGCCTCCCTCCTCACCGCACAGTCGTGGGGACACACGGAGGAGTCGAGGGCCCTGCCACTCTCTGACTCCCACCCTGCAGCCAGGCTGGTTAACGCAGGGCTGCAGCCACCTCCCCCCCCAGCCTCCGTGCCAGATCTGCACATCTCATTGCTGCAGAAGGGCTAACTGCCCGGTGGAGCACAGTGGCTTCCACAGAACAGGGACCAGGCTTCAAGATGGCAGTGCCAAGACTTCCTCCTAACCCTAGCTACTCAGGAGGCTGAGATCTGAGATTGTTGTTCAAAGCCAGCCCAGAGAGGAAAGTCCGTGAGATTCTTATTATCTCTACTGAACTACCAAAAAGCTGAAAGTAGGTCTGTGCCTCAAGCTGCTGAGTGCTAGCCTTGAGCGAAAAAGCTAAGGGAAAAGCACCCCTTACAACCTGAGTTCAAGCCCCAATTCCTCCATACCCTCCCCCCCAAAAAGACTTAGTCTTAACGGGGTTTTATTGTTACAAGTGTTGGGGACACACTACTGTGCCAACACATTGAACAACAATTGCTTTCCATCAGCTGCAGCTTTACAAAAGCCCCAGAAAAAAAAAATGTTTTCTTGCAAAGACAATTCCTATTATAAGTCTTAAACCCAAAAGGAGTCAGTCATGAACTTCAGCTTTACAGCTTTGTTTACTCTGGGTGCAGAGAAAGGAGTCTATTTCATATGGAGCCTAGTTCCTAGGAATTTTAGGGTCAGAAGTTAATAAATTTGGGGAAAACAGGAAAGAAAAAAATAGCATATAATATTTTGTTTTCCTGTTAAAAATGAGGAAAACAAAAGAGTAATCAGAACCATAATTTATGGGGAAGTACGCTGGCATCCATCTGCTTTTATTGGAAAAAATGCCTTGCAGATGTTGGGTGTAATTACGTTTCTGCCATATTTGTGTTGAATAAGTTCAAGGGAATCATAGACTCCCATCAGGAAACCGGATTCCACAGCACTCAGGAAATGTAATTGTTTCATTGATCTTTGGATAGTTACTACTTTTATGAAGACAAGAGCTTTTGCGTGAGGCTTTCCAGGAGCTGAATATCGGAATGCTAAATGCTGTTTCGTTCCCACAGGTTCCCAGCAAACAGGATTCCTCAATGCCCTCAAGGACAGTCCCGCCAGATATCCTTTCTTGTGCTTGGTGCCGTGGTAATGTGTTCAGTATTCATGGACTTCTCTCCCCTTTCCTTCTCCTCGCTGGCTTTAGCTTTTCTTCTGGTTAATCTTATTCTTACTCATTCTGTGAGGCATCCAACAAGTCCCATATATATATATATAATATATTTCACATTTTTTATAATATTCACACTCAGGATAATATTCATGTTTGTGACAAAAGTGACCATCCGGACTCTTGGATCTCTGCGTGACTCACGCAGCCTTGTCTCAATTAAAGTGTTCTTTAGCCAGAGACCTCAACAAGAACCCTTCTCCCCTCACCCCAGCATCGAGTAGTATTGGCTGTGCTTGGGTGGCACTGGTAGAAACACAAGCTGCCTCCCCCTAGTACCCCCGTGATGGGTGGGCGGTCCAACAGATCCCTGGTGGATGCCAGGTGGCGTCCCCAGGCCATTTGGGTGAGGTGTCTGGGTGCAGCATGGCATTCCTTCGGGAGTTCAGGTGACCCAGATGTTATTTCTAGACGTTGAACTCCCTTCATGGTCCTGAGGTACAAAGATGGTCAGGCTAAGTGAGGACTGCCAAACAAGATAGAGGGTTCTTAAAAGAAAAATGTTCACCCAATACGTGCTTCAATGGGCTTCTGCTGAATGGTTTACCCGGATTGCTGTGGAATCTACCACAAGGGCCTACTGACCTGGCTCCTTGGGAGACAGCTTATTCCACATGTAACTGGGTAAATTGCACTGAAGCTCCTCATGCGTGCTTTTCACGTATAGTGGAAAATCTGCCACGTGTGCATGCATGTACTTCTTAAAGTAACATGGTCCACATGTCTCAGAACTGGTGAGAATGGCTGGTGAGGGGCAGAGGTAGATAGACAGAGGGTGAAGCACGTGTTGCCACATAAGTATATCCACGCGCAGGGAAGTACGTCCTCCTGGCCTCTCTGCAGCTGTGGGCAGCATGGGACGTTGTTCTGTGGTGTAGTTGCTTCTGTGGTGTAGTTGCTTCTGTGGTGTAGTTGCTTCTGTGGTGTAGTGCAGTCTGCGTGGTGAAGACACAGAGGAGACACAGGAACAGCGAATAAAGGAGACTCGGAGCCAATTCCACTGGTGTGTCCTCTTGGATTAGTGACATGGGAAGCTGAAGTGAGCCAGGAGCTGGCCAGAAAGCAAAATAGTCATCATAGCCTCATCTGCACTAACAAGAACAAGCCCATTCAAAACCGATGGGGCATTCTTCCCCCACACCCACACCAGACCCACGTGAGCTCAGGGTCTTCTTGCACTTGATTGGCAGCTGCTCCTACCACTCCTCCCCCTCCCCCCACATGCACATGCACACCACCAGTCCTTTTTACTCTCAGCATTTCTCAGATTGGGTCTCACCCTTTTGTTAGGAAAACAATCCTCTTTCTGCTTCCTGAGTAGCTGAGATTACAGGCATGTACTACCATGCCCAGTCTGCTTTAACATATTCCAAGGTCTGCCTTCTTTCCAAAGGAGAGGCTAGTCTGAGTTTTTCAGGGAATCAGTGGCGTAGATGCCGGCCATCAGTGGATGATGGATATCTATGACGTGACACACTCAGTCTGGTGCTCTGTAAGGCTGCAAGTTCTTAGCAGTGGAGGAGGCAGCATCAAGGCTGGACCGCCTACGCTCAGGACGGAGCCTAATTGAACCTCACAGGTGACCTCTTTGGAGAACTCTGAGGTGAGACGACAGCTTTGTTTTTAAGTGGACTGGAAGCATGGCTCAGGTGGCAGAGTGCCAGGTGAGCAAGCAAGCTGGGTGATGGAGGCAGAGTTTGAGCCCAACTTCAGGCAAAAGAACACAAGGCTAGAGAGACATACAGACAGACAGATGGATAGATAATAGGTAGATAGATGGATAGACAGACAGATGATAGAAAGATACACAGATAGACAAGTAGATAGATAATAGATAATAGATAGATGGATTCATAACTAGATAGACAGAGCCGACAAGAGCAATGCCTTTGACAAAGTAGAAATGAGAATGATTAGAAACAAAAATTGCAAGATAGTTTATCAGAGATGCCTCGGTGAGTTCTAGCTACAATGTATTTACAAAAGGATCTCAGAGATCCCACACCGGAGCCTCCACACCAGCCTCCACACCAGCCTCCACACCAGCCTCCACACCAGCCTCACCGCCAGGGTCCTCTGGCGTTGCTCCTGTAAGATGGAAGGAGGGAGGGCTGCAGTCTCGAATGCCCGCGGAGTCGCGTGGTGACGCCTCCTTGAGTCGCAGAGCTGGAAACCTGCACGCGTGCAGCGAGAATCACAGGCTGGCATCCTTGAGGGGAGTCCCCCGAGAGGAGAACCCCAGCCATCCTCAATCATGTCAACGTCACATGGCATTCATGTCCCATTGCAGAGGATTACAGTCATTTTTAATCATGACTTATTGTTCCGTTCTCCCAAAATGAAAGGGATTTTCTGTGATTGGTAAATCAGATGGTAATTGATTCTGCATTCATGGAGGCTCCAGCAAAAGCCTCTTTGTCCCCAGTTTGCAGTCACTGCTGTGATTGCCCCTCCGACAGGCACTCATGGCCCAATACACACTGTCTGATTTCATGGCATCTAGAAAAAGGCTCAGAATTGGCCCCAGGGCCCACAGAAAAGAGGACAATAGTCCCCACCTTGGGAAAACAATGAAGACCCCACAGGCGTTCACTGGCCTGACCATCCTGAGGGCTGTTAATACTCACAAGGACCCCAGAAAACAGGGGGACTGAGAACACATGTGCTGAGACAGAAAATGCCATCCCCAGAGGATACCCCGCTGTGTCACCAGGCTCACCCAGCTCCGGCCCTGCTGTACTCGGAATGGCACACTTTCTCCGTGTCCCTAACCAGTTGTGAAGAATGATCATCAGATGAGATCATGTAAGATCGCAATGCAGGGAGGAGCTTGTGTGAGATTTTTGAACCATTCAGATAATATGAGAACATGTCATACAGATTTTCTAATAGAAATGCGGTGGTGAAAACAGATGTGTTATCCATGGTCTCCACCCCCCTCCCTGATGGGAATCCTTGTCCATATCATTCTTCAGAAGATCTTCGTGGTCCTGGGATGCATGTGTGTACATTCACACGCATTCCTCTGCACCATTAAGTGTGGCTGTCCCTAAAAATTAGAATCCTACTCTCTGCATTGTTCTGCAGATTTTTCTTTTGACATTTCTTAGAGATACTTCCATATCACTGTACAGATCTCTCTCATTCTCTTTTTTTTCACTTCTTAACCACTTTCTAGAATTCCAAGGTATGGATAACCATCCTTGATTCATAGTCTATTGATAGGAAATTTCTTATCTTTTTATTGGTTCAGACAGTGAGGTATTAAATTTTCTTTCATATAACTCTTTGTGAACTAATGCCAGTATCTCTCTGACACTGATAGTTAGGTGTAAAATCTGAGTTGAAAGTTAAGCATATTTGAAATCTTGATAGACTGACTAATTGGTCCTGAAAAGAGATCATACCGATTTCTTCTCTCCAGCCATACCATATGCTGGGTCTTTGCCTGTCCTTTCTGCCAATTTGACAGGCAGAAAATGTCTCATTGTATTAATTTCTACATTGTGGATAAAAAAAATCACATCTCGAATTTCATGATCATTGGATTTTTTAAAGCCACAATGTGCAGTTCACAGCGTGTGTCCCCTTTTAGTTGGTTATTCCTCATCTATGGACCAGACAAACTAATCCAACCTGAAACACAATGGTGATGTCTCACAGCCTGGCCTACATGGCTTCCATCCTTGGGGGGTGAGGAAGACAAGAGGTTTATTTTCTTTGGTCTGTAGTTGATGGTGAGGAGAGTAAGATGTATATTTACACCACCCCATGATGGATGGGCTTCTTCCTGAGAACGTGTATCTTGTAAACAGAGTCTCCCCAGACATTTTTCTGGTAGGCAGATGCAGCGTTCGGATGGCCACACGCATGGCGGTGCATCTCAGCTGTTGAAAGACAGGTGTTTTGCCTTTGGTGGGAGCGCCCCATGTGCCATGCGTGACTTCTCCTCTAAGAAGGACGTCACCACTCCAGAGCTGTGGCTGAAGGGCTGGGAGGGGTCCCCTGAGGGGCGGCTTTCTCACACCGGTGCGGCTGTGGTTCTGAAGTGCTGGCCTCTGCTCCTCAACCTTGTCAGCCAAGAACAGACAGTCCCCTTGGACACCGTCCTGCTGGAGCGAGCCACGTGTGCGTCATTGTCTGCCTCACAAGCTAGGGTGTCTGCCGGCGGGATGGTCAGTATTGAGTCCTTTCATCCAAGGCCCCAGCTAGGTCAGCTTTAATCATGTGATTCCTTTTGGTACCTCTGTCCTTGACCCCTTGAGGCAGGGGAGAGGGTGAGTTTGGGGGGGAAACAGTGAGGGGGGCTCTCACTATAAAGAAGTAAGTAAGCCAGGCGCCAGTGGCTCACGCCTGCCTTCCTACCTACTCAGGAGGCCAAGATCTGAGGATTGCGGTTCAAAGACAGCCTGGGCAGGAAAGTCTGTGAGATTCTTGCCTATGAAATTACTGGCTAAACTACACAGAAATAGCCAGAAGTGGTGCTGTGGTAGAGTGCTAGCCTTGAGTACAAAGAGGCTCAGGGACAGCAGCACGCAGGCCCTGAGTTCAAGACTCAGATAAGAAATAAAGAAAGAGGAAGTGGCGCTGTAGCTCAAGTGGTAGAGCGCTCGCCTTGAGCTGAAGAGCTGAAGGACAGTGCTCAGGCCCAGAGTTCAAGCCCCACAACCGACAAAAAAAAAAAAAAAGAAAGAAAGAAAGAAGGAAGGAAGGAAGGAAGGAAGGAAGGAAAAGAAAGTGTCCAAACACCTGTGGCTCCTGCCTGTAATCCCTGCTACTGACGAGGCTGTGATTTAAGCATCATGGTTTGAAGCCAGCCGAAACAGGGAAACCTGAGAGACTCTCATCTCCAATTAACCAACAAACAGCTGGAAGTGGAAGTTTGCCTCAAATGGGTAGAATGCCATCCTTGAGCAAAAAAGCTAAGCAATAGTGTGAGGCCCTGAGTTCAAGCACTAGTACCTGCACACACACTCACACTCACACACACACACACACACACTGATAAAGACAATGGTGCTTAGGGAAGGCCATGAGCCACTGATGGAGCCCGGCACGGCCTGTGCACGGAGGGGGCTGGGAGAACCTGACATGGTCCTCATGCTGAAGGACGTCCCCACACACACATGGAATGGGAAGGACTCGAGGCTAGACCAGCGAGGGGGAGGGCTCCCCGTCATCACAGCTCCCAGCGGCAGGGGTGTCCGCGTCTCCTTGACTCCGCCACTGTGCTGGAGGCCGTGGTGTGCTTCTTCTCCGTCTGGTCCATCATCGGCCTCTCGGGATTCCATACGTACCTGATCAGCTCCAATCAGACAACCAATGAAGATGTAAGTTCCCGACCATGGGGCACAGGGGGGACAGGGAGAGGGGGAAGGTGCAGGGAGGGGTTGGGGGCCCGCCTCCCACCCACACACACACACCCCCAGCTGGGAGCCCTGGGAACAGTGAGCATGCTGTGGAGCATCGCTGTGTGTCGCATGTGTCTGCCGTGCTGGGCATTTCCGCATTCTCCTCTTCTTCTCTGGTTGTGTCAGTCAAATGCTAAGACTGGCCAGGGGACCCCAGTCAGGCCAGGAGAAGCTCTTCCCGTTATTGCTAAATAACTGTGGAAGCTGCTTGCAGCATTTCGTCTCACGAAGAGAGTTCATGGCGGTGTGACCTCCCGGAATGATTGATGACGCATCTGCCTTTCATACTTCAAGTCTCTTTTTAGTTTAGGACAGTAATTGCCCTGACCCAAAGTTTAACTTTATATCCAGGACCATCTGCCTGTATTTAATTCCGGTACAGGAGAGGAACAAAACATGTGTCAGTAAGCATGGTCCTAGTTGCTGCATATGCAGAAACTGTCCTGCGTACACAGAAACTGCTGTGTGCGCAGAAACTGAATGTCTCAGAACACGTCAGATTACCTTAAACAAAGCTGTGAGGGAAAATTCCGTGGTATCTCAGCATGGTCATGCATGCCTGTAATTCCGCTATTTGGTAGGCAGAGACAGGAAGATGGTGAGCTCAAGGCCAGGCCAGATCCCACGAGGTTAGCCAGACCTCATGCTATCATATTACATTATATTATGTTACAGAGGGGGTGACTTGAGTATCTAGAGTGTTTACCTAGCAAGTGTGAGGCCTCTGGCTTCATTACCCACTACTGAAAACGAAATCAGAAAAGGAATTAGTGGTGATAAAATACACAGAGTAGGAGAGTTCATTTGATTTGTAACTGTGCATAGTAGAACCTGCACGCCAGACTATTTTATGAAGACCATGGGCTGGATTCTGTTTCTAGTGTGGCAATTGGGAGCCACGCCCACTTTCCAGCCACCATTCATTTAATTGGTTTGGGTGGGAGATGTGTGAAAACATGACCACCGCCACTGGCGTACATTGGAGGACCTGTTGGTACCATGCAGTACAAATAGATTAGCAGCCCCAAGCAGCAGCATCTACTGTTTGAGGATGACTCTAAGTTTGAGGGGAATGCTTATTTTCTTCTAGAAAAGTACCCCCCTTTCTCCTGGCGAGGAAATGAGCGAAGATTATTTGCATTCCCCGTAGGCTTCTCTGGGCATAGTTTGCCGAAAGGTGGTGGCAGGCGGTAGCATTGGTCTGGAGGACATTGTGTGATGCTGGCGTACCTTTTCTTTCAGATCAAAGGATCTTGGTCAAACAAAAGAGGTAAAGAAAATTACAATCCCTACAGCTACGGAAATATCTTTACAAATTGCTGCGTTGCCTTGTGTGGACCCATCTCTCCAAGGTAAGACCCGGAAAGCAGCCTGCTCCTGACAGATCTGGAAAAGTCTCCTCGGTGTTAGCACAGGTCCTCCACGCCGGGCGCCCCCTGGTGGCATAGCCTTCCCCCCTCCAACCCCACCCCTCACAGCCCAAAGATGCAGCCCCTGAAGTAGCGATCTGCCTCTGGTGGTGTTGATCCCTCTGCACATGGTTTGTGGTCTTAAACTAAATTTGTGTCAGGCTTAAGAACAATTCCCTAGAGCTTGGAATGAGGAAACGCCGTTAATTATTGAGTGAGTTCCAGCATCAGTGATGAGCCGGGAGCTAGGGTCAGCATGGTAAAGCAGCCAGGGCAGGGAACCTAGGAAAGCAATTTAAAACCTGTGGGCTCTGGTGCTGAAGGCTGAGTGGCCCAGGATAGAAAGCTTGAAGGCCGCGGGGGCAGGGAGGGGTAGCCAGGAGGGCTGGACATTGTGGAGGTGACAATGATGGTAACCATGGCAGTAGCTGACGTTTATTCAACTTGTGTTCACCCTCCTCTGTGCGTTTTAGAGGCGCTTACTTTGTTGTGTTTCTGTCAGTTCTAGAGCTTGAACTCTGGGCCTCTCCCTCTCAGCCTTTTTTCTCAAGGCTTGAGGAGCTCTACCATTTGAGTCACACCTCCACCTCTGCTTTGTATTTGTAGATCTCGTCACAATCCAAAAGACTTTTTGTCACAGTTGTGCACTTCTGGGGAAGCCCCTCCTCCTTGGAACTGCTCGAACTGCTTGCAGGGAGGCGGCTGAGGGCCAGCTGGGGGGGCACAGGCCCTGAATCACAGCGACTCAGGAGGCAGAGACAGAGAATCACCTCCCAAAGCCAGCCTGGGGCAAAAAAGAAAAATGAAAAAGAACTAAAGCAAAAAGGGCTAGAGGCATGTCCCACGGGAGCAGACCTGTCTGGCAAACACAAGCTCAAATTCCAGTACCCCCAAAACGATCAATGAACTGCGGTCCACTGAAATAGTAAGGTAGCAGCTGTGACTGGGGTCCACCGAAGCCGCCCCGGCCCTTCCCGCTGTGTCGAGTGAACGCAGGAAGGCAGAGGGAACACGCGCGGGTTAAAGTGAGGGGCTGCTTGGCGGTTTCCGAGGGGTCAAGACTGGCCACGCGGAACCAGCTCCAGTGTGTGGCCGCCTGGCCTCCAGGGCCTTTTCACACATTCTAGAACATGCCGTGGGGGAGGCGCACGATCGGTTCCCGGCCCTCCCTCCCTCCCTGCCCCGGGAAGCTGTGAGGGTGGAGATGTTTGCCTCCTCTCTGCTCTTCCTTCCTGCCCTCTTCTCATGTCTCCTCCCTCACCGGCCTCACGCCGATCCTGTGCCCTCCCGCTGGAGCCCAGCCTCCCCGGGCACGGCTGCCAGTGCTGGGCGGCCTCCCTTCCCCAGCTTCGTTGCCTCGCGTGGGTGATACATGGCGGCGTGATGCGCTCATGAGCGGAGCGTGTGTCTCTGTGTCCCACCGAGAGCCCCAGGCCACCTGTGCGGTGTCACCAGAGGGCCGGGGCGGCTCCCAGGGGCCCCGCGCAGGCGCGGAGGGAGGAATGGCAACCGGGGAAGTCACGTCGAGTAGTCTGTCGGGCCGGATGTGGAGTGCTCGCCGAGGGCCATCCATGGGCAAGCCGTGCACAGCACAGTCCCCTCGGACCCTCTGCGCTGGGGGGTGATCGGTAGGGATTTGGGGGAGGCACTGGGGGCGGCAGGGACTTACAGATGGGAGACAGCATTGCCAGGGCCACGAAGGGGGGCCCTGGTCGGGGGGGGGGGCAGAGGCATGGCACGGGGGGGGGGGGGGGGTTCAGGGCCATTCGGAGGGCCTGGGAACCCCAGGCGCAGCGGGCGTGGGGCAGAGCCACGGCCCCGGCCCCGGCGGGGCTGCTCCTGCCGCCCGATGCCCGTGCTCGCAGCCGTGGCCCCGCTGTCCGTGCAGACTGCCGGCCTAGTCCTTCCTCGCTCCTCCGTGAGCGCCCCACACATCCGTCCACGTTCATTCTCCCTAACGTAGTAGCGTCATTTCAATGAGGCAGACCGGCCCAGGCTCCCTGGAAGTTAGCGCTTCCCGTCCATCTTCCCACCCGAGGGGAGGGCTGGGGGAAAGGGGGCGCAGGGGCAAGGGGGGCCCTTCCCCAGGTCCTGGCCCGCGGTGGCGGGAGATCCTGGAAAGGCCTGTCTTGGGGCCGGCCCCTCCGTGCAGCTCCCAGGGCTCCCCACCCGCCGCCGGCCCCAGCCGGCCCCTCACCGGCTCCCCCCCCCCCCCCACTGGGGAAGTAGCTCCCGAGATGCCGGCGCAACGTGCCGTCACAGTGCTGGAAACGAGGCTGGCGGCTGTGATGCTCGGGAGCTCTCCGTGCCCCCCGCAGCGGCGGCCGAGTGTGGCCGACACTCCTTGGTCCTCCAGGGTCGTTTGGAGCCGCCTCGCCCCAGCCTCTGCCTCTGTGTCACGTGGGAGACCACATGACTCCACGTCAGCCTCGTAAGGCCCACCCTCCCCGTCACTCAACCCCATCTCTCAAGTGCCGGGTGGGGCTGCAAGCGGGTATTTTCCCACCATTCCAGCCAGGATGGGCCTCTCCGGGCCCGTGGCAGGTGGACAGGGGAGCGGGGAGGGAATGTGACTTAGAACAGACAAAGCACGGAGCGCACAGGGGAGCGAGACCCGGCCGAGGTCCCCGCGCTGCAACCCGCGAGGTGTTCAGACCACGTTTGCCCTGAGACCCTAAGAGGCGTGCGAGCATAAAACTGAGCTTGAGGCCGGACAGGAGAGCGGGAGACAGACCGTGGCCGGCCGAGGTGACAAACCTTGTGGCACACATTGAGACTGAGGAAGGGGACCGCGGCGCGGCGGGTCCGTGAAGGGGGGGGGCATCCTAGAAAGAAGGGACCCAGACGTGGACGTCTTGATGCCCACTGCAGTGTCTGTAGGTTTTTCTTCATGCTCTCCCTCCTGTGTTTTCTTCTCGCTGCAGCCTCATTGACAGACGAGGGTACATCCAGCCTGACACTCCGCAGCCCGCCGCGCCCTCCAATGGGATCACCATGTACGGAGCCACGCAGTCACAGAGTGACATGGTAGGGACCGCCAGCCAGCACACGCTTCTCTTCTACTCACACAGGCTCCAACCCCGAGGCCGGCCACATGCTCACTTGGGAATGGTCAAAGGGCAAATTAGGACAGTATTCAACAAGGGATCCGAGGCCGAGTCTGGCTAGCTCGCTGTTTCTTTGGTGTAGAACTAGACTGCATCTGAGCAGCAGCAAAACGTTGCGTCTCATTTCACCTCAGCAGCATCTCACAGTCACCCCATTTTATACAAGATGAAGTGGGGGATTTTTTTAATTTAAAATGCTAAATGACTTGCTCAGATCATGCGGAGGCTGAGTCCAGGCCTGTGTGCTCTCTGCCATGGGCCCTCGCTGGGTGTCAGCGACCTCTCCACACCTGGCCCTCCCATCTGGGGGCTGAGGAGACAGTGCCCCTCAGCCTCGCTGCTCAGCAGAATTGCAACTCTCACACCCCAGTCCTGCTAGCTCAGAACCCCAGGGCAGGGCCCACGCTCTGGGATTAATAGGGTTCCGTGGATGAGTTTAATAGATGATCAGCAAGGAAAAACCATAGCCATAGCCTTCAAACTCTCCAAAAGTTGGAGTTGAGAACAGTTTTGGAGCCACTTTTTGCTCTGGTTCAGACAAAGTGTCTTTTATCAGCTGGCTTACAAGTCAGAGTGACTCAGCTGAGACTCAGCTCACACATGGTCTATTCAGAAGAAAAGAAGAGAGGGAGAATTTCAACAACAGGTGCTTGATTAAGGTAAGGCAGGGGTAGGAGGTGATGGCTTAAAAAAAAAAAGACAGGATCCCGTAGGTTTCAGACAAAGCTTCCTGGAAGAGATGATGATGTTTGCACTAAACATAAAGATGACAATAAATCAGGCACCGAGGGTGAGAGAGGGAGGCATCTTTCATCACTATAACAAAAAGTCTGAAATGATTCACTTAGGAAAGCTGTCTTTTGCTGGGCACCAGTGGCTCACACTTGTGAACCTAGCTACTCAGGAGGCTGAGATCAGAGGATTGTGGGTCAGGGTCGACCAGGGCAGCAAAGTGTAAGAGACTCATCTCCAATTAACCACCAAAAAAACCAGAAGTGGCACTGTGGCTCAAAGTGATGAGCCAAAGAGCTCAGAGACAGTGCCTAGACCCCAAGTTCAAGCCCCATGACTGACAAAGAAAATGAAAATGTTTCTAGGGCACAGTTTAGAAGTTCAAGTCCATGCTCTGTAGACACATTGCTTTTAGGCCTCTGGTGGAAGAGCCAGGTAGAAACGGAGAGAACACCGCAGAGCGAACTGCTCATCTGATGACCAGGAAGCAAAAGAGGGGAAGAATCAGAGCACGGGGTCTCATAGTCCTGTTTGAGGGCATGCCCCCAATGATCTAAATGCCACCTGTAGGCCTCTTCTAGAAACTCCACCATCTCCCAATAGCACCACCAGAATGAGCAAGGCATTCTCCATCAAAATTATAACGGGAGGGACATCCAAGCACAGCAAATGTAAAATCACAGCCAGTGTGGCACGAGGCTGCCAGGTGCATGCTGGGAAAGGTGAAGAGGAGAGCGTGGATAGGGGAACGGGAACTCAGGGCAGCTAAGCCAGGAAAGATGCACACAGAGGACCGTGGTGCCTTGTAAACCGGCATGGGCTTTGTCCTGTAACATGTCAGGGAGCCTGGCAGAGCATCCGGTCGGCAAATATGACCTTCAGATTGTCATTTAGAGTGGATGGGGCTGGCAGTAGGCTAGGGTGGTCTGTGCTAGAACTGAGGGCAGACAGAGGAGTTCCTCACACAGGGACTAAGGGGCAGGCCAGGACGGCAGAAACAGACTCAAAAAGGACACAGCACAAACCAGGGTTTGAGACTTGAGGCCGTGGGAAGGTCTGGGAAAGGGAGCCAGGGGCGTCTCCCCCCACACACACACCCCAACCTCGTGCTGAGTGAGATGGCTGTTCCTTGCACCAGTGACCATTCAGTGGGTGGGGCTGACTTCGGCATGTGGAATTCTCTGCTTGTGTTCTGGGGGCTGGGGGAATGTGGCAAGCAGGGGGGTGGGAGGCTCAAGGAAGGGCTGTTGACCCATGTTCATGAAGAAATGGAGTGCTGGATAGTGTGTGGAATAATGAAGATGACGTCACTCCATTTGTCAGGTGGCTAGGATTAGTCACTCATCTTCCTAATGTTCCCTGCACCCACCGCTGCCGACTGTATGCACCCCACTACGTCACTCAGGTTTCCTCGTCTGATTGGCTACTAGTGAGGACAGCAGAAGAGGGTGATCCTGAGAACTCAGTGAAGGAGAAGCCGCAGGGCAGAGGACGGTAGATGACAGAGAACTGGGGCTGATGCTTTGGGATGTGACAATCAGACAGGTTACCTAATTCCAGAACTGGAAAGTTAGGAAGCCAGTGACATCGCCACTCTGGACTGTGGGGAGAAATGACTTAGAGCCTGTCATCTGTTTCATCTTCCCCCCACCAGTTTATAACACAGGACTAGCACAGAGTAGGTGCTTATTAAACCTTCGATGGAACATATGTGAAAATCCCCCTTCTAGGGGCTCCCTCGTAGGAGGTTCTTAGCAAATGTTAGGGTACAGTTGTCTTCTTCCTCATTCCTTCCATCCTCTGATTTGCCACATCTGTAAACAGTAGGCCTTAGCCACCCTACATACAGAACACAGAAGGAAAGGAGTTTCTTTGGTCTAGTGATAGCACAACATGGCCCATGAAAGAATGATCTAGACAGGACCAAACTAACCTGTGGCCAAGAGAGGTCATGGTCATTTTATCCATGAGACTGCAGGTGAGTGCTCTGTCCTTTGCAGGAACTGCAAAGAAACTGAAGGTCCAGGCAAATGCCTACGTTCGAAAACATGAAATCAGAGTTAATAAATGTTGAATGTCTGTGAGCCACATGAATATGTCAACCTCATTAACTGTTAAAACTTAACATTCATGAAAGTATAATTACATTTTAGAAATGATTTGTAGCTTGGGTTTCTCTTAACTCCCTAAGAATTCCTGAGCACACATGTGATTACACAGAAGTCGTGATCAACTATAAATTAAGTCGTTTGCTCGCAGATAGACACATGTGAAGGTCTCTTACTGGAGCCCCTTCCCTGGCTGCCTTACCATGCTGCCTGGCTAGGAGAAGCCCAGCGTGGCCTCCTGCTTGTTTCAGGAGAAATCTTCTTGATGACATGACCGTGCCCTGACTGGCACTGCCCTGGGCACATGCGCTTATCTTCCGGAGAGAATGAGATCAATCCCTCGACCTACAAGGTCAGAGCGGGGACCGCCTGGATTGGGATTCAGATCCCCTCAATGCAAGAGACTCTGACACCCAGAGCTCACGTGGCAGACAGGAGTCCCGGAAAGTTCCACAGGAGAATTTAGTCCCTCCCTCCCCCGCAAGTCCAGACAGGGAATTCCACTGAACCTTGACCTTTCCACGTCATATCCTGTTGGACAGATGAGTTTCCAGCCCATTCCATCTTATCACCATGCCAACATATTACCGCTCTGCAGTTAATGTATAGGCCAGTCAGCACCTAGAATTGGGCCTCGTTATGTTTCCAGCTTTCTTTATGGGTTCCTGTGGTGTGTAAGTACTGGACTAAGAGGACTACAGTCATGTGCAGCAAGGCTGGTCTTAAGCAGAGCCTTCACCCCACTTTCCTCTTTCCGGTTTATTCACACCCACACCAATAATGTTCACCATATTCATACCAAATGCTGCAGCAAGCCTTTACGTTGGTATCTCCCGATGGCCTTAGAGAACCCCCCAGAGGCTGGTGAGCAAATTGCCTCCATTTTTGCAGATTAAGAAAACCCAGGGACCACGAGTACTTAATGGTATTTTGCCTGTAGCTTTTGCATGTTTACCCACAAGTCCCTGCTCTTAACCCTATGCTGTACCACCCCCCCATAATGAAATATTTGCAGAAAATTGACTGTATAGAAAATGTTTTTTCCCACATTCTTTAGTCTCTACAGCCTGTTATCCTCACTCCCTCTCCTGGAGAATCAGCATCTTGGAAATTAGAGATAAAGGACATAAAAGTCTTAGATAAACACCCTAATATTGCAAGGGACTCTTAGCTGGATAGCGGGGGAAAGCTGGCATTGAGTGGACTCGCTGGAGTCTCAACTGTGTCTCAGGTAGGGAGTCACCGGACGCCGGGGGCTCACAGCTGTAACCCTAGCTACTCGCGGGGCTGACATCTGAGGATCACTGTTCAAAGCCAGCCTGGGCAGGAAAGTCCATTAGATTCTCACCTCCAGTTAACCAGCATAAAGCTGGACATGGAGCTGTAGTTCAAATAGTTGAGTGCCAAACTTGAGCCATAAGGCTTAGGGAAAGTACTCTGACCTTAAGTTCAAACCTCAGTATCAGCACACACAAAAGAGTAGCAATAATAACAGTATATTTACTTAGACGAAATTTCACATCCCCCCACAACTTGCTCTTGGAAGGTGTGGAACCTTCCAGAAGTGGGTCCCAATTGGAAGAAGTTAGGTGTGCCCTGGAAGGGGACACTGGGACCCAGTCCCTTTCTCTCTCGGCCTTTGGGCTGTGACATGAGCAGTATCCCCACTGTGTGCGCCCACCGTAACATCCTGAGCCGCCAAAGGTCCCAAGTGCCGGGCCCAGGGATCACAGGCTACAGCTGCCAGACCATGAGCCACATAAACCTTTGCTCCCTCCTAGTCCCTTACCTCCGGTATTTCCTCATAGTCCTGGAAAGCTAACTGATATTCCCCTTAAACCAGTATCTAAACATGACAAACCCAGCAGCTGTACGATGTGTTAAACTAGGACTCCAGAACAGTCCTTGTGTAATCTGGAAAAGTCAAAAGCATTGGGGAAAATTATCTTGAACCAGCTCAAATAGCACTGCTAATAGCTGTTCTCCCAACCGCCGTCTACATTTTGGGAGGACTTGGTGAGAAGTTTCTGGTGTTCTTGCACACTTTAAGCTCTGCCACAGACGCTCCCTCCCTGGCGATCAGCTGCTGTCCTGAGTCTACTCTGCATTTGACCAAACTTGAACCAAGAAAAAAGGCAATGTCAATAGGATTCAATCTACTATTTGAAAAATGTGGGTCTTTAAAGGGTTATTGGGGGAATGAAAATGTGTGCTTCTCCGTTTGCTGTTCATAGTAGATGGACTTCTATCAAAGAATTTAGGTGGTTATTTTCCCCCTTTATGATTATGTAACTGGTGAAATAAAACATGCCTATGGGTTCTTGGTGTTAACTAGAATGTTCCCAAAGCCACAAAATTGTAAGAGAGAGAAATGAGCAGTGGTATTGCCCTCTACCGGTGAAAAGTAAAATAGCCCTCAAATGAAAACCCAAAAAGTCAGGGTAGGAGAGTAAAAAGTATTCAGGGTACCAGAAAAGTGTCAGGTAGAGAAGAGAAAAATGATTTTTTAAAAAATGAGCAAAAATAGGAAAAGTGGAAGAGAAAGTGAAGAGAAGAAAGAATGGAAGAGAGGTAGTGAGAAGAAAGAGAAAATTAAGTTAAAAAATCAGGAAGAGCCGGGCGCTGGTGGCTCACGCCTGTAATCCTAGCTACTCAGGAGGCTGAGATCTGAGGATCGCGGTTCAAAGCCAGCCCGGGCAAGAGAGACCGTGAGACTCCTATCTCCAATAAACCACCAGAAAACCGGAAGTGGCGCTGTAGCTCAAGTGGTAGAGCGCTCGCCTTGAGCTGAAGAGCTGAGGGACAGCGCCCAAGCCCAGAGTTCAAGCCCCATGACTGATCAAAAAAAAAAAAAAAATCAGGAAGAAAAACAAAAAAGAATTAGAAACAAAGAGGGACCGGCATGGAGGTGCATATCTATAACCCCAGCTCCTAGGGAGGCATAAGGAGGAGGATCAAAGTCCAAGGCCAACCTGAGCAAAAACTGAGACCCTGTCTAAAAAAATAACACAGCAGAAAGGCTAGAATTTGTCTCTCAAGGCTACGGCAATAGAGAACTTCCCTTGCAAGCACAAAACCCTGAGTTCAAAACCCAGTACTAAAAATAAGACAAAAAATAGTAACAAAGGCTAAAAGAAAAAGAGGATGCAGAGCACTGGCGGAGCATATTGTAAACCTAACTATTCAGGAGACTAAAGTCTGGAGGATTGCGGTTCCAGACCAGGCCAGGGAGGAAGTTACAACCCCATCTCATTGGAAGAAGCTGGGAATGGTGGCATGTCTACCATCCCAGCCACAACAGGGTTAAAACTCAGGATACTGTATTAAAACTCAGGTTCAATAAGATATCTGATTGCTATTAGCTGAGCAGACATCACCCCCAACAAAATGAAAAAGCAAAGAAACATAGAAATCCAGGAGAGCCCATCTCAAACTAACACAAACAAAAATAAATAAATAGGTTTTGGAGGTGTGGTTCTATGGTAGTATACCAGACTAACAAATGCAAGGTGCTGAGTTCAAACCCCAGTGTCACCAAAAGAGAAAAGGAAGTTGAAGAATATTCATCCCCACAGTCACACAAGAAAGAGCCGCCACTAGGAAGCTCCAGCGACTCCTCATCCTTGGGATTGTGACAGTGCAGAAAAAAATGTGGGGGAACTCTGCCCTAAAAACAATCTATCTTAAACCAGGCGCTGGTGGCTCACACCTGTAACCCTAGCTACTCAGAATGCTGGGATCTGAGGATCGGGGGTTCAAAGCCAGCCAAATGAAGGAAAGTCTGTGAGACTCTTATCTCCAATAAACCACCAGAAAACCAGAAGTGGCGCTGTGGCTCAAGTGATTGAGTGCTAGCCTTGAGCTGAAGAGCTGAGAGACAGCGCCCAGGCCCCGAGTTCAAGCCCCACAGCAAACAACAACAACTATATATATATATATATATATATATGTTTATATATGTGTGTATACATATATATATATATATGTTTATATATGTGTGTATACATATATATATATATATATATATTCTTGATTATTTGATTCCTGTGGGGGTCTTTTTCTAAAAAGATATTCAAAATAAACCAAGTTTGTGGGAAGAGCATTGCACGGCGGGGCTTGTCCTCTGATGAGATCCTGTAGTGTCCCACTCCTGCCACTGAGCCCATAGCTTTCTATAAACCCCCTGCAGTGGGAGCGAGCGTGGTCTCTGTGAGAAGTCCCTGTGAATGTGGCACATGATCTTTGAAGTCATAGCCTGGGGCCTGGTTTAGACTCTCAGGTCCCTGGGCCCTGTGCTCACTGGAAGCACAGGACTGGGAGGCAGGGCAGAGAAACGCCTGCAATGGAACTTGGAGAGACAGTCATCGTTTATGATGACAGCCCACAAATCTCTGCAGTCAGTGCTTGAGGTCTGATTACGCTGTTGGGAAGGATTTTGGAGTGACTGGTAAGTAGACTTTAAGGGTGGGGGGGGCAGTACCCAGGTACTGGGCTTTTTTTGTTCAAGGCTGGAGTCTCTACCACTTGAGCCACACCTCCACTTATGGCTTTGTGCTTGTTAATAGGAGATAAGAGTCTCTCATGGACTTTTCTGGCCAGGCTGGCTTTGAACTGCGATGCTTAGAAGTCAGTGTCCTGAGTAGCTAGGAGCTACCAACACCTTGACTTTTTTAATTTAGTAATTGACTGAAACAAAACTTTGCTCTCAGTCCTGTTTCTTTTTTTTTTTTTTTATTGCTATCCTCAAGCGCTATGATAAACTACAGAGCGTTTCCACAGCTTCCAGCCCGTGAGGCCGGCGCTGGCTTTGTCCAGTTGGAAGCGAGCTGTCAGCCTAGTGTTTAAGCCCCAGTGATTGAGTGTGGCTGCAAAGCCGGGTCTGATGTGACCTGCATCATACTATGGGGGCTTCTGTGAGAAAATGAACACCGAACACAGGAACGAGGCCCGCCTGGCAAGGGGACCTGGAGCAGCAGCTTTCCTAGCCACTCCTCCGGGCCTGTGGTTTAAGCGGACAAGGTAGCATTTGTCACTAACTGTCCCCGAAGGCATTGGGAATTCCACACTGACCTCACCAGTGACCATTCCTGCCATGGCAGCCATCTTATCCTAGAGGGCTCTGCTGGGTGCCCGCGGACACTGATGGAAAGAAGGCGTAGGCAGGAAACAAGTGATCAAGAAGACAAGAATGGCCAGGTATGGTGTCACATGCCTGTAATATCAGCACTCTGGATGGCAAATTTGAAGCAGCCTTGGCAGCTTAGCTAAATGTTGTTTTAAAACAAAAAGAAAAATAGTAGAACATGGAGGAAATGGAGAGAGAAACAGGAAGGGAGAGAGAAAAAACAGGACAAAGAGATGGCACTGGGAGTGGGCTTGGCTCCTTCACAGCTGCACTGTCACAGCTGGGCTGTCACAGCTGGCTGTCACAGCTGGCTATCACAGCTGGGCTGTCACAGCTGGGCTGTCACAGCTGGGCTATCACAGCTGGCTATCACAGCTGGCTGTCACAGCTGGGCTATCACAGCTGGCTATCACAGCTGGCTGTCACAGCTGGGCTATCACAGCTGGCTATCACAGCTGGCTATCACAGCTGGCTATCACAGCTGGGCTGTCACAGCTGGCTATCACAGCTGGGCTGTCACAGCTGGCTATCACAGCTGGGCTATCACAGCTGGGCTGTCACAGCTGGGCTATCACAGCTGGCTATCGCAGCTGGCTATCGCAGCTGGCTGTCACAGCTGGCTGTCACAGCTGGGCTGTCACAGCTGGGCTATCACAGCTGGGCTGTCACAGCTGGCTATCACAACTGGGCTATCACAGCTGGCTGTCACAGCTGGCTATCACAGCTGGCTGTCACAGCTGGCTATCACAGCTGGCTATCACAGCTGGCTGTCACAGCTGGGCTGTCACAGCTGGGCTGTCAGAGCTGGCTATCACAGCTGGCTATCACAGCTGGGCTGTCACAGCTGGCTATCACAGCTGGCTATCACAGCTGGGCTGTCACAGCTGGCTGTCACAGCTGGCTATCACAGCTGGCTATCACAGCTGGCTATCACAGCTGGGCTGTCACAGCTGGGCTGTCACAGCTGGGCTGTCACAGCTGGCTATCACAGCTGGGCTGTCACAGCTGGGCTGTCACAGCTGGCTATCACAGCTGGGCTGTCACAGCTGGCTATCACAGCTGGCTATCACAGCTGGGCTGTCAGAGCTGGCTATCACAGCTGGGCTGTCACAGCTGGGCTGTCACAGCTGGCTGTCACAGCTGGGCTGTCACAGCTGGCTGTCACAGCTGGGCTGTCACAGCTGGCTGTCACAGCTGGGCTATCCCTTCTGGCTGAACCTCTAGTGCACATCATGTGACTCTGAAGAGCTGATCCTGAAACTAGAATTTGTCAATTACTTCTCAATACAAAGGGTTCCCTTGGATCACAGAGACAGCAAATCCCATTTGCAATTTCCCGATGCCATGGAGCTGGATGGTTGCGTGGACTGAGACTAGGGACTGAGTGGGAACTCAGGAAGGATGGGTTGGCAGCTGTCTGCCCCGCCCTGTGCCCTGGCCGTGTCCACAGTGTGGCAGCTAGGCCTTCTCTACCAGTGTGAAAATAAGAAGGGTCTAGCCCTGGCCTGTCCCAAAGCTGCACAGCTCCTCTGGGCCAGCCCTGCCCAGTCAGCTCCGAGCCTGTGTGCTAAGTGGGCTGGCATGGCGGGAGCAGCAATCTGGCACAGCCCAGGGTCTGCAGCCTGCTGCCAAGGAGCCATGCCTGAGGCGGGGGAGGGGGGAATGGTCCTGGGCTTGAACTCTGGGCCTAAGTGCTGTCCCTGAGCTTTTTAATTCAAGGCTAGCACTGTACCATTGGAGCCACGGCTCTACTTCCAGCTGTTTGGTGGTGAATTGGCGATAAGAGTCTCACAGGCTTTCCTGCCCAGGCTGGCTTTGAACCGCAATCCTGAGTAGTTAGGATTACAGGCGTGGGCCACCGCCACTGGCTCAAGTGTATTTCAGTGGTTCTTTTATCCCCTCTGAATGGCACTGCCCACGCTTTCCTCCCACCCGCACCTCAGCCCCTCCCCAGCTCTCTGGCTGGGGATTGATTGGTTTGATTGAGGAGAGTGAGGATGGCCTTGGAGCTCGTGCTAGCACCAGGACCTTTTAGCTGCTTTTCTTGTTATTGCTGTAAGTAGTTGACTCGTAAGTAAGCACGTCCATTGATGAGTACACGCAGCCTGATCAGCGCCGCCCCTCCTCCCCCGGCTCTGTCCCTCCTCTCCAGCTCTGTCCCTCCTCCTCCAGCTCCCCTGGCTCTGTCCCTCCTCCCCCGGCTCTGTCCCTCCTCTCCAGCTCTGTCCCTCCTCCTCCAGCTCCCCTGGCTCTGTCCCTCCTCCCCCGGCTCTGTCCCTCCTCTCCAGCTCTGTCCCTCCTCCTCCAGCTCCCCTGGCTCTGTCCCTCCTCCCCCGGCTCTGTCCCTCCTCCTCCAGCTCCCCCAGCTCTGTCCCTCCTCCTCCAGCTCCCCCGGCTCTGTCCCTCCTCCTCCAGCTCTGTCCCTCCTCCCCCGGCTCTGTCCCTCCTCCCCCTGGCTCTGCCCATCCCTTGCCATCTTCGCTATTCTCATCCAGGCTTTGGGGCAGGGAGGAATGGCTTGTGCTGTGACGTTAGGAAAGAGAGCCAGGAAGGGTGCACAAACTACCGTCATTGTCATAAATCCCTGAAATGTTGCACAGCCAGGTGAAGCGCCCTCTACTCCTGGACCGGGTCTGTGGCTTGCAAGTCAGCCGTTGGGTTGAAGGCAGTGAGCGATACATGTGGGTATATCTGGGTGGGAAGAGTTGGGGAACTCAGCCATGGGGCTCTGAGTACAGTCCCATGAAGAACCTATGTGTGCCAGGTGTCCAGTAGGGGTTTGGTTTGCAGCAGAGGAGCGCAGCTTGACAGGCTAGCGTTCTCCCCGGCTTTCCTCGGTGAAGTGTTGGCCTCCACCCCCAGCCCATCTGCCTTTGTAAATGGGATGTGAACTCCTTGGAAGAGCTGAGTTAGGGACTTGCTGGGAGAGTGAACCGTCACATATGGTGCCGGTGCCGGTGCCGTTACTGCTGCTGCCCCTCCCGCCCCTCAGTATGGAAGAATTGTGCAAGGTCAAGTTCATCGGTGGCTAAGTGCCCAGGCACCCCAGGGCACTGTCGGCAGAGCAGCTGGGGATCCCCTGACCTTCAGGCTAGAAATGTTTCTTTGCCACGTGACTTCTGAGCGTTTGGAAGGAAACAAAACATGTCTTCAAATGTTGGCATTCCCACAGCGAAAGCCCAAGGAATGGGTCTTGAAACTGAAGAAAATCTAGCAACGGAATTCTAGACTTTTGTAGAACCCTGGGATCCAACCATTTAGGGCTTTTGTGACCCAGCTTTTTCTTTCTTTCTTTTGTTGTCAAATAGACATAACATAAAATTGACCCTTTTCCCCAATCATGGCGTCAAGTCAAATTCACATTGTTCTGTTCACCTTCCATCCCCAGACCTCCTTCATCTTCCCAGATTGAGGCTCTGCCCCATGGAGCGAGCGAGCAAGGCCTTCCTACACACACACACACACACACACACACACACACACACACACACACACACACACACACACCCTGCCTTGGCTAGCATCATCTGCCTTCTCTCTCAGCACCATGTCCGTGACTCATACGGCATTTGCCCTGTGGCTGCCTTATTTCAAGTGGCAGCATGTCCTCTGGGCTTTCTCCATGCTTCCTAGTTAGGAAGCTAACTAGGACCCAGAAATACCCTGTTGTAGGAAGAGACCACACTGTGGTCTCGTTCAAGTTCATGATCTCATTCCTGAAGTCACCTGTCAACAGATGCAAGGCTTTCCCCCCCCTCCACCCCCCCTCCCCTGCTTTCTGTGAGTGCAGTTGCCATGAACATGGGTGTACTTTCACCACATGAACACGGGTGTACTTTCTCCACATGGCAGAAGTCATTCTCAGCATCCAAGAACTAGCTGCCTCACACGGCTGTGGGGTGGTGAATACCTGTGTCCCTGCCCCTGGGATCATTTTGTATTGACGTATTTTATTACCTTTATGTAGTTGTACATGTCAGGTTATGAGTATAATGCATCCCCAGCCCGTCTCCCCTTCTGCCATTCTCCTCCCTCCCTCCCAACCCCACCCATCTGGGATTGGTTTTCTTTGTTTTACTTATTTATTTATTTGGTCAGTCGAGGGCCTGAACTCAGCCTGGGTGCTGTCCCTCAGCTCCTCAGCTCAAGGCTAGCGCTCTACCACTTGAGCCACAGCGCCACTTCCAGCTTTTTCTGCTTATGTGGTACTGAGGGATCGAACCTAGGGCCCCATGCATGCAAGGCAAGCGCTCTACCACTGAGCCACCTTCTGGGATTGTTTTTAAATCGCATCCTTTCAGGTGAGGCCCAAGGTCACAAGCAGGACTGCCTGGCATGACTTCCGGGACTAAACAGGCTCTGGGTTTGTGTCACGGGAGCACCTGACCCCGTGCCAGGCGCTGGGGTCAATCATCATGTGGGGGAGGAGGGAGAGGCTGCTGCAGGTGAGCCCCTCACTGCCTACTAATGGTTTCTCTCTTCTCACGCCTGCCCTTCCGCCTCGTCCTCCTGGCCCTTCCCCGTTGCCTCTCTGCCTCCTCCTGGCTGACTCCTGCCGCTCTCCAGTGCGACCAAGACCAGTGCATTCAGAGCACCAAATTCGTTTTGCAGGCCGCAGCCACACCCCTGCTGCAGAGCGAGCCCAGCCTGACCAGCGAGGAGCTGCACCTGCCGGGGAAGCCGGGGCTGGGCACACCGTGCACCAGCCTGACCCTGGGCCAGCCCACCCCGCCCTCCTCCATGCCCAACCTGGCCACCCAGACCACGCTGTCAGACATTCTGCCGCTGAAGGACGAGCACGGGGGCCACCAGTTCCTGACCCCGGACGAGGCGCCCTCGCCGCGGCGGATGCTGGCGGGCGGCAGCCCCCTGGCGCACAGCCGCACCATGCACGTGCTGGGCCTGGCCAGCCAGGACTCGCTGCACGAGGACTCTGTGCGAGGCCTGGTGAAGCTCAGCTCCGTGTGACCCAGGTGGCTGCCCGGGGACCGCAGGGCTCGTCCCTGGGCAGTGGGGGGCTCACCCACCCCGGGGAGACAGCAGCCTCGGGGCCTGGGACACAGAGACCGCTTAGAGACCTAATGGCACAAGACAGGTGGGCACCAGAGGCAGCCCGAGTGCTTAGACAAGAAGAAGAGGAAGAGGAGGAAGAGAGAAAGGGCCATTTTCAGGCCTTTGGACTCTGGGGGTGACCTCGGGGAGGGAGGACCCTCAGAAGGAAAGAAGCTGCCTGTAGGCCACAGCACAGGTGGCAAGCGCAGGGCCGCGAGTTCAAACACCAGGACTGACCATGCTGCCTGGGTGCTGTGCTTCCTGTCTGCTGCTGGTAGACCAGATACCCAGAAGGTTTCCAACGCCAGTGGCCAGACTGATACTGCATCTGCTGTTCCACTACTTGTATTTGAAATAGACATGTCCTTTTGTTTGTAATTGAGAAGAAATCTTAAAAAGGGAGAGAGAGAGAGAGAGAGAAGGGATGTGGATTTGCATGCCACGCTGCAGTCTGTGTTCCGGTGCTGTGGGTATTCCAAAGGAAACGCTGCTTTCTTTCCTAGTTTAATTTTGTGAAACTGTCGAGTGCTGTTGTGTTGGAAGACAGTGCAATAGCCTGGGTTGTGGGGCGATGCGGCCTCGCATCACGCGGTGGGCGGGGCCGCGGTAGACGCTGCTGGGGCTGTCCCGGCCGAGGCCTCAATACTTAGGGGAGGCGCTGTGTCCAGCCACCCTACCGCAGCCCTCCTGTGTGGCGAACTCCCTCCGGACAGCCAATAAAGCGGTGACCTCCATCATGTCGCCTGTGCGTGTGGTGATCCTTTCCTGAGAGCCCAGCCTGGCGCCTGCAGAGAGCTCGGTCTGTTTTTGGTTTTGTTGGGTTCGAGACAACCCAATTTCAAATCTTTGGGTTCTGGGATAGAGAATGGTTGTAGGATGATTTCTTAGATAAAAGATGACTTTCCTGTCCACTTCTCTCAACCCTTTATCTGTGTTCAAGGATCTTGACTGAACTTGTCCTCTACAGATTCCCTCGCAGGGGTGACTGGCAGTCATTGGAGGGAATGGTAGGAGCAGGGTGCTGACAGGCTGTGCGCCCAGTGCCGTGCAGTGCTGCTGTGTCCACACACCTCAGAAGCACCAAACCTCAGAGGTCTTGGTAAAGGTGTCAAAAATAAGGAGGAAATCCAGGCACCAGTGGCTCATGCCTTTAATCCTAGCAACTCAGGAGGCTGAGATCTGAGACTCAAGATTCAGAGCCAGCCCAGGCAGGAAAGTCCTTGAGACTTATCTCTAATTAACTACCAAAAAGCCAAGAGTGGAGCTGTGGTTCAAGTGGTAGAATGCTAGCCTTGAGCACTGAGTTCAAGCCCCAGTAGAGAAGATTGGGAAGGGTTTGGCCCAGATGGTAGATCACCTGCCTAGTAAGTACAAGACCCTGAGTTCAAACCTCCACACCACCATATTCAGCACTGGGGTGGATGATGTTGGGAAGCAGACAGTGATGGAATGAAGGTCAGTGGTGCGGACGCGCCACACGCTCAGGAGAGTCTCTTGGAGGCAGGGGGAAGCCAGCCCGGCGGGGCTGCATTCCAATGCTGCTTCCAAGTCAGGGGTTTTTCTCTTACAACCATCTGAAAGTAACATACCTGGCTCTCACATGCAAGCAGCCCTACATGACTCCCACCAATAGGAAGAGTGGCTCTCTTCTAGAAAGAGTTGCCATTGTATGTGAAAGAAAAGATGAAAAAGCATAATTTCAGGCATTAATTGGGACACAAACCAATCCTGTTGGGGACATCACTCTACTGAAAAGCCCTCTTTTGATACATGGAGCCAGCTTTATTTCTCATGCTGCATGTTGATGTGTGGAGCCAGCTTTATTTCTCATGCTGCATGCAAGTATGAAAACATGGAAAAGGTAAAGTACATGTCACCATTTATTTTTCCACTTTTTTCACCTCCCACTGCTAAAACCTATGTACAATTTAGGCCAGAGCCCTCCTTATGAAAAAAATCCAAGAAGCAGGGATCATTGTAACAATGTAGTTGACCCTCTGTCTCCTCTGGTTCTATATCCATGAAATCAACCAACTGCTGATTGAAAATATTTGAAAACCAATTGTGTGTACACTGAACATGTGTGGACTTTTCTTCACCCTTATGTCCTAAACAGAACATTATAACAGCTATTTTTATAGTGTTTACGTTGTATTGGGTATTAGTCATCTAGAGATAATCTAAATTAATGGGGATTGCATGCATAAGTTATATACAAATGCTGTACACATTTTATACAAAGGACTTCACCACCCAAGAACTTTGGTATTTGTGGCTGCCCTAGCACCAAACCCCTAAGGAAACTGAGAAGTGATCATGGTTTTTATGACCCTCCTGCCATGCATATACATGCCATCCTTTATCAAAGAAGGTTTGAGCATTTTGGTGGAATGAACAAAGCTATTCAGGGTCCAGAGGGAGAATAATTTGAACAGATTTGCTGAGACATCTTAAAAAAAATTACAAGGATGCCCACAGCCTTTTCCCATGTGGCTTGGGAATGGCAATTGTGTTCCCAGGGCTCCCCCAATGGTAGGGTAGCGGTGGGGATGGTGGGGGTGACTTGTTATCTGATGATGGCAGGGTTCAGCATTTCCCCTTAACACACACACACACACACACACACACACACACACACACACACACACACACTCGCATGTATCCATCTACTGTGGCTGAGTAGGCCTAGATATTTCTAAATGCTTCCAATGAGTTCATAATTGATTGCATGCTGGCTAGGGAAAAAAAAGAAGATAAATATTTTATCATGCTATTAAGCCTTGGACACACACACACACACACACACACACACACACACACACACACACTTCTGTTGAAAATTTCATCTGCTCTCATTTCCTCAGGAATGCTCTGGGGCCTCCAGGCCTTCCCAGGCATGCAGAGGCTGAATTTAGCCTGAGTGCCCAGGTCAGCAGCCAGAGCACGAAAATGCAGACAGCCTGCTTCTGACAGGGCGTGATGACATGTCACTTGCTGGGGCCGTCAGCCCGCATTTGTGCTGTGCTTGCTTGAGAAAAGCTGCTTCCAGCTTCCCAGTGGGATTTTTCAGCCAGAAGAATATGCCGTGTCCCACCTGAGCCAGCAAAGACGAGATCGCTGTCTGGTTTCCTTAACTCTCCACCCCTAAGTGTGTCCGGTCTTCCTTTGTGACCAGCATGCCAGATGGATTCAGACGGGGCGCAGAGCCATGTCACTGGGACAGGATTCGTCATCCCAGAGCTTGTCCTGCCCTGGGCCGGGGGTCGCTGGCCTCCCAGGTGCAGATGGAACCATCTGTGAGAACGGGAAGGCAAGCCCATCCCATCCTCTTCAGGATCCAACTGCACCCCAACTTAGCTTTGCGATTTGGAGCTCGTTGCAAAGTATCAGAACAGGGATCGTACCCAGACATTCAGCCACCCCAGGGCTCTGTTCTGCTCATGTAATTTTTGACCAGGTTAAAAAGAAAACAACAAGGAATAAATATGGAATCTATTTTCTAAGTGCTGCTTACAACTGTTCTAAATCTGAGCCTAAATCAAATTGATGTTTATATTTTTGTATTGAATGCATGAGTTGTGGGAATTGGAAAAAGAGAGATTTTCAAATGAGCTCTTATTCCTCCTGGTCCCGGTTACCTATTCTGGAGGTCTGTGTGTGGCACTGTATGCTGTTACCACATTAAAAAACAACAACAACTGTCAGTCACTCAGTCTCTCCCCCTCTCTCTTCCTTTCTCTTCTTCAAGAAAAGTTATCATTGAGATTTTAAATGAGCTAAAGTGTCCTTTTGTTTCTAGGAATGTCACAGATACTAATAGTTTTGTAAATCAGTAAGATCATGCAGACGAGATGGATTTTCAAACATAAGTGGCTAATCCACACACTGAAAATAATTGGGAGATGAAAGATGAGATTAGATTGTCTCTGGGGGTACCCGTACTTGCAGCTGCCACAGAACTAGATAAATGGCTTCAAATGGAATTGCTTTTTGATCTCATAAACCACAGAAATGACGATCAGAATGGATCAGAGCATGCAGAAGCACCCAATGTGAGTGCAAGATTTTTCTATCAACTGGTAATTGATGAAATTTTAGACAGAAATGAACATGTGAATGAACTCTTCTCATTGGCCTGGATATTTTAAGATTCATAGTTAAAGCAAGAGTCCATGTTTCACATCCAAAGAGACCTGATGTGGGGGGGGGGGGAGTCTACATGAATGTTTTTAGCCTACAAGGGGACAGAAGGTGGAAGCCTTCCCAGAATTTTGCCCAGAGCATTAGGAACTGGCATCTCAGAACAGTTCAACGTCCTGGCATGAAAATGAACAGCAAAGCATTTTAAACCCTTCGTGGATTCAAATGTGAACGCCTGCACACACGCGTCATGTTTTTAGAGAGGTGTGTGTGGCCAGTGCCTCCCATGTTTGAGGCAATGTCTGCAGAACGGATCTTAAACCAGGAACCTATTCAGAAAGCATTTACTCCTGCAGTACAAAAGTACCCATGAGTCAACATGTCCATGTCAGTCTCCTGAGAGACACCGTCGAGGTCAAGGAGGGGAAGCAGCAGGGAGAGGAAGTCAAGCCACCCTGTCCTCCGTGGGCACGTGCTGTGTGGACCTTCGTAGGTTCTACACAACCGCATCCTGGCTGCTGCGTATTGACAGCTGTGGTTCTCCACCTTTTCAATCCACAAGTCACTTTAAAGCAATGTAGAAATTCAACCTCTAACTTGCTTGTTCTGTGATCCACCTTCCAACACACACACACACACACACACACACACACACACACACACACACACACACACACACACACACACACACACACACACACACACACACACACACACACAAACTCCCAACAAAAACCAGAGAGAGGAATTGTGTTTTGGCTACTGGTAACAAAACCCCCAAATTCTATCAGCTTAGAAAAGTAGCAAGTCCAGCCAGCAGACAGTGGGGCCAGGCGATGGATCTACACCATCTCAGCACAGCCACATGCAGACTTCTTTCTGTTTCTGGTCTGCCATTCTTCACATTAGTTTTCATCCTTCATCACTTCATGCTCACAAGACAGCTGCGGTGGCTCCAGTCCTCAAAGCCATATTCTAAGAGAGGGAGAAGCTTAGAAGGAAGAAGCGGGTAGTGGACACTAAGACTGCTCCCTTTAAAGGGTGTTCCTAGATGCCCTACTTTTGGATTTCAGTTTGCAATGTTGACTGTCGCATGCCCACCCCTGGCTGAATAAGAAGCTGGGAAAGGCCGTGCTTTGGGTATTTCTGTAGGGCTCTAGGGTTCTGTAGGAAAGCAGAGGCAAGTTAGTATTTAATCACAACAGATAAACTCTCTTCCTCCTTTCGTGAAAAAGACCCTCTCAGCCTGAACTCCAACTGGCTTCATCCACAGACCTGCATCTCCCTTTAGACTTTCTGCTTGCAAAGGGGGCTTGACACCAGCTCCTGGAGCCCCTTCTCCCTCCCCTGACCCCAAGACTCACTGTGTCTCCTCCCCCTGACCTTTGAACCAGGCCCTTCTCCATGACCCTGCCACTCATTCCCTCCTCCCACAGCTGCGCTTCCTCTCTTGCCATTAGTTGTTTTCCTTGGCCCCCAGTGATTCATGATGGTTTGTTTGTCTAGGTTTGGGGGGGAGGGCATTTGGGTCCTCCTCAAGGTCCTTTCTATGTAGTCCAAATGGCCTCAAACTTGCAATCCTCCTGCATCAGCCTCCTGAGCACTGGGATTATAGGTATGTACCACCACACCCAGACCTCCGATTTGAAAACAGTCAAGACCTCTTCCTCCCTCCAGCTTTTGCTTGAAAACCTCTAAGAAGTTCAGCACAATTTCCATGCATAAATTCTAGAAAAACTCAGCTAACTAAATCCAGTTTGACCCAACACGGCTGACTCCCTGAGGGCTGAGGGAATGTTTGCTTTTCTTCTTAATATCTTGGATCCAAACAGGCCCTGTGCTTTAAGACATAGCTATCCCACCGCGAGCATCATGTTGAAAACATTCTATTTGTGAAGTTGAATTCTAGGATGGGCCTCTTGACCTCATCATCGGCACATCCTGGCCAGGAAAATGACAACCTGCAGAGGTTCTGCAGGCCCTGTTTGGAGATATCTAGTCAGTAAGCACATCTGCTTGTGGCATCTGTGTTTTCTGATTGAGATTTGGTCTGAGGACTGCAATATCAATTATTTGTTAGGTCGTCCTGGCAACTGGTCATGAAAACCCACTTTCTGGGGATCATGAGAGCAGATGGCTTGAGAGGCCACCAAAGTCAGTAGCATTCGCCACGTATCTAATGAACGGCTGCAGTCAGCGGTGTGGTGCTCACGGCAGGACTCTGTGGCCTGATAATGTATTCTCAGACTAAGATCAGGCAGTGCATATCTTTGTAGCTGTAAGATCTGGGCAAAACTCGATTTCCTGTAATAAAGTCTAGTTCCAGAACATGCTGGAAAATTTGGAAAATGTGAAATGAAAGGCCTGCCTGCCTGCTAGGCTAGTTTAGATCTCTTCACTGTTGCCCCCAATTCCAATTCGTGTGTAGGGCCCAGGACAGCAGCTGGACCCTCTTCCCGTTCCTGGGATAGAACCCAGCCACTCTAGATGCATCTGACCCCTGGGATTGGGTTCTGGTTTTCAGGACCTCTTGGTGGATGGCACTGAGCTGTTTGCATTTGTTTCTGGCGCCTCACACCAAACCTCATGAGCGGAGAGGGCCGGCATCACATACAAAACAGCAACCTCCTGCATTTGTCTTTGACATGATCACCACAATGTCACATCACAATTCAATAGACCAATTCGGGCAACTGGACAAAGGCTGGCAAGGTTAGTGAAGGCTGAGTGTCATGGCTGACAGACAGAACAGCAGCCACAGAGCGAGTGCCAGGCCCAGACCCTTACTATGGCTGCAAGCCTCCCCCGCTCAACAGCCCGTAATGGCTCTTTCAGCCTGGTGCAAGTACAGTGTGACCCCCTTTTCCCGGCTGCCACTGCCCATGGCCATGGTTACCTGTAGGAGGGTCTTAGTATTACAAGCTTCGCCACTGGGGCAGCGGGAACTTACTCTCTCGGACAGGGAAGCCAGAAATGGAAATCAAGGCATAGGCGAGGCCAGAATTGCTCTGAGGCTCTGTGGGGAGCCTCCTTGCCTCCCCAGCATCTAGGGGACTAGCAATCCTCACCCATGTGCCACGCCTGTGCTGCGGCCTGCTCACCGTTCCTCTCCCTGCCCCTGTGCTCTTCCACACATCTGTTTTCCTCTCATAAGGACCCCAGTCAGACTGGAACACTCAACAGCCTCGTCCTAATTGATCACATCTGGAAAGACCTTAGTCCCAAATACGGTTGTATCCACAGGTACGCAGGACCTGAGGCTTACATATCTTTTGGGAAACACAATTCAACACATATTATCTCCACCTGAACCTCCTAAGGCTCTTTCTTATCCTCACCCACTGAGTCTCCGAACCACAAGCCAGAGAGGCGTTTTCTGAGATACACTTGTGTCCATCTTCATCGTAAGCCATTCTGTGGTTTTTAGCTCGGAAGAAGGCCACAGTGTAAGAGGAGGCGCTCTTTGCTGAGCTCCTGAATTCACCGAAAGCAGATGAAAAGCTAGGCCTCAGGGCCACCCATCTTGTCTGTGTCTTTGCTCTAAGCCAGTCCCCCTGTGGTCCCTTTGCAATCACCTTGGAACCAGACTGACGGATCACACTTTTATGACAAGGGAGCAGAAATCGCCCCCAAGATCTCCTAGAGAATCCTCAGGACAGGTCACCATCGGGTCAGTGACAACAGTGATAACAAGTTCTCCAGAACCCTCCCAAAGCAAGGACTGAAATGATGACATCACAGCCATGACTGACCGTGACAGCTCAGTACTTTCCCTCTCCTCTATCTCCCTAGTTCTCTGTCTACAAAAGCTGAAGCTCATTCTGCATGCTCCATCCACACTGACCATCAAGACGCATGGAGATGGGAGGAAAATCCAAGCCACAATCTACGTGGTGGCTTCTATAGGAAACCACCTTGTGTGGCAGAGGAGGCAGGCTGGGGATCGGATGCTGGATCGTGTCCATGGGGGAGGCCCGTGTCCCCTTGCTTAGGGTAGGGGTGCTGTGGATGGCCTGGTTACCAGCCCCAGCAACTCGCTGCCTGTGGGAGGTGCCATTTCTCCAGCATCAGCAAAACTCCATGTCAAAGCATCAGAGACCAGGTTAATAAGAGGGCATTCGGATCCAAACCTGTTTTTTTGGAGGGGGAGGGTTCCCTCAGGCGGGAGTCCTGGCTCTGTCTGTCGTCTGCTGTGGTTATTTTAGGACATACTTCCCATGGATCTGAGGCCACGAAGCCGTGCAGACATCCTGGACACGGCCTTTCCAGGGGCCACTCAGTGGGCCAAGCCTGTACATTCTGTGCATAAGGCAATGCAGTGGTGCTCCATTAAAAACCCCCAGACTCTGTGTCAGAGCGCTGCCAGCCAGCTCTCAGGAACAACATGCTCACCACGTGTTGATCCAAGGTGAAGGCACAATCGTGAGTGGCGAGTGCAAGGTTTGCACTCGGTTTTCACATGCCGTGGCTTTAGGAGAACCTGTGCAGCAGAGGAGTTGGGCCACAGGTGGTAGGTATAACCATGTAGCTAGATACTGATAATAGATGCTAGACCAGGGACAACTATGTAAAAGGCAGGCCGGCAATGAGCACGATATTGGAGTCATTTGCAGGTAGTGTGCCTCCCTTCTCTCTCTCCACCCTTCAGGGTTCCTGTTCTTTCTTTCCCTCCCCTGGGGTCCCATGGGGTCCGTGATGAGATCATTATTTGACGTTGCCATTTCCTTGCAAATCAGGACATTTGAATCTATTGAGCTCAGTTTCTGAGACACATACGCGCCATTTCTGGTGACTTTGTTCAATTCTAGCCAGAAGCCAAGAACCACGAGTATGCTCACCAGCAGAGGCATCCCCACGCCTGCCCCCACAGAGCCCTGACACACGGAACCAGCTGGAGTCCCCCAAACCAGCCCTACACACCCTGCCATCCGGGTATGTGGACTTGGAGCCCACGGACTCAAGCTGGAAAGAAAGCAGAGCTAGTGGCCCCTGAGCTGTGAGAGACGCTGCCTGCCTGCTTGGTGGAATGACTTCTCAAAAGCAGCAGCAGCGGCCCTCTGCGTTTCACACGTCCCATCGGGGACACACTTCCTGTCTGTGCGTGCCTCCAGTCACTTCCCTCCGCTTAGGAAACAGGTTCGCAGAAATGCAGCGAGAGCCCAGGACTGCTCCAGGGAAGCCAGGAAGTGCCTGGGCTTAGACCTCCTGACCTCACAGCCTGGCCTGTACTCCAGCCTCCATGTTATGTTGGAATTAAGGGCTTGGCCTTTTCTCTGTGCCAGTCAGTTCGGTCTGCTATCACAAAAATTCCACAAGGGAAGGAGGCAGAGAAGCATCATTTACTTTCTCCCAAGTGTGGAGGTTAGAGGTCTAACCCAACCAACCATCACTCTGAATTAAGCTTCTTTCTAAGCCCCCAGGTGTTTCAGGCACAATAATATTATTTTTATCTGTATCTGTTCTTATTCTGGTTCATAAAGATTTGGGATCAATGACCTGTAAATGAAGAAGGGGGGGGGGTTGGAGCGGGGGGGGGGTGGAGTCTAAAAACTAGGCATCTGGCTCTGTCTAGTCAGCAACTCTTGCCAAGTTTTGCCTGAGAGAAAAGCTCCAGTTCCATTTCTGAGTAACTTCGTGGTGTGCAAGGAATGAAGAAATCTTGCAAGGAAGTTTTGTTTTCCAGAGCTGAGTTTCCCAAACAGGGAGGGAGAGAAATCCTCGTGATTCACAGATGGGGCCCAGCTCCAGGCTCTGGGGCAGAGGCCTACTCCCTGAGCTTCTGCCCTAGAAAACAGCCCCACCCAGCAACAAAGCGGCCAGCTACCTCCCCCACCCCACCACCCCAAAAAAGGAACCCAGCAACTTCTCAATCAGAAGCTGAAGCAGACCAGAGCTGAATCTTCATGGTCCAGGACTGTCCTTGTACTGACATGGGCCATTTAATCTAGCAGAGAGAGACATTCCGTCATGTGTTTGTCCTGGTCATAGGTAGAAAGCACGTGGCCCCTGTCCCCACTGAGGAAGCTGTGGCTGAAGGGGGTAAGGGATCAAAATTGAAAAGTAACATGCATGATGGTACCACATTTGAAGCAATTGCTATTAGGCCAGTGAAATCTGAAGTCCTTATAACCTCTTCTCATTTATAATCACAAGAGGTAAATAATGATCAAAGTACATTATATGCACCTAGGAAAATGTCACAATGAAACTCATTTTTTTACAACTAACATATGCTAATAAAGCAATCTTAAGGGTCCTATGTCCACCGGATGAGGGTGAAAAGTATGGCTCAAAGCCCCATGCTATTGGCCGGAGGCCCCACAGCTCTGGTACCAGGGCTGGGTTCATGCGGATCTGTTCTTTCTTCTGCCTTAAGAGACAAGCTGTGAGTCTGTGATGGAGTGCCCAAGGCCACGGCCTTGTACCAAGGAGGAAGGAAAGCTTTTAGCATGATGGATTTGACTTTGGAAATGCTCAGGCTAGTGTGGTTTGCTGGAGAGGTTCCTCTCCTGCATACAACCCCCCCTGCTTTAATGAATTACATTCTAAATTCAATGCCCTGGAAGATATTGAATAGACAGGACAAAATCCATTAGGCTTGTTGATTTATAGCTTTTCAGCATTTCGAAGGAGCGGCTCTCAATGTAAAATTGGTTGCACACAGCAGTCCCTTTTAGACATTTGTGTTGCCAGTTAGTGATTTATGCCATGCTTCTCTGATTGCTTCCTTTCAGAAAGAGGAGAAAAACATTAACACAAAGTAAATTCAACATCGAATGTCTTTGAGTCTTTGTGAATCCTATAGCCCATCCCTGGGGCTCTCCCTTGCCAAGCCACATTGCACTGACTGACCTGCAATAGTTTTGGCATCTAGTTTGATGTCTCCAAACCAGGGACCCAGCGCTGTACCCAGGGTCCACTCATGAATATGCATTATCTGGGGCTGACAAGAACAGAGCTGTTATGGTTGGAAATGGGAAACAACTGGAGCTGGTGTATCATTCCTATTCATCTGGTGACGGGGGCAGGCCTTCCTTGGGTTAGCACACGTGACCTCCTCTGTCTCCCTTCTGTACTTGGGAAGGAGAAGCATGCCCTCCACAGTGCTCTTCCTCAGCTCCCACCCCCCTCCACACACATACCAGTTCTCAGCGGTTGCTCCATCCTTGCCTTATCATTCCATTTACTACCTGGTACTCCCTAGATGAGAAGCATCCAGAGGAAAGCAGGTTTGTAAAGAACAAGCTTGCCTCCAGGCTCCCAACACGGGCTTCACACACAGTAGGTACTCCATAAATGCTTTCTTGAAACAATAGGCCACAGACAAGTGACTGAGGCCATACATGCCCATTTTAAGAAGGGCCCACAAATGGGGCACCAGTGGCTCACGCCTGTAATCCTAGCTACTCAGGAGGCTCAGATCTGAGGATCCTGGTTCAAAGCCAGCCCAGGCAGGAAAGTCTGTGAAACTCTTATCTCCAATAAGCCACCAGAAAACCAGAAGTGGTGCTATAGCTCAAATGATAGAGCGCTAGCCTTGAGCTGAAGAGATAAGGAGCAGAGCTCAGGCCCAGAGTTCAACAAAAGAAGAAGAAGGAAGAGGAGGAGGAGGAAGAGGAGGAGGAGGAGGAGGAGGAGGAGAAGAAGGAGAAGGAGAAGGAGGAGAAGAAGAAGAAGAAGGAAGAAGAAGAAGAAGAAGAAGAAGAAGAAGAAGAAGAAGAAGAAGAAGAAGAAGAAGAAGAAGAAGAAGAAGAAGAAGAAGAAGAGGAGGAAGAGGAAGAAGAGGAGGAGGAGGAAGAACCTTCAAGTTCCCCAAGGCTATGATGGCTTCTTCTTTTGAGTTTATCTTGAGACTGTTTGAGTTCAAATCTTGTGTTCCTGTTTCTCTGTGTATTCTAGAAAGATTTCATGGCGTGAAAGGTGTTAAACTGTGCTACCATAATAAATTCTATATCTATAGATTTGGAAATCATGAATTCAAAAATAACAGCCAGATTGGTCTGACATAATTCATCCTAAAACATATGTGTTAACTGCTTTACTAAACAAAGTACCCTTGGCATCAAAAATCAAGAAAACATGAAATTGTTTTGTTTTCCTCATCTACATCTAAGCCCTAATTATTTGATTCTGATTCTGTATCATTTCAATGACAGAGTTTTGTTTTGGGGGGCGGGGTTTGTTGTTGTTGTTGCTTTTGGTGTTTTTGTTTGTTTGGTGAGTTGTAGGGCTTGACCTCTGGGTCTGAGCGCCCTCCCTGAACTCTTCAGCTCAAGGCTAGCACTGTACCACTTGAGCCACAGCACTACTTCTGGTTTTCTGGTGGTTTATTAGAGGTAAGAGTCTCACAAACTTTTCTGCCTGAGCTGGCTTTGAACCTCAATCCTCAGATCTCAGTCTCCTAAGTAGCTAGGATTACAGGTGTGAGCCACTGGCGCCCAGTAACAAAGAGTTATTTTCAAAAGTAGAAATAGTTCTGTTGGATCTACTTTAGTCCAGTTCAACTGGGTGGCCTCACCACCTGCTGGCAGCAACAGGCCCCCACCAGAGGCAGCTTGAGACACCCCCCCCCCCGCTCAAACCCCTTCTTTACCATCCACTGCTTGCAGTGTGTGTTGAAGGGAGAGGCAGCCAGAGGAAGTGTTCAGCTAGGACTGTGGCCATCTTTGTCTGCTGGGTGCCAGGTGTTTTCTCTGGAAGTTTCTGTTGGGCCCTTCCCTCCTCCCTCATATACACAGCCTCAGATATAACAGGACACTGGGATCTGGCCATTCTGATCTGACCCCCAGGTCCTGTCTGAGGTTATGTACTGCAGACCTGGGCTTCTGGGGAAAGGCTTGTAGAACCACCTCCAACTATGTCCCTGGGTCTATGGGACATGCACACTTCTTGGCTAGAGAACTGTGGGCTCTCTAGAGTGGGTCCTGCCCATTGCCAGTTCAAGTTGTCTCATCTGGAAAGATAAGAAAATAGGTGTTTCGAGAGAGGCTCCAAGAACAAGAAAAACCCCTGATGTCCATCCTTCTCCAAGTTCATGAAAGCTTAAAGGTTAGTTATTGTGTTCATGGAAGAAAGCCAAAAATCAGAAAGCACAAAATAATGGTCAATCCTAAAGCACTTACATGTTGTTTTGTAATTAAGCCAAAGGTTCAGAGATGGAAGGAGATACATTTGAACTCGGAGATGCCTCCTCCTGGGTGAATCTCGGGCTCTCCTGGCATTGAGAAAATAATGGTTAGATGCGAACTCAGGACTTCAGAGGATACTCAGTTGTAGCTCATGTGAAGAGAGAGCCCCGGAGGCTGTGGAGGTGCCACGCTGCTCGCCAGCTGCCTCAGCAGCTGCCTCCCGCTGGCTCCCTGGAAGGCGCGGGGCATTCCGTGACATGCTAGACCGCTTTGAACTTCTGTGACCAGCCACATCACTCACTGCCCCGCTCCTCTGGAGCAAGGAAGAGGCTCCGAAACTGAGATGGACCTGAGACTAAGCCAGCCCTAGTGCTGTGTCACTCTGACCTTAACCAGTACCAACTATGGAGTCACACTAACCTGGAAGGCAAGGGCAGAGTTCTGCAAAGGAATAAAACCATCTCATTTGGGTCATCTCTAAGCCAGGACCACAGTCATCTTTTCAAAACGTGGATCTGACTGTCCTCTGCTCTGCTTACAACGTGACGGTGACCACCCATTCTTCCTGGGCTCGATCTACTCGCTGTGCAGGGAGCTCTTCCTGTCCCCCACTACCACCTCCTTCAACTTCCTATCTCCTCTGTGCTTGTGCTCAGCCTCAGGAAGTCTCATCCTCAGGAAGTGTGCCCTTCACACCTCCACTCTCAATCCCCATGGGACTAGGGTCCTTTTCCATGGAACCTCCTAGACTCTATTCCTCTCCTTCTTCCACTCCTCACGATTCCTTAGTGTGATGACTCAGGAACAGGGTTGCGTCTGTTCTTGTGCTTTGTATTGGTTTTATGTAATACCTACCCACACTCCTCAAGCAAACACATCTGAAATGCAAAGATTAATACTGTGAAAGTCTCACCTTCTAAGTTCAAAGTGGCCCCTGCTCTGCTCTACCATGGTTTCCCCGGTAGAGCAATTGCCCCTCTTGGCTCCTTGGCCTCTAGGGGCTGCAGTCTTTTCCGATCAGTTCCTGTGGAAGTGTCAGAGGCTCAAGCAGCGGGGAGTGGGTGCTGGCAGAAGGCCCCTCCAATCAATGGATCTGATGCACAGGCTTAGAACACAAAGTGTTCTGATGGGTTTTTACAGCCTAAACCCCAAGCTGCTAGGGGATATCTTTTTCTTCCTTGTTCTCCAAAGGTCAATCTATTTGTCCAGTAATTGCTCCCACTACCACCACCACTCAGGTCATGACACATGAAAGTAAAATTCACTTCTTTTGTTATCATTGTCTGCTACTGAGCTCCCTAACCACAATCCCTTTTGCAAGACTGGTCTAAGTGCTCCAGACAAAAGCTGACTTTAAACCTTCATTCAGTCTACGCCTGAGTCGGTGGCCATCCGCATCTTAACCTGTAATTATTTTGTTGTGGTTGGAAATTCACTTTTCTTTTCATGTTCAGATTCTCCCAGCCCCAGTGGCTCTTGTCAGCCTCTCCTCAGCCATTTTGTGCCATTAGATCACCATTTCAGCACAGGTTTCTCTCTGCCTTCAGTCATTTTGTGACACAGGCAGGGGGCAAAGGAACAGAAGCTCAGAGAAAACACAAAACCCAAGATGTGCTGCAAGTGACGCCGACTCAGCTCTCCTCCATCTGTTTGAAATTTTGATGCCTTTGACAAAATCACTACAAAGACATTTTCTATGGACTCTGAGATGAGAATTTTGCTCACATACATAATTCTCATAAAATTTAGGACTTAGGAAATGTTGGTCAGTTCTGATGTCATGAACTGGACAATCTCTTAACACCACCCTTAGGATCAGAAATAGAAACTTCTAGAATGAGTGTTCAATTTCTCCAGCTCACCCCAGGCCCCTGACTTCTGAGCTCCTTATCTCTATTTTTGCTGTCCCACTTTATACAAACTCTGGTATTTTTAGCTCCTTTAAACTCTTTTTAAAGTAGACAGGTCAAGAGCGATTTTTAAAAATTCTTTTTCTAATATTCAAAATTTCCTTAATCTTATGAAAGCACATTCTCTTAAGAGTAGTTCAGAATCTCTTTAAAAAAATGATAATCCCTAAAGTCTGAGAGCTCAACTCCTGCTGTGAACTAATCATTTCAGGTCAGCTCTCCAGTAAGCTAGGTTTCTTGTCATTTAATTTCTTCCAACTCTAGCTTTTTCATTCCTGCACTAAATCTATCATTCAGTCTCAGCCCAGAGAGCTTTTATCCAGAAAAGCTAACCTCACTGAGCACCTGAGAGCCTGGCCAGGTTTTCCTGTTTGGATTCAGATGAATATTTGATATGAAATAGCTGATCACTCTTCAAAATATGAGGCACGGGATTCCAAATCTGGTTCCTAATACAACTGAACAGCAAGGACACTCCAGACTCGGGAGGCCTCCAGCCACGCCAGGGACAAGCGTCCAGGCTGAGTCACTTTTATTCACACTTCTCATATCGAATGTGTAGGCTTTTGCCTCTCACCCATTCCCACACTCTCCACACATGTCCTTCCATTCAGTTTGACTCTGTTATTAACTACCTGGAGTTGGCACAGATCTCACAGGTACCCTAAGACCATCTACCGTTCTGATGCCAGCTGCAGGCCCAAGCCATCTGTACTTCTGACCCTCTAGGGATAAACTCTGGTAGGCTTACCTCCATCAGTTCCTCAAGTTCAAAATTTGTTAGAACAAATTACATTGCTCAGGAAAGTTCTTCAATTTGTTAGAACAAATTACATTGCTCAGGAAAGTTCTTCACTAATGATGACCAGTTCATTAAGTCATCAGCCACTGGTGATGAACTAAAATCCAGTTCCTCTCCCCTTCCCAAAGGTCCAGAGATGGTGCCAAAAGTTCCAGCCTCCAATGATATGATTGGTCTTTTTTTTTTTTTTTTTTTTTTTTTTTTTTTGTCGGTCGTGGGGCTTGAACTCTGGGCCTGAGCGCTGTCCCTCAGCTCTTCAGCTCAAGGCGAGCACTCTACCACTTGAGCTACAGCGCCACTTCCGGTTTTCTGGTGGTTTATTGGAGATAGGAGTCTCACGGTCTCTCCTGCCCGGGCTGGCTTTGAACCGCGATCCTCAGATCTCAGCCTCCTGAGTAGCTAGGATTACAGGCGTGAGCCACCAGCGCCCGGCGATATGATTGGTCTTTGTGGGATCTTCCGGTCCTTTCTAGGGAACCCTCAGCATACCAAAAGTATACTCACCACCCATAGAATTCCGAGGGTTTTAGGAACACTGTGTCTAGAACCCAGAACAAAGAACAAAATATATGTATTTCAGTGTCATACATGGGGACAGACTCCAGAGCTCATCTCCAGGAATAAGATCTGACCGCTGATCCCAGCTAGGTGAACAGGCCTGTCTACTGATCCATCTCCAGCTGAGCAATAGGTATTCCTCTCACTACAAAAATTAGAGTATTGCCTTTAATTTTTAAAGTAGTAATGGTATCCCATTGGTTTCTATGGTTACCATGCCATAGAAGTAGAAGCGGGAACACACTTCATCAGAGTTTGTTATAAAGAAAACTCTGAATTGGCCAGACACCAGTGGCTCACACCTGTCATCCTAGCTACTCAGGAGGCTGAGATCTGAGGAGCACAGTTCAAAGCCAACCCAGGCAGAAAAGTCCCTGTGAGACTCTTATCTCCAATTAACCACCAGAAATCTGGAAGTGGAGCTATGGCTCAAAGTGTTAGAGGGCTAGCCTTGAGCAAAAGATCTCAGGGACAGCACCCAGCCCAGAGTTCAAGCCCTATGACCGACAGAGAGAAAGAGAGAGAGAGTGAGAGAGAGAGAGAAGCAAATCTCCTTATGTGTCCTGTGTCTCACAGGCACTTGAGCTGGCCTGGGCAGGAAAGTCTGTGAGACTCTGATCTCCAATAAACCACTAGAAAACCAGAAGTGGCACTGTGGCTCAAGTGGTAGAGCTCTCACCTTGAGCTGAAGAGCGCAGGGACAGAGCCCAAGCCCAGAGTTCAAGCCCCATGACCAACAACAACAACAAAAAAAAAGAATCATTGATTCAGGAAGTACCCATCACAGGCTAGAGACTGAGTAGGAACAAAAAGTCTTCATGGCAATCTTATGAAGTAGATGTTATTTTAAAAACCGAAGCTCAGAAGAATTGAGGAACGAGTCCAAGACCCCACAGACTGTGAGTGGCAACTGATGCGTGGTGGTGCCTGACTCTCAAAAGCCCACACCCTGTCTAAATTGCCTCCATAATCACCAAGGCCTCTTGGCTGTCCAGCCATCAAAGCAGCCAGAGACAGCAATGGATGAATGTTGCCAGGACCCCAGCTTAGTGACAACCACAGGCAGGGGAGACCCTGATCTCTAACAACTGCTGTATTGATTCACCTATGGGCGGTCCAGGGGTGTATCCACCCTGTGCACAGGTCCTTATGGAAGCTCTGATGATCAGAGGCAGTGTGGCTGATATTGTTAGGAGAACATGCAACACTTGCTCCCCTTGCAGCACTGGCTGGCTGTGTGCTCCGGGGGTGACTGGGCACCACTTGAGCCACAATGTATGAATCCTAATGAGCTCATTGTATTTGCCAAACCATTTACCTTGCGGATGGTAGCTTTTGGTGGTTGGTTGCCTGCCTCCCGGCTGAGCATTCCCGTGATTGCCCACCAAGGACAGGGCTCACTCTGATCACATGGCCAGCGACAGACAGGTTGGGGGTCTTCATGATGAAAGCTAGTTGTGCTTTGAGACACAGAACACATAAGGAGATTTGCTTTGCTTCTCTCTCTCTCTCTCTCTCTCTCTCTCTCTCTTTCTCTCTCTCTCTCTTTCTCTCTCTCTTTGTCAGTCATGGGACTTGAACTCTGGGGTGGATGCTGTCCCTGAGATCTTTTTTTTTTGGGGGGGGGAGGGTCGGGTCGTGGGGCCTGAACTCTGGGTCTGGGCGCCGTCCCTCAGCTCTTCAGCTCAAGGCTAGCGCTCTACCACTTGAGTCACAGCGCCACTTCCGGCTTTTTTCTTTTTGCTTATATGGTGCTGATGAATCGAACCCAGGGCCTCAGGCATGCCAGGCAAGCGCTCTACCACTGAGATCTTTTGCTCAAGGCTAGCCCTCTAACACTTTGAGCCATAGCTCCACTTCCAGATTTCTGGTGGTTAACTGGAGATAAGAGTCTCACACAGGGACTTTTCTGCCTGGGTTGGCTTTGAACTGTGCTCCTCAGATCTCAGCCTCCTGAGTAGCTAGGATGACAGGCATGAGCCACCAGTGCCTGGCAAGTCAATGATTCTTTTTTTTTTTTGGGGGGGGGGGGGGTCCGGTTGTGAGGCCTGAACTCTGAGCCTGGGCGCTGTCCCTCAGCTCTTCAGCTCAAGGCTAGCACTCTATCACTTGAGCCACAGTGCCACTTCCGGCTTTTTGCTTTTTGCTTATGTGGTGCTGAGGAATCGAACCCAGGGCCTCTGGCTTGCAAGGCAAGCACTCTATCACTGAGCCACCTTCCCAGCCCTAGTCAATGATTCTTAAACTTCAGTGTGCTTACGCATCACCTGAGGATCTAAACAGGTAGCTTCCTGGACTCTCACTTCATCAATGCTGCCACACTGGAGACCAACACTCTACCTGTTCAGCAGCCTCCCCAGGTGTTTTCAATGGAAGTGACTTTCTGGGAGCAGGTGGAGTGGCATGGTAGTCAAGGATCGCTACTGGTGCTGTGTCATTCCACTGTAATGAGTTCAGATCTGAGGATGACAAATCGTTCACGCAATAAGACAATCCATCTTCATTTTGATTTTCTATTTATCATTAGGGCCATTCCTTTAAAATAATTAAGTGTGCAGTTTCTGGGGTATGCCACCAACCCATTCATGCTGAGTTCCATGTACAAATCAACCCAGCACAAGAGGCCTCCCAGAAGGAAGAAGAGACAACCACCTCAGCCTTCACAGCTAAAAGAAGACCCATACTAAAACTACCCAGCAAAGAAGCTTCTTCTGACCTCTGGCCTAGTTTAGTGCAGGGTCTGCCCACCTGGCCCCGTAATTCTGTCTATCCATTGGACTTCCTATCCGAGGAAAGGTGAGGTGCCCAGAAGAGCAACAATGAACCTGTCTTCCCCTACTCTGCCTCCTCCCAGCCACCAAGGCTCTGCTGATGGTCCCAGGAGGATGTAACAACGTTTGCTTCCTACTTCCAGCCTCCCAGCCTTTGGCAATAAGAGCTCTAAAATCTCTGCTGCTGTTATTGCACAACTAAAATGAAAAACATGTTGCAGAAGCTGTGACTTGGAATGAAAGCAGGAACGAGAAAAGAGAAAGAACAGAGCATGGAAGGAAAATGGTCAGGCTGAGAAAGGAAGATGGTTGTCAGGAAGGGAGGTATTAAGGTCAGGAGAAATATGAAACAGAAAGGGTGAAAGACAAAGCCATGGTGAGTGTTAGTGGTTGTCCCGTGTGCTCCCCTGCCTGCCTGAGAAAGACTTGGCAGCTGTCAAGTTCGTGCAGAAATATGGTCAGATGACAGCGATCTTTTCCAAAAGGATAAACCAAAGGCAAATGGACGTAATAAGGAGATGAGATGAGATGAGATGACCTTGCTAGAGGCAAGGTCAAACCTGGCTGGTTGTCAAAATCACTGAGGTCTGGTTAAGAAACCAGTTCCCAGCTCTTCACTCTGCCTCCCTTCCCCAGAGACATGAGCAGTCAGGTAGATCTGGGGCAATTCCCAGAGATTCCTGGCTGGTAGCTTTTTGGGGACAGTGATTCCTCCTCCCTCCTCCTCCTTCTATTCTCCTACTACTACTACTATTAGCAGCAATTTTTTTTTTTTGCATCTGTGGTTGTAGTGGTCATATGTAGGGTCTGGAGTATGCTGACCAAGCACTCTACCAAGTCACCACATTTTTCTGCAGCACAATAATCACATCTGTGCAACCCTTAAACCTCACAGCAAGAACCCCTGGAAGGTATCTCTAGGAAGATCCTAGGACTCTGATTTTGAGGCCCCTATATGGCACCCATACAGACTCATATGGCATCCATACGGACTCATGTCCCACTTAAATAGAGCTGGCCGTCACATTTCTGAAATAATTTTCGGCTGTGTTTGGTGTTTCGTTTAATTTAGAATTCACAAATTAAATGGTATAAAAATTAGGATCATTTCTTGGAGGTCATCTAAATACTGAGGAAATTCCACAGAGCGAAAGAAACATTTAAGCCGCAGATATTTCCTGGCATGATTTTGTTAACACTAAAAGAGTGGACTTGTAATATTATGATTGTCAGACATTTAGTTAAATGTTTGTTAGAATTGACTTTGACTTGTATGTTTTGGGTTTAATTCTGGGTTTCAGGTCTCCCTTGTTTTTGGAAGCCCTGTTACAGGGCTAAAGCCCAGCCAGTCCTGCCTAGTGGACCAGACAGCCCTGCTCACAAAGACAGGTGAGGTAATAGCATTTGGAGATGAAAAGATTGTCATAAGCCAGGCACCAGTGGCTCATACCTGTCATCCTAGCTATTCTGGAAATTGAAATCTGAGGATCATGGCTTGAAACTAGCCAAGAAAAGAAAGACTGGGAGACTCCTATCTTCAGGAGTTAATCACTAAAAAGCCAGAAGTAGAGCTGTGCTTCAAGTTAGAGTGCTAGCCTTGAGGAAAAAGGAAGGTGAGGCGAGGAGAGGAGAGGTGGGGTGAGGCAGAGCTCAGAATCAGTGTCCTTGGCCCTAAATTCAACCTTTAGGAGAGGCACAAAAATGGGTCATCAGAGTTTATTTCTGAGGCCTGTAGCCTGTGTACAAGATGGGCCAAGAAAACAAAATGCCACCGAGCTTATTGCTGCTTTTGTGGAAACCAGACTTTCCAAGTTCCTTAATCTGCCATTCCAAAGTGCCTCTCAAAAAATATACATATATTTTTTGGGCTGGTAACTGGGGCTTAAACTCAGGATCTAGGTTTTGTCACTTAGCTTTTTTGCTCAAGGCTGGCAGTCTACTATTTGAGCCACAGCTCTATTCTGGCTTCTTTGCTGGCTAATTGGAGATAAGTTTCATGGACTTCCTTGCCAGGGCTGGCTTTGAACCTCAATCCTCATATCTCAGCCTCCTGAATTGCTAGGATTACAGGCGTAATCCTAGGTGCCTGGTCTAGCAGTCACTATTAACTGCAGCCAGGAGTCAGTTGCAGCTGTGAATGCTGGGTAGAGAAGGCAGTTTTGGCTACATCGATTATCTAAACCTGGAGTTTTATAATTTTCTTCAGAAACCTTTCTTCATCGTCTTCTCTACTCTCCAAATGTAATAAACTCCTTTACGGAAATCTTCCCCTCATATTAAGTGACATTGTGGTTGCACCCTGCATGACGCCTTGAGCCAAGAAAAGAAGATTTGATTCCTCACAGCCTTGCTTGATTTTAACCCAGGAAAAGTTGACTTGGAAAGTTTGGCAATTCCATTCTGCCTGGGGTGATTTGAGCCTTGAGTTTCACTTTCTTGAGCCCAAAACAAAACAAACCAAAACTGGAGGATCACATGTTTTCTTCTTTTAATGTACCCAAAGACAGGCTATACAAGATACAAGATTTACTTAAAAGCAGGGAAAGCTAGAAAAGAAAATGAATCCTATGAGCAGATGCCCATCAAGAGGACGATCAGATAGGCTTATGAAACTTAAAACTACTCTCACCTACCTTGATCCAAAGCATCGGTTTCCTAGCCAGACACTTGCGACTAATGCCTGTGATCCTAGCTGCTCAGGAGCTGAGATCTGAGGATCAAGCTTCAAAGCCAGCCAGTGAAGTAAAAGTCTATGAGACTATTATCTCCAATTAACCAGCAAAGACTTAAAAGTGGAGCTGTGGTTCAAGTGGTAGAGCACTAACTTTAAGTGAAAAAGCAAGTGAGAATGTGAGGCCCTGAGTTCAAGTCCCAGTACTGGCAAAAAAAAAAAAGTTGCTGTTGATTTCTCCAATCTAGAAACGAATTTTGAGTCTTGTTGCCCAAACACAACTTCATGTAAGTGCTCTGCTATTCTTCATTAAAACCCTCTTGCCCTGGAATCTTGCTTCTCCTGGATATCTTAACCAGAAAACAATAGATATGAAATCCAAAACAAGTACTTTCAAAAATGACCAGAATATTACAGTTCATAAATGGCAGCCGGCAGTTTGAACTGCAGGAATCTGATGAACAGGAAGTTACTGTTTAATTTAGATTTCATTAACAATTGTTCAATGTAATAACCGAAAACTGAAACGTCTGGAGAGCATTCTAAACATTGAAGTATTCTAAGATGAACTCTAAGTATTTTTATACCACAAGTTTGTTTTTTTTTAAAGAATGGAAATTTCCAGCACAGATTCATAGTAGGCTGTTGTCCACAGGATGCTGAAAATAAAGTTGACAACTATTTCCCCTGAGCTTGTTTCCAAGTCCAGGAAAAAAAAATACCACACAGTCCTTAAATATTAAATATCAAGGGCCCATGTGTCTGCCCAGTGAAATAATGTGTTTTCAGGAAGGTCCTTTCCTGCCAATGGAGAGCCACAAGATACCCTCCACCTCAGCCCAAGGCTCAGGGACACAGGGCAGGGAAGGTCCTTTCCTGGTTGGACACATCAGGATGAATAACAGAGGGTTCTACAAAGCCTTTCAGAAGAAACCAACTCTGCTACTTGAAATTATAAGACTGTCATTAGAAGTATTAACTCAGATCAAGTATATCCTATGAGACAAAGAATGAAAATCTACGAAAATTAAAATCCTAGCACCAAACACAATTGGTGTGGCCGGGAGCTGGTAGTTCACATCTGTAATCCTAGCTACTCAGGAGGCTGAGATCTGAGGACTGTGGTTCAAGCCAGCCCAGGCAGGAAAGTCCATGAGACTCTTTTTTTTTTTTTTTTTTTTTTTTTTTTGGGGTCCGGTCATGGGGCCTGAACTCTGGGCCTAAGTGCTGTCCCTCAGCTCTTCAGCTCAAGGCTAGCGCTCTACCACTTGAGCCATAGCACCACTTCTGGCTTTTTTCTTTTTGCTTATGTGGTGCTGAGGAATTGAACCCAGGGCCTCATGCATGCAAGGCAAGAACTCTACCACTAAGCCACCTTCCCAGCCCCTCCATGAGACTCTTATCTCCAAGAAGCCACCAGAAAACCAGAAGTGGTCCTGTGGCTCAAGTGGTACAGTGCTAACCTTGAGCTGAAGAGCTCAGGGACAGGGACAGGCCCAGAGTTCAAGCCCACAACCACCAAAAAAAAAAAAAAAGGAACTACTCCACTGAGGAGACAGAAGGGAAGGGAGGGATTGGGAAGGAGAGACAGAGCGATGGAGGGGACATCAATTAAATGCATCATACACTTAATTAACACGTACACATGGTAAATTGAAACCTCTGTACAACTATTTGAGGATAATTTTTTAAAAAGAAAAGAGTTGCTCAACGTCTGGCACAATGGCTCATGACTATGATTCTAACTACTAAGAAAACTGAGATTCAAAAGATCTTAGTTCGAAGCCATCCTGGACAGAAAATTCTGAGAGACTATATCTCCAAAATAATCAGCAAAAGCCAGTCTTGAGGCATAGCTTAAATGGTATAGCACCAACTGTGCAAAGGTGAGGCCCTGAAGTCAAGCTCTCCTGTTGTCTAAATAAATAAAATGTGTGTGTGTGTGTGTTTGTGAGAGAGACAGAGAGTGAGAGACAGACAGACAGACAGACAGATAGACAGGTGATGGCTCAAGGCAAAATGATCTCAGGATTGCAGTTTGAAGCCAGCCCAGTCAGAAGAAGTTCCATAGGAGTCCATCTAGACCAGTGGCTGGACACAATGGCACATGCTTGTCATTCTAGTTGCAAAGAAAGCACAAGTAAGATGAAGTCTAAGTCAGCCCAGGCATAAAGTGAGATCCTATCTCAAAATAATAAACACTGAAAGGGTGGAAGAGTGGCTCAAATGGTAGAGCACCTGCCTAGCAAGCACAATTGCCTGAAACAAAAGTTTCAAGTTGAGTTGAGTGTAAAGTTGGTAAACGAATAACAAAGTCATGAAATGATTAATCCCCTGTCAAGTATCTTTATAGAAATAAGAATTTTCTTTACTATTACTACTAAAGTAAAATTAGCAGTCTTATTAATTATGGCTACCATTCGCTGAGTCCCTATTATGTAGTAGGCCATCAAACATCTGAATTTAATTATTCTTGTCATTTTGTTTTGCTTTGTCGGCTGTGGGGCTTGAACTCTGGGCCTGAGCACTGTCCCTCAGTTCTTCAGCTCAAAGGGAGCAATCAATTGCTTGAACCACAGTACCACTTCTGGTTTTCTGGCAATTAATTGGAGGTAAGAGTCTCACAGACTTTCTTGCCTGGGCTGGCTTTGAACGGCGATCCTCAGATCTCAGCCTACTGAGTAGCTAGGATTACAGGTGTGATTGCACTAGATCCACAATCAAAGGACTTTAATATAAGTTTCAGGTATGCTTACACTTAACTAACACAATAAAGGATAATATAGCTCAATATTGTATATCAGTGTAAAATTGTTCCTATATCTATTTTGTATGGTTTTGTTCTGTTTGTCAGTCCTGGGGATTGAACTTATGGCATGAGCATTGTCCCTGAGCTTTTGTGCTCAAGGCTAGCACTCTATCATTTGAGCTATAAGCCTGTTTCTGGCTTTTTTTGGTAGTTAATTGGAAATAAGAGACTCACAGACTTTCCCACCCAGGCTGGCTTTGAACCATGATTCTCAGAGCTCAGCCTCCTGAGTAGCTGGGATTACAGGTGTGTGCAACCAGTGTCGGGATGTATCTATATTTTATAAGCATCAGTGTGAAGGAAAAACAACTGCTTCTTACATATGCAGATGTCCTCTGTCCAAGATAACATTTTGAACACCAAAGCATGTTGACAACTCTTCTGAGAGTTGAAGAAGCTGGATGGAACATTTTCAACCAATTATCATGATTCATGACACTATTAGCACCTGAGAATTGGGAAGAGCTATTAAAATCCCACTAACAACAAACAGCACAACTCTCTGCGCAGGGAGGGAATCCTCTATCGCAACGCTGCGGAATGTTTTCAGGTGCCCCATTTCACCGACTTTCTCAGGCTCGGAAGATGCAGGAAGTGGAAGTCTCTCTGTCTCAGCCTCACGGAGAATCTAAAGCATAGAAAGATTAAGTAAAAGCCACATGAGAGTTCATGTCACAGAATGAACTTTACACACTCACTTGCCTTTAGATGTGTAATGAGATTTCACATCTCCTGGCGGAACTTGCATCGTGAGTCATGGAATAGCAGGGCTGCTGCTCCCACCATTACAGAATGAAGTTTAGACTGATAGGCAATGGGGGTGTGGCCAGAATCGCCTGAAGACTTGCTAGCTCTGATAACTTGAGAAAATTACTTATGGTTTCCTCCTCTGTACAATGAAGCTGAATGCAGTTCCTACTTGGTGAGGCACTTTGAAAATTAAATGAGATGATGTGTGTAAGGAGCTTAAGCTCCTGCAGAAGAGACGGGCATAATTACCATGGACGGCAGCAATTGTGCTAACTTGAACTTCTGCCAGGATCTAAGTGGACTTCTGTCACTGACCCCACCAAAATCTTAGAAGAAATCCTGCCAGGATGGAGTTTAAAGAACTGATGCAACCAGAAAGGAAACTAGAGGGGAAAAGAATTTTCATTTGCAATAATGTCAAAAACAATACAGTTGGGATACAGCCCAGTGGCAAAGCACAAAGACAAAAACAAAAACAAGCCAGGCACTGGTGGCTCACGCCTGTCATCCTAGTTACTCAGGAGGCTGAGATCTGAGGATCGAGGTTCAAAGCCAGCCCGAGCAGGAAAGTCCGTGAGACTCTTATCTCCAATAAACCACTAGAAAACCGGAAGTGGGGCTGTGACTCAAGTGGTAGAGCACTTGCCTTGAGCTGAAGAGTGTAGGGACAGCGCCCAAGCCCCAAGTTCAAGCCCCACAACCGACAAAAAAAAAATGTCTACACCATCTCAAAAGATAGATAAATCAAAGTTAATCCCTGCCAAAATCTCATTAAAACTGGAATTACAATCTCAAAGAGAAATTAGTACAACCATTGGTTGCAGCACTATTCACAATGGCCAAGCTGCAGAAGCAGCTTGAAAATCACATGGATGAAGGGGTTAAACAAACATATATGTACACAATTAAATACTATTTTGCAATATGAGGCAACAAGGATACACCTACTATGCATAGTGAAATAAGCCAGTGGCTCACACCTGTAATCCTATCTACTCAGGAGGCTGAGATCTGAAGATTGAGGTTTAAAGCCAGTCTGGGCAGGAAAGTTTGTGAGACTCCTATCTCCAATTAACCACCAGAAAACCAGAAATGGCACTGTGGCTCAAGTGGTAGAGTGCTAGCCTTGAGCTGAAGAGTTCAGGGGTAGCGCCCAGGCCCAGAGTTCAAAAAAACTGACAAGAAAAGAAAGAGACGTGGGGGGGGGGGGGAGGGAAGGAGGAAGGGAGGGAGGGAGGGAGGGAGGGAGGAAGGAAGGAAGGAAGGAAGGAAGGAAGGAAGGAAGGAAGGAAAGAAGGATAAACACTCCATTCACATGATAAATAACTTTCACAGGATAAATAACTCCACTCACAGGATACATCTAAAATACCAAATCTCTAAGAATGGAGAGCAGAATGGTGATTGCCGGGGGCCAGGGAGAGAGGAAAATGGGGAGAGGTTGTTCATAAAGCATCCAGTTTCACCTATACTGGATGAATACATGCTGAGATCCACTGTGCAACACAGAGCCTTTAGTTAACAACACTGCAGAATACTATATTATGCACTTGACGATTTAAGAAGGCGGGTCCTCTGTGGTCAATATTAAAGGCATAGCATGGGGCTGGGAAGGTGGTCCAGTGGTAGAGCGCTTGCCTTACATGCCTGAGGCCCTGGGTTTGATTCCTCAGCACCACATAAGCAAAAAGAAAAAGCTGGAAGTGGCGCTGTGGCTCAAGTGGTAGAGCGCTAGCCTTGAGATGAAGAGCTGAGGGACAGCGCCCAGGCCCAGAGTTCAGGCCCCACGACTGGACCCCCCCCCAAAAAAAGGCATAGCAGCCCAGCACACAGGCAATAGCTAACTATGGACTACTGTGTAGGATGCTTTTGGATTCAACTGTTTATGGCCTAAACAAGAGGACTTAGATGTTCAGTGGTAAAGTGGTTTTAGGGTTGGTGAATTCAACCACTCACAAGGTCAAGGATCCAGTTGCTTCTATGTCTTCCGTCTACTAAGATTTCATGGATCATTCTTCCACTGGCTGGTTCTCTTCTCATCACAAGATGGTTGCAACATCCAAAGATTAGATAAAGACCTTAGGAAAATGAATGACTGTCTCTTTTGTAAGAAACAGAAAATCTTTCCAGAAGCCTCCAGATTATTCCCACAGCTTCCTTGGCCAGAACTGGTCATATGTTCATTCCAAAACCAAGCTGAGACCACCATTACTGCTCAAAGTCATCGACACTCTATATCTAGGACAGGAATGGAGAACTCAGCCAGGACAGATCTGAAAAAGGCAAGGAAGACATCAGAATGGCTGTTGCCAACGGGACTAACAAGACCTGCATTAGGTGCCTCCTGTTTTGAGACATACACAGTCCACATGTTATACAACGAGCAGGAGTCCCTTGTAACCATGCCTCCTCCTCCACCTCTTGACTCAACAAGAGTGTGGCAGGAGAGAGCAGATCTGGTATGTGTTCCAGCACATTGACACCCCACAGGGAACATGACCTAGAATCGAGACTCAAGACCGAGGGGATCTCTACCCACCTTCTACTAGATTTGTCTTGTTCAACACAAAACATCTCCACTCGCCTGATTGTTCTCCAGTTTCATTATTTTAGGAAGCAAAAGCACTTGTGGAAATAGCAACAGTCCTAGGAAAAGGAAGTATTGTCCTGTAGGAATGTTTGTAAGGGGAAGGGAAGGCTGCTCTCCAGCACAGACTGATCTAGCATTTCTGCGTTTAAATACTGGAGGAAGTGAACTTGATTTTCCTAAACTTAGTGACTGCCTCTCTGAAAATAAGGTCAAAAGATTCATCTCACCTTCTCATGTATTCATGTATCTTGAATCTCGAATAAGGCTTTAAGTCTATCTGAAGGTAACCTGCTAAGAGTGAAGATCTTCTGGCTGGCAGTATTATCACCTCAGGGGCTGCCAGACACCCTGAGTGGGTCTGTCTTGCATCATGCAGTCAGGAAAGCCAGGACATGGAGGGACACCCAGCAAGCTGCCTCTCTCTGTGTGTGGCTGAGAGGAGGGCTCTCTGAACAGATGGCTTCCCACAAGTCCATAAATTGTCCACAAATATATTTGTGCCTCTTTTTGCTTTCAATCCCAAAAGGCCCTTCACAGGAAGCAGAAAAGTCTTCTAAAGCACACAGGTTTGGGTTATAGTAGCCAAAATGGCAGCTGGCCCCTCAGTATCTAGTCTAGCCCCAAAGAATCCTGTAGAGACTGAAATGGAGACATTGCAATAGCATGTTTCTGGGTGGTTTCAATGTGAACTAGATATGAGACCTAACCCTGGTTAGCAGAGGTGTGCGCTGAAGCCTGGGGGCTCCTGGAAAAGAGATCTTTCTCTTTCTCTGTCTCTCTCTCTCATCTGTTTCTCTCTCTCATCTGTTTCTCTCTCTCATCTGTTTCTCTCTCTCATCTGTTTCTCTCTCTCTCTCTCTCTCTCTCTCTCTCTCTCTCTCTCTCTCTCTCTCTCTCTCTCTCTCTCTCTCAGCCATCTCTCTTTCCAAATGTTCTGAGTGTTAGTTCTTTCTTCTCCTTGATAGGGAAGAGAATATCCCTGGGATTAAAAAAAAAGACCAGCTAGACTTTGTGAACACTTCTCTTTGTGTCTTTGGACCAATAAAGACTGTCAGTAGACTATTTGGCATAATTTTGAGTTTGCCTTTTTTTCCCCTCAAGGATTAAAGAACCCTTTCCCACTGTTCAATTTAACTCACTCAGACTGTAATGTGACAGTGTCACTGATTTAAGCTTGAATGTGAGAGATTTAAGTGCAGTTACTTGAAAGATATTTTGCATCTTAAAAAGAAAGCACTACTTCAGAATGATTTTGACTTTTCATTCCTAAGACGAAATGCAGCTCCATGCTTTGACTCCCCGAGTGCCCTGCTCACCTGATCCCTTGGTTCATGGCTGCAGGAGAGAAACTGACAATTACTCATAGGATATCTCTACAATAATCACATCTGTTTCTCCAAAGTTACTGAGGAAATGGGTAGGAAGTTAACCTGCTACTATGAGAAGATAACATGGTTGAGTACACTCACAAGGTGTTTTTTTTCCTCTGAAATTGGACTTTGTTTCAGGACAACCTTTGCAAGGAGACATAACATCAGCGGACTGCAAGACGGCTGCCAGCAGTCACATCTGATGATGGAAAATGTCTTCCTCCTGGCTTCATTCCTATTGCATGTCACACCATCCTCGCTGGTGTGATTGAAAGGAGCTACATTAGAAAATATAAACCCAATGTACACTTCCATCCACTCTGTAAACTGCAGAGCCCCACATAACTGTAATTCTCCACTTTTCTTGCTTACAATCCAGGATGCCATGTCAAGTCACAATAACTTGGTCATTGCACTCATAGTCTAGTTCTTCCAATTTTCAGTACTGATGTACACTTTTCCATGATTCTCAAAATGAATTGCTCCTCGAACGTTGGACCTTGAGGCCTGGAGTCACTTCCATAGCCATGTCGCTTCTAACAGCACACACAGAGATGGCTGACACTCCTGCACCCAAGTCAATATTCCTTGAAAATTGGGCCTCGGAGACACAGAATCAGGTCCCTAGGGGGCAACCTAGCCCAATACATTGGAAGGATCTGCTTCCAGCCAGTAGAGGGCGACGGTCATGGGAGGCAGAGTATTTCCAACAGAGCAAAGGAAGTCGTGCCAATATACAAACGAAGGCAAAGCTTCAAGCTCTTAATACATAATTCAGCTAATTTTGACAGCCATTTCCTTGGATTTTAGCATAATGGCCTTGTGTGTCATATAGATATATAGAGATAGATGGATAAGATAGAGATAGAGATAGAGATAGATATATATCCCACAGCACAAGACTAAATTTTGGACTAGCAACGAATCTTTTATACCCAAACCCTTCCCTGGGTCAAAACTACATTCATAATAAGTTGTTTCTCTAGTAAGAATCAGAAGCATCAAAATCATAATAAACATACTGATGAAGAAAGTCCAGAAAAGTGAAGTGCAAAGCACAACACAGAAGTAACTTCAGTGCCTCAAAGCATTCAGTCATTACAATTGCTGCTGTAAAGCATTCAGTCATTACAAGAGCTTAACATTCCCGCAGGCCTGGCAGTCACGGTTCTACCTCAAGTTTCACGCCCTTCCTAGGACGCCAATACTTGGCACAGTGATGGACCAAGTAATTACATGGGAAAGGCAACATTAGGACTCAGACTGAAGATCCTGTGCCCTCAGCCACCTCCCTCAATTACCATCCATCCATTCAGTCATTCATCCAACAAATCTTTATTGATTGCTCATTAGAAACCCTACCCATACTTGCTTCCAGTGATACACTGACAAAAGAGTCATTCCTCTCCTTTAAGAGTTCATTTTCCCAAGAAACATGGGAAACAATAAAGACATGGTTAACAAGCCAGACATGATGGCTCATACCTACCTATAATCATGCACACTGGAGTTCAAGGCCAGTCTAAGTTAGAGTGAGACTCTATCATAAGAATAAACAAGTAAATAAAGAGACAAATGGTTTACAGTTTAGTGTAACATGACAGTGACAGAAAAGCAGACTGGGGTCCAGAAATCAAACACCTCCAGCAGCAGTGACAGAAGTAACTCTGTTGATAGTTTTAATGGCACTATTTTCCAATGTGCCAGAAAATTGTCATAATGTACCCTGTACACATACGTGGATGAGGTCTCCTGCTCTGTTTTGTGATGCCATCCTGGAAAATGGGCTCCTGAACTAAATTTTGAAGGCTGAATAGAAGGAACAAGCAAAGAAAGGCGCAGGGTCTTGGTGTGGGGCTGGAGAGATTCCAGATGTACTGGCAAAGTTGCTGAGAGAGGACCCCTGAGGTTGGAGGAGGATGGCAGCAAGATACCAACAGGGACAGAGTCACCTGACAAGGAGCACAGATGCCCTTCAAAGGCTACGATGAAAATGTCATAAATATGACTTCAACAATGTCATAAACGTGACTTCAACTATCTCATTGTTCCAGCAGTGTGGAGGATGGATTGAATGCACCAAGTCTGGCCCCTGGGTAAAGCAATGAGGGGCTTCCTGCCCATCCAGGAGAGAAATGACAGTCCTGGAGGCTGTTGATAAAGGAAGCAAGTAAGATGATCAGATTTCTTGACTTAATGGCCATCCATGAGTGGGAGAGGCGTGAGTCACAGATGACTCAAGGGCTCTGGAAAGACGGTGACATCATTTGCCCTCAGTGAGCTCCAGGAGGGGTCGGACTGTAGCTTGTTACCATTGCATTATTAGCACAAGGAACAATGACTAGCATGTATCTGGCCCTCATCACACATTTATGGGATGAGTGATTGATGGTACACATGCCTAATGAGGCACTATCTAAAGAATGAATTAGGAGGGACAGGAAGCTACTCAGACACTGGGTTCAAAGGAGATCTGCACAGTATGATTTAAGGACACCTTGCATTCACATCAGAACTAAACTAACCATGAACAAACAAACAAAACCATAAGCCGGGCGCTGGTGGCTCACATCTGTAATCCTAGCTACTCAGGAGGCTGAGTTCTGAGGATCGCGGTTCAAAGCCAGCCCGGGCAGGAGAGACCATGAGACTCCTATCTCAAATAAACCACCAGAAAACTGGAAGTGGCGCTGTAGCTCAAGTGGTAGAGCACTTGCCTTGAGCTGAAGAGCTAAAGGACAGCGCCCAGGCCCAGAGTTCAAGTCCCAGGACCGACCGAAAAAAAAAAAAAAAAACCATAGTCACATGCTGGGAAATACTAGGGTTAAAGGGTCAGTAGAGGAGCCCGGAGCCGGTGGCTCACACCTGTAATCGTATCTACTCAGGAGGCTGAGATCTGAGGATCACGGTTCAAAGCCAGCCCAGGCAGGAAAGTCCATTAGACTCTTATCTCCAATAAAAACCACTAGAAAACCAGAAGTGGCACTGTGGCTCAAGTGGTAGAGCACTAGCCTTGAGCTGAAGAGCTCAGGGACAGCGCCCAAGCCCAGAGTTCAAGTCCCAGGACCGACCAAAAAAAAAAAAAAAAAGAGTCAGTAGAAGGATGCCAGTCTTCAGGAAAGATCTGGAAAAAATGGCAGGAAAATAGAGTTGTAGGGAGAGTCAAAGAGAGAGAGAGAGAGAGAGAGAGAGAGAGAGAGAGAGAGAGAGAGAGAGAGAGAGAGGATAGAGAGAGGCACCCCAGGTTTCTGCTAGCCCCAAGCAGAAGAAGCACTGAAATTTTGCTATTGAATTTAGCAACCAGGAGGTCAGAAGTCACGTGCCCTGGCTGGTAGGAGTACTGAGATCCTTCAGGTTATGGTAACTCCCGCTGAAGCCATGTGAAAATGGAGCTGAGAAAACTCAGGCAGTGATTTTCCAGAACTGACCAGCATAGGCTCAAGAGAACCAAGTGACACATTTTTCAAAGTTTGCTAGCTAGTTGTTAATACAGCCATTATGAAAAAAATTAAATAATATATAACCACAAAAGGAATACATTGTACTACAATGAAAAGTAATAAATGTGCATCACTTCCTGATTGTTTACATTTTACTATTGGCACTGCTGTTACATTATTTGCAAGCATTCTATTCTGTATGAAGACAATTCTATGTAGCTTCATACTACTGTAGATCTCTTCCCAACTCCACATTCACTGACATCACACGGATAACTTGAAATGGACCCTGGTGGGAACATTTACACCAGGAAAATTGGCAAAGATACCTTTCAGAGCTCTTTTCTTCCCGAGAGCTTGTTCTTAGCACCAGCATGCTGTTGAAACCAGGCCACAGGGAGCTACCTCCCCCAATTCATCCTCCAGAAGGTATCCAATGGTCCAGATCATGGACTCAAGCCCAATCCATAGTGGCTTGGATCTTGACCCATGTGGTGAGGCACAGGGGTGAGGGTGGGGGAGAACAGGGGTAGTTCTCAACATTAGGGTTGCCAATATTGCAGGACTCTAGAGAGTCCTGTCCAGATACAGGAATCAATTGGCAAGAACAGGTATTTGGGAAGCCCCAAGGAAGTGAGTTCTGATTGCCTGGCCTTACCTTCAAGATGGGTTTCAGGCCCAGGGAAATCTGTCATCAAGACCAAGGTGGAGCCGGTGTGTGTGGCCTGCACCACAGTTTGGGAGGGGACAGGAAGCAGCAGACTGACAAGACATCCCACTTCCTGATGGGAAGGGGTCTCCAGTCTATTTTCAGGCCACCTTCCCACAGCTTCTGCCTAGCTGTAGAGGCTGGAGGCTGAGGGGAGCTACACACTTGGGAAGGTGGCATCTGACAGGCAAAGCAGTAAGCCATGGGAAATGAGACAGATTTTTAAAAAAAACTAGTTTTTTGGTTTTTTTTTTTGGTCGGTCGTGGGGCTTGAACTCTGGGCCCGGGCGCTATCCCTCAGCTCTTCAGCTCAAGGCGAGCGCTCTACCACTTGAGCTACAGCGCCACTTCCGGTTTTCTGGTGGTTTATTGGAGATAGGAGTCTCACAGTCTTTCCTGCCTGGGCTGGCTTTGAACCGCGATCCTCAGATCTCAGCCTCCTGAGTAGCTAGGATTACAGGCGTGAGCCACCAGCGCCCGGCTAAAAAAAAAACTAGTTTTTAAAAAGTTCAAAACAAAACAAAACAAAACCATTGAATGATGTGAAATGCTGAGTCTCTGGTTGTCCTTGGTGGCAGTTCAGAAGGGGAGAGGGAAGCTGTGGGGGCAGAGCACATGGTCTCAAGAGAGTTTACAAAAAGAAGAAAACCACCCAAGTGGTCCGCTTTATTTTTTCACCCCATGTGGAAATTGTAGGCAACAACAGTGCCACCCACACATCAGCCCTAATGCAAAGTTCTGACCAGTTCTAAGTAATCAGATGATTGTATTAGAAAAGCGGATACATTCTTTTTTAGCTCCCTCTCATGGTGCTTTGTGGAAGCGATTACGTGGGGGTGTTGGGACATGTCTCACTTCTGCATTCAGAGGACAGCATGTATCCAGAAGCCCTCCATGTATCATCCATCCATCTCACTCAGAGCTGAAGAGCAAATTTAATGTTGTGTGTATAATGAAGGAAGTCTCATACAAGGTCTTAGTCATAACTTTCCAATTATTCTAGCATTGTATCCTACACAGCAGAATAAGTTAAGCATTAAAAAGGGCTATAGACCAAGAGAAAACAAGGGAAGAGGCAACATTGTTCAAAAAGAAATATCTTCATTACCTGACCTAGGTAACTATACCCCCCCCATACAACACCTTTACAAAATAAATAAATAAATACAATAATTTTTTTTTAAAGGGATGTTGAAAAGGACATGAGCATGAAGACCTGAAAGAGGTAGGGGGAGACAAAAGCAAGCACTGGTGCATGTGCACTGTATAGCCTTGGGAAGACTATTCTGAACTGCTGAGAGCCTCGGTTTCTCTGTGTGTGAACGGGGCTAACCCACAGCCCCTCCAGCTCATTGGCAGGGTCCAGTAGAAATAAGCATGTAGACTAAAGGAGAAGAGAGCCCTGGTGAGCCTCTTTAAGTACATGATACTCAGCTTCTGAGTCTCAGCTGCTTTTCTTCTTTTTTTTTTTTTCTATTGTTCATGGGGCTTGAACTCAGGGCCTAGGCACCGACCCGAGCTTCTTTGCTCAAGGTAGCACTTAACCACTTTGAGCCACAGCACCACTTCCGGTTTTCTGTAGCCCCCACAGGGTCCATGGCTCTCACAAGCATCAATGTCTCTTTGTCCCCTGGGACCCTGGCCTGGCTCCTTTTGCTTCTGCACTGTTAACCTAATTTTCCCTCTGAAGATCTTGAGTTTTCTAAGTACACTGTATCTGAAATTGAAATCCCAGCTCAAGCTGGGTGATGGTGGCTCACGCCTGTAATCCTAGCTACTTGGGAAGCTGAGATCTGAGGATCACGGTTCAAAGGCAGCCCAGGCAGCCCAAGTCTGTGAGACTCTTACCTCTAATTAACTACTTAAAACCCAGAGATGGAGCTGTGGCTCAAAGTGGTAGAGTGCTACCCTTGAACCAAAGAGCTCAGGGACAGCATCCAGGTCTCGAGTTTCAGGCCCAGATTTTTCTATTGAAATGGGGGAGGAGGGGGCAGTCTTTCAAACTTTTCTGCCCAGGCTGGCCTGGAATCTTGATCCACTTGGTTTCCATCTTCTGAGTTGCTAATATTACAGGCATGAACCACTGCATGTAGCTTAGCTGTATTTTATGTGTGTGTGTATGCGCATTTGTTTTTTGGGGGGTTTTGGGTCATGGGGCCTGAACTCTGGGCCTTGGCACTGTCCCTCAGCTCTTTAGCTTAAGGTGAGTGCTCTACCACTTGAACTACAGCGCCACTTCTGGCTTTTTCTGCTTACGTGGTAATGAAGAATCGAACCCAGGACCTCATGCATGCAAGGCAAGCTCTCTACCATTGAGCCACCTTCCCAGCCTCACTTAGCTGTATTTTTGAAGAGTGGGTGTTTCTTCTATAGGGGAAGATGGTTAAAAATCCTAACAACTCCACCAAATGTCCCAAACCAAATGGAAAGTAAAACAAACAGGAACACATTCTGGCCTCTTTCAGGCTCACTGCTTACAGGGGAGGGAAACTAAAATTTCCATAACTTCTTCACAGGAATGGATCCCCGAGCCCGATGACAATGGTGGTTCTCCTGTATGCTTCGAATGTACGTGGCAGATCCCAAAATGAACGCTTAATGACCTCAAACAAGTGACTGCACTCCAGCTTACACAAAGAAAAAGACCTTTAGTCTCCAGGCACGGCAGAGTGGAGGAAGGCAGATAAAGGGCAGATAAGCTTGTTAGTACAGCTTGTCAGTGCTGGTTCCCAGGGTGCTGCCGCTTCCAGGCAGAGGGGCCAAGGTCTTCTTCAGTGTCAACCTTTGTCCTCCCTGGCAGAAGGGGGCAGGGCATGTTCTGTCTTTGTGTCCTGAGTGTGCTGCTGACTGAGGCAAACAGCAGGGCCAGAGCTCTCCTGCACGGCTGCTTCTTTCTTGTCTTCATCTCTACCATCCTCAGGCCCAAGTGGTGAGAGCTGACCTGCCCCACTGTATATAGCTGATGCATCTCAGCATAAAACCAGAATTTTTTCTTTACTGACTGCCAGAGAGATGGTAGAAAGTCCTTTCCAAAGGTAGTTGATGTTGGCTTGGTGACAGTCTGCCCTAAGCATGATCTACCTCTGCTGTCTTGAATGTTCCGTGGGGATTGGACTGTTGTAGTATAGGGCAAGACCATGAAAGACCATGGAGGGCCAGAATGAAGGGCTGGGAGAGGGGGTGGGGGAGGTGGAGATCCCATACAAATCTCTAGGTCTTGTCTGTGGAGTTTTAATAAAAAGAAACAGGGCACCATGGGAAAATGGCCTGCTCCCTCTTAGATGTAGCAAATAATAAAGAGGATGAGACTCCAAAGGGGCCAATCAAATCAGATCCAAAGAAATAAGTCATCAAGAGGGCACAGGGGGTGTGGGACTCAGATAGTTGACCCAGAAGCACATCCGGCAGGAAGTGAATCAGGAATCCCGTGAGTCACTTCTCCAACCTGGAAACAGCAGGTAACATCAGTCCCAAACTGAACCTCTGGTTCTCCACCAGTCACTCCCTCTCTCTGCACCTGCCTCATGCCAGTGGCCACACCCACTGGTACCACTTAACCTGACAATCTGGCCTGCTGGCAATTCTTCAAAGCACCAAGGTGAGGTAATGTGCAATTTCAGTGGGTTAAGAAACATGCCAAAGGAGCACACCTGTAATCTCGGTCATTGGGGAGTCAGATGAAGAAGAATCCCAAGTTCAAGGTTAGCATAGGTCACTTAGTGAGATCCTGTCCCAAAATAAGGATTTTTTTTTTAAAAAGGAAGGCTGATAAAAGAAATGCAAATCAAAAAACAAAAAAACAAAAAACAAAAAACCTCTGAGATTCCATCTCACCCCACTTAGATTGGCCACCACTGTGAATTCAAACAACAGCAAATGTTGGGGGGATGTGGGGAAAAGGGATCTGTCCTGCACTGTTTGTGGGAATGTAACTGAGTACAGCCACTCTGGACAGCAGTCTGGAGGTTCCTCAGAAAACTAACCATAAACCTTCCCTACTACCCAGCTATACCACTCCTGGTCATCTACCCAGAACATCTACCCAGGATACTGTAAAGACATTTTCACATCCATGTTTATTGCTGCACTATTCACACTAGCCAAGATACAGAAACAGCACAGATGCCCCATGATATAGATGAGTGGACCAAAAAAATGTGATACCCATACACAACGGAATTTTACACAGCCATCAGAAAGAATAATATTACGTCATTTGCAGGGAAATGGATGGACCTAGAATAAAGCATGCTAAGCAAGGTAAGTCAAGCTCAGAGAAACATGGCACATTTTCTCTCATATGCAGAAACTAGTTTTATAATACCCTGGGACATGAAAATTATACAGAACTCTAGGCATTCACACACAGTGAGACCAACGGAGGATACTCTTAGGGGAAGAGCACAAAGGCACAATGCCTACGTGCCTCTGATCATATAAAATAATATTTATCTAAATGAACTCCAGTGAATAGAAATGAGTTTTGGTTTTGTTTTCTTTGTTCTCTTTGTTCATTTAGTTGACTTTAGGAGGGTAAGAGGGGCACAAAATGGAGGGACAAAGTGTGAACAAATGCAGCAGTGGTACTCACTGGAGGACACTATGTTGAAAATGAACTATACAACTTGTGGGTGGGGATGGGAGGGAACAAACCAGGAGGGAATGGGGGGGTGACATTGTCCAAAAAGAAATGTACTCATTACCTGACTTATGTCACTATAACACCTGTGTGCATCAGCTTTACAAGTACAATTGTTAAAAAGGAAGGCTAGGGATTCTAGTTTAGTGCTAGAATGCTTGCCTAGACTATATGAAACCCTAGGACCAGTCCCCAGCTGCACAAGAAGAAAGAAAAATGAATGGAATTCTCCTCTTGATGGTATCAGAGTGATACACAAACTTCTCAGCCTTACTGCTGCCTATCCTCCAAATACTGTGTTTATCAAGTACTCCAGGCTCAGGGGCAGGAGTTCTAAGGTGGCGGAGGAAGGAAAGCAGATGTCAGGGCTCGCTGGTTTCATCTGGTCCTCTCGGAAAATTGACATGCTGAGCCATCTGGTGACGTAGTTAAAGTTCCATGCACACAAAATGCAAATGTATACTCATCTTGTATGTGTCCTGAATTAACTTAGGGTTAACTCTGATACTCAGGATCTAAAATAGTCTGCCATCGTGGCCCCCAGCCTGTGATGGGTCTGAAGAATTCCATCGCAACCCTGCTCACACCCAGAGCCTCCCACACTGCAAGGGCCACAGACAAATCCAATTCTCACATCCATGGAGCCCACGAAGACCTTTCCCTCAGTAAATCTAAATGTCCTTGGTGGAAATGGAAATTGTAGAAGCAGTAACTAGAATACAGATCTCCACCCCACCTACCCTGAGCTGGCTCTGCCCCCAGCCAGGCTCAAAAGCCTTTACTATAAATATGTAGAGGAAGTAAGCACTAACCACACTGGTTCTAAAAACATCACACTGGTTTCTCTATGTGGCTTTTGTAAGTCAGTTTCAGTACTTCATATTTCCACCTCAAATGTATGATAACAAGGTCAGGATTGCCCAGTAGAAGTTTAGGAAAACCCCCGGATGTAGTACCATATGTCATCCACCTACTTTGTTTGTTTCTCCCTTAAGCTGACAAGCTGACGGTGAATCACGTGTTGATATGGCAGAGTCAGATGTGGCTGGCAGGAAGTCTGCCTCAGAGGCAGACTTAGGAACGCGGCTGCAGGGGAGTGACCCTGACACTTCCTTGTGGAGGCCAGTTGGCATGAACACTCTTTCTCCATACTGTAAAGGAATCAAATAACCAGGTGTCAAATTTTTACAGTCTCTGCTTTGCAACACTAAGTTAGAAGGCATGTGGGCAATGCCTAATATCACTTGCAAAATATAATTACTCTCAGAGTTTGCATGAACAAATTCCAGTCTACTTAAGAGAGAAACAAAGGCTGTGTATATACATGATATAGATTATCTGCAAAGGCAGGAAGATGGCCAGCAGCCTGCAGCTTGCTAGGATCAGAAGAAGGTTGTTCCTGATTCAACCATAGAGAGAGCTCACCCCATCCCTGTTTCCCTCCACAAAGAATTAGACCTGAAATCCAACGGGCAAGTGTTTTACACCCCGGCATTCATACTTATTATACTGCAGGCTTTCAGTGTTCATTTTTACAGGTATTTATTTTATTATTTGAATGGCATTGAGTAATATTCCCGAAAGGAAGGACCTGGCATAGACAAGGCATCACGTAATATGAAAAGCCAGAAATTTCTCATCTGTAAATGCTCCATCCCAACTCTCTTGCAAAAAGACTGTAATATTTATTCACAAGGAGCTTTGGAAACAGTAGGGTCAGAGCCAGGAAAGCCTGATGTTGTTCCAAAACCCTTACAAAAGGCCTCGCATAGTTGACCAAGGATACATTTCTCCACTAAATTATCCTTACAAAGTATCTTTTTAAAAGATTTTGTTAATATTTATAGCACATAATGTATTTTCCAGAAGACTTTTAATGAAACAAATAATGGGTTTATCTTTTCACTAATTCAACTAGCCAGAACATGGATTTTTCTTCACATTAACTTGCTTTGAATCCTGATCTCTGAACACACAAGAAGGGACACTACTGCATCATTTATCCAGCTCACAATGATGGACCTTGCTTGCTATACAACATCTGCCCCGTCTATAGAAGTTAGACCACAGTGCCTTTCCAGGCCAGGCCTGACCGCTAATTTGCCCTTTTGGAAAATGAAATGGAACAAAGAAATATTTCCCATCCAGCCAACCATGAGGGCGCATACCTGTAATCTCAGCTACTACAAAGGTAGCAATTAGGGCAATCACAGTTCAAGGGAAGTCACAGCAAAAGTTAGACTCTACCTGACAAAAAAAAAAGAAAGAAAGAAAAAGAAAAATTAAAACAAAACAAGCTCCTTAATGCCAGCTAAGTGAGGGGCTGAGGTAGGAAGATCCTAGTCAGAGGTCAGCTCTGGGCAAAAAGTGCAAGACCACCAGGCGCCAGTGACTCACACCTATAATCCTAACTACTCAGGAGGCTGAGATCTGAGGATCACAGTTCAAAGCCAGCCTGGGCCAAAAAGTCCGTGAGACTCTTATCTCTAGTTAACCACCAGAAAACCAGATATGGCCAAGTGGTAGAGTGCTCTCCTTGAGCTGAAGAGCTCAGGGATGGCACCTAGGCTCAGAGTTCAAGCCCCAGGACTGACAAAAAAAAAAGTGCAAGACCCTATCTGAAAAAATAACTAAAGCAAAAAGGGCTGGAGGTATAGCTCAAGTGGTAGAACACTACCATGAAAGGAAGAAAAGAAACGAAGGAAGGAAGGAGGGAGGAAGAGGGAAAGAAAAGGAAAAAAAGAGAGGAAGAAAGGAAGGAAAGAAGGAAGACCGATTTCCCACCACTGGATTTATAATACATAAATTGGATGCTGCCCTAACGGTGCCCCATGCCTCACCCTTCACACTGAGACCTTGAAAGTCAGTCTCCAGAAAGAAGAGGCAAAGACTTTTTCCTCCCAGAGATTTGGCTCCTAGTCTCTAGTTCTGTCCTTCCAGAAGCTGGTTTCAGCTTAGTTCTGGTTTTGGTTTTCCTGAGCACTTTTGCTTGTTTGTTTAACCCTGGATGAGTCTGTCTCATGTGACTCCAACAGTCCCAGCTAATACCAGTTCATGTCTTGGAATTGACCTTTCCCTGGCTGGAACTTGGATTCAGGTTTGACGAGGAAGGCTTGCAGCTCCTCCCAGCTACAGGCTCAGAGACTGCTGGTAGCTTGGGTGTGAGATCCAGCCCTGTTCATCCTGCCTATGTAAACTCAGCAAGCCCTATAGCCTGGTGAATCATTGTTCCCTCCACAGGAGAATGAGAGAGACTCATTTCAAAATAATAATGTGATGAAGTACCAAGTGCTTGAACCTTGGGGCTTATCCTAGGGATAGAGCCACACTCGGCCATCTCTCAAAGTCATTGTTCCCTTACAGCATTGTTTTGAAAATTCGAAATAATACAGGCAATGCTACTGGTATGTGTCACACACTAAAATAAAGGCATTTTTGATTGCTACTATTACATCCTGCTATTAGAATGACTGCCCTTCCTTCCCATCCCCCTCCCTCTCTTCCTCCTCCTCCTGCTCCTTCTCCAGCTCCTCCTAGTGAACATGAAGGCTCTTTGTAATCTACAAAGATTTCACTAAATCCAGGGAATACTTAGAGCATCTTCCTTACATAAAGAGTGGCCTCTGAGAACTTCCCTTTTTCACTCTGCTGGAAGCCTATAACTTCTCTGTTCTGATCAGATGGTCCAGGGTGAGAAAAACACATCGTTTCCCTCCTTGGAGGAAAGGGAGTGAAGCAAAGCAGCAGAGAGGATGCTCTTGACTTGAAACAGACTGGCAAATATAAGGCAGTTGAAGGTGCCGGCCTCCGTGCCCTGAGGTGGTTGGAGGAGGTGGTAGATTCAGTGTAAATTCTTTTCATGACAGCTTCCTCACAGAAATGTACTATGACCCTCCTAACATGAACCTACAGCATGCTTTCCTCTGCCAGCAATTTTCCTACCAGGTCATCATTTTTGAAAAGAAAAAAAAGATAAAGTAAATGTTCTTCCCTTAATATTTATTACCTTATTTGGTATTTTTAGGAACTGAAATTAGCATTCAATGCAAGTTAAAGGGAACAATTTTGACAGCTCAAATGCATCAAAATCTCAGTCCATACAAGGATCCTGTTTCCTCTTCATAACCACACATCATTTTGAAACAAAAGAGCTTCATTCTAGGAGGAAAAAAGTGGTTTAAAGTGGCATGCAAGACCAAGTACCAATGGCTCATGCCTATAATCCTACCTACTCAGGAGACTGAGGTATAAGGATCTCAGTTCAAAGCCAGCCCAGGGGGAAAAAAAAATCTAACAGACTCTTATCTCCAATTAACCACTGGGAAAACAAAAGTGGAACTGTGGCTCAAGTGGTAGAGTGCAGCCTTGAGTAAAAAAAAAAAAATACTAAGGGATAGCACTCAAGCCCTAAGTTCAAGTGCTAGTACCAGAGTGAGTGTGCGTGCGTGCACGCATTCACACACAGACACAGACACAGAACATGTTAAAGATAAAACTATGTTCTGGGTTCCCAATTTTAGGCCAGAGTTGTTATTTCCTGGGAAATGGGAAATGGTATGAGATCCATGGTATGAGATCTTCAGGTAGCAGTTTGGGTGCACTGCAGCATGTGCTATCACACTGGGGATCTTTAAGCCATATCTGGTGCCCCACAAAGTAGCAACTGTAGGATAGATCAGGATAGATCACAGTCAGGTGTTCAACTCATCTTGTTTTGTCTGGAATCAGCCCCAGTGTTGAACCTAAGAGGCTGTATCCTGGACAACTCCTCAGCCCTCGGCAATCTGGGACAGAGGGTCACCACACCAAGGGCTGTGTGACCTGTCCTTGAAGGTCACCTGCCCCTTCAGCTTCACCGGAGAAGCCAACCTTTGCCTAATCTACTACACAGACTTTTCTAGTTTTGTTTCTTTTCTTACCTCCATAGCAGAAGGCAAACAAAATGGAAGGAAAGTATTTGAGAACAGATAATCATGGCTTTGCAATGCCATGACCTTGAGGTCAAAGGTAATGGCGCTCACTCTTCTCTTCCTGTGAGTGTCAGAACCATATGCCCCATATACCCTGCTTGATGGCTACACTGCTTTCTTTTACAAAAGTGTAAAGAGAAGATTTATGGGTACCATTTGCACTAAGCTTCCTTCCTCTTCACACTCCTTCTGTGGAGGGTGGAACAGGAGGGGAACGCCATTTCCCCTTTACAGCCAGAGGAAATACATTTGCAACGAAAATAAACTCTAGCAGCCTGCTACTTTTTTTTTTTTTACAAGTAGGCTTGGCTGGTCAAGAGGGTATTTTGTGTATTTTGTATAGTGTGCGTGTATGCGCGCATGCACGTGCACACACTTATCTTGAGGCTTGAACTCAGGGCCTGTGCACTGTCCCTGAGCTTTTTTGCTCCAGGCTCATGCTGTATCACTTGAGCCATTTCTGGCTTTTTGGCAATTAACTGGAAATAAGGCTCTCATAGATTTTCCTGTCCTGGCTGGCTTCAACCCACAATCCTCTGATTTCAGCCTCCTGAATAGCCAGGATTACAGTCATGAGCCACCAATGCCTGGCCGGGAGAAGGTTTTCTTTTTTGGTTTGGGTTTTTTTTTTAACTGTATTTTTTTTTTGTCTTTTCTTTTTTGGTACTAGGGATCGAACCCAGGACGTTGCACTTGCTAGGGAAGCGCTTTGCCACTGAGCTACATCCCAGCCCAAGGTTTTCTTTTTAATTGATGATCAAAATAATCTGTGCCTACCATCATCAATGAGAGGCCTAGAAAAGTTTTCAAATTCATGCATAAGGAAGTTCCTTCCTAAAATATCTAATACCAGCACAAGCAATGACATTTTCAGCTAGCAGCTAAAGATCAGATGAATTACACTGTTACTCATTCCATAGAGTCATGGCTGCCTAGAACCTTCTATGGGCCTTTCACACACTGGTGGCAGCAGCAGCAGCAAACACTTTTCCTCATTACTACCTGACTGGTTCTTTCCCTTATCTTGTGATATAGAATTCATAAGAGCATTGAATTAATTCATCCATCCATCTATCCACAAACTCTGCCAAAGTTCTATAATACAGGCACCCTGGGGACAAACCATCTGCAGGTGCTAACTTCATGGCAAGAAAATGATTGCAGAAGAATAGTGTATTCCATCAACAGGAAGAGAACATCCTCCAGGAGGAAGTAGCCTGGATTTTTATCCCTGTCTGGGGGACAGGAAAAGCTTCCTGAGGATGTAGTATTTTAGCAGACACCTGAAGGCCAAATAAGAGGGAGATGAAGACAGAGAAGAGGATGGAGACCAAAGTAGCAGCGCAGCCTATGGGAAGGCTTTGAGCCTGGAGAGAATTCCCCCTTGAGGTACAGAATGAGAGACCAGGTTAGATACATCCAAGGCCAGGAGAGCATGGCAGAACTGAGGATGCTGGGGAAGGAAGTGTCCTGGTCTGGTGGTTAACCTTCTGTCCAGGAGCAATGTCAGCCTTCAGCTGCGAGAAGCAGCCTGGGGAGCAGATGGCTTCAGGAGAGGACATCTGGAGCAGGAGAGGGAAAAGCAGGATGTTCACAGGGGCAGAGGCGACGGAGACCATGGAACCTGATGATGGGTTACATATGGGTGAGATCCAGGCTCAGGATAGCAGCACGCAGGAAAGCACTAGGGTCTGAAAGAGGCAAGGGCAGCCCCAGGGCAGGATCTCCTTATGGCCTGTGACCTGAATGGCTGCACAGACAGGCCCACACCAGGTCTCTGCTGTCACCATCTTGAAATTCTTACCAGTTTTAAACAAGAGGCGGCCCAAAGTTCTCATTCTGCAGTTAGGCCTGCAAAGGAAACAACTGGTCCTGCCCCAGGATAAATGTTTCCTCCCTGTGTATGCAGCATCTCGCCTGACTAATGACACTTGGACACCCTCCAAGGGCTTCAGATTGTGCATCAGGAAGGACCCAAGCAAAGAGAAGGCTCAAGGCACCCAGTGCAGTTTGGTTGGGGACTAAATGTCAAGGCTGTTCAGTGGATCTAGTTTCCCTCCAGCAGGACAGACACAGAGGACTTACTGTACACTGGCCCTAGACATCAGGACACTGGAGGCATTTTAATAATAAGAGCTTTGAATTGGCTGCTTGAATAAAACAGGAATTTCCTTCACACAGGTTTCATTTAGTTTAATGAGTCAAGCTAAAAATTGCCTTGAGTTCAAGCCAAAGCCAAAGCCAACTAGGTCTGCCATTTGGCCAAAATAACTTTTTTTTTTAATGAATGATTTATTGCTTTATTTGGTGAAGAATTTCACAGGATGACTAAGTCTCATGCAACATAAAATTTGTGTTTAAAATTATGACTGAAAAGGTTTGGAAGAATATTTGTCAACACACTTATGCTTATATTTCAGAGAACAGAAGATAAAAGAGAAGTCTTTACCAACTTTCACTGTAACAAGCAAATTATTATTCAAGGAACAGTCTATAAAGTCACTAGAATTTCATATAAAGTATCTTAAGCTTCCTGGTGCTGATGACTCACATCTGTAATTGTAACTCCTCGGGAAGCTGAGATCTATGGAACACAGTTCAAAGTTAGCCAGGCTGACAAACCCAAGAGACTCTTATCACTAACTAACCAGCAAAAAGCTGAAAGTGGAACTATGGCTCAAGTGATAGAGTGCCAGCCTTGAGCAAAAAAGGTAAGGGAGAGCATCAGGCCCTGAGATCAAGCCCCAGTATGGGCAGAACATATAAATATAAATATAGTATGTGATGTGATGTACATGTATATGTATATCCTATAGGCTCCGAACCAAATGATAATTAGAAAGTAAGAAGTTAGTTACTAAGATTAACTAACTTGTGGGTCACCATCCTGAATTTCATCCAGTGTTTCTATGCACTTACAGCTGCAGCTACAAAGTACTAAACATGAGAGCAAGAACAGGGAGATTTGGCAAACCCTAGGACATTTCCAGGGCTCCATCTTCAGAAGTCCAGTGACATTGTTAAAGGGAAGAACTCTGAAGTCATACAGTTTCAGGTTGTTTGGTCTCAGTTTCCCCAAATGTAAAGGGATGAAATACCTTCCCCTATGTTTGTATTCTGTATATTGTAATTTTTGATCACTTGTATGTATTCTTTCAAGTTTAGCTGCTAAAATGAAATTGAATGCACAGATGTCTAGGTAAATATTTGTGTATTTTCTCAAAAATAAGCACTTATTCAATAAGTCAGCTGGGTTAGAGAGATTCTGAATGCAAGAATTCAGCCAGTAAATCCCTAAGTTTATCCCAGAGATAAAGAGATAATATTTACATGGCATTTTGTACATTTTCTAGGACTGCTGCAAACAACAGAGCATCCTTAACACAATAGAAACTCATTTTCTCACAAGTCATGAGGCCAGATTCCCAAAATCAGGGCATGGGCAAAGTTGGTTCCTTTCAGGATTCTGAAGGTGTATCTGTCCTTTGACTCCCCTAGCTTCTGGCATTTTCTGGCCATCCTGGGTACTTCAGACTGTGTCTTTACCTTCTTCTCTTGGTGTGCCCACATTTCCTTCTTTGGGAGTTTGAACTGGATCCAGACAGTTAGAGTCATTCTGGACTTCAGGCAAACAGCATGATAGGATCTGACTCATATTTACCAGGCTCTCTAAGGCATCTAATTGAAGGATCAGTAGGTAGGAAACCAAAAAGGCCAAAAGGAAGAGTGGAGAAAATGTTCTGGTCATCTAGCTTGATGGGGGCCGAATGAAAACAGTGGGAAACAAATTGGGATGTGAACAGTAAAGGATAAGACAGAGTCAAGAATTTCTGGAGTGAAGGAGATAGTGGAATTCCTAGCTTTCTAGACCCTTGAGTACCCTTATCCTTTCTGAGATCCAGTTTCCCCATCACCAGAGGAAGATAAGTAGACCTTCTAAACCTGCTCAAAGAATAATTGCCAGCCTGAGACAATAGCCCTGACAAGAATCTCTTGGTGCTCATGCATGGCCTTTGCCCTACTTCAGAAAAAGGACAAAGCAGGTTTTAAAAAGTTAATCTAAATGATATCTTAAAAGCCAAATGAGCCGGGCGCTGGTGGCTCACGCCTGTAATCCTAGCTACTCAGGAGGCTGAGATCTGAGGATCGCGGTTCAAAGCCAGCCCGGGCAGGAGAGACCGTGAGACTCCTATCTCCAATAAACCACCAGAAAACCGGAAGTGGCGCTGTAGCTCAAGTGGTAGAGCGCTCGCCTTGAGCTGAAGAGCTGAGAGACAGCGCCCAGGCCCAGAGTTCAAGCCCCACGACCGACAAAAAAAAAAAAAAAAAAAAAAAGCCAAATGATTTCATCTGCCTTGGAAGTTTTCCTTGTAGATAGGTCTGTGCCAACAATGGTACATGTACAAGTTCAAGTTCATCCAGGCCCAGGCTGGCTCCTCATTTAGCTGCTCTGTGGATCTTGATGAGTCTTTTGAACTCTCTGAGCTTAAGCTTTTCTATCTGTAAAATCCCAGAGATTTCTTGTGAAGATTAAATGGGATCAAATATGCAATATGCCTTAGATGACAGGTAATTCATATCTGCTGTTATTACAAAGTGAAACAACTTTGCTTCTCTTGTCGTCTTCTTTTCCCAGGTATTGTCAAGAAATGTTACCTTTGCTTAGAGAGAAACAGAAAGTAAGGAAGCTGTTCCTAGCGAAACATGTTTCTTCTGGTTCACTTCATTTATACTGAGGTTGTTTAGAACATGAGGATGAATTTCTGTCTATCTTCTTTATTCATTTCTGCCTTTTACTTGGGCTATACTATTCACAAAGCTGAGCCTGAAGACTACGAGTAGCAGGACACCAACTCCTAGCTTGTCCTGTCCCAGCTCGCTGGGTAACCTGGTGAATCAGCCTTCTGTTCTGTCTCTGTGTTTATTCCACTGAGAAGGCATTTGAAATATGACCAACATCAACAGGATGTTGTGACAGTTAATGAATGAATAATTAGAGAGCATAGTCACATAGAGAACTCCTGATAAAGCTAAATATTATTTTCATAGGGACTCTCAAAAGAAAGATTTTCTTTATAAGCTTCCACTGGTGACTGTCAGTGTGGTTTGCGAACTTGGCTCCTTGCTGGGTGTGCCTCTGGCCTACCAGTGATGGAGTTGAGGGAACATGGCCCAGAATGGGGCCTTCCAGAGCCAGACTCGTGTCTTCCCCCACAGCACTGAATGGAGAATTTCAAGTGAGCATCCTGGTTTTTCCTTTCTTTTTGCTAAATCGGATAACCCTGTGTGGACCATAGCAATGGGTCTTTAGGATGATGACATTCAGAAGAGGCATAATTATCAACTCTTAGTTTTGAGAACACACAAGGCTGTTACTGGTGGTGAAGTTAAACCATAGCGTGGAGTGCACACGCCTTATACAGATTTCTTGTAGTAGGGCTGCTCATCTTCTTCAGCCTTCTAGAACTGTGGCCCAGATCATTAGATCATATCTATCCTGTGTGTTGATGTGTGTCAGTATAGAGAGTTTTGAGAAGATGAGAAAATAAGGGCTGAAACTCATACACTGATAGAAACTATCTGGTTGAACTTAAACTACTCAGGTTTTTCAAGGTCAAAAAAACACTCAACAGTGGAATTTCCCGTGTTCAACCTAGCCATACAGGCAGTCAGTTAAGAAACAAGCAGCACAGAGAACAGGAGGGGCCTCCTCAGCTGCCCAGCTGGGAGTCACTTCCAGATGAGGATGACCACTCAGCCCTAGCAGGCTGCTTCCTGCCCTCCAGAAAGCCTCAGTCCATCCAGCTCAAGTATTTTCCCAAGGTAGGGTGGGCTTGCTGACTTCAACAGAGGGCCTTTTTCATTTCTTACAAGGTTCTCTGAAAAAGGCTGACTGTGGAAATGAAGTTCTGGCGATGACTAATTAACTTAGTGAGACTAAACCCTGAGATAGTAAGGACAACTTAAAAAAAAAGTTTTGAAAGCACTGGGGAGTGAGCAAAAGACAGAAACCGGGGGCAGCTAACGCTCTCAGTAGGGACCATGCCCAGAGAGACAGGGTTTTTCTTTCCTTTTTTGTTTTGGTCAGTTGTGAGGCTTGAACTCAGGTTCTGGGCACTCTCCCTGAGCCTCTTGGTGCTCAAGGCTAGTGCTCCAACATGTGAACCACAGTGCCACTTCTGGCTTTTTTGAGTGGTTGATTGGAGATAAGAGTCTCAAGGGGACTTTCCTGCCCAGGCTGGCTTTGAACCGCAATCCTCAGATCTCATAGGTGTAGATCTTTTTTTTTTTTTTTTTTTTGGGTCCAGTCGTGGGGCCTGAACTCTGGGCCTGGGCGCTGGCCCTCAGCTCTTCAGCTCAAGGCTAGCACTCTACCACTTGAGCCACAGCGCCACTTCTGGCTTTTTTCTTTTTGCTTATGTGGTGCTGAGGAATCGAACCCAGGGCCTCAGGCATGCCAGGCAAGCGCTCTACCACTGAGCCACCTTCCCAGCCCCATAGGTGTAGGTCTTTATATGAGTAGCTAGGATTATAGGCATGTGCCACTAGCACCTGGCAGGTTTTCTCTTGAGGGACAACAATTATAAACAGAAAATATCAGCTCCAGTAGTACAATCAGTTAGTGCGTGGTACTTAAAGACAGTATCATCCATACTGGCCTGAGGTATATGTAATACACATGATACAGTAACACCATGTGTATGCATGCATGCATGTGTGCATGTGTGTGTGCATACAACATGGAGAATTTGTCACCCCCAAATATGCCTCTTTGGTATAAGCACTATTTTGAACTAGAGGCAGATGAAGATCAACAGATGCAGAAAGAACATTCCTAGGGCTTCCCTTATCTGACAAAGAGCAGAAACTTTTGAGTAAGTAAAGCTGTCACTTACCCCTTGACAGAGGAACTTAGTGGCCATGAATACAGAAAGTTAGCACAACATGGGTTTGTGGACTACAAAAGCCAAGCTCCCTTTCCTTGTCTTGTACTTCTCTAAAGACTGATTTTCTGTTTGTTAAGGCAAATACCTTGGTTCTAACCAACTCTTTGAATTGCTCATGACTGGTTTTCTCTTGAGTGTTAATAAGCGGTTTGCTTTTCTCTTGTTGGTCATGTGTTGTTCATGTTTAATGAACATCAGAGGGCAGAGGAACAAAGTATCTTGCCTCTACTTCAGCAATGTGCCGAGTGGTTCTGCTAGAAAATTCTAATGGGGTATAAAAGCCACATGAAGGTGGGGGAGGAGTGGGGAGGAGTACATGGGAAGAGATGGGAAGGGGAAACAAAGGAGGAGGCAACAATGCTTAATAAGAAATGTACTCATTACCTTGCCCATGTAATTGTAACCCCTCTGTATGGTATTTTCACAATTTAAAAAAAAAGCCACATGATCTAACCTCTAAATGGATTATGATAAAGAAATGTATGGCAATAACTAGGGTAAGTATTAAAAATGCAAGAGGCAAAGTTAATAAAGGTTTTTTATACATTTTAATAATAAAGATATTTTATGCAAAATAAAAAATGTTTACGCAAAAGAAGATAGGAAAGAAACAGGGAACACCCAGCTGAAAAAATTGAGAGACAAAAATGAAGACAGAGACTGAAACCCAACCATGTCAGACAAGTAAGACTTAATTATATGGTACTAAGACAAGCTGTTTAAACATAAGCACATAGGTCAAAGCAGAAAGTAAACTGGGATAACCATATTAACTTCAGACCAAACAGCTGTTGAGGTGAGGAGTGTTACTGAGGAGAAAGGATGGTTTCATAGCCCAAAAGGGCCAAGACATAGGAAGCTATAAGCAAACACAGGATTTCTAACAGCAGACAAAGAAGAAGACTGAGAAGCAAGAAGCAGACGCACCCCCAGGTATGAGTGGAGATTTTAACACCCTCTGCTCCAGAGCTGATAGAATTGATAAGCCTCAAGAAAAACAGAGCTGTCATAGTGCGAGCACACACGCACATACACACACACATCATTCCTGAATGGCACACTCAGTACCCTGTCACAATAAACATTTGTAGAACACCAATCCAATCCCTGCAGTCAACAGTGGTAGGAATGCACATAAAACATTGGCCAAGCTAGACTGCCTACTGAGTCAGACATCTAGACCTATCTCAGTGCATTTTTTTTTAATATGTAGGTACTGGTTAGTTTGAACTCGGGGCCTAAGATCTGTCTCTTAGCTTTTTCACTCAGTGCTGGCACTCTATCACTTGAGCCATACCTCCACTACTGCTTTTTTGGTGGTTAACTGGATATAAGTCTGAGTCTCCTGAATTGCTAGGATTACAGTTGTGAGGCACCATATCCTGAATCAATGCATTTTAAGAGAGTTGAAATTCCAGAGTCCACAAGTTCATTAAGTTGGGGGGGAACCCTCAAATACTTGGAAATTAAATATTCTTAAGAATACTTCCTGGATCAAAAAAATCATAAGATGACTTAGAAACTATTTTATACTGAGGCTGAGAATGTGGCGTAGTGGTAGAGTGCTTCCCTAGCATGCATGAAGCCCAGTGTTTGAGTGCTCAGTATCATATACACAGAAAAAGCCAGAAGTAGAGCTGTGGCTCAAGTGGTAGAGTGCTAGCCTTGAACAAGAGAAGCTCAGGGACAGTGCCCAGGCCCTGAGTTCAAGGCCCAAAACTGGCCAAAAAAATTCTATACTGAACACAAATGAAAATACAACATATCACATTTACTAGGCAGAGATTAAAGCAATGATGAGAGAAATTTTATAACTTTGAGTATGTACATTAAAAAGAAAGAAAGCAAGGCTTAAAGTTAACTATCCAGGTATCAAGTGTATACCTTAAGAAAGAAGAGTATAATCAAGATAAACTCAAAGTAAGCAGAAGAAAAGAAATGATAAAAATCAAAGTATTCAGTGAAATAAAAATTAAATGAAGACATTGATCAAGGTGCATTGTAACTACTTAAAAATAATAATAAAAGATAAACTCACATCTTTAAAAAATTAAACAAAGAGAGAAATTTAATAATTCTAGCAGTTAATTCCTTGAAAAGGTTATTAATAAAATTGATAATCCCCTAACAAGATGACCAAGAAAAATAAAGGAAGGAAAGATTTTTCAATATCAGAAATAAAAGAATGAGATACTATTTTAGATCATTTTAGGTACCAAAAGGAAATATCATAAATTTGATATCTTAGATAAAGTGGATAAACTCCTTAAAAATAATAAAATATGCAGAAACTGCTGGGCGCCAGTGGCTCACACCTGCAATTCTTAGCTACTCAGGCGGCTGAGATGAGGATCACAGTTCAAAGCCAGCAGGGGCAGGAAAGTCTGTGAAATTCTGATCTCCAATTAACCACCAAAAAGCTGGAATTGCAGATGAGGTTCAAGAGGTTGAGTGCCAGCCTTGAGCAAAAAAGCTCAGGGATAACACCCAAGCCCTGAATTCTAGCCCCAGGATGAGCACACACCCACACGCACACCCATAAACACTCTTACACACACACTCACACACACACACACACACACACACACACACACACACACCAAAAGCAAAAAACAACTGACACAGATGAAATGCAAAATCTAGCATATATATCCCTATATCTATCAATGTAATTGAATTCACATTCTGAAATTTCCCCATATGGTTTCCTCTGTTGAATTAGGTATTAAAGGAAGAAATAATACCATATTAAATATTTAAGAAACATTAAATATTTAAAGAAGATATTAAACATTTAAGAAATAAATAAAACGTATCTTACACAAATGCCTAGAAAATAGAAAAAAATATTTTTATTCATCTTATACAGCCAACATAACCCAGATACCAAAACCTGTCATACACATCATAAAAAGTAAAGTTATAAAAGAATACGACTTATAAACAAAACTCCTAACAAATATTAGCAAATAAAATCCAACTGTATAACAAAATACGTTATATTTTATTATATCCTGCACTATAACAATGTATACAAAACAGTAACTCAGATATGGTAGGGCAGGTCTGTAATCCCAGCACTTAGCTGAAATGGGAGGATTGCAAGTTTAAAGCCAGCCCAGGCAAAAGAAATTACCTCAAAAAACAAATAAAATAAAACAAAAACCAAAAGGGCATGGCTCAAGTAGCGAAGCATGCACTTCTTAATTATAAAGTTTTATGTTCAACTCCAGCAAACACACACATGCATACATTAACAATAACAATGCAAAATAATTAAAAATTAATTCATAATGAAAACAGTTTATTATAGGATTTCAAGTTTAACTTAGTTTTCAAATTACAGTGTTGTAGGGTACCTGTAGCTTCACACCTGTAATCCTAGATACTGAGAAGGTTGAGATCTGAGGATCACTATTCAAACCAGCTTGGGCAGGAAGAGTCCATGAGACTCTTATCTCCAATTAACCACCAAAAAGCTAGAGAAGTGAGCTGCAGCTCAAGTGGTAGAATGCTAGCCTTGAGCAAAAAAGCTCAGTGACAGTGCCTAAACCCTGAGTTCCTGCCTCAAGACCCACACCAAAATAAGTATAATTAAGTAAATTAACAGAATAAAGTATTTAAAATATGATTGTTTTGTATATAAAAATAAATTTAGCCAAGTACCAGTGGCTGGTGCCTATAATTCTAGCTACTAAAGAGGCAAAGTGCTGAGGTTAAAAGTTCAAAACCACCCAGAGCCAAAAGAGTATGTGAGACTCTTTCCTCTAATTAGCCAACACAAAGCCAGAAGTGTGGCTTAAGTAGTGACAGCCTTGAGCAAAAAGCATGAGGCCCTGAGTTCAAGCCCCAGGACCAGCACACAAAAAAATAAAAACAGAGAAAATATTCAGAAAATAATTAATATTTTTTGGTACTGTCCTGGGCTTGATCTGAGGGCCTGAGCACTGACCCTGAGCTTTTATTTCCCTCAGGGCTAGTGCTCTTGCACTTTAGCCACACCTCCACTTTCTGCTTTTTGTGGTTTATTGGAGATAAGAGTCTCATGGCCTTCCCTGCCCATGCTGGCTTTAAATAATGATTCTGAGATCTCAGCCTCCTGAGTAGCTAAGCTTACTGGTGTGAGCCAATAGCACTTGACCCAGAAAAGAATAATTTTAATAGAAGAATAAGAGGAATCAAGTCAAAATTAATTTTAAAATCAAATAAATGGATGCAAATGCTAGAAAAACTGAATACTATGTAAGCCTAGCTTAGATTTTTAAATCAAACCAAATATATAAATAAAATATAAAGGATATTTGAGAAAATTTGAATATAGTCTAGGTTTCAGATACTATGAACAAATCATATTAATTTTATTAGGCATGATAACGATATTAGGGTTATGTAAGAAAATACCCTTTTAAGGGTTCAAGTGCTAGAGCAAGAAATACCCCTTGTACTTCTCTTGTACAATGAAATACTTAAGTGTTAGATGTCATGTACTTAATTTCTCTCAGCAAAGACAGACAAACAGGACAAAATATGAATAATTATGATATCAAAATCATAGTTCTATGAGAATGTTATATTAGCATACTATTCTATTTGTACATAAAAATTACTGTACACTTGTATGGGAATAACATTAAGAAGCAGACCGGGAAAAGTAAATCCTCTTTCTAATTTAACCTTACAAGTCATTTCAGTGTGGGATCCATTTTAGAACCAGGATAAAGGCATACATCTCTTTGCTGTGTTTTTTATGTAAAAAAAGAAGAAGAAAGAGGTAGATTTTATCATCTCATATGCTGAGGGGAAGAACTGTCCCATAGTCACTCCATAAGGAGTGAGTGAAAAGGATGCCAGCACTTAAAAAAGTCATAAAAGCAGGTCTCAGTATCAGCTCCTAAGCCTGTGCTGCAGCCTTGGCCGATCACTGTAGGAACCTTCTCAATAAAGTTGCTTCTTTATTAAAAATAATAATAATAATAAAAGTAATCATCAAAACAAGTATTTTCTTTAAAGAGGAAGTGGGACTTGAAGACTTGACATTACAGGAATGAAGGAAGTTAGAATGAAGTCACTCTCACGAGACGAGAGCTCCAGGAGCTCTGTCAGTATGCAATAGATCCCAGGAAACTGGGTGCTCATTTTTCAATCAGATAGCTTCTTCTTTCTTTCACCACGTGCAAGTAACCAGGGCTGCTATTTATCCCTGTGCACACGTACACCTCTCCCTCATACTCTGTTCTTTTCTGCAGAGTGGCTTTTGATCTTCTTGTGAGGGCAAATATTTATTATTAGCAGGTATAAACATCTGTCTTACTGCATGTGCACGTGCAGCTGGGTGGAGGAAGAGGAGGAGAAGAAGGAGTAAGAGATGATAGTCTCCAGTGGCTAATATACTCTAGGTACACTGGGAAGGTGGAAGGCTGGATGATAGAAGTGTTTTCTAAAATGCCAAGGGAGACATGTAAGAATGGAGGGTGCTCAGCCAAAGCAGTCAATCACAGAATCTCGAATATCTCAAAGGCAGTCATGCAGAGTATTTGGATAGGCTCAGAGGGCCCCAGAGGCCAGAAACTTGGCCAATGGGAAGTTTCCAGAGAAGCAGATGTTAGCACCACATGGGGAATGACTCACCTAGTTATGGCCACAGCAAATGGGGCTTCATCTTTCCCCCACATTCCCAGCCACCACCACAGCTGGCAGGCTCTGGTCTGCCATCCATTTGAACGTGGACCCATTTGAATGTGTAGAGTTTTGGGAACCTCTGCCAATATTCAAAGTCTGTGCCTGCCACCTGCTAATGGAGTGAGGGTGGGACAACTCTCTTCCTCTCATCCGAAGGAGACAATAAAATCCATCTCTCTCTAAGACATCTAGTGGCATACATACAGTAAGTACTCAGTGGATGTCAGCTATTTCTATTAGTCTTTATGAAATACCACCAAGAGAAACAGTTATAAGAAAGAGTCCTAAAAATTTTCTACTTCCCTACGGAGACCCATTCCCCACCCCCAACCTTAGGTTCTATGAAACTGTCCTGTGTTCTGATACAATAGTTCCTTTTCCTGTTAAAGTTAATTCGAGTTACTTTCCGTTACTAGCATTTGGAGGTGTTTAAACCCATACAGATGAAGAAGAATTAAATAGGTATAGAAAATAGGACTAAGGAATGGAAAAGAGCTGACTGGCATAGAGCCAGCCCTGTGAATGGAGACTGCTGGAAGCAGAGCCTACAACTCCTGCAGGAGACCCTCTCCAAACTTCCCACCTGCGAGTATGCAATGCATAAATAAGAATCTAGCATGTGAGTGGGCAGTAGAGGGGAGGAACCCATGTGTCAGAATATGAGGAAAACTCCACAGACTGGTTGAATAAGGCTGTGCTGAAAATTGTCCCTTGTGACACTCACCTTCATGGTCTCTGAGCCAGCCCAGTAATGGATGGCTGGAAAGAAGGTACAGAGGCCCTGACTCACCTCTACTAAAAATTCCTACAAATTCATCTGTGAAAGTATCAAGATGGTCTCAACCAGGCGAGGTCTGAAAAGACAGACTGTGACATACCTTCCTGAAAGCACTTTAAGTATTGAAACTACCTCAACATATGCATAACTCTTCTGATATAGCTTCCAAGTTGGTTAAAGGGGAAAACTTTTTTAAAAGATTAGTCTGAGCAGATACTAACATACATCAGCCAACCAGGAGAGGGAGGCCGGCATCTGCACCTAAGCAGAAATGCTATTCTTAACCTTAGCAATTTGAGAAATTAATTTAATCAAGTAGCTTAGAAATTTAAAGGAAACTTCAGACTTAAAACAGATTGTCTATTTCCAATCACTTTAAAAGATGAAAGCAAATAAAATATGGCTTATATTCCAGATAATAAGAGATATTAACAAAAGCATATAACAAGAAAGTATAATGAACTGAAAGTATTCATTCATCCATAGTATTATAAGGCTGGCCACAGGAGCTGACACCTGTAATCCTGACTTTAAGAAAGCAGAGCTTGGTAGGATTGTGGTTCAGGCCAGCACCCAACTTCACCTTTCTTATTGAATCACCAATTGCTCTTTTCTTCTCTGCTTCCTTCTCTGCCATCATAAAGTTTCCTAGACAAGCTTCCAGGGGTGACTTTTAAGGAAGAGTGTACAAGGCACTCTAGTCCTGCCTTTTACCTGCCTCCTTATGGGATCCTGCTCTGACTGACTGGATGAAGGTTGACAGAACTATCCGGGGCTCTGATATAGACGAGAGGGGGGAGCATTGTGTCTCACCACAAAGGAGACAGAACCCCAGATACCAATAGAAAGATGGAGTGTTTGGAGATTTAGGTTGGTGGTAGAGCACTTGCCTAGTAAGTCAAGGCCCTTAGTTGAGCCCCAGCACTGAGACAGCGTTAAAGGAAGTTTGAAACCACAGAACTACAGAACTAAGAATAAATCTTCCTTCCCTACCATCTACTTCATTTCAGGAGCTTTTCTGGCTAAAATGTTCCATTCCATGCCAGTGTATAGCTCCTGAGGTACATCCTACTGTCTAAATGTTTATGTTCCTTATCCTTTGTGTGTGTGTGTGTGTGTGTGTGTTCACACATGCATATCTTCAGCCATTAGGCAGAGTTTCTTTGAGTGTCTCTTCTCTGTCAGATGCCGTGTCAGGTGCTGAATATACCCAGATGTGAAGAAAAAGATCAAGTATTTGAGCTTAGCACATATATCAATTTTTCCTGGCCTTACGCCTGGAGTTGAGGTAAGATTATTAAGTGCCTGCCACACTAATAGACATTCATCTCAATGGCTAGTCTGTGATGAAAGTTGTTATTTGAATATTTTATTGGCACTCCATACCCAAAAAAGCTCAATAAAAATATGTTCTCTTTCATTAGACCATACACAAGAAAAATAAACAGTCGAAAGAGTGCTTGCCTCTAATTGAGCTGCTCTTACAAAGAAAATCATCTTAAAAAGAAAAATAGTAGGCATCTCTTTTTGTTGGCTTCCTTCTCTGCTGTGTGGTAAAACCATCATCTCTTTTCCAATTCTGTGTTTCTGCACAGGCTTTGGACTGTGAAGTCCCTTGCTTTTAACAGATACATTTAACAGTGACTCAGACTCTCCAAAGTGTTTGGTCTCTGCAGAAAGAAGTCCATTGGTGAAACAAACATTCCATGGGCATAATTTCAGCCTTGCAACTTTTAGTGGTAGAAATAAGGGAAACAACCTACTGTTTTTTTCTAAATATCCACAAGGTAGACAATTCTAAAGCAAATAAGATTTGCTTAAATGTAAAGCAAACCAAAATGTCCATCTCTATTCCACTCACCAATCTTAAGCCAAATAGCGATCGCTAAAGCATCAAAACCAACACATTGTTTTGGTGTACTCAAAGGAAGCTGGTTCACATCAATTTGTCAAATATTTACTTTGTTTCTAAAGTTGAAACTCAAGAGTATCATGTTGACAAACATTTGAAAACCTGAAAATTAGGACAATGATATTTTTGGACCCAACTTCTTTCATATGTCAATCTAAACAAAATATTCTCTGGCTTTAGTATTGACAAAGTCCAGTACAGTATTTACAAAATATTTTTTATGCTGGTACTGGGCCTTGAATTCAGGACCACTTAACTCCATTTCTGTTGGAGATAAGAATCTCACTGCTTTTCTTACCCAGACTGGCTCCTCAGATCTCAGCCTCCTGAGTAACTAGGATTACAAGTGGAAGCTTGTAATTTTTGCCACCCAGATAAAAATATTACTGATCACCAACAGTGAGAATATCTGCAGGACATCAACACCTTCCAGAATCTAGACCCTATTTGTTATTCCAACTCTATTTCATTCCCCTGATAGGGTTCTCCACAGTGGTCAGTTTCTATCGCCCCATTCCTGTCTGTCATAAGTCATTGGTATTCCTACTTCCCTTTCTTGCCATCATCTTATGCCTTCAAACCCTCAAAGAAGCATCTTTCTTCTTCACACTGTCTGAATAAGTCCTCTTTTTTTTTTTTTTTTTTTTTTTTTGTCGGTCATGGGGCTTGAACTCTGGGCCTGGGCGCTGTCCCTCAGCTCTTCAGCTCAAGGCGAGCGCTCTACCACTTGAGCTACAGCGCCACTTCCAGTTTTCTGGTGGTTTATTGGAGATAGGAGTCTCACGGTCTCTCCTGCCCGGGCTGGCTTTGAACCTCGATCCTCAGATCTCAGCCTCCTGAGTAGCTTAGGATTACAGGCGTGAGCCACCAGCGCCCGGCTTGAATAAGTCCTCTTGACCTCCATGATCGGAGCAGATAGCACCGTTTTGGCTCCTCATCCATGTCAGGTCACAGTCTTTCCTTTGTGTGACAGGGCCAAGAATGAGGTGGGGGAAGGAGACCCGTCAGTGACTCATCTTTAAATCACAGCTATTGTAATGGCATTCTAACTGACCCTGTTCTATAATCCACTCTTAGATTTACCACGGTTGTCACTGGAAAATAAATTAGATCAGGTCTCCTGTTTAGAGTCTTTAGAAGTGACTTCTAGAATCCTGAAACTCAGGTTCCAAAACCATGGCATTCTGAGCTAACTCATACCCAGCTCTCTCCTCAAGCACTGGAAACAATAGATAAAAACATAATAAAAGTTATTGAAAAGGCACAAGTAAGCTTGTAAGCTCTAAGTACCAAAAACAAAGAAAGAATTTGATGTCTGAATGCATGGTAAACTTGAGCCGTGTTCCGATATTTGATCTAATTAATATTAGATCTTTATGTAGTCCCAAAGGGTAGAGGTAGGATTTTCATACTTATTCAATGGTCCCAGGAGCTGGAACCAAGAGCTCTAAAAAAAATTAGGACCCTGGATAAAGTGTCCTTTTGACAGAAGGAAGACTAAAATACTCTTCCAACTTTCTCTAGAAAGTAACAATGAAATGTATGCTGCCCCAAGCCCTGGAGTTGGAAATCCTTCTCAAGAAATATTAAAGTTCCAAACACAAATCATGCAGAAGTGTGGAATCAGAATTTACAATCCCTCTTGTATTATTATTTACTTTTGTGCCAGTACTAGTGCTTAAACTCAGGTCCCTGAGCTCTCACTTTTTTCTCAAGGCTGACATTCTACCATTTGAGCCACTTATCCACTTCCAGATTTTTGTGATTAACGAGATAAGAATCTCACAGGGCTGGGAATGTGGCTTAGTGGTAGAGTGCTTGCCTAGTATGCATGAAGCCCTGGGTTCAGTTCCTCAGTACCACATAAACAGAAAAGGCCAGAAGTGGCACTGTGGTTCAAGTGGTAGAGTCCTAGCCTTGAGCAAAAAGCTCAGGGACAGTGCCCAGGCCCCAAGTTCAAGCCCCAGAGCTAGCAAACAAAAAAATCTCACAGAAATTTCTTCCCCAAGCTGGCTTCCAACTGTAAGTCTCAGCTCTCAGCATCCTGAGTTGAGAGCCATAGGAGTCATGAGGCACTGGAACCTAGCTTGAAGTTTTAAGAGAAGGTCTTTGCAAAGAAGGAGACTTTTTTGTTAAGCCACTGAGATTTGGGGGTTGTTTGCTACAATTGATAAGAAGATATTGCAGATCAGAAAGGAAATGATGGCCTAGAACCTTAATGGTAACCGACCGATTCCTGACAAACCATATTTAAGAAAAGGAAAGCAATTCCTACCACTATAAAAAAAATCCTGTTATAACTTAAAATGTCAACACAACACACAGTGATCTGTGTACAAGAGAAAGATAGAAAGAATATAGCACATGAAATCCCTGTGAAATTAGTAATTACCATCCAATGTCAGTTTCTGTCTGACTGAATCAGACTGCTGAGAGTCTGACTGCGACTCATTAGCCACTGCAAACCTCAAAAGGTCATATACTCTCTCAGTGTACAACTAATCTTGGATTGGCCAACATGATCAAGAACTCAATGCAAAACAGTGGTCAGACAAAAAAGGAACTTACACATATTTGGGGTTCTATGAGAAAGATAAGGAACCTTACAAGGGGTCCACAGTGCCTCTGCTGCCTTCCTGGGGTGGGGGTGGAGGGCAAGTACTGGAAGTCACTGGCAGCATCTTTCAGGTCCAGTAATGGTCACCGGATACTGTTAAAGGAGAAATCATCGCATATTTAGTTTAGTTTAAAGCATCTTGAGTAGCTAGGATTACAGGTATGAGCCACCAGTACTCAGCCTGATAGGCTTTTTTTTTTTTGGCGGGGGGGGGGGGGGTTCCCAGTCATGGGGCCTGAACTCTGGGCCTGGGTGCTGTCCCTCAGCTTCAGCTCAAGGCTAGCACTCTACCACTTGAGCCATAGCACCACTTCCGGCTTTTTTTTCCTGCTTATGTGGTGCTGAGGAATCAAACCCAGGACCTCGTGCATGCAAGGCAAGCGCTCTACCACTGAGCCACCTTCCCAGCCCCTGATGGACCATTTTAAAGTTACTTCTTTTGTAGAGGTTTAAAAAAGTGAGATATCTTTATCAGGCTTACTAAAAGTGAACTGTGGGATTTGGCTGTTTTCTCCCTTTCTGTCAATTTCTCGGTACCATAGATAAAACTAGTTTTGGATTAGCTGTATGTAACTTCAGCATAACAAACTCAATTTTGGTTTGGTCTCTTGGGTCTAGTGCAGGAGCTCAGGATGAACTAATGACTTCTATAAATCTCATTTACCATTCCAAGTTCCTGAAGGGAGCGCCACATTTCAGAATGGTGTGGCTCTATCCAAAGGGCCTTTTACCTGGTCTCCTTACCAGGGTAGGCCTGCTCCAGTGTGTCCTCCACAAGGATGCCAGATACACCTTCCCAAAACACTGATGTTTCCCTTGGCCTACCTCCCCGGATAGAGTTCCTCAAGACAACCTCTGTCCCATGAAGTCCGGATTGCCAGACTAAGTCCCCTCAAGAAATGTAAGAGAAACATGGTTCATCCCCTTTGACATACCCTATGTTCCAACACAGAGCCCCAAGAGGTCTGAGTTCCTGTCTTGTCTGCCTGCTCTTCTGCATCGAGTCTCTGATCATTTTGGCTTTTGAATCCAGGTTAGTTGTACACTGAGAGCACCTCTCACCTTTTGGGGAATTCATTGCTGTATATTTGCTTACACCATCCCTTCTACTTTGCAAAATCAAATATTTGCCTGATTTTCAACATACTTCTCAAATTCCACCATTTTTGGAAGTTTCTTGAGTATACCAATTATACACAATAATTAACGTGAGGGGGGACAATGATTATTGTAACTGGCAAGAAGGGTTTAAGGCCCAGTTAGTTCACAGGGCCACTTGGCTTAATGCTCTTCTGCCATCTCTTAAAAATGATTTTGAATAAGCCTCCCCACACCCACCTATTTTCATTTTTTTCTGGTCCCACAGATGATGCAGCCAACTCTGATAGCTGTGTCCACTCAGGACAGAACTCCCATCCCTCTCCTGAGCTGCAAGGATCAGATCATGTCTGAGTCCTTGCACAGCTAGTAACCAGTTCACAAAAGCATTTACTTCCCTTTCGGTTCAGGCAACTCAATCAATCCCAGACCAACAGCTTCTCAACCCCTCTCCCCTCCCCCAAAGCAATTACATTTGTAAAATAACATGCTACCTTGGCTGTCATATTCCAGTGGAAGGCTTCTGAGTCTGAGGTTGGCTGCAGGCTGCTAGCTCTGGACCAGCTGCACGGGGATTGAGATGACAGCACTGTTGTTTGACTGATTCTCCAAAACTGTTCTGCTTTTATAGCTCTCCCCTCTTTGCTTCTTCAACAACAGGTTCCCAAAACACAGGTGCTTCTACTGGTTCTCATCTCTGTAACAGGACACTTCTGTTCTCAGAAAGGAGCAGACACTGGCTAAGCAAAACATTCAAAACCACCAGGACTGTCATTAGAGTATCTTCTTTTCCTTATGATAATTTAAATGCTAGGAGCACACAAAGTATATTCTTCTTAACTTTGACTTACCTACAATAGCTCATTGTGGTCTCTCAAGAAACAGCTTGTGGAAGAACCAGCCTAGCCAAAACAAAAGCCAAGCTTTGGGCCAGGACTCTTGTGTGAATCTCTGCAGTCAATAAATACTGTCATCACCAGAAAACCTCACTTTTTACTTTACAAATAATGGCATGGATATGTAATACGTATAGAGTGACTACTTTTTTTTTTTTTTTGCCGTGGGGCTTGAACTCTGGGCTTGGGCACTGTCCTTGTGCTCTTCAGCTCAAGGCGAGCGCTCTATCGCTTGAGCCACAGCACCACTTCCGATTTTCTAGCAGTTTATTGGAGATAAGAGTCTCACGAACTTTCCTGCCCGGGCTGGCTTTGAACCGTGATCCTCAGATCTCAGCCTTCTGAGTAGCTAGGATTACAGGCGTGAGCCACTGGCGCCCAGCTTATAGTGGCTATTTCTAAAAGCTATGTGTTTCTAAAGTTATTTACTTAATATTTTAAAGGTTAAGCTTAGAATTTCTGCAAAGTATAACAAACTTATTACCTATTTCAAAATTAATGTCAGACTTGTGTTTACTATTGTGAATGTTCATGTACTTGCTTGTTTAAAAGAAAATCTTACATTTTGACACTTCCTTGCATCATCAAAGCTTTATTGATGCTAAGAAGCAGAAAAATTGAAGTGTCTATAAAAATTGAAGGAACTAGAGTTGCTAGACATAGGAAAGAAGAAATTTTATGTACTGAGGGACTGAAGTGAAACACAATGAGGTCAAAGGAACAGAATTATGAAAGGATGAGAATGATTGAAATAGAAAAGAAGAATGAAATGTCATTGGAATGAGCAAATGCAGCTACTGCATATGAATAGTAAATACACTATAGCCATTGTGTACAGACAGCATACCGGGACATTCGTTATAGAACAAGTGAAGGCCACTGAGTATGTGGTTATTGAAGATAGCTAGGATCTGATAGGACAGCACACTGCTGCAGTTAAGAGTGGTACCATTACACCTTCCAAACAAGTACAGGGCAGCATCATGCTCCTGCAGTCTGGATGTCTGCATCTCTCTGAAACTCCTGTTAAAATCCTAACCATAATGTGATCACATGAGAATGTGACTGGCCCTTCAATATTTGGACTAGGTCATTTGTGAGACCAGCGCTCTCATAAAAGAGGTCCTAAGAGAAATGTCCTCCTTCTACCAAGTGAGAATATGGCCATCTTTGAAGAGGGAGCAGACCCTCATTGGATGTCTATCTGCCAGAAGCTTGATCTAGGACTTCCCAGTCTCTAGACCTGTGAGAAAAAAATGTAATGAGGAGTCACCAAGTCTGCATTGTTCTGCTATGAACCCAAGTGGACTAAGACAGAAATGGTACAAAGGATTAAGATTATATAGCTCGTTCAAGCTCACAGAGGCGATAAAACGCAAAAATGGGTTTCAGGTCCAGGACTGTCCAACTGCAGGGCCTGGCCATCTGTTCACCATTCAGCCATCAGCAGTGGCTAGCCTTTCTGGCCAAAGAACAAGACTCCCAGGGACAGAGACAGTAATTGTCACTAGAGTTGCCACCCACTAGAGGAGAATGGAGAGTGTTTATGTGCTAACTTGTGACTGGGATGCTTAGTTTAAAATGTAACCCTGTGCGGCCTGTGAGGCCTGAACTAGTAAAATGTCCTTTGGTGTACATAGATTCCTATTCCCACTTTTAACTTCTCTGCATCTGACCACTGAATGTAAATTTGCTTTGGAGGTCACCCTGATTTGCCTAGGTTAGCCTTTCCAGTAGCTAGGATGACAGAGTCCATCTACAAGAGGTCAAATGATCAAAACCGTATTCCAAGGCCAAGTTTCAGGACCCACTGGGGCTCCTACAGGCTGGGACTCACTTGAGAAGGCAACTGGGGAGCCAGTGTTAGCGCTACTGCCCTCCCCTCTGGTTCAGGAGTTGAGGGGTTCAGATGCACCCAGACCTAGCAAATAACCTTATTATAGACCCATAACCTAGCCTTCCCGGCCACCCTCCACCATCTGTGCTCTCACATAGCCTCGAGCACCTTCCTTCCAACCATTCCTTACTGTGCCCCCTGGACAACTCAGGTCCTAGCAATTTGATTCCTGCTGTACACGCTATGTCCCGTTGTTGTTGAGATGATCCTATGTCTCACATACATGAGTCAGAGCGACAGAGAGGGCTTACTTGAAGTGAGACAAAAATTAACACCAACCAATTAGCCACAGTTGAAACAAGATGCCTAATAAGATAACTGACAGATTTAGAGCACAGATTTGAAGTAAATCTGATCATTTTGCTTTCAAGGCTTAAACCTGAATTACATGAAACTTACAAAAAATAAAAGTACAGGACCCAGTACTTGCTAAACAGATGCTCTACTGCTTGAGCCAAGTCATCAGCCTTTTTTTGCTCTTGATATTTTTTGCAAAAAATAATTTTTTGAATTCTTATACAGCAGTAATACAAGGATAATTCCAGATAATTCCAGCTGTGCATAGAGTACTGAATAGGGTCTCATTTTTGCCCAGGCCCTCCATAATCTCTTACACTTCCCACAGAGTGAGGATGATAAAGGATTGCCACTTTATATTGGCAAGATGGAGAGGAAATAAATTTTGTGAACTTCTTGCCAAGGCTGGCCTTGAACCATAATCCACTGGATCTCAGTCTCCCAAGTAGCTAGGGTTACAATTATGAACTACCACGTCTGACAGAAAAGTTTTCTTTCTGGATATCTTTTCTTGTATGGGGGTTTGAAATCTAGTCCCAATACTTACTAGATAATCATTCTTAACCACTGAGCCATGCCTCCAGCTGTGTCTACTGTCTTCAAGACACAGTCTTGCTTTATGCCCAGCCTCATTTACCTAGGTTAGACTTTCCAGTAGCTAGGATAATAGGTACACCACTATATCCAGCTCTTTGATGAGAAAAGATCTTGTGAACTGCCCAGGCTGTTTTTGAATCTCAGTCCCAATCATCTCAAGTAGCTGGTCCAAAGTAGCAGGACCATGTATTACTGTGAACCACTCACTGGTGCCTGCCTCTCTTCTTCTGAGTTTGGCTGAAGCAGAAGATGGGAAACAGAGTCCCAGAGTTTCGCTCATATGGATGTTATTGAAAAAGTCCTATGAACAAATACATGGGTTATTCCTGTTTAGGGTTATTTTCAAGTTGTGCTTTGATGAACAATTTTGCTTACTTTTACAAGTCCAACAGAAAGACAAACATAGAAATAGAGCTGCTGGAACCAACAGTTTGAGCATTTTCAAGTTTTTAAAAATTTTATTTATTTATTTATTTATTGGGTCCAGTCATGGGGCCTGAACTCTGGGCCTGGGTGCTGTCCCTCAGCTTTTCAGCTCAAGGCTAGCACTCTACCACTTGAGCCACAGCACCACTTCCAGCTTTTTTTTCCCTGCTTATGTGGTGCTGACAAATCGAACCCAGGGCCTCATGCATGTAAGGCAAGTGCTCTACTACTGAGCCACCTTCCCAGCCAGCATTTTCAAGTTTAGTATTACCAAATTTGGCAAGTTATTTATGTGAGTCTATGAGGAGTTCATCTTTGTAAATATAGACATTAACTTTCTCAAAAGATGAAATGGCATACAGGCATACAGAAACCTAACAATAACAAGCAGATGGTTGTATAGGCCTCTAACTTCCATTTTCCTGCACTTAAAACATTGCTTTTACCATGAGATCAACAGACACAAAACCAAAAATCCCCCAAATTTTTCTAGTACCATTTACACCCCATTATTGACTTCATTAGTGAACTCTGTTGGAGGCAAGATATAATCAGTGTTCTTTAAGAGGACACAATTCAGAGGAGGGGTTTTAGGTATCCACCCCAAGTCCTCACACGTGATTATTTCCTAGCCTAATACTGTTGGTTTGATATTTTTCTCTTTTAAGAAACATATCTCTAATTAAAAAGATATGTCAGCCCAGGGTCAGTGGCTCACACCTGTAATCCTACTCAGGTGTAGTGAATATGATTGAATACTGACATAATGTAATTGAATGTTAACATAGTGTGCACTGGTATAGTGTGATATTAAATGCTGACACAGTGTGTACTGGCATATTGTGCTTTTAAACGCTGACAATGTATACTGACATAGTGTTATTAAATACAGACATAATGTTATTGAATATTGATATGGTAGGCTATTAAATAGAAATATATTGAATGTATGTGTGCTGTGACATAATATGAAATGTTAAATTGGGAGTTAGAAGCTAGAATTATGGAATGGGTAGATAAGAACACACCCAGGGAGCCTGCAGGGCCATCGCCAAGGCAACCAGCCCTCATCAACAACCAGACCTGACCAGAAGAGAAGATATCACCAAGATAGCCCAGAAACATATAAAAACCCAGGGCAGTAGAGACCCAGACGACCTCCCGAGCGAGGTGACTCCAATCCGATGACCCTCCACGGGAGCCTGCCCCAGCAAGGCGGCCACCTCTCCGTTCAGCGACTCGGAGGTCACCCTCGGCAGACTCCCCACGACCTCTCAGGACCAAGTGACCAAGTGAGGTGACCCATGACCTTCCCTGGGTGTGGGGCAGGCCTAGGAGTTAGTTTTTGGTTTGGGTGTATCTGAAGTGCTTAAATAAACTAAGTGCAACTATTACTATTAAATCTAAGCATGTTGCTATTGATATGCAAACCCACATACACCCAACTCTAGGGGGAAATACACTGACCCACAGAGGGGGGAACAGGGACCTCTCTCCACCTCAGGAGAGCCGTGTGCCCCCGAGCCGGGGTCCTGGGCAGTCGGGGGAGGGCGGCTGGGTCACCTCCGGGTGCAGGCCCCAAGCCTGGGCCCGGAGCCCCGGCCCAGCCCGGCGGGCGACGGCTCCCGAAGGGCCGGAAGCCACGGCTGCGCTCCCCGCGCTCCCGCTCCCGACCTCCGCTCCGGACGTGGGGCCGGGACTCGGGCGGCGACTCTGGCCGGCGGACGCGGATAAAGTTATGGTCGCCGCCTCCCGCCCGGAGAACGGCGCCGCGGGCCTCGCCGGCCGGGTGTGAGCCGGAGTCGGGGCTCGGCGAGGCGTCCCCCCACCTTCCCGCCCCCAAACGGCTCCTGGTCCCCCTCCACCGTCCCGCGGGGCTGCCCCCGGCGCGCAGGAGGGGCAAGGCCGCGACCGGGGCGGCTCGCTCCCGCCGCCGCCTGGGCCGGGCCGCGGCCCCTCAGACCGGGCCGCTCCGGCGGGCAGGAGCGGCAGCGGCGGCGAGGGGGCCGGGCGGGGGCCGGGCGGAGGCCGGGGGCCGGGCGGAGGCCGAGGCCCCGGCGCGCTTCCGCCGGCCGCGCCGCGCTGCGCCGCGCACGCCGCGGTAAATGGGAGGCTCGGCCGGCGGGGGCGGGGGCCGCGCAGCCGGGACTTTCAGGAACTGCAGGGCGGGCGGCGGCCGAGTCGCCCGGCGCCCAGCGGCGGGGCCTGAGCGCTGAGGGCCGAGGCGCAGCCACCACCGCCTTCGCGGTCGCCGTCCGCCAGGCTCGTACCGATACCGGCCGCCACCGCGGGAGACCGGCCGGCCGTCCCGGGCCGCGGGGAGCCGCCCGCCATGGCTACCAAGGTGAGGGGCGCGGGGCGCCGGGCCTGCCGGCCGCTCGGCCCTGCCGCGGCGCGGGTCGGATCGGGGCCCGCGGCGGCGGCGGGGACGCGGAGGCCGCGCGGACCCCTCGCGGGTCCCCAGCAGGCGCGGCGCGGGGCGTGGGGTGCGGAGGGCCGGGCCCGCGAGACCCCGGGGCGGTGCGCGGGACGAGGACGCGGGGTGCGTCCGCAAGTTTGCACCTGAGCGTGGGCTCGGGCGGAGGCGGGCGCGCAGACGGGACGGGAAGCTCGCGCCTCCCGGGGCGCCCCGCGTCCTCCCGGGGGTGCGCGGCCGCCCCGCGCCGCCTCCGCCCGGCGGAGCGCGGTCCTCCCCCTCCCCCCCGCGGGGGGTGGACGCGGCGCGGCGCCGGGGGAACCGCGCTCCGACCCCCGCACCCCTCCGCACCACTTGTTTGTGTTTTCCTCTTGTTCGGCTGCTTTTTCGTTGTGAACGGCTTTGCCCGAGCGGAGCCCGGGTCCCGCGGGACGGGACCGCCGGCTCCGTGCCGGCGCGGGCGCGGGCGCGGGCCGGGGTGGGGTGGGGTGGGGTGGGGGAATGGCCCAGGCCCGAACTGCGCGGAGGACGTGGGGCTCTGGCCGGGTGGTTGGCCGGGAGCCGCGGTCCGCGCGTTTCAAGTCATTGTTTGTGGAATTGGCACACGCACGCACGCACACACGCTCCCGGGGTACCTGAGTCCCGGTGCCCCCCCCCCGGCCTTTTCTCGGGCGTTTTGGGGAGTTACTCGGTGTCAGGCGCAGGCGCGGGCCCGGGACGCCGGGACCTGCGGTGGGGGACCCGGGGTAGGAGGCGCCCTCGGGGCTATTGATTAATCGGGGTGGGCCGCGCTGGAGGCTCCCGCTCCGCAGACTCAGTAAACAACGCCCTGCCCGGCCCCACGTGGATCTCCCCGCGCCCGCGCCCGCAGAGCGCGCCGTGAAAAAGCAACTCGCTTTTAGCAGTGTTTCTGTGTGGTGGAAGGATCGTGTTCGAAGCCCCGCGGGAAGGCGAGGGTCAGGCCTGGGTCTGTCCCTGCCGTCTGAGTGTCTGAGCTGCTCCTCCAGCAACCTGTGGCCGCCGTGGGTGGAGTGATCACCCCTCCATTGTATCTGGGGCGGTGCTGTGCCTTGGTTGTGTGAGGTGCCATAGAACCTACCACCTTTCTAGGATATGTTAAGTTTTCATCATGACTTAAAAGAAAAAAAACCAACAACTTTAGTTGTGCGAAGGAGTTGTCATTCAACAAGCAGTTTATGGATATAAAGCATCTCCTTTCAGCCTGCTCACCCCCTCCCAGCCACCTGCCCTCACTCTTCTTTGTAGGGCAGATTTTAAATTTTTGAATTTTTGACTGCATTTTCTTCCCTTTTTTTAATTCATCTGCTGGCTTCCTTCTTTTTTTTTTTAACCTTTGACTTAGCCTTACTAAGGAATTACACTGTACACTATTTCTGTTAATACATACATGTGTGTAGACTTACATACCTCCCAAACTTTCATATATATGTATATATACACACAGACACACACTAACATACACTAATTCTGTATATGAGAGAAAACATGTAACTTTTGTCTCTCTGGCCTGACTTAGCATGATTTCCAGGTCCTCCCAATTCTTTGCAAATAATGCAATACCATCCTTTGTAGTGGAATGAGTAAAATTTTATATGATGACTTAAAAAAAAAGGCCTAACTCAAGCCAAAAAAAAAGACTTCTACGGAAATTTGATTTTGAGGTTTGTTACCCAACATTCCAGAAATGACCAATTTGCACATCTGTGTTACCCGGTCATCTTGCAGCATTTTACAAGTGGTTTACAACACAGATGTATTTCTTAGTAGTGGGTTTGTGCTGTTTCACTCTGGTCTCTGGGACACCAGTGTACTTCAGGTACAGGTATACAGAGTGAACATATTTGTGGTCTGATTGAAAAGGACAGTGGTTCTTGTACTAAACTTGAATCACACGTGTCTTCACCCCACACATAGCCTGTGTAAGCACTTCCTATTTTATTATCTGAGCCACTCAAGGCAGATGCCAGCAATTCTGAAGACTGGTGTTTCTCAGCTTTCTAATCAGTGTTCCTCCTGCTGCTCACTTCCAGGGTTCTAAGGTGACAAGTCATTGTCATTTGAAGAAAGGGCACTGATGAGAAGAGAACCTTCCTCACTTTGATGGGTTCTTTCTCCTTCTGAGATCTGTGTCAAATCCATCTTCTTAAACTGTTCCCAGGGAGTAAGGTTATCATTGATGCTCCCCCCAGTGTCTCCACTGCCCCTACTACCCTTCCCTTCTCCATCTGAGTACTTTGATTTGTAGGTAGGAAGAATGTACTTGATGAATAATGAGCAATGACTTTAATAGCATTGTAGGCGCAAATGGCACTTAGGCTTTTCTACAAGCATCAAGTAATGGAAAATAATCAAAATTTGGAATTTTACATCATGCTGGGTTCCCCTTTGGAATGAACAGAATGGCTTTAGTTCTTGCAGGTACACTTTCCTTATTTATTGTTCTCTCATATTTTCTGAACTACTGTGGCTTTCGAGACTCTTGGTAGATTCACAGTAGAAAAAGAATGGATGTTTTAGAAGAAGTTTAATTGGGCATTTCTTCACTGCTAAAGCCAGTTAATCAGTAATTGTACATTTTAAAGGATTATCTGATTTTTGTCTCTAATCTTCCCTCAGTAGAATGCTGAATTCAGCTCAAGTCTCTAGACCATATGAGTCTCAATTAGCAAACAATGAAAGGCTGGTGTGTGTTTTTCATCTTGCCCTCTTTTGGGAGCTGCCAAAGGTTGTATTGTGATAAATTGAGTAAATTGACTTGTACTGTATAGTGAACTGGAGTAAATTTAAGTTTTATTTAGAATATCAAGTCTTGAGAAAGAAATATCCATTGAAAGGGACATAAAGTACTTACTGACAGTTCCTCCCCACTTCCATGTCTTAGCTAAAATTCCCACATCAGAGTTGCTCTTTGGACTTTTGTGTACACAGCCACTCTGAAGAGCAATCTGAACAAGAGGGGATGCTCTCCCTCTCTCCCTCCTTCCTTTTTCTTTTTTTTTAAATTTTTTTATTGTAAAGATACTATACAGAGGGTTACAGTTACATTCCCTCCTTCCTTTTTTTTTCTTCTTTACCACTTCTTTAAAGTTTTGTTGTTGTTGTTGTTTTTCTCAGCTCTAGGATCCTAAGTTATATATCCATGTTACACAGATTGCTTGGTTGAGTTAAAGGGGTGTGGAACATTAAAAAAGCCTGGTAGGAAAAATATTTACCAGCAATATATCAGACAAGGGGTTAACATCCTGTATATACAGGGAACTCAAGAAACTAATCCCTCCCAAACCTAACAAACAAATTACTAAATGGGCAAGGGAACTAAAGAAGGACTTCTCAAATGAAGAAATAAAAATGGCAAAGAAACACATGAGGAAATGTTCATCATCCCTGGTGGTGAAGGAAATGCAAATAAAGACAACCCTGAGATACCACCTTACCCCAGTCAGAATGTCCCACATCCACAAATCAGCCAATGACAAATGCTGGAGGGGATGTGGAGAAAGAGGAACCCTATTACACTGCTGGTGGGAATGTACACTTATACAACCACTTTGGAAAGCAGTCTGGAGGGTCTTTAGAAAGCTAAAGATTGACCTCCTTTACGACCCAGACATACCACTTCTAGGCATCTACCCTGAACAACAGGAACCAATGTACAAGGACACATGCACCTCCATGTTTATTACAGCACTGTTCACAATAGCTAGGATATGGAAACAACCCAGATGCCCTACCACAGATGAATGGATCAAAAAATAGTGGTATCTACACACAATGGAATATTATGCAGCCATTAGAAATGACAAAATAATGGCATTTGCAGGGAAATGGATGGAGCTAGAAGGAATCATGTTGAGCGAGGTAAGCCAAGAGCACAGAGACAAACGGTACATGGTCTCCCTGATAAATGGATGCTAAATCCGAAAGGTTAGGTGATACGACAAAACTAACAGGACTCAAGAAACAAAGAACTCCCACTCATCTGGTTGAACCACTACTAAATATCCCCATGCTGCTGATCACATATATGGTGTATATGTGTACACCGTTATATGTTATAGACTGTGATAGACAATTTGCTCCAGGAAAGTTAGAATGAACTTGTGACTTTATTTTTTTTTAAATTGTATTTTATTTTATTTGAGAACATACTGTACAGAGGGGCTACAATTACATGGGCAGGATAATGCATACATTTCTTACCAAGCATTGCAGCCTCCTCCTTTGTTTACCCTTCGAACTTGTGACTTTAAATGAGCATCATTATTCCACAATACTGTGAAATTCAGGAAATTATGTAATCACTTAATCACAATCAAAAAAAAAAAAGAACCTCAGGGAAGGTAGGGAGGGAAGGGATGGTAGGGGGAAAACAATGGAGGGGGTAACAATGCTCAATAGGAAGTGTACTCATTACCTTACTCATGTAACTGTAACCCTCTGTATAGTATCTTTACAATAAAAAATAAAAAAAATTAAAAAAGCCTGGTAGGCAATGAGTGTGTTACTTTTGGCTATTCTATGGGATAGATTTGTGAGAACACTTTAGGAAGCAAATCTTGCTTAAGCAAAAACATCTTTATATTAACAAAAGAATAGAAAAAATCATAGGGGCTTATGGATTAAAGTTGATTTTTACTTTTTTTAAAGATCAGTATGGAAAATGCTTACCATTCAGTTTTCTGTAACAGTCATTATTAGGTGTCTTAAGTAGATTATCCACGCAATATTTGTGTGAGTTGAGAGAAAAATTCTGTGACAGTAGAAAGATGAAAGTTTCTTAAAGAAGGAATAGGTTAGGAAGCATACCAATTTTGCCATTTTTCTTTTGGTCTGTTACTCTTGGAAAGATTTTTTTTTAATGTTTTCATTCTGTTCTTACGCTAACCATCTGAAATTTAAGTCATAGATTACTTAACTCCACACTTAAAATTATTGCTTGTATGTGTCGTCCCTTCCCCTTTCTGGACTGCTGTTCTCTTTCCTCTTCACCTGTTGTATCTTCTTTTTACACATTACATCCCAGCCAGAGCCTTACTTCCTCTGGGAAACCTCTCCTGAGGTCTCTGATCCCTGCTACAGGGTCATTATCCTCCCTGACTGTGACTCATAGCTGCCTTCTTTAGGATGCCACAGACCAGGAGGCTGGAGCCATGATGCTCCCCTTGTTTCCTCAGTAACAGTTTGGAGGAGCAAAAAGAAATTGCGGTGAAATAGTGGCTCATGTATTAAAAGCATATATATACACATACATATGTGTGTATATTCTCACACACAGAGGTACAAAGATGTACCCCACACACACACACAAAGTTGGAGATGAAAGAGATAGATAGATAGAGATAGATAGAGCCATCCCATTGTGTTTTTCTTCTTTAGTTTTATGTTTTTAGTGAACCTTCTTTTTTTTTAATTTTTTTATTTTTGGTGCTAATCCTGGGGCTTGAACTCAGGGCTTCACATTCTCACTTGGCTTTTTGCTCAAGGCTGGTGCTCTACCCTTTGAGCCATAGCTCCACTTCGGGCTTTTTGCTGGCTTATTGGAGATGAAAGTCTCAGACTTTTCTGCTTAGTTGGACTTTGAACTGTCATCTTAAGCTACAATTATAGGTTATAGTCATGAGCCACAGTGCCCAGTTTTTTTTTTTTTGTTTTTTAGTTGTAAAAAACAAAGTCATATTGGCCTCAACTCTTTTATTTAGAATCAGATTTAATGTTGCCTTTCATAAGATTATAATAGTTGAAAATCTAGTCCTCACTTAGAATTGTTTTCCATAAATTTGATCACAGTACCTTAGAGAAGGATCAAACGACAATTGGTGTTCATATTTTAAAGGAATTGGAACAGCCATGCACTTCTGACGCAGTCATCTTTAACTCACAAGTTATCAGCAGTGTGCTTACTTTCCAAAAGTGAAGGGTTTCTTTCCTGTTTGTCTTTCTGTTGATCATTTCTAACTTGGTTGCACTGTGATCCAGGGAATCTGTTAATAACCAGTACTGTATTTGTTTATTTATTTATTTTACCAGTACTGTATTTAGAAACATTTTTTTCTAGAAATGTCCTCCTGTGCACAGAAAGATTCTCTGGCTATATATTGCGATGTATGTCCCCAAGGTTGAACTAGTAAATACACTGTTCACATCTAAATCCTTACTAATTAATTTTCTCTATTTGACCTCTTGGATCATCTGTTTATTGGAGATCTTAAAGTAGTTGAACACTTTCTCTAGTATCAGTGTTACCTTACAAATTAGAGTTCTGTTATAATGAAGTAACCTTTATAGTGACACATTTTATTGTCATAAAGGCTGTTTTGTGATTTCATTATGGATTTCTTTTGATAACTAGTTGCTTGACATACATATATATACACACATGTATATATGTATATATAAACTATACCTTTTATCCAATCTGATTGTCTTTTTAACTAAATGTTTTCACTTTAAAAAAATCCAATTATATAATTGTATTTGTTTTGTGGTAGTACAGTGGCTTGAACTCAGCATCACAATCATTTAGCTTTTTTCACTCAAGGCTGGCACTCTTCCACTTGAGCCACACCTTCACTTCCAGCCTTTTGCTGGCAATTAGAGATAAACATCCCAAGGATTTTTCTCCCTGACTGGCTTCAGGCCACTGTCTTTAGATCTCAGCCTCTTGAATAGCTGAGATTACAGGCACGAGCCACTAGCTTCTAGCTCCTATTATAATACCTTCTTATCTAATCTGACTATCTTGCCAGATTTTTGTCTGCAGACATTTGTGTGTACCGACGTAGTTTGGATTCTGTGTGCTGTGTCACAGACTGATCAAGGCTCAGCCAGTCCTTGGCTCTTGGGAAGCTTTACCCCTGCTTTTTTGGAAGGTTTGTGCAGCATGACTCTTTCTCCCAATAATTATCATTAGCATGTTTAACATTTCCCAGTTAAGGTCTGATATTATTAAGTATCATTCCTCTTTTTCTGAATTTCAAAAAGACCTGAAAATATTTCATTGCACTCATATACCTAATATAGTTATTAGTATTTTAGTTCTGTGCTTCTTACTACAAAATTAGACATTAGTTTTTGTTTTCACACAGTTAATGTGTAGTCTTTGCATAATATCTTCTCTTCTATCTCAAGTCCTTCCTTTTTTAAAATTATCTTTAAGTAGGTTTACTTAAGTAGATTTATCTTTAAGTAGATTTCTGTTCAACCTGTTGTTGTTGTTGTTCTAGGACTGGGCTTGAACCCAGGGCCTTCACTCTTACTTGGCTGATTTGTTCAAGGCTGGCATTCTACCACTTGAACCCCACCGTTCCACCTCCAGCTTTTTGCCAGTTAATTGGAGATAAGAGCATGACAGACTTTTCTTCCCTGCTTGACTTTGAACCTAGATTTTCAGATTTTAGCTTCCTCAATCCTAGCTTCAAAGCTAGGATTTATGAGTACAGTGTATCTTGATTGATGTCATTAATTCCTCCATTCTCCCCCACATTTATTCCAACCCCACCCATCCCCTCAAGTAACCAGGTTCCAGTCCCACATAGGAACATGGAATGTTACAACTATATTTCCCCACCATTCATCTGACACCCCCCCCCCCCCGGCATAAGCTCAACCCCCTTCAGATAAAACATGTTTCAGCTTTCTGGTATTAATTTTGTTAAACTGTCAGTTAATTGTTCAAGGGAATCACACCATTTTTTTTCAGGGATAGTTTATCTTCTACCTAAATGGAATTGGGATTTGGGATTTCCATTAAGAAAGATTAGCTGTGGCCAATTTATGAAGAGTATTTTGCTCTATTTGTTAAAGATAATTTTCAGGGTACAGGGGTTTAAGGGTTGACAGCATTTTCTCTCAACATAATGAAACTCTTCCTTGCCTTGTTTTTAGCTGGCTTTCAGATGTACTGCTGAGACTAATAATAATCCACATAATTGTTGTTCCTTTTCTGGGTTCCGGCCCTTCTCTCTGCCTGATCATCAGCCCTGCTGTTCATCTTCATGTGTTCTGCAGTTTCCATGTGTGTAGGTTTACCCCGCAGCTTGGGGGTTGCCAGGTGCCTTGGGTCTGAGGACAGCGCTTAGCTGGAAACTAGCTTGGAGGTCCCTGAGGTGTCGCAGGTGTCATCAGTATAGTCCTGGGAGCCAGCTTCTGTGTGAGAGCAGGAAGTGGGGTTAGTGCTACTGAGGAACTGTGCAGTTAGTGTTAATTCAGACAGCCACATGTAGCTGATGGGCTACTGTAGTGGAGTTGACAGTTCCAGAAAATTCTCAGCAATTATTTTGTGAAAATTGCCTCCTCTCCATTCTCTTCCTGAAATTAATTAGCATGAAGAAGTCCAACAGACGTCCCGCTTTCTATCCCCACCGTCCTGTTTTCTTTGCATTCTGGCTAAGTTCTGTGGTTCCCACCTTCAGTTCATATCTTTTCTTAGACCTAATCCACTCTTGTCCATCCATTCAATTTTCACTTTCACTTGTCTTCTATTTTCAGAAATTGTTTGGTTCTACTTTAATCTGCTTGGTTATTCTTTAGAGTCTTCTGGGTTTGTGCATGTTTTCTCCTGGTTTTGTGTGTGTTGATTCTAATGTCAGAAGTCTGATTTGGCATCTGTTCTTGCTGGTTCTCACTTATTATCTCTGTGTTTTATGATTTTATTTTACTTAATTCCTAAGAACTTCACCTAGGTTCATTCTAATAGAGAATTTGTGTTTGCTTATGCCAGTTCCTTGGAGACATTACATCCTTGGAGTCACTTAATGAAACTGAGGTTGAATTCAGGGCCTTACCCTTGCTAGGCAAGTTTTCAGTTATCAGCCAGGCTTTCAAGGAATTTCGAGGATATTGAAATGTCCTTTTTTTTTTTCCTTTAATGTATTGAGTTTTAGTGCTTCATCTAGCATATCAATTGCTTTAAAAATCTTTCTAAGCGCCAATGCTGGTAGCTCACAACTATAGTATTGGTTACTCAAGAGGCAGAGATCTGAAAGATGGCAATTCGAGCACAAACTAGGCAAAAAAGTTCACTAGATTCTGTTTCCAGTGTTACTGGCAAAAAAACAGGACTAGAAGTATGTTTCAAGTGGTAGCACACCAGCCTAGCAAGTTCAAGTCCCTGAGTTCAAAAAACAGAATTAAAAAAATTACTGTAACTCAGTCTCTAGTCTCTATTTTGTTATTTGATTAGATTCCAAAAAGTCAGATCAGCAGACATTTTAGTAGCTGCTATATGCCCCTCAGTGGCTGGAAGTGAAGGTGTTGACCCTAGCTATTGATGAGCTACTAAAATGTGCTGGTTACATGTGAGCTTAATTGTGTTTGTAATGCAGATCCAGAGAGAAGGGCTTGAAAAGATCAGAGTGTGGGCTAGAAATCATTGTTTATGTCCTGGTGGCTACACCTTAGGATATTTATCATCTTTTACCTTATTTTGTATCCACAAGATTTTGAGAAATGAATATTTGATGCTTTTGCAGTAAGGAAGAAAAAGGTGTTTTTGTTTTGTTTTGTTTTTGGTCAGTTGTTAGGCTTGAACTCTGGGCCTGAGCACTGTCCCTCAGCTCTTCAGCTCAAGGATAGCACTCTACTACTTGAGCCACAGCGCCACTTCTGGGTTTTTGGTGGTTAATTGGAAATAAGAGTCTTGTGGACTTTCCTGCTTGGGCTAGCTTTGAACTGTGATCCTCAGATCTCAGCTTCCTGAGCAGCAAGGATTACAGGTGTAAGACACCTGTGCCCAGCTTAAAAAAGGTCATCTTTAAAATTTAAAAACTTTGGGGCTGGGAAGGTGGCTCAGTGGTAGAGCGCTTGCCTTGCATGCATGAGGCCCTGGGTTCGATTCCTCAGCACCACATAAGCAAAAAGAAAAGAAGCCGGAAGTGGTGCTGTGGCTCAAGTGGTAGAGCGCTAGCCTTGAGCTGAAGAGCTGAGGGACAGCGCCCAGGCCGAGTTCAGGCCCCACGACCGGACCCAAAAATAAAAAATAAATGATAAATAAATAAATAAAATGTAAAAACCATTTGAAATCTAGGCCAGGCATTCTAGCGACTACGTGAGCAGAACTCCAGCTCTTTTTTGCTTTAGTCTTTTTTTTTTTCCCCGATAAGCCCTTGCACTTTTCACCTGGGCCAGCCTGAACTAAGATACTTCTGCCTCTGCCTCCTGTGCAGCTGAGATTATAGGCATGTACCACTACATCTAGCTTGTTCATTGTTATTTTGTTCTTTGAGTTACTTTGTTAAGTACCTACTCTGGGCCGGAAACTATTGAAGAATTAGGAATATAGCATTAGCAAAAACAGGCTTTAAAATTCTTGTCCTCAGATAAAAAAAATCTTTGCTCTTGGAGCTCACCTTGTAGAGAGGGCAGATGGCCAATAAGCCAGGTGAGTAAGGGTGCTGAGCTGGGAGGAGGAGATGAACTGTGGAGAACTGAAGCAAGGAGCTGTCCTGTCACGGGGGTCTCCACGATATAATTCCGTGGGAGCAGCAGCTCTGAGAGTAGACACGCTCAGCTCTGCCCAGCACTGCCCCGAGCCAGGTCAGTAGGGAGTTGTAGTCCATGCAGGGGCCTTGGAACCTGTGCTGCAAGCAGAAATCACTGGTGACACATCACCGTGTTGGCGTTATAACCACCCCTGCCTGCCTTCCTTTCTCCCTGCTGCTTCCCTTGATTGCCCTGGGAGCTGACGTTGTATTCACTTTGATACCAGATTTAAATCTTACTTTATCCCTTCGTAGAACTTAATAGATTGTGTCTAATTCAAGTCACACTAGGAAAATCCTGTGCTCTACTTCAGTCAGTCGCTGAGAGAGCTTCCAAGGATTGATTAGGCATTTCCCAGTCCAATCAGCTGAAAAGCATTTTCTTTTGTACTTGTTAATTAGCAAACATTTGTATTATGAGGAGGTGATATTCCCACTACTCACACTGTACATGTTGAATTCATCCCCTCCACCACATTCCCATTCTTCCCACCCTCTTCCCTCCTTTTTCAGACAGTTTGGTAGGTTTCCTTATGCTGTTTACATATATACACTCACACACTCACACTCAACACACACCATCCTTGGGGCCTCTTCACTTCTCAGTTTCCTTTCCTTTACCTTCTAGACAATCTCCCCCTTTATATTCAGGCTGCATTCCCATTACATTGATCATCATCATTTTAGGTCTCTGCTACTGAGTTAGATCATGCACTATTTGTCTTTTGAGCTTGGCTTATCTCACTCAACATAATTCTCTCCATTCCATCTATTTTCCTGGAAATGACATGGATATGTGTGTAGGTGTGTGTGCCTGTGCATGTGTGCACACAGGTACATGGGTGTGTGTATGTGTGCATGCATACATGTGTGCCCAATCCCACGTTTGACCCCAGAGCCTGGTTACTGTCCCTATGCTCAAGGCTAGTGCTCTAGCACTTGAGCCACAGCTTTACGTCCAGTTTTTTGGACGTAAAAGTTTGTTGGACTTTCTTGCCTTGACTGGCTTCGAACCATGATCCTCAGATCTCAGACTCCTGAGTAGCTGGTGTGAGATGACAGGTGTGAGCCAGTGTCCTGCAACATGACTTTTTTTTTTTCTTTTTGCTTATGTGGTGCTGGGGAATCGAACCCAGGGCCTCATGCATACAAGGCAAGCGCTCTACCACTGAGCCACCTTCCCAGCCCCGACTTTTTTTTTTTTTTAATGTTGGTGCTGAGGCTCGACCTCAGGACCTTACAAACCCAGCTCTTTTCATTGATGGCTGGTTGTCTACCACTTAAGCCACGCCTCCAGTTTCAGCTTTTTTTTTTTTGTTGTTGGTCGTGGGGCTTGAACTTTGGGCATGAGCGCTGTCCCTCAGCTCTTCAGCTCAAGGCTAGCGCTCTACCACTTGAGCCACAGCACCACTTCCGGTTTTCTGAGTGGTTTATTGGAAATAAGAGTCTCTCGGACTTTTCCTACTTGAGCTCACTTTGAACTTTCTTGCCTTGACTGGCTTCGAACCATGATCCTCAGATCTCAGCCTCCTAAGTAGCTAGTATTACAGGCATGAGCCACCAATGCCCGGCCAGTTTCAGCTTTTTTTTTCTGGTTAGAGACAATAACCTTTTGGATTTGTCTATTCTGACTGGCTTTAAACCTTGCTTCCCAGACCTTAGCCCTCTGAATAGTTAGGGCTATAGATTTGAGTCCCTAGTGTCTGGCTTGACTTCATTTTTCTGTATGGCTGAATAATATTTCAGTCTTTCTTGCATATTCATTTATTTTCTTTTGGATATATGCCCAAGAATGGTGTGATAGGGTTATGAAAAACTTTTTTTTTGTTTTTGTTTTGTTTTTAGTGCTGGTCCTGGGGCTTGAACCAGGAGCCTGGGCACACTATCTCTGATCTTGTTTGTTGAAGTCTAGTGCTCTGCTACTTGAGCCATAGCTCCACTTATGGTTTTTGTTGTTGTTGTTTGGAAGTTAATTGGAGATAGGGACTCACAGACTTTCCTGCCCAGGCTGGCTTCAAACTGCAATCCTCAGATCTGAGTAACTAGGATTTACAGGCATGAGCCACCAGTGCCTGGCTTATGAAAAAATATATATATATATATATTATGAAATACATATATAATATATATTACATATTATATATTATATATAACATATATATTTTTTTCATAGGTCCAGTCATATGGGGCCTGAACTTTGGGCCTGGGCGCTGTCCCTCAGCTCTTGAGCGCAAGGCTAGCACTCTACCACTTGAGCCACAGCGCCACTTCCCGCTTTTTTTTTTTCTGCTTATGTGGTGCTGAGGAATCGAACCCAGGGCCTCAGGCATGCAAGGCAAGCGCTCTACCACTGAGCCACCTTCCCAGCCCTGAAAAATATTTTTAAAGAAATAAAAACCTCTAATATAGTGTATTGGAGAGTCTGTCTGATAGAAGCTTCCAGATCACATCATCTAGCCATACATACATAAGTATATAGAGCCCATCAAACCATTGTCTCTGTGAGCTAACATAGTTTGTCTCTGCCCTTATTCTGCTGGCCTGACTGGTGTCTACCTAGGCAGAAGCAAACTGTTGTTCCCACACTGCCAGGTTTGGGCAGATTACAGATGCATATCCTCGATTAGAGTTAATGTCTTCCTAGCTGCTGCTGCTGCTGCTGCTTGCTAGTTTCTGGAATAAATTTCCAAGGCCTGCCTTGAGTAGAGCAGCCAGAGAAGCAGCTGGAGTACTAAGAATTGGGTCAGAATGTCCTCATGGGCTTAGAAGAAATGGCATTACCTTGGCCTATGATTTTGAGATTCAGTGAATCTTTATTCTTCCCTATACCCATTCAGCTTTTTTATATGGAATGAATTGATGGAATTTTATTTTACTTGCATTTAAAAATTCATGTCTTTGAATTTTTAATATGTTAAACATTCTGGCATAGAATAATGTGCAGCGAACTTCCTAGGGCTTCCTCTCAGCCCCAGTAATGGTCACCTTCTGACGAGGTTGATTTCCTCTAGTCTCTTCCCCCAACTTCATCTTTCCCTTCCCTCATTATTTTGGAGCAAATTCCAGACAGTTCATGTAAATATTTCAATATTATGTATCTCCAAAAATAAAGTTAAAGGAACTCCACATACTCAAAATTCTTGTCATCATACTTAAACGTTAATCATTAGCTGGTCACTGGTAGCTCACACCTGTAATCCTGGCTACTCAGGGGGCTGCAATCTGAGGACCCTGGTCCAAAGCCAGCCTGGACAGACAAATCCATGAGACTCTCCAGTTAACTAGCAGGTTAATTAGCTCTCAGGTTCATAGTATTCTGTATCTGAACATAATTCTAACTTCAGACAGTATTATAGTACTTCATATGTAAGAACTCTAAAGCAATGTACTTCCATTGCTCCTCCTGTCCACTGTGGGGTTTTTTTGGTTATAAGTTACATTTCTTAAAATTATGAATCTCATGGTATGTTATTCTTGTTTGAAAATTTAGTTACATTTTATAGAAATTGAACATGAATTACATGTTTACCAATCTTGATTCTCTCTTGCATAGATTCAATTTCCAATCTACTGTCATTTTCATACGGTTTAGGAACTTCCGGTAACAATTCCTACAGTGTTAATTTACTGGTGACATTCTCAGCTTTTGTTTATCTGGAAATGTTTATTTCACCTTTTGTTAATTGACACACTAGTTGTACATATTTATGAGTTACAGTTTAATAATAGATGTATAGAATGTGCAACTTTGAAATCAACATATTTCTATCTCCTTAAATATTTATCATTTGTGTTGGGAATCTTCAAAATTCTCTCTCATAAGGAAAAGGAGGGGAATACAGTCATAATATTCAATGCCTGTTCTATGAAACGAGGAAAATTGAGGGTAGGGGTTAGTTTGGGATAGATGGGAAAGAATGATGAGAGGGGAAATATCAATCAGGATGCATTGTATTCATAAATTTATTTGTTGAATGGTACCTCCTTTGTACTGTACAATTACAGAAAGATTTTTTTTTTTTTTGTCAGTCGTGGGGCTTGAACTCTGGACCTGGGCGCTGTCCCTCAGCTCTTCAGCTCAAGGCTAGCACTCTACCATTTGAGCGACAGACCCACTTCTGGTTTTCTGGTGGTTAATTGAGATAAGAGTCTCATGGACTTTCCTGCCCTGGCTGGCTTTGAACCACAGTCCTCAGATCTTGGCCTTCTGCATAGCTAGGATTATAGGCATGAGCCACTGGTGCCCAGCTAACCAACATTTTTTTGTGTGTGTGTACACACACACACACACACACACACACATTTATTTATTTATTTATTTATTTATTTATTTATTTATTTATTGCCAGTCCTGGGGCTTGAATTTGGCCTGAGCACTTTCCCTGATCTTCTTTTTGTTCAAGGCAAGCGCTCTACCACTTGAGCCACAGCGCCACTTCCATTTTGCCAATATTTTTCTAGGTATAGAGGTCTAGGTTGGTTGGTTTGTTATTTTTCAGCACTTGAAGCAGAGCTTTTGACTGACTTTGCTCCTGGTGAGAAGTCTTTCATTTTTTTTTCTCTGTAAACATTTCACATGCTGTTCCTCTAACATTTGCTTTCTCCCTCCCCCCTCTGTTTTTTGTTTTTTTTTTAAGATTCATCTCTTTAATGCTTTACTTATTTACAATTTGATTGTGATATCTTGTTTGGCTTGTTTATTTTTCCCATGTGGGACTTACTTTGCTACTAGGACTTGTGGAGTACAGGTATTCATCCAATTGGAGAACTTGACTAACTTCTTCCCCTGACTCTTTCTGTTCCTCCTCCCCTTCCTGGGACTCCAGTTTGGTGAATCTGGACAGTAGGTTACTGTCTCGCAGCTGCTAAGGTCTGCCCTTCTTTTCTGCTTGTAGTTCTTGGTACTGTGGTTTCAAGTGTCCCTATGCCATTTCTGTGGAATGTCTAGTCCTCTCTCAGTGAGTCCAATAGTGCCATTTCTCACATCACTGGTTACATTTTACAACTGTAGTCATTTTGTGGATGTGTGTTGATACTGGGGCTTGAACTCAGAGCTTTCCTCTCTTGCTCATTTTGTTTGCTCCTGGCTGGTACTCTACTATTTGGCCCCGCCTCCAGCCCAGAAGTTTAATGGTGAATTGGAGATGGGGTCTGGTAGACTTTTTTTTCTGCTTTGCCCTCCAGACCACCAAAGCCGCTGTATCTCCCACTCCGCCACTGACGTCTGCACCAGGCCTGCAGGGCCACGCTATGGCTGAGACAGCGTGGAATGGGCCTAAGCTAAAAAGCAGATTACAGAAACACCTTTTATGGGAAATCAGTAGCTGGGCACTGTACTTTCTCATGGAACCCCAAAGCTACTTCCAGTAGCTGCAGCAAGGAAGTAGTTACCTGTGTGCCACCATTTTACTTTAGTACATGCAGAGTGTGTATGTAATGTTTAAAAACTCAAAGGTCCTCACCTGGCATTTACTGCTGCTCTGCCAGCCACCATTCTGCACTTTGTTTTTATTACTTCACTTCCCGCCCTGTCACGAGGCACATGCTGTTATCCTTATCTGATTCTTGAGGAATTTGAGGGGGTAAGGATTGGCCAGTTTTTAAGGCCGGTGAAATGGTGTCATGGGGATCTGACACTAGTGCCTGGCTCCAAAGCCCACTCATAATCGCAAGGGGCTGAAAGTGACCTTTCTCCCTCTACAGGGTGTGGATCACATGTGCTGTGTGTCCTGGATGCCCTGTCGGTCCTGCACACGGTGCTGGTGAGCCCTCTCACTGGGCAAGTTCCTGTCCTGCCTCTGGAGTTTGACATTTGGGCACTACCGCCTTTCATCTTTTCTGTGTAGTTTTTATTTTCCTAAAAAAAAGAGGTAGCCTTACAATTAGAATAAAAATACAACTATTTCAGTATGAGGCTAGAGGTGACTTCCTTAGCCACAGTGAATTTCTCTGTGCTTTGCCATAGAGGTTGAAAAGTGGATTAGTAACCTAGCTGTGATAAACAAGGGTCAATGTGCTGATAGGAGAGCTCAAAGAGTCAGTTGCAAATGAAATGTGGAAGGCTGTATACTATGGTTCTAGCTGGTTCTCTGTTTTTGAGAGAGAGAGAGAGAGAGAGAATGTGTGTGTGTGTGTGTGTGTGTGTGTGTGTGTGTAAGAAAGAACACAGATATGGCAGATGCATATATTTAAAAGGATACCTTCAAGTCTCTCACTGGAAGGGATGAACAGTGCTAAACTATTCCAGCTTTGACTTACTTATTTTGCCTGTTTTAAAAGTGTACGGCATCACATGTAGCATGTTTATGAGTGCAGCTTGGGAGCTGGAGGAATATGGTCTAGTGATTTTGGTAGCCTTTTATATGGATTCTGTTAGCCTTCCTACAAGCCCCTTTGATGGTAGTGTGATCCTAAGGCTCAGCCCTCCTGAGCTAAACACCTCCCATTGGGCCACTTCCACCCTACCTGGCGACAGTGCCGCATTGGGATTAAGGTTCAGTGTGAATGGTAGAAGTGACAGAAACATTCAAACCATAGCAGTGAGTAAATGTGCACAGTATCTAAATGAGTAGCTATTTGTTTTTGACTTGTATCATATTCCATTTGACCAGATTGCAAGTTTAGTAATTCTGTATTAGGGAACTAGTTGGATTTGGGGTTTAAAAAAACTTCACCAGGATTCTTAAGGAATGGTAAAACAGCGGATTTCTCTTGCCAGCCCCGAGCTTGGCTCAGTTCGCACACTGGGCTCCTCTCCAGGGAAGCTCACTTCCTTCCTGGGGCACCCCCAAGCATTTATCTCTTAGCTGCCCCAGTGCATGAAGACTGAGGTTGATGTGACATGGTTTTGAAAAATATCCCACAACATGACAAGCAGAATTCAATCTGCAGCTGTGTGAGGAAAATACCTCCACGTGATTTCTTTGTCCTTTGTCTTGACTCGGCCACGCTGGGCTGGCCAGCTTTGCTTGCCTGCCTCTGTCCTTCAGCCCTTCCTCCTCTTCAAGCCCAGAGCTGATGTGATTTTCCTTTAAATGGCAGCCTCCCCTACCATTTGATTCTTTCCAACATTTTATTAGTAAAAATGTCAGATATAGGAAGTAGCAATGCTTTCACATTAGACACAATAAATTCACCATCTAAATTCTATAACCTTTTACACCTGCTTTAACACATACTTAGCAGTCCATTTATTTTGTGCATTTCAAGATAGTATGGTTTCCCGCCTTAATCTTTTATCATTAGTTGAGAATCCTTTATCCACCATTTGACTAATTTCAGGCACAGTTACACAAACAAGGAGGAATGGCAGTGATGGGCAGAAGGGCCTAGCAAGCTCTTGCCACGTGCTGGGTGTTGAGTGAAGATTTGTTAAGTGGATGCAGCTCTGCTGTCCTGCTTACCTAGTCCTGTAGGTGTGTTTGAATTTGCCTTCTAGACAAACACTGTGTTTCCTAGGCAAGTTACAGGATGGACTTAGGGTAGTAATATATGAAATATACTTTTTTTAAGGTACTGAAATGGATTAGAAACATGTACTCATTATAAATTTTAAAGCTATTGGGCTGGGGATGTAGCTCAGTAGAATGCTTGTCTAGCATGTGCAAGGCCTTAGGTTCTATCCCCAGCACTGTCAAAAAGAAAAAAGAAAAGTGACATGTTTTCCTGGCAGTGTCTAAGGGCATACATGATCCTGCATGGCGCGAGTTTAATAGAAAAGGCTTCTTCTAAAGATGAACGGATTTAGCAGCATGTCTGTCATTACCTCCTCAGTACATGCATCCCTGTGAGTGTTCCCAGAAAGAGCAACATCTGCAGTTCTCTGTCCCATACTCCTAAAAGGAAGGTGTGCGTGCGTGCGTGCATGCGTGCATGTGTGTGTGTGTGAATGAAAGGGCTGTACGTGGAGTTACTGTCAGAGCAAATCTCTAAATGCAGTGTGGACAGCTTCCAGAAACCATCTGTGCTTCCAAGACTGAGTTAGGGGATGTAGCCAGAGGTGATAACGTGTCTTCCTTTCTTCTAAATCTGCCACAGCCGTGTGCTTTTACAAGGCCAGCTATAAAGCTTGTCTGGGTTTTTATTGTTGAGGTTTCATTTGTAACACTTTCTTTTCCTTCACCCCAACAGGCTCGGGTTATGTATGATTTTGCTGCTGAACCTGGAAATAATGAACTGACAGTTAGTGAAGGAGAGATCATCACCATTACAAACCCGGTAAGAGAACTGGCTGCATCCGGCCACCCCCGTGGGCTCTGTGTAAGATCTGAGGTTTTGATAAATTGGCCAGTCAGCCCACACAATGTTGTTGTTTTTTTTAACCTGTTGCTTATGAAGTACTGGTGATACAGTTAGAAACTGTTACACAAACAGAAAACTTCAGTCCTCTAAGGACAGCTGAGTGTACAGCCGAGTTTATCTTCTCTCTATTATTGATAGTGCTTGGGGCATTCTGTAGTGGTTCTGGAGCCTGGTGCACTGTGCTTTCTCCCAGCACTGTCTCTAGAGTGCATCAGAGACCACTGACTTTCCTGAACCACTTACTCACTGATAGCCCTCTTAGATCTAAGCTTTATCCTTAAATTAGATTACCAAAAAGCAGTGTATACTAAGACTGGATTAGCTCAGCTCCTGATAAGAGTTATCGTTGCTGAATTCAAATACAAAATAACTCTGTATTTCTGCATCTTTACAAACTACATTTGATTATGTAGTTTGAATACTATTTGTAATTACTAATTTGTAATTTGAATACTCATCCTTACATATGTGTATCTGCTCACATAGCTGGAATATTTCTGTCTCTTCCCATCTGTTACCGCAGCTTCTTTTTCTTAGAAATTTGGTGTATTTCCTTTCATTAAATGAAATGTTTAAATTTCCTTTCTTTTTTGGTAATGCTGAGGTTTGAACTCAAGGCCTTACAACTTGAGTCATACCCTCAGCCCTTTTTTGCTTTAGTTACTATTTTGAAGTAGAGTTTTGTGGTTTACCTGGGACTAGCCTTAGACTGTGATCCTCTGTCCTAGGACCTCCTGCATAGCAGAGGTGACAGTCACAGGCTACTAATCCTGGCTAAGTGATTGAGAGGGAGGTCTCATCTCTGCTTAGACTGGCCTCAAACTGATCTTACCCATCTCACCTGCACATTAGCTGTGATTAAAAGTGTAAGCCACCATGCCTGGCTTAGATAAACTACTGGATTCATTTTTCTCTTTTCTTTTCTATCTTTCTATTCTTTTCTTCTTCTGTCCTTCCTCTCTCCCTCTCCCTCTCCCCCATTGGATTTGAACTCAGGGCCTTGTACTTGCTAGAAAGGCACTCTACCACTTGAACCATGAGCCATGTACTTGTCCATTTTGCTTTCATTATTTTTTTAAGTCTCACTTTTTGTTCATGTGGGCATGGACCATAATCTTGCTGTTTTCTCTTTCCACATAGTTGGTTTGAATGTGCCCAACTTTTGTTGGTTTAGATGGAATCTTGTGAACTTCTGTCCAAACTGGCCTCAAACTGTAATCTTGATCTCAACCACTCAACTAGCTAGATACACAAGCATGAGACATTGCATCCAGCCTGTTGGATTTCTTTTTTTTTTTTTTTTTTGTCGGCCGTGGGGCTTGAACTCTGGGCCTGGGCGCTGTCCCTCAGCTCTTCAGCTCAAGGCGAGCGCTCTACCACTTGAGCTACAGCGCCACTTCCGGTTTTCTGGTGGTTTATTGGAGATAGGAGTCTCACGGTCTCTCCTGCCCGGGCTGGCTTTGAACCGCGATCCTCAGATCTCAGCCTCCTGAGTAGCTAGGATTACAGGCGTGAGCCACCAGCGCCCGGCCTGTTGGATTTCTTTTATGATCTTTGTTGTCAGGAAACTCAGAAGCAAATGTGGTTCTTGGGGTTTTTTTGTTTTTTGTTTTTGTTTTGTCAGTCTTGGGGCTTGAACAATGGGCCTGAGTGCTGTCCCTCAGCTCTTCAGCTCAAGGCAAGGGCTCTCCCACTTGAGCCACAGCACCACTTCCAGTTTTCGGGTGGTTTATTGGCTGGCTTTGAACTGTGATCCTCAGATCTCAGCCTTCTGAGTAGCTAGGATTCCAGGCATGAGCCACTGGCGCCCATGTCCTTTTTACACAAAGCTTTGTTGTAAATGTCTTTAAAGTGTATAACAAATTATGAGGATGAACCCCCTATGAAATACAGTTCTAAGAACAGCGTCCCAATTACTAGTATTTCAGGGCTTACATAGCTGAAGAAGGGACAAAAGCAGGTATGCAGATTTAGTCTTTGTCATTTTTAAATGAGCTGAACTTTATTCATTGCTACTCTCATTATACTTCTTCCCTCCCAACACCTTGAGTGCGGTTGACTTCATGGCAGGGCTTCTGCAGCGTCTGGTCTGTGTTCCTGAGCCCCTTCCACTGCTGAGAATCCACTCTGCAAGGTGTCTCGTGTCTTCTCCCTCACTTCAGTCACCCATGCTGAATACATGTATACATGCAGACACAAAAATAGGAAACTTGCCTTGCCCTCTCTATGGAGAGTGGTCTGCAGGCCTGTTTCCCGTATGGAGTGTGCCCTGCTAGGGAAAGTGATTATGTCTGAGTCTCCATGCCTCCTCATTTGCCCTAGCCATCTTTTAGGATTCTTCTTTCTGCCTTGGCAATGTGGGCTTTGCTATACCGTGCTGCCTTTGGCCTCTCTCCTTTACCTATGTTGTCAGGTTTTCATTCTTGTTACCCATGTGCTGAAACTGTAGTGTCTGCAGTGCAGCTTGACCAGGCTGTGCAGGCCTTGGAGTTGCCTGTCCCAGTGTGTCAAACTCAACTGTCCATAGTACTCGCCAGCTCATCACCTATGTTGTACTAATTCTGTTTCTGAATTTTCCTTTCTACTGTGGTGCTGCATCTTTTCAGTCACCCCAACTAGGATTCCAGACTTGAATTCACAGGAAGCCATTGATTTACTCTTGGTCTTGTTTACATCTAGGCTTTCTTTTCTCATCGGTCTTTACAGTCAACACTATGAGTTTAGCTCTGACCTTCTTGTACTTTCCTGTCTGGTCTCTCTACCTTAAATCCACTGCTGTCTAAACTACTCTCTCAGGGATTCCTCTCAGCTGTAGGTATATAAAACACTCCACATCTGATTCTGTTCTTCACTTTTGTGTGTGTGTGTGCACGTGCACATGCACACAAACACTTGACCACTCACAGGCATGTGAACATGTGTACACCCATTGTATACTCATGCATTTCATACTGGTTCTTTGGAGAGGAGTCTCGAGTATTTGTCTACTGGGGCTGGCTTCAAACTGTGATTCTCAGACCTCAGTCTCCTGAGTAGCATTATCAGTGTCCGGTGCAGTTCTCTTTTTAATTATAGAAGAGAATAAAAATTCTTTTGTGGGGCTGGGAAGGTGGCTCAGTGGTAGAGTGCTTGCCTTGCATGCCTGAGGCCCTGGGTTCAATTCCTCATCACCACATAAGCAAAAAGAAAAAAGCCGGAAGTGGCACTGTGGCTCAAGTGGTAGAGTGCTAGCCTTGAGCTGAAGAGCTGAGGGACAGTGCCCAGGCCCAGAATTCAGGCCCCACAACTGACCCCCCCAAAAAAATTCTTTTGTATTTGTTTTCTATGGAAAAATTATGTTTTTCAGGTTCTGTTATAGTAAAAAAAAAAGTGACAAAAGTTGTGATTTAAGTGATTTTTTTTTTAATAATATGGTTAGATAACTATAATGTACTGTTTGTTCCAGAAAAGTAAAAGGAAAGATTGTGAATGTGTTCATCACAAAAAAGGAATAAATGCTTAAAGATATAAACCTGCTTACCCTGACTTGAACATTATTAAAATATCACCTGGTGCACCATAAATATATATAATTTCATGTCTCAATCAAGGAGGACAATTGTAGTTATCTAGAGTCATATACTTATTAACTAATTATAGCATTGTTTACAAATCTAATAAAATTCTTTACTCTTTTCACAAAGAAATGGGACTCTGCTGAGATAATAAATTGAAAAATAGAAATCTCAGTGTAGAATATAGTCTGATACTATTCTATATCCAGGAGAACCTCGTGGTTTTTGGGTGGAGATTATAGCCCATTTGTACAGTGCTTGCCTAGCATGTCTGATCCACAACACTGAAAAACAAAACAGCAACAAAACATAGTGGTTTTAACCGATACCCATACGCTACTAGTCTGTGAATCAGCTGAATAACTCTGATTGGCCATGCTGGTGTCAGCAGCTATCTGTCCTGGCTGGCAGCCCAATGGTCTCACCCAGTTGTGTTGGTGGGCTGCCTTTGGATGAGTGGGCACCAGGGAAGCTCATCGTTGGCAACTCAAATTAATTCACATAGTGTCTTGGGGTTCTACGAGGGTGAGTGATAGGGACAAAGCCTCTTGTAGCCAGGCTCCAAACACCCCTGGACAATATCTACCTTATCCTGTATAAAGCAGAGCGAGGTGGGATATAAGCTCCTCTGCTTGACAGAGCTGCAAACCACTTTGGTCATCTACCCACCAGACACCAGTCGATAGAAAGGAATCACAGTGGCTATACACAGTCACTTATTGTTGAAGTTCAGTTGGTCTTGGTTTTAGATTACATCATTTTCTGTTTGTTTGTTTGGTTGGTTGGTTTTTTTTGGGTCCGGTCGTGGGGCCTGAACTCTGGGCCTGGGCACTTTCCCTCAGCTCTTCAGCTCAAGGCTAGCGCTCTACCACTTGAGCCACAGTGCCACTTCAGGCTTTTTTCTTATGTGGTGCTTGAGGAATCGAACCCAGGGCCTCAAGCATGCAAGGCAAGTGCTCTACCACTGAGCCACCTTCCCAGCCTGTTTACATCATTTTCTGGAGTAGAACAGTCTTAAGAATTTAAAATTTAGCCAGGTGCCGGTGGCTCACGCCTGTCATCCTAGCCACTCAGGAGGCTGAGATCTGAGGATTGGGGTTCAAAGCCAGCCTAGGCAGGAAAGTCCATGAAACTCTTATCTCCAATAAACTAGAAAACTGGAAGTGGTGCTGTGGCTCAAGAGGTAGAGCACTAGCCTTGAGCTGAACTGCTGAGGGACAGTGCCCAGGCCCAGAGTTCAAGCCCCACAACTGACAAAAAATAAAGAATTTACAATTTTTCAGTGTTAGCTTTGTACTTATAAAATGCCTAATCTTACTTTGTAGTGAACAACTTATATTAACAATAATTTATGAATGAATTTATAACAATTCCATTCTAATGGTAACGTCTTTCTTTCTTTCTTTTCTTTCTTTTTTTCTTTCTTTTTTTCTTTCTTTTTTTCTTTCTTTTTTTCTTTCTTTTTTTCTTTCTTTTTTTCTTTCTTTCTTTCTTTCTTTCTTTCTTTCTTTCTTTCTTTCTTTCTTTCTTTCTTTCTTTCTTTCTTTCTTTTTTGGTGACTACTAGGATATTGGTGGAGGATGGCTGGAAGGAAGAAACAGCAAAGGAGAACAAGGGCTTGTTCCCACAGACTATGTGGAGGTAAGGACTCACTGTCAATGATCTTTGTGAAAGAACAGCCAGGAAGCAGCTCTTTAAAACATAAAATCCCCATTGTGCTATGTGCTTACTATATCCAATTTGAAAAATACACTGAACTAGAACTAAACAAAGGTATTATCTATAGACCCAAGCTCTAAAGAGTGACAACATGTTTAGAAAAAGTTCCTTCCAAAGATAGAAACTTAATTTTTCTAAGCAGAAATGACTATTTTTCCTTTGCTGATGCTGTGTAATAGCTGCTGCTCATATCTCTTGTTTGATGTAGAATTAATTCACAACATTTTTTTTTGGTCTGGTCGTGGGGCCTGAACTCTGGGCCTGGGCGCTGTCCCTCAGCTCTTCAGCTCAAGGCTAGCACTCTACCACTTGAGCCACAGCGCCACTTCCGGCTTTTTAATTTTTTCTGCTTATGTGGTGCTGAGGAATTGAACCCAGGGCCTCACAACAGTTAAATAGATTTTTCGAAAAAGATATTCCTTCAGTTCCCTTCCATGTTTCCATAGACAGAGAAAGGTATGCTGAATGGGCTTCTGAGGAGATGGCCTGGCATGAATCCTACATAGTAAGTGCCAAGGATAATATCACAGTATCCTGTAGGCATGTCCCTGTGCCTGAACACACCACTTCTTTTCAGTCAGCTACCTACCACCCCCTGCTGGTTGGCTTTTGATCCCTCAAAACCAATGCTAGGTACTTGGTAAGCTCCTCTGAAACCAGAGTTGCCTGGTACACCTGTGAATCAACTGGAGATCGTTTGAGATTTAAGGCACTTTATTTGATTCACTTCCAGAAGATGTTTCTGGATCTGTCTGCAAAATGAGGCTGAGGGGTGGGCTGAATTTTTGTTGTTCTTGATAGTGAGGCTTAGAACCTCAAACCTGCTGGAGAATTTGATGAAATCTGTAGATTTTCCTTATAAAAGTGTGAAAATGTACATGGTTGCAGGTGGTGTATAGCCTCTGAGCCCAGCGCACAGTTCTGAGCTTCATATCCTGCTGAAAATCAATTCGTTAAGCATCTGGAATCCTAAAATGGACAAGACTGAGAAAAACAACTAAGGATTTAAGTTAGCATTCATTAATTGGCATTTATTTTATTTTTTAAAATTCTCCTTTTAGAGAGGAATTATTTCAGAATTCTCAGATTTGCTTATCCTTTAAGGCTAGTCTTTCTCCGCCATCAGAAATGGACTGATCCAACAGGTAGAAAATCAGTAAGAACATAGTTGAATTCAACAGTATACCATCACCGAATTGCTGTGATAGATGCCTGGGCATCCATCAAAGCCGGATGCACGTTCATCTTTAAAATTTTAAATTGTGTAAAATTTTAAATTGTGTGTGTGTGTGTGTGTGTGAGTGTGAGTGAGGTTGGGGGGGTGGTTTCTAGGGCTTGAATTCAGGGCCTGGGTGCTGTCCCTGAGCTTTTGTGTTCAAGGCTAGCATTCTATCAATTGAGTCACAGTTTCCCTTCCAGCTTTTTGTTGGCTAATTGGAGATATGAGTCTCTCAGGTTTGTCTGCATAGGCTGGCTTTGAACCTTGATACTCAGATCTCAACTTCCTGAGTAGATAGGATCAGGTGTGAACCACAAGCATGTGGCTAAAATTTTTATAATTTTTTAAGTTTAAATTTTTTAAATATATGCTTTTCATTAAAAAAAAATGAAATATCAGTAGATCAACCCCAAAATACAGTAGAATAAAACTCAAAATCCCTAACAGAAAGATAACTTGAAAATTCTAAAATACTTGGAAATTAAGCAACACATTTCCAAATTACATGTGCCAATGAAATCTTGAGAAGTTATAAAACAATTCAAATTAAAATAAAAATACAACGTTCTAAATTTGCTGAATGCAGTCAAAGCAGTAGTTAGAGGAAAATGTGTAGCATTCAAGAGTTTAAAACCCCTTTTCTGTAATACGTGATAGACATGTAAAAAACTTTTTCCATAATTGATGGTCCTTCTTGCATGTCTTAAGAAGCTCTCCTTCTGAAGTGATCCCCATCTGTAAAACTAATTCTAGTTCTCTCTAATGTTTAGATTTTACCCAGTGATGGAAAAGACCAGTTTTCTTGTGGGAATTCTGTGGCTGACCAAGCCTTTCTGGATTCCCTCTCAGCAAGTACAGCAGCACAAGCCAGTTCATCCGCAGCCAACAGTGCTAACCAGGTATGTCTGACTGAGGGCAGAGGGTATCTGGGGGCTTTTATGATGGCAGCTCTTGCATTCCCTGGAAGCATGATCAAAGTAGCTTTGAAGATTATTGTATGGCATTTCTGTTGGTATTAACAAAGCACTCACCTGTTAAGCTACTAAAGAATGTTTTCAGAACTAATTGTATGCCAAGAGACAAGTTACTGAGAGTTGTGTTAAGAGTACAGCCCTGGAAATGGAAAGTAGTCTCTGAAATGAGGGCATGGAAAAAAGACAAGAGGCCTGTGGTTGAGGTTGGCATCAAAGCGTTGGCTGGATCAGGACTGTGGTATGTGGCTCCCCTCGCTCACGGACAGAGTAACGCAGGTGCGAGTCACAAGTAGATCCAGACACTTAGAACTTACACTGACCACGTTGTTTCTAGAAAACTTAGATCAGTGGAGCGATTTGAGAAAAATAGTGCAGCTGCCATTAGTTTTTATTAATCAGTTTAGATGAATTTGAGTAGTTTAGTTATTGCTGAATGCTTATTGACAATGACTGGATTGGATGTTTTATTTGGAAAATTGTAAAGCCATTTATTTTTAAACACTTGGAGAAATTATAGAGTGTGTGTGTGCGTGCATACACACACACGCGTGCTCATGCGTGGGCTTCATGAATGCTAGGCAAGCATTCTATCACATTCCCAGCTCCAAGATAGGTGAAAGTTCTATATTGTGAGCTGAAATGGTTGTTTTACTTAAGAGGATTTGATAACCTAGTCTAGGCTGTTTGGAGGAAGAGTTAAATCTTCATTTCTTAATTCTGACCAAAATCTTCTGGGTCTAGGAATCAGATATTGTTTACATTTGTTTTCTCTTTCTAACACAGTTGGCTCCTGATTATTAAATGTTGAATGATTGAGAAATTTCTAATAAAGACTCATTTTCTTATTCTTGAGAATGAGCTGCACCAAAAGAGAAAGGAAAATCCTCAACCTCCTTGAGACAGCTTTCCTGTCTTGTGAACAACAATGGTAACGTCCCATTTATCTTCCCGGCCAGCCCACCGGGAAGTCTTGCTGTGCAGGCTCCCAGTTACCAAGTTCCTGAGGTCCCTTTTTGCTTCCTTCTGAGCAGGAAACTAAGTGTTAGCATGCAACTGTTTGATAGGCCATGACAGGAATGGCTAAATGACAGCAAGACAGAGTATACGAGAATTGCTCATGTAGTAATAAAAATGGACCCTTGGCTGCACACAGCACCTTTCCCCAAGATCCCAGTGGTAAAAGGTACATTTCATGCCTTTTGGTTAGATGGCCATACCAAACAGTGGCCTTTACTGTCTTTATAGAACTCCAGTGACTTCTGGAAAGAAATGGTGGGTCACAGGTGCCTGGGCACCACTACTGGGTATCTTTTGGACTTTCTTTTTTTTTTTTTGTTTTTGTGAACATACTGTACAGAGGGGTTACAATTACATGGGCAGGATAATGCGTACATTTCTTATCAAGCATTGCAGCCTCCTCCTTTGTTTACCCTTTACATCCCTTCCTAGCCTCCCCACCCCCACCCCCCCACCGAATCCTCCCCCCCCCTTTTGGACTTTCATATTTCCTTTGTGCATTTGATTGCTGGCTTGATTAAAAAACAACAACAACAGAAAACAACCTTAATTTTGTTCATTCTCAAGCTGAGCCCACCTTCCAAGATGCATGTAGGCAGACTCCAGGAAAGTCCAGTTATTGCTCGTCTTCTTTGTCTCTCCCCTGGAGTTATTCCTGTGTTGTACAGCAATAGTTGCTTACTTAGACCATGGCTTACCGAGAAATCAGAGAAGTGAGTCAGGTCTTATTCAGAGAGCCATGGCCTGATTGTGCTGTAGGCTTTGTTGTTAAGTAGGAATTTGCTTCTTACTGGTCTGTGTTTCCAAGGATGACATGTAAAAAGCAAAATATTGACAACAAGCCGGACGCTGGTGGCTCACACCTATAATCCTAGCTACTCAGGAGGCTGAGATCTGAGGATTGCAGTTCAAAGCCAGCCCCGGTTGGAAAGTCCGTGAGATTCTTATCTCCAATAAACCACACAGAAAACCAGAAGTGGTGCTGTGACTCAAGAGGTAAAGCGCTAGCCTTGAGCTGAAGACCTGAGGGACAGCGCCCAAGCCCAGAGTTCAAGCCCCATGACTGACCAAAAAAAATTATATATTGACAGCAAAAAAGCACCTATTATAAAACCAGAACTTACCATTTTGTAGTCAGCAATTACTGATTAAAGGATCACATTCCCACCATCACCGCGGTCTATGTGTGCATATTATTTTCTCTTGTGTGCACCTGGGTTTATACACAAGTACAAATAGATGTGATGTGCACTGTTTGTTCATAATTCTTACCTTTCCAACAAATTTCTTTCTCACCTATCAGGTTAATTTCTTCCTCCTGACCCAAATGCCCTTGATGGCTTGTTTATGAACAGCGTCCATGCTGGAAATGAGCCTTACATCTAATTATGTCCTTTAAGTCTTGCTTTCCACATGGTCCATACATTTAAAAAAAACTTGAAAACTCTTGACTTAGCCAGTTGTCCTTTAGAATTCCTATCATCTGGTGGTTTTCTTGTGATGCTGATTGTTCCTCTGTCCTCTACATCTCTGACAATTTGCCCATTATGCCTCAAGGCTTAATGGACTCAAAATTGGACATTTGGGGTAGGCAGTGCTATATGTTTTGTGTTACATCACTTCACAAGATTTGCTCAGTCCACTGATCAGAACAGCCCCAGTCCCGTTAAGTTGTATGTTTTCACCTTCTGACCAGAAAGTAATCTACTTGGTATGAGTTCACCACGACCATCCATTCACCTAATGCTTTATCACCAGTTGTTAGACCCTGCCTGAATATATGATGTTTTACATGTGCTGTGCTGGTTTCTTCTGTAGAGTAGCAACTTCTACCAGCTGGAGAGCTAGTTAGCTATCTTGAGTGCTAGTTTCTATGAAAATTCAGGATAATTGCTAGTTGTTTTATAACTGTTTCAAATAGTGACTGAAGAGTTTCACTGTCTTCCTTTTTATAGTATTATGGACCTATGGATTTGCATTGATCTAATGTATTTCAACTCACTAGACTATTTGTTTTCTTTGTGCTTAAAGTTGTCACTTCGTACAGTCCATTAAAGCTATTTATTCTGCCGCATTAACGTTCAAAAGTTTTATTACTCTTAAATATTGCTGATTCCATTCTCTGGGACTGCTTCAATTGACTGAGCTTGCCCTTGGTGATGGGTCTGTTTCCTGCTTTTTTCCATTCTTGATAGTTTTTTTGTTTTGTTTTGTTTTTGTCAGTTGTGGGGCTTAAACTTTGGGCCTGGGCACTGTCCCTCAGATCTTCAGCTCAAAGCTAGCTCTCTACCACTTAAGCCACATCACCACTTTGTTTTCTGGTGGTTTATTGGAGATTAGAGTCTCATGGCTTTTCCTTCCTGGACTGGCTTTGAATCATGATCCTCAGATCTCAGCCTCCCGAGTAGCTAGGATTACAGGCATGAGCCACCAACAGCCGGCTCCTGATAGTTTTTGTAATGGATGCTGGGCATTGTGATTTTACCTTGCTGCGCTGGATATTCTTTTTTTTTTTTTTTTTTTTTTTGTCGGTCGTGGGGCTTGAACTCTAGGCCTGGGCACTGTCCCTGCGCTCTTCAGCTCAAGGCGAGCGCTCTATCACTTGAGCCACAGCACCACTTCTGGTTTTCTAGTGGTTTATTGGAGATAAAAGTCTCCCGGTCTTTCCTGCACAGGATGGCTTTGAACCGTGATCCTCAGATCTCAGCCTCCTGAGTAGCTAGGATTACAGGCGTGAGCAACCAGTGCCCGGCTAACACTGGATATTCTTGTGTTCCCATTATGCTTTTGAGCCTTATTTTGGGGCACACAAGTTACTTTGAGGCATTATGAAGCAAAGCCCTCATTTGTATTGAATCCCATCCACCACCCATGGTGAGGTTTTCTTTTCTGACTGGTGGGAGCAGTCATGTAGGGACTTAGTTTTCCCATGTGACTCTCTATCTATCTGGTATTGGGCAGTTGCCTCATGTGATGGTGATCAGGTGTCAGGATCAGACCTGAATACCTCTGCAGTTCTCCATATGTACTCCTCTCCCTCTGGCTTGTTGTCTTGCTCTCTCTGGCTCTTTCTCATGCACACCCCTTTCACTGTCTTTCATTGAAAATGTTTCATATAAGCTGAGCACTGGTGGCCTGTGCCTGTAATCCTTGCTACTTGGAAGGCTGTCATTAGGAGGATCACAGTTTAAAGCCAGCCCAGGCAGAAAAGATCTTGAGACTCCTTTCTCAGCCCATAGCTGGGTGTTGTGGCACGTACCTGTCATCCCAGTATATGTGGGAGGCAGAGATTGGGAGGCTCACAGTTGAAGGCCAGCCCATGTGGAGAAGTCCACAAGACTCCATCTCCATGGAGTCAAGCTGAGCGTGCACCTGCTAGAAGCCTGGAAGAGGCATTGCAGGAGGCTCACACCTGGGCAGGAAGCAAGGCCTCATCTTAAAATTAACTACAAGTAACAGGCCAGGAGGCCTAGCCCAAGTGTAGAGCTCCAGCCTAGCAAATGCAAGGCCTTAAGTTCAAGTGGGAGTACTCTCCAAACATCTTTTTAATGTATTTTAAGTGAGAACTTAAAATTAAACTGGGTCTGTTACTCCATCTTGATTGTCATCTTTGTGTATTAGTTGATTTCCAATTTCACTTTCATTTGCATCTGTAAAATGAGAAAAAATACCACCACTTCACAAGAGAGTGGTACCTGGGAAAGAATACAACACGGTAAAAATGGTAATGATACTGACTGACCTCCTGGGAAGTTGTGAGGCTAGGATATGAGACCTGGAAATTGGGCTCATGACAGTTGTCCTCTTGGCAGTTTTGTTGAGTGGCCTCATGGAAGCAAAACTGTGACCCCATGTCAGAAAGACGCCGCACCTCGAGAGTACACATTAAGAAGCTGTTCTCTGTCGCCTCAGAGCTCATGAATTGGCCGGACTGTTGTGTTGTCCAGCTAGCGTTCACTTGAGGCTGTGTTCGCTTTAGTGACAGTGCTGTTCATGTCGGCTAGGCACACTCATATTTAGTGCCCTTGAAATCAAAAGATTCAAAATCTTAACATTTTGAAACATTGTCTGTATTTTTTTCTCTGGATTACTTGTTCCATTCCTTCTGGGCTACCTGTAATTGATTTTAGTGCTTCAGTGACACTGTCTTTTTTGCATATGCACTGGCACTGGGGTTTGAACCCAGGGCCTGGGTGCTGCCCCTTAGCTTTCTCACTCAAGGCTGCACTCTTGGGCTTGAGATACAGTTCTAATTCTGGCTTTTTGTTGTTTAACTGAAGATAACAGTTTTGCCGAATTTCCTGCCTACACTGGCTTTGAACTGTGATCCTCAGATCTCAGCCTCCTGGGAGGATTACAGGTGTGAGCCACTAGTGCCTAGCTAATGATACTGTCTTGTAGTACGAGCATCAGACTTTGGATGCTAACTGTTGCTGCGTGCCAGCCTGTGACAGTTGGGGGCTTTTTGCATGTAACATTTGTGAGTGAGTGAGTGGCATGCAGAATTTTCTAGTGAATTTAGCTCTGCCATAAATTTGCAGTGTTGAGCTAAAACTTCTGATATATTCTTCACCCATTCACTGAGCACCTTTTTATTTTAAGGTTGATATTTTGGCTCAGATTGGTTGTGTTGAAAGTCGCAGCCAGTCACCACCTTCCTCTTCTTCTCCTTCTCCTTCTTTCATAAATAAGGTAAATTTCAAACTTAAATGTAAGAGGAAATAAACATTTACCAACCCTTACAAGTGTTTCTTCCCACATGAGGAAATGGTTTCAGGTAAAGGGTCTCGAGAAGGCTTTTCTTCAGCATCGGCTGAAGAATGACGACGCTGCAGGCATTGATGTGTGGCTTTCACTGGGGCATTTGTCCCTGGGCAGTGAGCTCTAGTGAACGGGTGACATTCTGTGGGTGAGAATGCCTGCAACCGGGAAGGGGCAGAGAAGAGACTGGAAGTGATGCTTGGTAGAAATGACCAGGGAGGGAAAGGTGGAAGGAAAAACTGGAGAAACTGAAATGGCAGCCAACACAAGGCTGTTATTTGAACAGGGCTGCAGTTGACAGACAAAGGAAAGGAGCCGTTGAGGCTGAGAGCCATGAAGTTAGCAGCTGAGGGATCCGTACATAAAGCAGGTGTCGTAACCCAGCTCGTCACCGTAGGACTTAGATTTGAACACACGAGGCTCTCAGCGTTCAGCACACAGAAGATGTCAGTTCTCTCTCCAGCCTTTTTTATGTTTGTGAAAAGAATAGATTGTAAGTGCCTAGAATTTTCTCTAAGCTTCTCTAGTAATACGACTTAGTGCTGAACCATTTGCAATAAAACTGTTTGGCCTTCTTATTTGTAGTATAAGCTAATAAATGTGGTACTCAGATGGGGAATTTGCTCAGAAAACACTGGTTTCAAAAAAATACTGGTTTTCATTCTTTTCTTTATATTTTATTTTTATATTTTCGGTTTTATTTTATGTTTTAAGACAAGGTGTCTTAGCTGATACTAGCCTCAAACTTGGCATCCTTCTGACCACTGTGATTATAGGCATGTACCACTGTACCTGGCTATTTTCTTTTTATTTTAAATGAGTTCCCATATACATTAAGATAATTTACTAAATGAATACATGCTATGTACTAGTATTCTGTTATATGTTTTGTATTATTATTACATGATTATACCATGTAATACTTAATAAAAGCCCTATTAGGAAGGTAATGTAACTACAGCCACTTTAAAAATACAGTGGAAGCTGTATATGCAACTGGTGAGTGGTAGAGCAGGGACACAAACCTAGATTGACTTTAGAGCCTAAGTCCTTCATCACTATACCTGTGGTTATGTAGGATTTAAAATCCTTCTAGTAGATCAGTGTTCTCCTAGCCATTTTACATAACAATATAGTTTTTGCCAGGCGCCAGTGGCTCAAGCCTATAATCCTAGCTACTCAGGAGGCTGAGATCTGAGGATCACAGTTCAAAGCCAGCCCAGGCAGGAAAGTCCATGAGACTCTTATCTCCAGTAAACCACTAGAAAATCGGAAGTGGCCCTGTGGCTCAAGTGGTAGAGCACTTACTTGCCTTGAGCTGAAGAGTGCAGGGACAGCACCCAGGCCCAGAGTTCAAGCCCATGACTGACCCAAAAAGTGTGTGTGTGTGTGTGTGTGTGTGTGTGTGTGTGTGTGTGTGTGTGTGTGTGTGTGTGTGTGTGTGTGTGTGTGTGTGTGTGTGTGTGTGTGTGTGTGTGTGTGTGTGTGTGTGTGTGTGTGTGTGTGTGTGTGTGTGTGTGTGTGTGTGTGTGTTGTCCAGTCACAGCCATGCTAGCTAGCACTCACTTGAGGCTGTGTTCGTTTTAATGACAATACTGTTCATGAGCACCTTTTTATTTTAAGGTGGAGATATATATAGTTGTACACTACTTAACAGTGCCTTGGTCTATAGACTGCATATAAATAACAGTGGCCCTGTCAGATTACAATAAAGCTGAAAACTCATCACTCAGTAATGTTGTTGTAGCCTAACATAGCACATTGACCACTCAGGTGTTTATAGTGATTCGTTGTGCTGCTAGTCCTATGAAAGTGTGTCGCAGGGTTGGGGTTAGTGGGACACTTGTGTGATCTCAGCTACTAAGAAGGCAGAGCGTTGAAGTATTGAGGTACAAAACCAGCCACTCACTAAAAGCACAAACCCTATCTAAAACGTAAAACAGAAAAAGTGGCATGTGGCTGAAGTGGTCTATAGCACATACCTACCTAGCAAGCATGAGGCCCTGAGTTCAAATCATTGTACCACAGAAAGAGAGAGAGATGTGGCTCTATTAATCCAGTGTATAATGCTCAGTGATAATGGTAAACAGGTGTATTAATTGGTTTACATACTTACTATACTGTACTTTTTATTCCATTATTTTGGAATGCCCTCCTTCAGCTTAAGAAAAAGTTCACTGTGCAACACTACCATGTTATATTGACTGCAGCCTCTTGTATGCTGCACTTACTGCCACTGTGGATTGAACATTTTCTCTTGTGTTTGGTTTAACCTTGCACTGCTTTGTTCATCGTGGCCTGGGAGCCATAGTGACAGCGCACATGGAATTCTATTGACCAGTGTGTCGAGGTTGATACCTCCCAGATTTGTGAGACTCTACCCTGCGACCTGCGATGCGCGCAACAACACAGTTGCCTGATGCTCTGTCCATTATTAAGTGGCAAAGGACTGTCACATGTACCACTTTCCTGCCTTATCAAACATAGTGCGTGCACCTGCCATTTCCACCACTAGTGTCACTCTAAGCTCACACGACAGTGGTTGAACAGAGCTTGTTTCATTTTTCCATTTTGTTAAAAAAAAATTTTTTTTTTTTTGGTCGTTCATGGGGCCTGAACTCTGGGCCTGGGTGCTGTCCCTCAGCTCTTCAGCTCAAGGCTAGCACTCTACCACTTGAGTGCCAGCCCCACTTCCATCTTATTTCTGCTTATGTGGTGCTGAGGAATCGAACCCAGGGCCTCATGCATGCAAGGCAAGTACTCTACCACTGAGCCACCTTCCCAGCCCTTGTTAAAATTTTTGAGGACAAAAAGTTTAAGCAAGTTTCATATCTTTACCTTCTAGATTTTACTGTTCCTGCTTTCTCACATATCCATCCATCTCAGCCTGTCCCTATCTTCCAACCTTTCTACAGTGGCTGAGATGAGTTTCCTAACACAGGTGTCACTTTAACAGTGTTGGGTATTAGCATGTTCTAAATACCATTTTTCCTGTGCTTGCTTGTTGAAAATCACCTATTCTAGATCAAACACAGCAAGCTATTTTTTAGGAACTTATTAGGATACTGAAAACAAGATACATGGGCATCAGTATTGCTGGTCACGGTTGCCCTGCACAGCCTCTCAATCTCTTTCATAGATTGGAAGCTGCTCAGTTCATGAATCAGGAATAAAAGCTGAGATATTTATGACTAAGCTTGCTGTGCTTTTGTCTTTTGGCAATAACAGTTGCCTTAGTCGGTATCCTAAGGTGCGGACATGTTGCTCAGTTGTATATCCTTTCATTCCATTTGAGGTGTTTTTTTGGTGTTTTTTTTTTTACTATACATGTGTTACTTTTTCAGATAAAAATTACTTAACTAAAAATATAATGGATTGCTATAAAACATTTAAGCAGGTGTAATAAAAAAACACCAACTGGGCCGGGCGCTGGTGGCTCACGCCTGTAATCCTAGCTACTCAGGAGGCTGAGATCTGAGGATCGCGGTTCAAAGCCAGCCCGGGCAGGAGAGACCGTGAGACTCCTATCTCCAATAAACCACCAGAAAACTGGAAGTGGCGCTGTAGCTCAAGTGGTAGAGCGCTCGCCTTGAGCTGAAGAGCTGAGGGATAGCACCCAGGCCCAGAGTTCAAGCCCCACGACCGACAAAAAAAAAAAAAACACCAACTGGGAAACACACACCAACAGTATAAAATTCTATAGGTGAGTTTAAAAACCATAAAACAGTCGTTACTTGGGGCTGTGTATACACAGTGGGGTGTGGAGATGCTGGCAATGAAGACTGCTGAGGGAAATAGTTACTGACTGGAAGGAAAAAGAAAGAGCTATAGCCAAGTCTGATGCTTTCTTTGTGTCTGTTTTTCAAATGCAGAGTTCCTAAGCAAATACAGCATCAGAAGTGTTTTGCTTTTTGGGGGGGGGGGTGTAACTGTTGAGATTTAAAATTACTAAATAAAATTCTATTGGCTTTCAACCCTTCGGTTCTGCGTTTACAGTCCATTACTGAATGGCGTCAGTTCCTAGATATCACAGTGTTCCTTCTTTGTCTTGTCCCCACAGGCTGGTAGTAGTAATGACCCCTGGTCAGCCTGGAACACCCCTAAATCTGGGAACTGGGACAGCTCAGATGGCTGGGGAGCCAAGCCAGAGGCAACTGGTACGCAGAGAAACACTTCCAACAACTGGGATGCTGCCTTCGGCCACCCTCAGGCCTACCAAGGACCAGGTGAGGAGAGGCTTCTGAAGGTAAAGAGACAGAAAACCAAACTGGTCTTGCCATTTCTGCCAGCACAACAGTGACCAGGCCCCAGGCGCTTCCCAGCTTCCCAGATCTCCAGAGGACACTGCCCAGGAGTTCTGCCATTCCACACGGTCCTTCTGGCCCATCTGCCTTCTCTCAGTCCCCTCCTCAGATTCCATTAATTTGCTAGCGCAGGTCACAGGACTTAGGGAAACGCCTGACTTACAAAGCAAGTCCGTGGATGGCAGAGGGAAGTCAGGATCCTGTTGAACACCAGATGAGAAGATGCAGAGAGCCAGGCTTGGGGGAGGCGTGGAGCATCCACACCCTCGCTGGCACTCCACCTCCAGCACCTCACACAGTGTGAAGAAGCCCACGCTGCAGGGATAAAGGCCGCATCACATAGGCATGATTGATTATTAACTTGATATTAAGCCGTCTCAGGGTGTGGTTGGGCTAAAAATTCTAAGCCTCTGTCATGCCTTGGTTAATCATAATCCCTCTATCAAGAGGGACCAACCCTGTTGAAGAGCGTGCCATAAGTTACCTCATTAGAAAGGAAGCTATTCCTCTTACCCAGTGAATTCCAAGGGACTAGACTGTGTCAGGAGCTGGAGTGGGAGATTAAATACAGCCTGCCCTTTTGCAACCGTAGGTCCTTCAAAGAAAGTGCTGAAACCTCAGGTTCAACAACCTGGGTTCATTCAAAATTTCTCCCCTCCCCCAGGCCACGTACACCTTCCATAACCAAAAACAAGTCTGTCTTGTGTTGAACATGGCTTATTTTCCCCTCTCATTTTTGTCTAAACAATCGAGTGTAACAACTTTTTACACAACTTTTGTTCTCATTGTTAAGAATTATAAGTAATTTAGAAATGATTGAAGTATAGCAGGATGTGTGTAGGAGTTGAGCAAATACTGCACTATTTTGTATAAAGAATTTGGGCTGTGGCCAAAATTTAGTGGACCAGCTGGGCACCAGGGGCTTGCACCTGTGATCCTAGCTACTCAAGAGACTGAGGTCTGGGGATCGTGATTCCAAGCCAGCCGAGGCAGGAAAGTCTGAAAGACATGTCTCTAGTTAACCACCAAAACGCTGAAAGTGGAGCTGTGGCTCAAGTTGGCAGAATGCTAGCCTTGAGCACAAAAGCTCAGGGGCACTGTCCAGACTTTGAGTTCAAACCCCAGGACAGGCACACACACACACAGTTAATGTACTTAATATTCATATTTACCTTTTTTCTGATTTTTCTTTTCCACCAAAAAGCAGAAATCATCCAACCCTGACGCTGACTTATAAAGAGCCTTTACTTACAGCATCCACATTGTACTCTTGCACCGCACCCTGCTTTCTACCTTTCATCAGTCAGTTGTTACCAGAAAATTAAGTAATTTATTTTTCTATGTTTTTCTCATGTTCTGCACCGATTATCTTCTCCTCCCATTTCTAGCAACTGGTGATGACGATGACTGGGACGAAGACTGGGATGAGCCCAAGTCCTCTTACTTTAAGGATTCGGAAGCGGCTGATGCAGGCAGTGCCCAGCGAGGAAGCACACGGCCTGGTGCCTCGTCCATGAAGCTGCCACTTAACAAGTCAGTGTAAATGGCAGTAGAGGTAGCGGGGATCTGGGCACGTAATGTATTTTCTTGGGGGTCAGTGGCATGCAGAATAAAATTAGTTACTGATTCTTGGCTATATATGAGTTCTTAAATTCAAATTTGAAGTTATCCCTTCAGCCAATAGTGATATGCATTATTCTAAAGTTGTTCTTTAAACCTAAGTGTAAAGTATGATTACAAGCCATTGAAATGTAATTTGCCTCTGGACCCTGTTTTGCAAAGCAGAGACTCCGGTTCTTGTTCCTCTCTGCATTGTGCCCCTGAGACTTGCTCTGAGTTTGCTGACCTGTTTGAACTTCATTTTCCTCAGCTCTAAAGAAGTTAGCTTTAAGGATTCTTTCTGTCTTAAAATGTCATTCAAGTTGTCCTCTTTAAACCTGTGTTCTGAGGCTTCTGTCTCTCTGGTACTGGGAACAACTAAAAACTCTGTTGGACTAGGATGTAGTTGAGTGGCAAAGGACTTGCCTAGCAAGTACAACATCCTGAGTTTGATCCCCAGAATAAAAAAAAGAAAATACACACACACACAAAAATAGTTAAGAAAAATAAAATCCCTATGTATTCTTATTTGATTAATGCATACATAAAGAAGTCACTTAAGTTTGCAACACATTTTAAAACTATTTAAGTATTAGCAGCTTTCAGTAATTCATTTTGTATAACAGCAGCATTGTAGTTATAGAACATAACCTTATACCAGAGCGGGAGATCAGAGACTTAATATGCTTGAACTCCATCTTAGATTGCTGTGGTAATCACTAAAGTACATAACTGCTCAGAGAATATTAACTAGGTGTCCATAGTCAGCACCAGTTTTTCTATGATCTGTAGCATACCAAAAAGTGCAGTATGCTTTGCCCTTGCAGAGACTGGCTGGTCCAGGAGTTGTTGCTGTATGCGATTCCCACAAGAGTACAGGTTCTTCAATGGAGGGGATATAAGGGAGACTATTCATTCATGAAGTAGTTAGTGTGTTCTCAGAACTCCTCCCAGGTCCTGCGTAGGCAGTATGTTCTCTAAGGCGCCACCAGCCTGCTGGATTGAGCAGTGACAATGACGTGTGATAAATTGTGAGGCAGGCAGACTTCTCAGTGCTGAGGAAGCAGGGAGAAAACCCCATTGAGGCTGCAGGGAATCGTTGCAAGGAGATGACGACACAACTCCCTGTGATTTAACTCACTGAGTACATACAGCACTAGGGTCGCTACATCAGGCTTCCATCCCCTTGGCTCAGAGGTGCTTGGTCCCATCTTCACATGGGGAGGCTGAGGCTCCCAGAGCTGGAGCTTCCCTTTGCAGCCCCTGCCCCCAGCTTTGTGATCTCCTGTAGGTGCTGTGTTACAGTGGGGGATAGGGGTGGGGAACTGCAGGGAAGCTAGCTTGAGAATGAAGAATGGATAAAGGACCTGAGATGTCACATTGGCCTTTGCCTTGGTATTGGAATGAATTCCAAGTGATGCAGCTGGGATTTTGTAAAAATAAGAATTTTTTTTCCCATTGTAAGTTTAGAAAGAAAATCTAAGCCCCAAATGAATGCTTTCTTTTTGAGAAATGGCTATGCATATATTCCCCAATTTGAGGAATACCATTTGGATGTAGTTTTTTCTTTAATTTTCCTGGAAGTAGCCAAATTTATTATACTTTGGATTGATTCACTAGGGAGACTTCTGCCCTGCCTTATAAACTGGTTCTTAAGGCCAGTCCAGAAGATAATGACACAAATGCTGTGAACAGTACCAGAAATTAGGGATGACTAGCCTCTCCAACTGGGTGTGCTAAAGGGCAAATGTAGTGTGGCCATCGCCCTTGTGGCCACATCATTGATAACCCTGAGGGCTAGGGGAGGGGGTGGGTGGGGTCTGGTGAGCCGGTAACATGCTCATGAGTTACCACACCTGCTGGAATCGTGCTGCTTGCTTTCTTCCCTCTGTTGAGCTTAAAAGCAGCTCCCTGGCCACTGATCCATCTGATTACGTTGGTTTCACTTACCACAGTTTCCAGTTCTGTTTCATCTGAAAGAACAAGTTTAAAACTGGTGTGTTAGGGTAACCTGGGTGAGAACTGTAGAATTCTTAGAAGAAAAGACACAAGACTTATGAACACTTGTCTTCATGACCAGGTTTCCTGGATTTGCAAAACCTGGAATGGAGCAATATTTGTTGGCCAAGCAACTAGCAAAACCCAAAGAGAAAATTCCCATCATTGTAAGTTTGTTCATTTGTTTGTTTCTTTATTTCTAAATAAGGTCTTTGATAATACCTTAAAGCTAGGAGAGTTACTAGACTTTGGGGAGATATTTTTAAATAGATGTAATATTCTAAAAAACTGATAATATAGGTAGGTTAGCATTTTAGGGATCCTATAAATAGTTAGCATAAAGTAATGCCTGTTATTGTCCAGATATTCTTTTTTTTTTCTTTGCTGGTCGTGGGGCCTGAACTCTGGGCCTGGGCACTGTCCTTCAGCTTTTCAGCGCAAGGCTAGCGCTCTACCACTTGAGACATAGCACCACTTCCGGCTTTTTCTGCTTATGTGGTGCTGAGGAATTGAATCCAGGGCCTCATGCATGCAAGGCAAAGCACTACCACTGAGCCACCTTCCCAGCCCTGTCCAGGTATTTTTTACTTTTAGAGTATTTCAGACTATTAATACTGAACCAACAATATTCATTTTATGTATTTTAAATACTTTCTTATTTTCTAAAGTGTTGTGAAGCATAAGCCATATGCTGTTTGTTTTTTACTTGCCCCATATGTTTAGCTAATAAACTCAATTCAGATATTTAGGTTTCTATCCTGGGAAAATGCACATATAATAAGAGAATAGGTACCTTTTCCAATATGCTGGTAATAGTGTTTCTTCTAGCAAGCCAGCTGTCAACTCAAGGAGCAAGCATATAAAAGCTGGGAGTTAATGACTTCTTTAGAATTGATTTAGAGTAATATTAGGGAAATGGTTATTGCTAACACAACATACACAGTCTTTGGTGTTATGCTGTATTTTGATGACTGATAGATTTTATTTTAGATAGTATATAGCTCTGTATTCCCCATGAAATGAAATTCTGGAAAAGAGAACTATGGCTGTTTTTTTCTTTGTTTTTGTTTGTTTGCTAGTCATGGGGCTTGAGCTCAAGGCCTGGGCACTGTCCCTGAGCTTCTTTTTGTTCAAGGCTAGCACTCTACCACTTGAGCCACAGTGCCACTTTCAGCTTTTTCTGTGTATGTGGTACTGAGGAATCAAACCCAGGGCTTCATGTATGCTAGGCAAGCATTCTACCACAGAGCCACATTCCTAGCCTTGCCATGCCTGTTTTTTGAACCTAATGATCTAAGTGTAAGCACAAGGGGATACCTTGATGCAGTCACCATTGATACAAACAAGAATGAGGAATCACTGGTCTTATTGTATAGTCTGTGGGTCGTGGGAGACATGATGAAATTGCAGGAGTGATACTGGATATACTGGGCATATAATTAATTATTTCAGCATCTTTGAAAAGCTTAAGATCTTGGAAAGACCCTTTTATCCTTTTTCCCTCAATGCAAATTTGGAGTAATTATCTTCTAAGTAGTTAGATTAACAAATAATTTGTTTCTGCAAGGCTGTTTGTGAAAAGCCTCTACATGTGTCCTTCTTTTCACTAAATTTCAAACTCCATTGAATTAGGAGCCTGTGGCCTTTCACGTCATGTTCTGGGCTTTGTCACAGACAGGGCAGACCTGGCAGAGGTGCAGCCTGTGCCTGAGTTTTAGACAGAGGTGGACATGAACCCCATAGACAAAAGAAAGCAGAGACCTGCTTCTGTGCTTTGGTAGTGTTTCCTCTCAGATGTTCCCCAAGGTAGCCGTCAGAGCTGCAGGTTTGGGAGCGTCTCCTGGATCCCCTCCTCTAAGGACCAGATAGTGTTTGTTCCCAGAGATCTTCTCTTTAGTCCTTTATTAAATGTCCTCAGTCACCTCCCTGACTAATGACCTCTGAACTTTTATACTCCATCCTGTTTCATTCTTAAAACAGAATGAGGACTGGATATCCTTTTGCTCTTATATCTGCTTGCCTCCACATGGAGGTCTCAGCCTGCACAAATCTCTGTTCCTCCAGCTCAGTACGGATGGTCTTCCTCAGCTTCTTTTACTTTCTTACCATACTTGTATTAACTACATAACTGAAGCCTGTTTTCATTCCTCCTCGAAACTCTGAATGAACCTCTTTTCTATAAATAGTTTTCTATTCTGGGTGCTGGTGGGTCGTACCTATATTCCTAGCTTACTCAGGAGACTGAGATCTAAGGCTCTTAGTGTAAAGCTAGCTTGCTCAGACAAGCTAAAAAGGCTCTTATCTCCAATTAACTAACAAAAAGCTGCAAGTGGAGGTGTGGCTCAGGTGGCAGAGAGCCATCCTTGAGTGGAAAAAGCTAAGTAAGAGCCTGAGGCCATGAGTTCAAGCCCACTCTCAGCACAGAGAGGGTCAGAGGCAAGAAAGAAGTAGTGTTATTTATTGACCTTGTGTTGGTTTTCTTTTTTTAATTTTTACCTTATTCCTGAACAACATAACCCAGGGTTTTTTTTAAATCACAATGTGAGAAGATAACATATTTTCAAGATAGTAAGAACTGCCGATGCACTTCATGTGTTTTTTATAAGATCCATTGTTCTGGATCTCAGATCTATAACCTTTCTATAGCAAACTTTCTGAAAGAGTGATGCAGCTTGAACCTGATGGGGATGTAGAGCGTCCCCGGGAGCCAAGGTTCACTGAAGATGCCTCCATGGCCTTGGGTTTAATTTTAAACAAGTGAAACAGCCAGATGTGGGGTGGTAGTTCCATTGTCACCTAGATGCCTGGCAGAAGTGATCCACAGCTCAGAACTTACATTCTAGTTCTCAGCACCCCACTTCAAGCTTGGTTGCTTTCCATTCTTACCCCACTCCAGGATCACCCCCCACCTTGGTGCTAGCAGAAGCCTGGTCAGGACAGTGTGGGAGGAATGGGGACCTGCCTTCTTTGTACATTCTTTGCTGGGTAGGCATGCACCTGGCTTAGGAAGTAGGCCAGCCCACTGCTTCTGCACAAGCAGTACCAAGAGAAAATAGCTAGCATGGGTCTTCTGGGGGAAGAAGTTCCAGGTAGCTTCTAATCCACGGTCTCCTTAACCTCAACATACTGAGTCCTGGGCTTACAGGTGTATTCCACCGTGCCTGACTCTGAGAGTCTTGCCTTTGAGGAACAACACGAACGCACGCATGCACGCACGCACATGGTAAAACAATAAATACCAGCCTCTGTGCAATCCAGTTAGTCATTTCTGTAGTTAGAATAATGCTGATCAAAATACCATCCACAGACCAACTGTCCATTTTAAAACTGCTGTTTCCAGTATACCATGAGATAAGTGTAAAAACAGTGTGTAGAAGACTTGATAGTAATACAAGAGCATGGAGGAGTCCAGTTGTGCGTTTTTTTAGCTCATAAAACTTAACCAGTCTGGGCAGGGGGGGATAGGAATTTGAAAACAACAGCCCTTCATTATATATAACTTGAGACAGCTAGTCTAGAGAAGCTGAGACCCGCCCCCCTGCATCTTGCCTCCCCGGGGACCAACCATCTTGGTGAACAGCAGTTGTCCAACAAGTGTTCTCCTTGTCTGTGACATTTTACCTGGGACTGACACCAATATCCACCTCCTCAAAGAAAAGCAAGACTGGTCCACCAAAGGCCTCTTTGAAAAGACTCATGTGCTGCTTTATAGCAATTTCTCAGTTACAAAATTAACTTTTTCTCTACCATTGTGTAGGTTGGAGATTATGGCCCCATGTGGGTTTATCCTACCTCTACCTTTGACTGTGTGGTAGCAGATCCTAGGAAAGGCTCCAAGATGTATGGTCTGAAGAGCTACATTGAGTATCAGCTGACACCCACTGTGAGTACCTCATTACCTGCTTTTTCTTTCTTTTCTGCAGTTGGCATTGCTAACTTTTTGTCTGTTTCTCTTGTCTTGCAGAACACTAATCGATCTGTAAACCACAGGTATAAGCACTTTGACTGGTTATATGAACGTCTCCTAGTTAAGTTTGGGTCAGCCATTCCAATTCCTTCTCTTCCAGACAAGCAAGTCACAGGTGAGTGTTTGTAATGCTAAACATAGGATGACAGGTAAAAGGATGCAATCAGATTGTCCTGTGAACTAGTGATGCACTGGCAGGTTTTAGAGCAATAAGATGCACAAGTAGGGCAGCAGTAGTTAGTACAGCTGTGAAGAGGTACCCGGAGCAGAGCGCATACACATGGAAGTCACCCAAATGCCTAGTGGGATGTTTGATCCCATTCGCGATCAGAGCTCTTGTGCTTGTGCCCTGGATTCACAGTATGTGACCCAAACCACATACACAGGATATGCAGACCTGCTTCTCAGATGTCTGCCTGAGTGCAGAGGTGCTGTTTGCTCAGTGATGTCCGCTTCTGTGCTGCTTGGGGTGAGGATTAGCTCAGGTACATGGCCATAGCTGGAATTCTGCCTTCAGAAACCTCTCCACCGTTGGCGAATTTGTTTTGTAGGCTCATAAATTCTCAGTGTTCCTTTGATGTTGACTCTGGGGTGTTTGTCAAGCCCACTTTGTTCCTTTAAAACAGAAACAGTAACTTATTTAAAAAATAAATTAGAAAAAAAAAAAAAACAGAAACAGTACCAAGCTGTACTTCTCATGCTTGTAAGTTCTAGGATAGGAGCTCTCATTATTGGATTCATGAAAACAAATGTCTTTGCTACTTTATTGTTTTTTTTAATGGCGAGCAAAGCTTCAGTCCTGAATCCTTGTTCACCCTCTCTTCTTTCTCCTCCTCTGTTTTCTTCCTCCTCCTTCCTTCTCCTGCCTTCGTCTCATTCTTGCTTTTTCTGTTTTGGTTTTTGGAACAGGGTCTTTTTATGTGTCTCTGGTTGCTCTGGAACTGGCTCTGTAGTCCAAGCTGGCCTTAAACTCTGAGTCCTCCTGTCTTAGCCTCTTAGTGCTGGGATTACAGGCATACAGCACCACATCTACCTGTAGAGTTGCTTTTCTTTGTTTTGAATACAAGTACTTGGTTTGTTGTAGAGTGTTACTGCATTGGGCTTCATGTGGCCATCCAGAAAAGGCTGACTTTGTGTTTGTTTATAAACTAGAGATAGTCTTCTGTATTGATAAGACTTACCTTAAAATTTTAAGTCTTAATTATAATATTTGTTAATATAGTAAACTGGAAACTCATTCTTAAAAATTAGACACCAAGCCGGACACCAGTGGCTCACAGCTGTAATCCTAGCTACTCAGGATGCTGAGATCTGAGGATCACGGTTCAAAGCCAGCCTGGGCAGGAAAGTCCATGAGACTCTTATCTCCAATTAACCACCAGAAAACCAGAAGTGGCTCTGTGGCTCAAGTGGTAGAGCACTTGCCTTGAGCTGAAGAGCTCAGGGACAGCGCCCAGGCCCAGAGTTCAAGCCCTACGACCGACCAAAAAAAGAAAAAGACTGGTGGCTTACGCCCATAATAATCCTGGCTGCTGAGGAGTTTAAATCTAAGAATTATACTTTGAAGCTATGTGGGCACAAAAGTCTTAAGAGACTGTGTCTCCAGAATAATCAGCAAACAGCTGGGCTAGAGGCTTGGCTCAAGTTGTAGCATGCCAGTGGAACAAGCAGGCAGGTAAGTGCAGAAGCTTGAGTTCAAGCCCCATACTGCCAAAAACAAACCAACCAACTAAAATCCTGCCGCATCCTTCCTAGGAGGTCTTTGAGCATTTCCCGCAAATGTTTTGGGGTTTTTTTGGGTTTTTTTTGTCGGTCGTGGGGCTTGAACTCTGGGCCTGGGCGCTGTCCCTCAGCTCTTCAGCTCAAGGCGAGCGCTCTGCCACTTGAGCTACAGCGCCACTTCCGGTTTTCTGGTGGTTTATTGGAGATAGGAGTCTCACGGTCTCTCCTGCCCGGGCTGGCTTTGAACCGCGATCCTCAGATCTCAGCCTCCTGAGTAGCTAGGATTACAGGTGTGAGCCACCAGCGCCCGGCTACCCGCAAATGTTTTTAAGGTAGTGATAAATCGTTGTAGTGCACCTTTTATAAAATAGCTTTCTACCAAGTAGCCAGTAGTCATAGAAAATAAAAAATAGTTTTTCAGTTTACTTTAGAGAGTTGTGTCACTCGTAGTGTATCTTTTTCAGGTCGCTTTGAAGAAGAATTTATCAAAATGCGCATGGAGAGGCTTCAGGCCTGGATGACCAGGATGTGCCGCCACCCAGTGGTCTCAGAAAGTGAGCTTTTCCAGCAGTTCCTGAACTTCCGAGACGAGAAGGTAGGGCAGCTCCTCACTGTGGTGTCACATTCATTCCGAACTTACCTCTGAAAGGACTAAAGTTCCCTTGGTTGGTTATTTGTCACTCCCTTCAAGCAAAGAGACAGAAATGTAAACCCAGCTATAGGAAGCTGGTCATGCCATGTGCAGGAACTATTAGCAGCGTCCCTGGTATGCAGGGCAGGTGTACCACTTAAGTGAGTTGTTTTGGGAGGTGCTTTAAAAAGTAATACAGAGCCAGGCATCAGTGGCTCACCCCTGTAATCCTAGCTACTCAGGAGGCTGAGATCTGAGGATCACGGTTCAAAGCCAGCCTAGGCAGGAAAGTCCGTGAGACTCTTATCTCCAATAAACCACTAGAAAACCAGAAGTGGCGCTGTGGCTCAAGTGGTAGAGCGCTCGCGCTCGCCTTGAGCTGAAGAGCACAGGAACAGCGCCCAGGCCCAGAGTTCAAGCCCCATGACCTACAAAAATAATAATAATAATAATAATAATACAAATCCCAAAAGAGAGTGCAGTTAGCCTAATAGGACAGGAATGGGAGGAGCAAGTCTTCTGGCTGCCTTCGGCCCCACAGCACCTCCATATCACCAAAGGAAAGAGAGTCTGAGATGAATGGTTCTTTTGTTTAACTACCCACCCCCTAGCCAGCCATTCTGTCAGTGTCCGTTTGTTCCTCACTGACATCAGGAATACCTGGCTGCCAGACATCTCATTATCAGCTGCTCTGCGGATATTTCCTCTCACTCACCTTTACTGGGCTCCTTGGTGAATCTTTCTATTTTCCGAAGACATCTTATCTGTAATTTTACTCCTTACAACAAATATTCCTATTTCAGAAAACACTCGAAAAGAGTAAAAGTTAATGTAAAGAACATGGGTGCTAAATATATGACCATTGAAAGGTGCTATTTTTCTTCAAATAATAGAATATCATATACCCTGTTGGAATTTTCAGACAGATTTACTTGCGAAACTTGCTAAACTTTTTTTTCACTTGTTGAAGTGAATGCTTTTTTTTTTTTTTTTTTTTTTTGGAGCCTGAACTCTGGACCTGGGCGCTGTCCCTCAGCTCTTCAGCTCAAGGCTAGCGCTCTACCACTTGAGCCACAGCGCCACTTCCAGCTTTTTTATTTTTGCTTATGTGGTGCTGAGGAATCGAACCCAGGGCCTCAGGCATGTAAGGCAAGCGCTCTACCACTGAGCCACCTTCCCAGCCCAGTGAATGCATTTTTAAAACTGTTCAAAGGGCTCTATATATTTACAGACAGATACATAGTCTTAAAATAATGGAATATTGGGGCCTTGTTTCCAGCGGTTCTTTCTTTGTACACGTGTGTGTGTGTATCTGTATCTGTGTGTATGTGTGTATGTGTGTCTCAGAACTGCCATGCGAGTCTGACGGTAATCAGTGAGCCTTTCCCATTGCTCTAGCCAACCTCAATTCCTGAGAGGATGTGTGTGAGTTATGGCGGGGAGCTGTTCCTGTGTGAGAGAAAACATTACGTTATATTGCGGTTACACAAACCTTTTTTTTTTTTTGTCGGTTGTGGGCCTGAACTCTGGGCCTGGGCTCTGTCCCTCAGCTCTTCAGTTCAAGGTTAACCCTCTACCATTTGTGCCACAGCGCCACTTCTGGCTTTTTCTGCTTATGTGATGCTGAAGAATCGAACCCAGGGCCTCATGCATGCAAGACAAGCACTCTACCATTGAACCACCTTCCCAGCCCACACAAACCATTTTTGAAGGGCATGTTTATCCATAGTATAGTTTAATAATAACAATAATATATCCTATGGAGCTGGGAAGGTGGCTTAGTGGTACAGCGCTTGCCTTGCATGCATGAGGCCCTGGGTTCAATTCCTCAGCACCAAATAAGCAAAAAGAAAAAAGCCGGAAGTGGCGCTGTGGCTCAAGTGGTAGAGCGCTAGCCTTGAGCTGAAGAGCTGAGGGACAGCGCCCAGGCCCAGAGTTCAGGCCCCACGTCCAGACCCCCCCCCAAATAAAAAAGAAAAAAAAAAGGAAAACAATAATATATCCTAGACATCTGTGGCTTTTTTTTTGTCCTGGGGCTTGAAATCAAGACCTGGGTGCTGTTCCTGAGCCTCTTTGTGCTCAAGGCTAGCACTCTACACTTGAGCTACAGCCCTACTTCCAGCTTTTTCTGAGTAGTTTATTGGAGATAAGAGTGTCATGGACTTTTCTGCCTGGGCTGGCTTCAAACAGTGACCTTCAGATCTCAACCTCCTCAGTTGCTAAGATTATAGATATGAGCCACTGGCAGCCAGAAAAATTTATTTTATTTTATGGGGACTGGGTGCTGTCTCTGAGCTCTTTTGCTCAAGATTAGCAGTCTACCACTTGAAGCAACAGCTCCACTTCTGGTGTTCTGATGGTTAATTGGAGGAAAGACTCTCATGGACTTTCCTGCCTTGGCTGGCTTTGAACTGTGATCCTCAGATCTCGGCCTCCTTAACAGCTAAGATCACAGGCTTGAGCCACCAGCACTTGGCAGTTAGGAAATTTGATAATGTACTTCATTCACAGAAGAAGACATCTGAGCCATCCGCCATGAATAAATACATAGAAAAGTGCTTAATCTCATCAACAGTTAAGGAAATGCAAACTGCAGCCACACTGGGTAAATAAGGAAGGACTGAACATGCCAGGTGTCTTCTAGATGGGGTGACATACCACTGAGACCCATACTCTGCTGGTGGGAGTGAAAACTGGTTTAAAAAAAAAATTGGAGGGGACTAGGAATGTGGCTTAGTGGTAGAGTGCTTACCTAGCATGCATGAAGCCCTGGGTTCAAGTCCTTAGTACCATGTAAACAGAAAAGGCCAGAAGGGGTGCTGTGGCTCAAGAGCACAGAGAGGCTCAGGGACAGTGCCCGGCCCCGAGTTCAAGCCCTAGGAACGCAGAAAGAAATCAATAGGAAAACAGCTTTACTGACCTGTCAACTGAGGTTGAGTACTCAAGACCCAGCATCTCCGCTTCTAGGAATATACCAGAGAGAAATAGTGCAGACCTGTCGGGAGCCCTCACTCCCTAGAGGTGGCTACCACTAGAACAGCAGAACGCTAATCTGGCCGTCATCCTCACACATGAAAGGAGTGAGCTGCGCATTCATGTCAGCGTCAGTGTAGCTCATAACCATAGGTGGAACCAAAAAAGACAGGCTAAACAGGGCATACTGTGGGGTTCTTTGCCAGTTGGGAAAAGTAGCAAAACTGTAAGTTGGGGGTAGATCTCTCCTGTGTCCTCCCATAAAGAAGATAGTGGCACCTTCACTGTGAGGATTCACTATGCCACCTTTGCTTGGGACACCTTGTGTGTTTGTGGGGAGAGAGGAAGGAAGAGGGTCAACTAGATAAGGCTCATAATCTATTTGTTTTTAAGTTTCTAATATTTTGGAAAAGCATTACTTTTTTAGAAAGCGCTTGTGTTTGTCCAAATTGACTGTATTCCTTGTGGCATTGGAAAAGGAATTGTGGCTCAAGTATTCACCGTGAGAGGGCCTGGCCTCACAGGTCATGCCCTGAGGTGAAAGATGGGTGTGTTAGGCACCTACCATCTAACATCTCCCCAGTGCTTGGGAAGAAAGGAGTGCTAGCTGCTTTGCTTCAGGAATTTGGCAGGCCAGTTTGAACTGCGGCCCCTTTAACATCGTCATACTGTTCTCACAGGAATGGAAAACCGGAAAGAGGAAGGCAGAAAAAGATGAGCTGGTGGGAGTTATGATATTTTCCACCATGGAACCAGAGGCACCTGACTTGGACCTAATAGAAATGTAAGGGCCACTGCCGAATTTCCCTCCTCTCCATCTCCATCTACCTTCTCCGGCTTACACTTGGGGCCTGGTTTTCATGGTTGTAATTCACATGAAGTGAGTAGGGGTTTATAGTCAGGTAACAAGGACATCAGGTGCTCACTTTAGTCCTGGCTTTCTGGCTTACCAGATTTTCTAGTTGACACAATTATTTCCAATAAAACATACGGAGCCAAAATGACATTGAGCCACTAGCACCCACAGTATCCAGCAAAGCAGATTAGTTTTTGTTTTTTTCTCAGTGCTGGGAATAGAATCCACAGCCTAGCATGCGTGTGCTCACCTCCCGAGCTGTACCCGCAGCCCAGCAGAAAGCTTGCAAGCACTGCTGTGAAGCAAGAAGTGTGTACCCTGGGGCTGGGAAGGTGGCTCAGTGGTAGAGCGTTTGCCTTGCATGCCTGAGGCCCTGAGTTCAGTTCCCCAGCACCACATAAGCAAAAAAGAAAAAAGCCGGAAGTGGCGCTGTGGCTCAAGTGGTAGAGCACTAGCCTTGAGCTAAAGAGCTGAGGGACAGCGCCCAGGCCCAGAGTTCAGGCCCCATGACTGGACCCCCCCCCCAAAAAAAAAAAGAAAAGAAGTGTGTACCCTGCTTTGCTTGTGTGTTTCACATTATTTAATCATTGCTTAAAATAGGCTCCTTTTTTGTCCAAGACTAGTTTTTAAAAAAAGAGTTTACTGCTATATATTAACCAAAAACTTAGAAAAAAAGCATGAAAGCACAATTCTCTAATTTTTCCCTTCAGAAGAGAAATATAATTGGTGTTAGAATGTTGTTTACAGACTTCCAAACTCTTCTAAACATGTATACTTTTGAAAACTGTGTGATTAAATTAAATAATCTTACTTTATATTCTTCGGTTTTATTTAGCTGGCTTGGTGTTTCAATTTCAGTTCCAGGGCTTGAACCCAAGGCCTGACACATGCTAATAAGTTCATGCTTACCACTGAGCTACAGCACAGCCCCTATATTCTGTCTTACAACCTTTTTTGATCCAGTGGTATGTCATGGTCTTTGCAGACTGGTAGATCCTTCTTTATCAGTAAGGAGGTTCTGTCTTAAGTATTACTATGTGGTATGTTCTGCCTTTTTTGTCTGTGTTTCATTAAAATAATAAATAAATAAACAATCCCAACACTTCCCTAAATAACATATTCAGGAAATGATGGATTTATTGCCTTTAGAGTAATTTATAAGAATTGAGGAGGAAAGAAAGCAAAGTTAAAATGTACATGGCAGATTGTAAGCAGTTCTTTGAAAGTCGGAATCCAGCCCCTTCGAAGACTCACCTCGTTGAAGGGCAGGTGTCAGCATGCAGGAAAGCAAGAAGCTGGGGCTGTGTGATCAGTGCCTTATCCTCCTATGTGACTGATGGTGTCTCTGCCCACAGAGAACAGAAATGTGATGCTGTGGGGAAATTCACCAAGGCCATGGACGACGGCGTGAAGGAGCTGCTGACCGTGGGGCAGGAGCACTGGAAGCGCTGCACTGGGCGTGAGTGCCTCTGCGGGGTCTGGGGAGCCTGCCCCTCACACACAACGAAGTTCAAATCAAAAAGCCTCATAAGAGGGCTGGGAATGTGGCCTAGTGGTAGAGTGCTTGCCCAGCATGCATGAAGCCCTGGGTTCGATTCCTCAGTACCACATAAACAGAAAAAGCCAGAAGTGGCACTGTGGCTCAAGTAGTAGAATGCTAGCCTTGAGCCAAAGAAGCTCAGGGACAGTGCCTAGGCTCTGAGTTCAATCCCCAGGACTGGCAAAAAAATAAATAAATAAATATGTTTTAAAAAAAAAAAAAAGCCTCCTAAGAAACCACACTATGTTTAATGTTCAGTTATTTGGGGTTTTATACTCTGTGGAAATTTAATTCATTGTTCAGAGTGAACTTAGTTATTTTTACTTACAAATTTGCTTCTTTATTTGGGCAGGAATTAACCATGTATCTCAGGCTGCCCTCAACTCTCATTCTTTCTGGCTTAGCTTCCAAGTTCTGGGATTACAGACATGTGCTACACATCCAGTTAATGATTTTTATTTATTTTTGTGGTACTGGAGTTTGAACTCAGGCCTTCATGGTCACTAGACAAACACTCCACTACTATATGAGCTAAACTTCCAGCCCCTTTTTTTGCTGGTTGTGTGTGTGTATGTGTGTGATGTGTGTGTGTGTGTGATGTATGTATGTATATGTGTATGCGTGTGTGTGTGTGTGATGTATAGTGTGTGTGCCAGTCCTGGGGCTTGAACTCAGGGTCTGGCCACTGTCCTAAGCTTTTTTGCTCAAGGCTAGTGCACTACCCCTTGAACCTCAGCTCCACTTCTAGCTTTTTGGCTTTATGTGGAGATAAGAGTCTCTCAGACTTTCTTGCCTAGCTGGCTTCAAACCTGCATCCCAAGATCTCAGCCTCCTGAGTAGCTAGGAATACAGGCATGAGCCACCAGTACCCAGCTTGCTCTTGTTAACTTTTAAGATGGTTTATTTTTGCCTAGAATGTGAACCTCCTATTTACCCTCCTCACTGTAGCTGGGGTGGTAAGCACACACCACCACGTGCAGCTTTTTCTATTGAGATAGGATCTTGTCAGATTTTTTGCCTGAACTGGCCCGGAACCACTACCCTCCAGTCTTAGCTTCCCACATAACTGGGATGGGAAGTGTATACCACCATCTGCTATTGGATGGATGGCATCTCTTAAACATTTTACCTGGTCTGGCCTTGAACTGAGATCCTACCATTCTCCTTTCCCAGAAGCGAAGTTACAGGTTAAAGACTCTGGAGCCCTGCTCATGATTTTATTTTTTAATCTTTATCCATGTGGTAAGATGTGTTATATTTGATGAAGTCCTAATTTTTGGGAAAAGCCAGAATAGGTAATAGAAAATAACGTCAGATGAGTCAGATGGATTAGGTACTACAGAGGGGAGAGGGGTGTCAGCCATGGCCTGTTCACCCTTCCCTGGCTCTAAGAACTTCTGCCTTCCTGTCATTGGTGTGCGGATGACCATGCTGTGAGTCAGATGCTGTTCATATCCACAGGGCTGTGCAGCTCTGCTAGCAGGTTGCCCCGGATGGAACAGCACAGCCCATCATCCAGTGACGCTGTTGTCTAGGCATAAATGGAGGAGGGCTGGGAATGGAGCTCAGTGGCAGAGGGCTCGCCTAGCATGTCTGAAGCTCTGGGTTCCACCCCCGACATTGCAAAAATAATTAATTTGAAATAAAGTGTAAGTGAAAGAATTCAACTTTGAAAAATGCATCTAGGCATGCTTGATAGCTCATGCCTATAATTCCAGCCACTCAGGAGAAAGAGATTGGGGGGATAATGGCTAAAGTCTAGGTAGTAATAAAACGTTAGCAAGGCCCTGTCTCAACAAAAGAAAGGTGAGCATGCGTCTCACAACTGAAATTCCAGCCATGTATGAAGTAGAAGTGGAAGTTTAGGCCAATCCAGTCAAAAGTGAATGAAAAGCAACAAGCAAAAGATGAACTAAAAGTATGGCTCAAGTGGTAGAGCACGTGCTTAGTAAGTGCAATGACCTTGAATTAAATCCTCAGAACTAGAACCATCAAAACAAATAAGAAACCAATAACAACAAAAAATTAAGTTTATTGTAGCTGTAAAGCTCTTGCAAGGCCATCATAACAAGTCACTTACTTTTGTGTGTCCTTTGGGGGAAACGGTTAAGCGATTGTAAACGTAATAATCCAATTTTTTCTGGTTGTTTTGTTTCATTGCTTGGTCTTGGGCTTGAACTCAGGGCCTGGACACTGTTCCTAAGCTCTTTTGCTCAAGACTAATGTTCTACCACTTTGAATCACAGCAACACTAATAGTTTCCTAATGGCTAATTGGAAGTAAGGGCCTCGAGACTTTTCTGCCTGGACTGACTTTGAACCGGGATTCCCATATCTCAGCCTCTTGAATAACTAGGATTACAGGTGTGAGATACCACACCCAGCATGATCCAGTTTTTTTAAGGACATCACACAAATGCGGCATTAGGGTTTCTTTTACAGAATTCAGTCCCTTATGTGTGGCCACTGTATGCCTTATATACTCAGAAGTCACGGTTATACACCAGGAAACGCTGGATGAAGACTGCTGCTCTTTTGGAGATAGGGAGAAATTGCGGCACTTGATGTAGGAGTTCATTCAGGAATATTTTTTTTCTTCTTACAAAAATAGACTTTAAAAATCTTATTCTGAAAAATGAAAATTGTGGTTAAGTTCTTGATGGGATCTTTAACTCCAGGTAGAGGCAGAAACTGGGTAAGCGAGCTCAGAAAGTTTCCTGGGCCAGCTCACTCTGGATCAGCCCCCATAGCCTGCAGCATAGCTCAAGCAGCACTTCTTTTCCAAAGGCTGCAGAAGCCCGTGAGGGGCTCAGTTCACATATACAGAGCAGCCTGCGATGCAGAAACCCTGACCCCAGTGACCCCAGAATCCATCGTTCTCACCACACTGTTTGTCAGCGTTAGTCCAGCTAGTTATTGGTTTGCCTGTGACCTGGGCCCCTCATGTAGGTTTTCTGTGCCTTGTTCCTCTCAGTGGAGATGGCATCTCTGAGTGTGGGGTGATGTGCTGTGTGTGTGTGTGTGTGTGTGTGTGTGTGTGTGTGTGTGTGTGTGTGTGTGTGTGTGTGTGTGTGTGTACACGTGTGTACGTGTGTACGTGTACGTGCGCCTTTTCCCGTGTGTGTGTGTGTGTGTGTGTGTGTGTGTGTGTGTGCGCGTGCGTGTGCCTTTTCCCCAAGGAGCCCCCTGAGGGAATGTCCTTTCATTTGTGTTCCATCCAGTGAGTGCAGGGGATGGGCGCATGGCAGCATCCATCACTAATTAGGCAATGAAATAATGATTTAAAAGATGAATTGAAGAAATCAGTAATCTGTTCATCATTTTTGTACCAGCATTTTATTAAAGACTATGCACTATTTTAGTCAGCTCTAATGTCTATTACTAGGAAGTAACAGCTGTTAAAAGACAGTTGTAGCCAGGCACCAGTGCCTCACACCTGTAACCCTAGCTACTCAGGAGGCTGGGACCTGAGGCTCACAGTTCGAAGTCAGCCGGGGCAGAAAAGTTTGTGAGGCTCCTATCTCCAGTAAACCACCAAAAAACCGGAAGTGACGTTGTGGCTTAAGTGTGGCTTCAGCCTTGAGCTGAAGAACTCAGAGACAGGCCTAAGCACAGAGTTCAAGTCACACAACCGATCAAAAAAAAAAAGACAGTTGCATCTCATTCAGTCTGCTCAGAGGTATAGCTAACCATTTCTTCTTTCTTCTCTTTCAGCACTACCCAAGGAATATCAGAAGATAGGAAAGGCGTTACAGGGCTTAGCAACGGTGTTTAGTTCTAGTGGTTACCAAGGTATATGTTTTTGGGGGTTGTTTTTGTTTTCTTTAGTAGGACTTCATAATTATACACACCTGTGGATTACAGTATGTTATGTCAGATGTATATTCCCTGGGAACTGATATTTTCATCTCCTTTATTGTTTCTTTATATTTGGAACCCTCAGGCCTCTCTTTTAACCCTTTGTACGGTCACCTTACTGGGCTGTAGGACCCTAGAACTTACTCCTAACTGCATTTGGCAGCCATAGGCCAAGCACTCTGCCCTGCTCCCCTGGCCAATCTAGTTTGGTCATTGCTGCATTTGAGAGGACATGTCTTCACTGACCTCTCCCCTCCTCAGGCTCCTGCAGCCAACAGTAACCACACTGAAGGGCCTTGTTACTGGTGCGTTCCTTGGTCTCATCGTGGAGGGTGATAATCTGTTGTATTTTCTTTCTAGCCTGTATCTCCCCAGAGATTTAATCTCCCCAGGGTACCCACAAGAAACTGGTGGAGATTCACAAGACTGGGCTCACTAGTTTAAAAGTGCTTGAGGGCTGGGAAGGTGGCTCAGTGGTAGAGCGCTTGCCTTGCAGGCATGAGGCCCTGGGTTCGATTCCTCAGCACCACATAAGAAAAAAAAGCCGGAAGTGGCACTGTGGCTCAAGTGGTAGAGTGCTAGCCTTGAGCTGAAGAGCTGAGGGACAGCACTCAGGCCCAGAGTTCAGGCCCCGCAACCGGACCCCCCAAAAAAAAAAACACACATAAAAGTGCTTGAAAATTTCTAGTACATATCAATAAGGTGTGGAACAAAGCTATTAATTTTAATGAAAAGCAAGGAAGATAATACCAAGTTGGAGCTGCTGGTGAGACTGTCAATCTTTTTAGGTGAGACCGACCTCAACGATGCAATCACAGAAGCAGGAAAGACCTACGAGGAGATTGCCACTCTTGTAGCAGAGCAGGTACTGATGCAGTCACACGGCCCAGCTAAAGTTTATGCTGTCAGTCCACGCACATCAGACAGACCCACAGAAAGGCTTTCTTGTTTTCTGTGCCTGTGTTGTCTTTGAGAATAGTGTATCTCTGGATACCAAAATGGATGAAAAGTCTTGATGTGTCATCAAGATGCCTAACGAGGTTGAGATTATTGCTCAGGGAAGATTGCTTGCTTTTAACACTGGTGGTGCTCTAGATTCCATCTCCAGAACTAAAAGAAGAAAAAAATCCAAGTGAATGCCTTCCATTATGGACATCTCTGGATTGCTCTTAGCCATCACAGTATCATAATGTACATGAGAGAACACTGGCTCAGATCTGCCTGGATTATTAATTGCCTTTCTGAGCCTTGGTTTCCTCAACTAAAATGGCAAGTAGTGCCTACTTTGTATGGTTCTTAGGATTAAAAAGAAAAATTGAGGGCTAGGGGTGTAGCTCTGTGGTAGAGAGCTTGCCTGGCATGCAGGAGGCCCTGAGTTCTATCCCCAGAAACACACACAGACATGCATGCACACACAGAGACGTACACACACACAGAGCACAGATTCAGCCTAGGGCACGCCTGTGTTATTTATTAGAGTCTTTACCAATTTCAGTTCTTTGTACAGATAACAGATAATAAGTTCCTGTAAAAGGATAATCACAGGAGTTATTTCAAATCCCTAAATTAAAAACGAAATAAGCAGGATAATACTACCTCATTTCTATAATCCTAACTACTCAGGAGGCTGAGACCTGGAGAATCAAGGCTCAAAGCCAGCTTGTGAAGAAATGTCCAGGAGACTCATGGAGAGCCAGCTAGTGGGATTCAGTGGTAGAACTATAAATAAGTTCAAATGACTTCTTGGAGTATGTTTATGTATACACACACATGCACACAAACACCTGGGCGTTTTGGCTAATGCAGTCCCCACATAGACGAGTTTCTTTTCCTTGACTTTCTGAGTCCCTCTCCCTGTAATAGCCAGCCTGTGTCTTGTTGCAGCCAAAGAAGGACCTTCACTTCCTGATGGAGTGCAACCACGAGTACAAAGGCTTTCTTGGCTGCTTCCCAGACATCATTGGTGCTCACAAGGTAATGCCTCCCTCCCCCCTCCCCTCGCCCCTCCTCCCTTCCCCCCCCCCCACTGCGCACAGGACACCTGCCAGGTGACTCCAGGCAGACTGGCAGACCCCAAGTCTGTTGTTTCAATGTTGATCTTTTGCTCTTGGTTGTTCTTTGAGACAGAGTCTTATATGATGTAGTCCAGGCTGGCCTCACTTTCACTATAACTGACCTTGAACTGGAGAGTAATGAAAGAATAATTACAATTTCCATAATAGAAGTTTTTTAAACTACATTTAAAATTGGTTTGAGGCATTCTCGCACTTTAATTCTGGTTAATTTTCCTCTTGCTTTTTGAAATCTCCATGTTGTCTCAGTCCTGAATGTGTTTCATCACCTTGGCATGCAGACTCTAGTGCATCAGCACCGCCTTGGGTTTGTTAGGAAAGTCTACAAAGGGCTGTTCTGCAATCTTAGCACTGCTGCCACGTGGCCAGTTTAAGATGCGCTTCATCATTTAAGAACCAAAAAAACTTTGTAAAACTTCAGATAGCTTAATGTAAAAACTCAGCAGTAGAGGGATGGGTTAGGAGCGATGGGTGGCAATGTTGTCAGGCACCTTGTACTCATAACTGTTTGGAAGAATGGGAACTTCTTTGTACAACTACTTAAAGATAATAATAATTTTAAAAATGTTTTTAAAAAACCTCACAGTTAGCTTCTGGTAGCATTCATTTAATGCCAGCACAGTTAGAGCTCTAGGCATGGAACCTAATATGTGCATAGAATGTAGAGTGCTTCTTTCCTGACACCCTAAACAGTAAGCAATAACACTGGAGTGAGAAACAACTACCTCTTTCTCAGGGTTAACTTAGGGTGACTCAGTGCCCCTTACAGATCCAAAGGCCGGCCTTGCCTTGTGGTTGACACATTCAAGCACCAGCTCATAAAATACTCAGCGGGGGAGGGGGAGCACTTACATGCACTGCAATGTACCTAACCACATGACTTTCTGAACCGACCAATGCCTGCCTCCCTATTATGTACAATTAATATCAGCATCTTACAGATATTAGAGAGACAGTATGATACTTGGTTTTCTTTTCTATTGTAGCATTAAACTAACTTGAACTTTAGGTTAGTAACAGTTTTTCAAAAACAGCAGCCTTTTGACTTCCCAGAGAGTTGAAGGAAGTTGAACATAGAAGCCTTTCTCTGTTTTTGTTGTTGCAATGTTTTCCTGTTGAGGGCCAAGGACAGGTTAATATCACTGTCTGTCTGTCTATCTATCTATCTAACCTAACTAACTTGTGGTACAAACCCAGGACCTTAGACATTCTAGGAAAACATGCTGCCTTATGCCTTGGCCTCCACTCTTCTCATTTTTGTTTTTGAGACAAGGTCTTCCTACCTTTTTTTTTCCACAGCTGGTGTCAAACCCAAGGTTCTCCTGCCCCCACTGTCCCAGTAGCTTTAATTACAGCTAGATATCACTGCTGGGTGTTGAGCTAATGACGAGGCCTTTTTGTTCTGCCTCATTAATACTGTTGCACTCTCTGCCTCACAGGGAGCCATAGAAAAGGTGAAGGAAAGTGACAAGCTAGTAGCAACGAGCAAAATCACTCCACAGGACAAACAGACTATGGTGAAGCGAGTGGGCACCATGTCTTACGCTTTGCAAGGTAAGAGGCAAGGCTGAGAATAGCCGGTGGAGACCTTCCTGCTGGAGAGAAACCCAGTGTGAGCAACGATCCAATTAGAACCGGTTTAAAGGCTGTCATGAGCCCCTCCCTGCAGGAGGAAATCTACAGTGTGATTGCTCACACTTACTGGGTAGAGCTCCGTGAATGACAGCTTGTTAAGTCGGTACATTTAATACTTTTTATAGACACACTGAAAACTGCTTTTATAGTCCTTAATATTGTGCTATATTTAATCCCAGAGCCCAGCTTTTAGCAATATAACTTGCATAGTCAGGACTGTGGAGTAAAGAGAATTTATAGGAATCGTTTTAGACATAGTTTGACTGTTGGCGAAAGAAAGGCATTCGTTAACATTTGGAGTGGAGTGCTTGTGGAGAGGAGCAGCGGGTGGCCGCCCCCGTGTTTTCGTGACGCGTGGCCGGCACATGTCTGGGCAGGGGCAAGGATGTCCATAGTACCTAATGAGCACGTCAGTGAAAGTCACTGCCACCACTGCCTGGTCACCCACTCCTCTAGCCGCAGTCCATCGATGTGCCAAGAACTGGCCCTGGGCCACTGTCAGCCGGATTAGGTCCTCTTGATGGCAAAGTCTCACCAAGCGGAGAAGCCAGCTGTTGCCATTTGAAATCTTGAGGGAAACTAATGGCTTCGTTGCTTTCGTTTTAGCTGAGATGAATCACTTCCACAGTAACCGGATCTATGACTACAACAGTGTCATCCGCCTCTACCTGGAGCAGCAAGTACAGTTCTATGAAACGGTAAGAGGCGCCTCCCCTCCTCGTCTCCCCTCTCCCCACCTCCCACACATTTCCAAGCACAGGAAGGTTGGTGCTCAGCAACTGACTAGTCAAGTCAGCATCTCGTAATGATCTTTAATCTTAAGAAATAAGCCGGAGGCAGCTAAGTTTTGAGCAGGGTTGGGTTTCTGCCTGTTGGGTATTGCTGGATCTAAAGGGCTTTTTCTGAGAAAGAGGCATCAAATGTTGTTCTGAAGCCCCAAGAAATCCTGTGTGATTCCCCCTCTGTCAGCACAGGGACAGTGAGTGAGGTAAGGTCCCCTCGCCTTCCCCTCCACCACCGCCCCCTCCCCACTTCCCCCCCATCCACACCGGCTTCTCCTCTGGCTGGGGAGGAAATCAAAGGCAGTTACTAAACAAGTCTCCATGCTCTCTCTAAAAGAGAGAAAGAAATCTTAAATCCTTTATTTAGAAAACTTGAAACCTCATTCCTCTGTGTCATGATGTTTTTGGCTAGCAGAGTATATGTAAAACAGATCTTGTATGCGTGCGTGGAGCTGAACTGTGAGGATGGGGCTGGGGCTGTGTGTTTAGCTCACAGCCCTGCCCGTGAGGGTCGCATACCACCATAGCCTCCTGCAGAGCTGCTGAAAGGAGCCTGGGCGTGCTTGGTGCAGGGGAGGAGCGGGAGCCGCGTGCCCCGCAGCAGCGTGGTGGCTTCACGCCTCACACCGGTGCCAGTGGTCTCTGCGTGTCCTCAGATTGCATTTGTGTCTGAGAAAATACTGGAAGGGCACCTCGTGAAATTCTGATGTTGCTTTGTAAGTAATTTTTAAGTTTTAGCAAGATTTGTTGTTGAAGTAGGGAAAGTAGGAGAAAAAAAAGAGCACTACAGCATTTCCTAGTCCTCTGGCAAATGGGCATTAAAGACTCCCGTTAAGTAGTTTTTTTTTAATTAATGACTTTGGAATTCAAACTAAAAAACTATCCATTACTGTCTCTGTATAAAGGTAAACAAGTAATAGAGCTCGCCAGACCTCAGATCTAACTTAATGACTGGCGTGTGACATGTCTGCTCAGGGAGCAAACGTGTATTGAGTTCTGCCATGTACTTCAGCTGCTTAGGACCCAGGGATAACAGACCTCCTGGCCTCTTAGGCATGGCTGGCGTCTGTGAGACACTGTAGCACCGCCTGCTCTGACTGCAGTCCACACACCATGCGGTCACTGGTCGCTGCAGTCCTTTAGGGAGGCTCGGCCTTCATACTTATCAGAGAAAGAAAGGGACAGAGGCCAGCACAGGGGCCGGAGCCACTGCACTCTGCAGGGAGCAGTGCCGGCCATGGGCTAGTTGGGAACAGAGAGGAAGGCTCCTCCTTGGACAGCGGTACCCACGGTTGGCCCGCAGTGGAGAAGGAGGTCTCCCTACCAACTCCCCACCGAAGCACAGACCAGGTGGGTGTGAGGAGCAACAGAAGCATGGACTGGCTGCAGAGCCTGACACATGGGAAGTGTGAGTGGTGGGAGGTGCTGGAGTCACGCGGAATCTCGGAATCGTGTCTCCATGTGGCTTTACTCTCTCGCCAGATCGCAGAGAAGCTGAGGCAGGCCCTCAGCCGCTTCCCCGTCATGTAGAGCAGAGCAGAGGCAAAGAAACGCCGAAGTGCTTCTTTCTGACTTGGGACAATGTCACTCAGTCATCTTGTTTTCCTCCCTCTCATGAAGAAAACCTGAAAGAAACAAACAGAAAGAAAACCAAAAACAAAAGAGGGTTTTCACAAATGTTTTTTGTTGTTAGTGAATTACGTCCACTGCTGAGGGATGGTCATCTCGTTATTTAAACCAATGGAAATGTCTCTATTTTTGGAAGGACTTAAATTTTTAGGATTTTGAATGGAGAATTAGGGGATGCCCTCCACCAATATTTTACATAGAATCGAAGCTTATGTTACGGTGATCTTATAGTTGTTACCCAATGTCAGATAATTAATTACTAATGGCTTTCTTAAAATTATAAACTATGCCAGAATAAAAATATATATGTTTGTATATTTTTATAACTTTCGGTCCTTTGGGTTCCTGGCTGCTCAGGACAGTCCGCACCCCTCCCACGACACACCTGTCACCAAGTGCTCCTATCTCAGGAGGGGGAGCACAGGGCCCCACGCCTGCGGGGTCCTGGTGCCGCGCTGCTCTTCCATGCAGTCAGCACTGTCTTCCGAGTGAGGCTGATTCATACTAAAGAGAGTAAGTTAGAAACTGTTTGAGAGCTTCTCTGGCTTTGCCCTCCGGTGGACAGCCGTCCTGCCTCCTGTGCCCATGAGCTGGAGAAGGAACAGCTTCTTAGAGCTTCCATCGTCCCGGGCCTGATCTCCAGTTGCCCATCAGCCGGGAGGAGGCATGCTGCTGATAACCTGGAGGTATAGAGCGGCAGATGAAAGCCAGATGAAACCCCCCCATACACAGACCAAGTGAGAACATTCAGAACTACTGCATTGAGTAGTGCCTGCACAACCTGCAGGCGTAAAGAGCAAAGTGATACTTGTCCCGACTGTCCTGACTTTAAGATGGGATTTTCCGATCCCGGTACACCTGCTAATGGCACAGAGCACGCTGTAGGCTTGAAATCTGCCCACTCACTGCCTCCCTCCTGCAGACCAGCCCCGCCTTCCACCACTGCCTTATGACCTGACCTAATGATTATATTCTAGAGAATGCAAAGTCTGGGCCCACATAAGTAAATGAAACCAAAAAATAGGTAGAGGAGGAACTCAGTGAACACGAATAGGAGAACTTCTTGTTCTTCAGTATCACGGGTTTTGTTCATGTTTTATAAGTAGATTTCCCCACTTGATCTTTCTTTTATAAAATCCCATAGAACAATGTTTATGATACAGTCATTTAATATATGTACAAATTGTAAAGAATATGTATATTTTACACGAATGTAAAAGCATGTAGAAGCCAACATATAAATAAATTGTTTAAAAAAACTGTACAGTAAATTCTCAAAACACTTTTTCAAAACACTCTGGTGTTTCTTTGCCTGTTGTTATTGTTGTTTCTTGTTCTAGCTGCCCAAAATGGTCCCTCAGCATTTCGGCTGACATGAATCAATGATTTAGTTCCATAGATTTTTTGGGGGGGAGGGGACAGTTGTGGGGCTTGAACTCTGGGCCTGGGCGCCTCCCCAGTCCTGGAAGCTGGTCGCAATCACCTGGGACACTGGAAGAGACCCATGCTGCCCTGGGCCGCCTCACACATGTACTGACTTAACTGGCAGGAGGAAGACCCAGGAACACGGGAAAGGAGATGGCATGGGACCTTAGAACAGTGGTAGCTTATGTGAGCTAGAAAAAATGAAAGAACTTAAAACCAAAAGCAAAGAGAAGCCATGAGCTACTTGGAAGATTCTCTTTTGGGTGGCAAAATTTCAGTGACAGGGTATATATTTCTTTTTTTTATTTTTTGGTTGGTCGTGGAGCTTGAACCCTGGGCTTGGGCTGTCCCTGCGCTCTTCAGCTCAAGGTGAGCTCTCTACTACTTGAGCCACAGTGCCATTTTGTTTTCTAGTGGTTAATTGGACATAAGAGTCTCACGGATATTTCTGCCCGGGCTGGCTTTGAACTGTGATCCTCAGATCTCAGCCTCCTGAGTAGCTAGGATGACAGGCATGAACCACCAGCACCCGGCAGTGTTTATTTCTTTCCCAAAGCTGGTTCTCAATATGTTGAGGTTTGATTTTTAATCACTTGCAGGAAGTAGATTTCACAAGATCACAGTTCTACATGAACTTCACAAATCCTGGCAGTAGACAAGCAGTAGGTGTGTATTTAGAGAGAGGAAAGGCGTGGTGGAAGAGTCCACTTGTTGAGCAGATGACACCTGTTGCCTGCCCCGCCCCCCCAGAGCAGCAGTCCCCCAATGTCAGCCCACCGCGTGGTTATCATGCCCCACACACCTTGGCTGAAACAAGGCTGGCCTTGCTGTCACACAGAGAAGAGAATGTGGTCCGCTTTGCTTGCGGTCACTGGTCCCCCGAGGTCACTTGGCACTGCAGACAGAGGCCTCCTCTCCTCCCTGTGGGCACAGGGAGAACAGCAGGTGCTGCAAGACTGCTTGACAGGAACATGCCCTGGGTTCGGACCTCCCCGCACCAGCCGAGGCTCCTTGTCCTGGTGGAAGGAAACATGCTGGCTCAGGCTGCTGTTACCCTGACCACATGCCACTCCACATGCCCACATCTTCCGAGGAGGGATTGGGAGAGCCTGCCCAAAAATGGGAGTCCAAAAATGCTGCCGGGTATTACTGAAAGTAGTAAAACATTTAAAACTTAGAAGCCACTAGGACACAAACATCATACAAGGTGAATAAGCAAAGGATGGCTACTGTCCCATCCATCCCACCAAGTGAAGTGTGCAAGGGCCCCGAGCCACAGGTTGGGAGGGGAGTGGGGAATAACTGTGTAATGGGCCCTGTTTTCAGTTTGGGATCATGGGTTTGTTGTGAAGCCTTATAGAGGGAAGGGAGCAGCCTTTTAGCATGAAGTAATTTTGTCTCCTACTAAGGTGACACTGTTCTAAGGATCTTGTCAGATGCCCTATTTTCGTGTTTCTGCACTCTGGCTGAAACTGTCCTATATCCAGCCCAGTGGGAGTTCTGGTGGCATTCTGGGAGCAGGCGACCCGCCTACTGGTTTTCAGGCACCGTATCTCTGGCTCACATCATTTGCTCACATAACTGCCCAGAGCTCCTAGGGGATCGCCTGCTCTTCTGTGCACTGCTGGGCCAAAGTCTGCCAGCAGAGCTTTCAAGAGCAGAATGAGTGCCTCTCCGGAAGAGACCCCCCCAGCTTGTCTGCTCTGGGCCATGTGAGGGCATCTATAAGGAGGAACCCTCACCACACACAGCCTTGATCTTGACTTGCCATCCTCCAGACCTGAGAAATGAGTTTTTGTTGCATGTAAGCTATCTGCTTAGGACATTTTGTTACAACAGCATGGATAAACGAAGCTCTCTCCCATCTCCTTCCTCTCTTCCTCTCCCTTCTTTATCTCTGCACTTTAATTTCAAGCCACATTGAACTCCCCAGCTCTGTCCTCAGCTAGTAAGGCCGCCGGGCCCTCTGCTCGAGGCCTCTCTGTAGTAGGCCCCAAAACTGCATTCAGAAGGCATCTGTAGCCATCCTGGGGCTGAGTTTGTGTTTCTCTCCTCTGTGATTCAAGTCCTGCATAGCCTCTGGCAATACAGCATCCAAGCTGGCAGTGGACAATCTAAGGTGGGAGTGATTTTCTCATTCACAGAAAACATGGTTTTATTTTCCAGCATGCACCATCCTCCCTAAGGCAGACATTGTAACATGTATCTTTTGATTCCCTTCTTCCTCGGGCCCACTGTGCATCTTACTTCCCGGTCAGTGATCCTGTATGTGACTTGTGTTGGTCAAAGAAATGCAGTTTGGAGCATATAATTGCCAGCGTTCTCTCTCCACCTCTTCTCTTCACAAACAGTAAGTGTTGACAAAAAGAGCTGAGGACCATCAGGAAGAAATTATGCCATTTGCAAGGAAAAGGGAAAAAGAAATAATGAAACCAGGCCCACCAAGACAAAGGGCACGGGTTCTCTCGCCTGTATGGATAAATACCTCCTTCCCGATAAGCTGCTCTGGCTAATATAGTACAAGCAGAAGTGGAACTCAATGCTTTAAGCCCTTTGAACGATTAACAGTTGAATAATGGGAAGCTGTAACAAGTTTTTAGTGAGGAGAAAGTGGAGTGGAGGTGGATGAATAGAAAAGGAATGGTGGACAAATACAGTCATAATACTCAGTACAGTCATAATACTCAATTAACTAGTAAAAAGCTGAAAGTGGAGCCATGGGGTTAGAGTGCTAAGCCCTGAGCATAAAAGCTTAGGGACACACCAGCTGCACTGGACACGGATGAAGATGAACTAAGCAAGGGCAGCAGTGGGAGGGAGGGGATGAGAGGGAAAGGAACAGTTTACACTAAGCAAAAGGAAAGAAGTGTACATATCACCCGACTTGGAAGAAATAGTTGTCAAAGCTTACAGAATTCACAAACTTTATAGACCATGATAATGTCAATTTGCCTTGTGAAGGTTAGAATGTGTTTGTGACTTTATCACTATCCTACAATACTGTGAAATTTGTAAAATTTATATAATCACTTAATCTCAAAAAAAATTTAAAAAGCCCAGGCCCTGAGTTCAAGTCCCAGGACTGGCACAAAAAAAAAGTCTAAAGAAGGCTGGACCATATAGAAGAAATGATTCCTTGCATGAGTAACAAATAAGCTGCTCTCTGAGTCTGGAGGTTTGGTTTGTTTCACAGTGGAGTTGTTCCACAGTCCTGACTGGTGTGCCCCCTTCACTGAGCCACAGTATGCATACCCCAGAGACACATGTCTCCACCTGTTGGCTGAAAGAAATGGGAACATTTGAAAATATTCCATATGGAAAACTATCAGTCCACACTAGCATGAGCAAGAGGCACAACAAATGTTTACTGAAGCAAAGAAACAATTCATCTTCATGAGACTGAATTCTCAATGATGAGTTTCAATCCCTTCCGGCTGGCTGAGCGGCTGGCCGTAACTCAGCGGTTATTCTGCCATTGTCACACAGCCACATCCAAAAAGCATGGTGCCACAAAACAAGCATATGGCCCAGAGGAAATGGAGCTGGCAAATTACACTTTGTCACTGAGGAATCTATCTGCTCTAGATCCTTTTCTTCTGCATGAAGTTAGCTCTGACTTTCCTAAGGGGAGGCCGGGAAGAGGGTGGGGCGCGGGGGTGGGGCGCAAGTTGATTTGAAGGTAAGGCTTTCCAGCCGCTGTCAAGGCATTTTTGGTAGCAGCAGCGTCTTATAACTTCTAGACCGGGAATTTTTTTGGGGGGGGGGTTGGTCACGGGACTTTCTTGGGGCCTGGGCACTGTCTCTGAGCTCTTGTACAAGGCTAGTGCTGTACCACTTTGAGCCTCAGTGTCGATTCCAGGTTTGGTTTTTTTGTTTTGTTTGGGGTTTTTTTGTTTTTTGAGTAATTGGACATAAGAGTCTCATGGGGATTGGGATTGGGGGGGAGGGGGGAGGCTGGGAAGGGATGTGAAGGGTAAACAAAGGAGGAGGCTGCAATGCTTGGTAAGAAATATATGCATTATCCTGCCCATGTAATTGTAACTCCTCTGTACAGTATGTTCACAAATAAAATTAAATTAAATTTAAAAAAAAAAGAGTCTCATGGGGGGGCGGGGCTGGGGGTTTAGCCCAGTGGAAGGGCACCCGCCCGGCGGGCGTGAGGCCCTGGGTTCGGTCCTCAGCCCTGGGGGGAAAAAAAAGTCTCACGGGGACTTTTATGCCCTGGCTGGCTTCAAACCATGATCTTCAGATCTCAGCTTCCTGAATAGCTAGGGTTACAGGCATGAGCCACTGGCACCTGGCTAAAATGGGAATTCTTAAGCAATGTCCTGTAAAATTGGGAAAAGAAAAAAAAGGGTTGGATGAAACTGAACCACATAGATCATAGGCAAACTGTGTGGGCAATTGGTTTTTCCCTGGAGAAAGGATTTGTATCTCTTGTCAGATCCTCAAAGGCTGCTTTAAAGACAAAATCCGTTTCCTTGCCATGCAGAGTTGGATGTAATTTCAGCAGCTACCCAGTCTTGGAGTTTCATCCCCTGGACCTAGCAGAGGAGGGAAAGGCGTGGGGAGAGGACGCGCAGTCTCCCCAGTGTATGGGGTCCTTTTCCCCTCAGCCCTCACCCGTTCCAGCTGCCTCCCTGGTCAGCAGTCAAGCAAGAGGGTGTGATCACCGGTGCCACCCCCCCCCACAAAGGGTTCCCAGGGGCTCTTTCTCAGAGGATCCTAAAGAGGCTGCTCCCTCTGTGATCAGGCTGCCCGGGGTGGCACCACGTGTGGCACAGGTTTGTATAGGCTAAAGGAAGAGAGCACAGGCCTGTGGCAGAAAGGAGGAAAGAAAAAGCAGAGAGATGGGCAGAAATAGAAGTATTTACCTCCTTGTTGCTTCCCGTCCAGCCCTGGCACTGAGGTAAGGACGGCTTTCTTAGCTGAGTAAATTCTACCAGATGCAGCACGAGTGGCAAAGCCCATTGTCCAGGTCCCAAAAGTCTTGGACAGGGGCATAGGGGGAAGTGGGCTGGGGATGAGCAAGGCCTGCTTGGAGCCGCTGCATGGAGCCGCTGCAGTGGGGAGCCTTCTGATGCATGAGCTCCTGCTCGGGGTGATTAATAGTACTGATATGTCCATAGTCACCAACAATGGGGCATTTTCTAGGACAGAGCATGGGCCATTGAGAATCATCGAATACCTCCTCATTTAGCCAGGGCTCTTAGTTGTATGTTGCCATGCTGGGGATCAAACTTGGGGACTCAAACATGTGAAGCACACATGCCATCACTAAACTGTAAAGCAGCACAAGATGAAAACAAGCATTCTGGACTTGAGGGCGTGGCTCTGGCAACGACCGGGCCCTGGAGTGCAGGCTCCTCCTCTCTGAGGGGAGGGGAGAGTAGGAGTTGGGCCCTGGAGTGCAGTCTCCTCCTCTCTGAGGGGAGGGGAGAGTAGGAGTTGTGGTACTGGGGCTTGAACTCAGGCGAGCACTCTGAGCACTCTGGCGTGGCTTTTTTTGGCTCAAAGCTAAGGCTATACGGCTTGAGCCACAGCTCCACTTACAGCTTTTTGCTAGTTAGCTGGAGAGAAGAGTCTCTCTGCTTTGTCTGCTAGTGCGTTCTTGAATCTTGATCTTCAGAGCTCAGGCTCCTTAGTGGGCAAGATGACAGGTATGAGTCACCAGCGCTGAATGGCTTAGGCAGAATTTGGAGGAAACTAGAGGAAGCTAGAGGAGGCGGGACTTCTCAGACAGAGCTGAGCCAGCTGGCCTTTCCCCTTCCCAGTGCCGAGTCCTGTTCAGTTCTGAGGTTAAAACAGCCACACAGCTTCAGCTGTGATTTCTGTCGTGTTTGTTCAGCTTTTTCTTCCACCCCACCTGTTCTCGCATATTTCCTGTGTAGGTGGTAGTAACTCAGCCTCCTCTTTCTGGAACCTGCCAAAAAGACCAGTGACCTGGGTGTGAGTCAGTGAGCAAGGAAACCACCCTGGTCTGCTGAATTCGCCCGTGCTCGGCAGGAAAACTGGTTGTCACAGACACAGCAAGTGCGAAGCCAGAGGCCAGGTGAGCAGAAGGTCCCGGGTAAGGGGCTGGGCCTCAGGCCTTGAATCAGACCTTCCAAGGCCTGGGCGCTCGCCTGCACAAGCCAGAAGGGATTCCTGCCCTGCCACTCCACTGTTTGCCCTGGAGGAAGTCAGTGACATGGGACCAGGGAAAAATAAGGACATTTAGCACGAATACAATGAATTATTTTGGGAGGCAATTTGGGTTTGAACTCAGAACCTGCTTGCTTGGGTGGTGCTCTACCATTTGAGCCCCACTTCTAGCCCAAAGAATGCATTATTCTCTTGTGCCGATCCTAATGTGGAGAATTCATTTATACTGAGTTTCTTTTTTTTTCCAGTCCAGTCGTGGGGCCTGAACTCTGGGCCTGGGCGCTGTCTCTCAGCTCTTCAGCTCTAGGCTAGTGCTCTACTACTTGAACCACAGCGCCACTTCCGGCTTTTTTTCTTTTTGCTTATGTGGTGCTGAGGAATCGAACCCAGGGCCTCAGGCATGCAAGGCAAGCGCTCTACCACTGAGCCAACTTCCCAGCCCCCTATACTGAGTTTCTAAGGCAGCATTAGTCTTATGCTGAAAGAATAATCTGATTTCAGATCATTGGATTACCAGACACTGGTCATCTAACCAAATCCATTCCCTTCCCATCCTTATTCTCAGGGAGAAGTCTCCCCGAAGCCCACCAAGCTCATGTTCCAGCACTGTGGCTAGTGAGGCTTCAGTAAAATTTGTCTTTAGAATCTTTGGGTTTTCCTTACAAAAAAAAAGACAAATACCAATTTACTTTCATTCATTTTATTTTCTCTTACCTTGACTACCAGGGTGGCGCCTCAAGCTAAAGCAGGAAAATCAAAAGAAATAAAAGCTGGCTGGATCCGGGGTGGCCCTGCTCTGATTGGCTGCCTGTAAGTTCTTGTTGACTTTAGATTCTGAGCCGGCCCTGGCTCCTGTCTGTAATCCCAGTTACTCAGAAGGTTGATTCCAGGGTTGAGATTTAAGTCAGCATGGGCAGAAAAGTCAGAGCCACTTATCTCCAATAAACTGGCAAAAAGCTAGAGGAGCTGTGGCTCAAGTGGTAGAGCACCAGCCTTGTACAAAAAAAATCTAAGGGATAGTACCCAGTCCCTGATTTCTAACCCCAGTAACCACCCCCCCCACACACACACAGAGCTGAAAGTATGCCAAAGTATAGCTAATATACATGTTGCAGTCTACAGTATGTCTAAACCTCATTAAATTGATAGCACTTTTTGGCAGTATTTTCGAAATTAGCATTATGGTGAAGCAAAAAACTTAGAATTATTACATTTCTATTTTAACACTTTCAGACATAATAGAAATAGAAAGTATCAGGTCTCCTTCCACACACACCCCCACCCCTGGAGGGGCAGCCCTATGCCCCTCCTGGGAGGGGCGCTGGGTTCCTCCAGCTAGAAAGGTCTTTGGGCTGGTGAGTGAAAAGTTACGTCCTGTAACTCTTTATGCTGCTCTGGAGTGGCGGTGTGTACACATCTCATAAAATATTCTTCCAAACATCTCACACCTGTAATCCTATTTACTCGGGCTGAGATTTGAGGACCACGGTTTGAAGCTAGCCCCTGAGGGAAAGAAAGTTGGTGAGATTCTTATCTCCACTAAACTGCCCAAAAAAAGGCTTAAAGTAGAACTGTGGCTTAATTGTCCGAGCACTAGTCTTGAGCACAAAAACTCAAGGACAGTGCCCAGGCCCTGAGTTCAAGCCCCAGGACTGGATCCCTCCCACCCCCGACTCCAAATCTTCACATGGGAATCTCAAAACCCCATCAGAAGAGGAGTGTTTCTGAGGCAGGACCAAGGACAGGAAGGGGACAGGTGTCTCTCCCTGAATGCACAGAGTGTGCAGCTGCACCCTTCCTTCCCCTGCTCATCCCGGCGTGGCAGGGACGGGCCTGGATTTTCAGAGGCCCTGCCCACCTTCCCTTGGTGACAAGGAGAGATAGCCAGATTCTAGTCTGGAAACACCTGTTGCCCCTCTGGGTTCTCCCCTCGTCCTTCCTGGCATTGGCACCCCCACATCTGTGTGGGTTGTGCTTTGGTTGTTTTTCCAGCTGTAATGAGGGCAGACACTGAGCCTGAGGGCCACGCTGGCATGCCCTGTGCGGAAACTCAGTCTTGGCTATCCCGTACCAGATCCACCAGCGCCGGCCCACACCTCTTCAAACGCTGCCTGCATCACTGCATCCAGACAACAGCCTTGATCCTCAGGAATATACTGGAAAAGGAAGGGAGCTCCAGGATCTGGAGGCAAAAGAATTCTGGGCCTTGGCTTTCTAAGAACAAAACTGTCCAGAACATTCTGGACAGGGGTATTGTGTCTGGGTATCCTGGGCCCCTAGAGGGTTTGTTGTCATAGGCTGAGAGGTCACAGATTAAAGGGCTCTGCTTCTGGGACAGTCATGAGACCCATATCCGCTTAGAGGGGCTTGTGTATATGTGCCAGTGCTCTGCGTGCTATTTTTATGGGAAATAACAACAAATGAACATCTGAACCAACCATTCCTATCAGCTGCTCTCCAGCACCTGGCCTGCCTAGCCCGCGAGCGCAGACAAGTTTTCTAGGGAGCGGGACACTGGGCAGCTCTCTCCAACACCCACAGGGGTGACTTTGCAAAGGCACAGCTGTCTTTGTGATGACAGACACCAGAAAACCAGCAAGGATCTAGCTTGTGTTCCTCCCAGCTGGTCACTGTCCGCTCTGCCTGGCAAGTCAACGCTCATTGATCTAGAGCCTCAGGCCGCCAAAGATCGACAGCCCAGAACTCAACTTCTACACCCCCAACAGCTGCGGCTACTCCATTTTTCTCTTGCACTATAAGTGTGGCACAGATTGGTGTTGGCACTTTTGATTTTGGTGTGGAAAAAAATAAGACATGACCTGGCCAAATCGCCATTTACCCATTATCTATCAAGTAGGATTTTCTACTGATCTCCCAAACAGGTGTTCAGGCCCACGCAGTGTGTCACGCCAGGGGACTCAACACCCGACACAGTGGCTGCTGCTCAGCCTGAACAGATGGGGCCAGCAGGGCCGCCAGGAGACAGGCGACAGTCACGGCTTGTGCCTCACTGCCCGTGGCAAGTCTGGTTCATTCTGAGCCTCTGGCAAATATTGGCGAATTTCATTCTCACAGCATCGCCTCCTAAACGATGAGGACTCTAAAGCACAGGGTTGTACATGAACCGCTGAAGGCCCAGGAAGGAAATGGTAGCTCCAGCATCCCAACCTGGCCTGCCTGGCTGTGCAACTCTTGCATTGAACATCTGCGTGATTCTGTCTCAAAGAACACACAGATCCACAGGTGACCTCAGAGCGAGGCTGCTGAGGGGGGAAATGACAGGGTCACCCGGTGGAAGACAGCGTGGACATGGTACCCGCAGGCTGAGGTGAGGAGGAAGTGGAGGATCGTTCACAGGAGCTGGAGATAGGGTGCCATGGATTGGGGTTTAGCACAATCTCAGGACCAGGCTGGGTCAGAATGCATGGAACACTGTGTGTGTGTGGCGGGGGGGAGGGAGAAACAGAAGCAGGGCCAGGCCAGCCTCATGGGAAGTGGGGCCTGGCCGGCGCATGCGTGCAGCTGGGGGTGTTGTGATCGGGGAGTTGGAACTAGAGTTGTAAGAGGAAAAACTGCCCAGGTGAAGCTGGGCTTTGTCTGGTTTAGAACTGACGGCCATTGCCCAGGGGCTAGCTCCAGCCTTGCTCTCCATCCTCCTAAACAGTGCTCTCTAAATCTCCCTCCTGATCCCAAGGACTGCCTCCATCAGGTCCAAGATCTCCGAACAGGCCTACAGTGAGGAGGGGTGGGGTGCGGTGGGGACCTCTCCCGGTACAAGTCACCACAGAACACTGGTACCCACCTAGGAACAAGCCAAGAGATGGGGAAAGACGGAGGCGGGATCCTTGGGAGAAGCAAATGGACAGATGGGCAGGGCAGCACGGGGGGGGGGGGGGGGGGGAGGGGAGAAGGGGAGAGTGAACGCCTCCTCCCTAGGTGGGGGCTAGGTGGGGGGCCCCCAGGCCCCTCCCACTGCCACCTCCTGCTCTGATAGCTGGAGCTTGGATGCAGTCATCTTCCTACTCCTCTGGCTGAGGAGCAGCCCCTGGGCTCCCTCCCTGTAGTGAGGGAGCCTCCCCCTCTCCCCTGCTTTCAAGCCTCTGTTCCTGCCACCTACCATAGTCCCTCCTGCCCTCTGATCCTTGAGATGGGACACGTCCTTCCACGCCAGATCTTCACCTAGCCCCTGCCCTTGAGCGCTTTCATATGAGCCAGTCCCCAGCTACTGCTGCCTAAATTATCTTCTAAATAAGGCCTCATATTTATGCCTCAGCTGGCTTGGATCACGACCCTCTTATACCCTTCCCACGTACCTGGGCAGACAGCTGGATGCCATCTTTCCCAGTGTTTATTGGTTGAGATGATCTTCCCCAGGCTGGCCTGGAACTGCCTCCTGAGGAGACAGGATGAGCGGCATGCGCCACCACACCCAGCTGCACTTGTTTATTTTCTGTTTCTTCCGTCTAGGCCTTCAGCCGACTGTACGTACAGTACTGTGCTTTCGTGCTCCATTCTCTGCAAGCAGCCCTTTAATGATATTCCAGGTGACTCATGGGTCTCCATCACCTCTTACCAAACCCATGTTCTCTCTGAAGTGAGGGCTTCATGTTTAGAGACTTGCCTGAGGGGTTTAAGTGTCACCTGCCCAAGGGACCCAGAGAAGGTTCCAGGAGGCTCCAAGGGACACTCTTGGCTTCTCTATTTCCTTTCCTACTTCTTTTTTTTGTCGGCCGTGGGGCTTGAACTCTGGGCCTGGGCGTTGTCCCTCAGCTCTTCAGCTCAAGGTGAGCGCTCTACCACTTGAGCTACAGCGCCACTTCCGGTTTTCTGGTGGTTTATTGGAGATTGGAGTCTCACGGTCTCTCCTGCCCGGGTTGGCTTTGAACCGTGATCTTCAGATCTCAGCCTCCTGAGTAGCTAGGATTACAGGCGTGAGCCACCAGCGCCCGGCCCTTTCCTACTTCTGGCTAGTCCCTCCCTTTGCTCCTTCTTTGAGTGCAGATGTCAGCCCTCACTCTGGCCTGTGTCAGCTGTAAGGTAAATGAAATATACTGGGTTTCATTAGGTAGCCGATGAAGAGAACACCATATAGCATTCAGGCAGGAAAAGTTTATTTACCTAATTGCTGGTACCCCTCCCCCTCTCTCCCTCCCAGTCCCTTCCCGTGGATGGTGGAGAGGTGTGGCCTAAAGGGATGACCCCCCCCCAGGACTTATCCAGGCCAGGGACTGGAAGAGGTGTGGCCACACTGGATCCGGATATGACCTCAGGGCCTAGGACCCTCCCCTGGTCCAATGGGAGGTGTGGGGTGGGTGGGGGGCTTGGCCCAGGATGTGACCTTAAAGGGGGAGGTAACTGCTTCCAGGTGTGCCAGTTCCCTAGGTAACAGACTCTGGGTGGAAGATGTAGGGAGGCATCTGCACCAGGCCTTCATGGCCCAGGGCAGACCTTCCTTACAGGAACTACTGTGTGCATTTCTGTCTTTTTCCCTCTGGTTGGCCTGCTTGAAACAGCACAACCCAAATTGGACTACAGGCCCAGCCCATTCCATTTCCATTCTGTAGTCAAACCAGCCAGGCCTGAGTCTCATTCTGTTAAGCCCTGGGAGCCTTTGTGATGCTTAGAAATCAGGCACCAAGTGCCCCCGCATTGCTGTCTCCAGCCGCTCAGGTTGCTATCATAGACTGTGGGCTTTAAAACAGTTGATTTTTGTTTCTCCCAGCTGTGGGCATGGGAAGTCACAGATCAATAGTCCTGGTTTGCAGCCAGCCGCCTTTGGACTATGGTCTTTTCTTGCTTGCTCATGGGTGTGGTGTGGTGTGTGTGTGTGTGTGGGGGGAGGGTTGAGAGTATACCAGTATCTTTTTTTGTGTGTCAGTTGTGGGGCTTGAGCTCAGGGCCTGGGCGCTGTCCCTGAACTTTTTTTTTTTTTAATTGTGAAAATACTGTACAGAGGGATTACAATTACATGGGCAAGATAATGAGTACATTTCTTTTTTTTTTTTTTTGAACTCTGGGCCTGGGCGCTGTCCCTCAGCTCTTCAGCTCAAGGCGAGCACTCTACTACTTGAGCTACAGCGCCACTTCCGGTTTTCTGGTGGTTTATTGGAGATAGGAGTCTCATGGTCTTTCCTGCCCGGGCTGGCTTTGAACCGCGATCCTCAGATCTCAGCCTCCTGAGTAGCTAGGATTACAGGCGTGAGCCACCAGCGCCAGGCTATGAGTACATTTCTTATCAAGCATTGTAGCCTCCTCCTTTGTTTCCCCTTCCCATCCCATCCTCCCCCCCCCACCAAAGTTGTAAAGTTCGTTTTTGATGTAACGACTTGTATCTCTCGTTGCAATGGGTCCACCTGTATCCCTATTTAAATGATTTGTTTTTTCCCTTCCCCTCCACAAATTATAACAACATCAAATACAGTGAAAGCAGGGGTTATACCATGGGGGAGGGACATACAAAGCAACAAAGAAATAATCTTATAAATGTGTTGGAAACAATCGCATGAAAGAAAAAAAAATTGAATACATATCTTAGGGTTCATTTATCCCTGAGCCTTTTCACTGAAGGCCAGTGCTCTACCACTTGAGCCCACATCTCCATTTCCGGTTTTCTGGTGATGTACTGAAGATAAGAGTCTCAGAGACTGTCCTGTCTGGGCTGGCTTTGGACCATAATCCTCAGATCTCAGCCTGCTGAGTAGCTAGGATTACAGGCAAGAGCCACCAGTGCCTGGCCCAGTGTCTCTTTTTAGAATGACTCAGCCGAACGTTCCCTCCACATGGACCTCTCTCTCATGACCTCATCTAACCCAGATTCTCTTGATTTTAGGGGGAAGGACTTTACCTTCCTCCATTTCTCTGCTTTGGTAACTTGCTGGCTACCCTTCCTGCCGTGGCTCCTCTGGCGAGATCCGCTTCTCCCCTGCTCCTCTGGGGGGAGGGCCAGACATGCCCCAGCCTCTTGCTCAGGGAGCACCTGTGCTTTAGGTGGCAGAGCTGGCCTTCCTCCAGAGTGCCTCCAGTCTGTTACTCTCCACTGATAAAGGCCAGTGGCCAGGTGTGAGGCCCACAAAACAAGGCAGTGGGTGTGCTCTGCTGAGACTAGAGGCAGAGATCCGGAACCCAGCAGGCTCTTGATTCCTCAGCCATCACATTCTTACATACCAGGGACTGCTACTCTCTTGAATCTTAGATTGCTTGTGTGTGTGTTTGTGTGAGTGTACATCGATACTGCGACGTGAACTCAAGGCCTCACTCTTGCCTGGCTTTTTCTCTTGAGGTTGGCACTCTACCACTTGAGCCACAGCTCTACTTCCAGTTTTTTGCTGATTGATTGGAGATAAGAGTCTCACGGACTTTTCTGCCTAGGCTGTCTTGAGTGGTGGTCCTCAGATCCTCTGAGTAGCTGGGATTACAAGCATGAGTACCAGCACCCTGCTGGTAGTTAGCATTGTTGAAACCAGGTCACAGCTTCCCTGCAGTGGTATATGAAGAGTTTAATTGGAAGTCTGCCCCCTCCCACCTGCCCCAGTGATACAAAGACTGTTTCATTTTACAAGTGCTGGTTTTGACTATATCTAAACTATACTTTACTATATATAAACTAACTAAAGCTAAACCACATACAGCATGTCATCGTACAGAACTTTAAATTATATGATGCTAGGTAGAAAAGACAAGAGATAACACTTAATCTCTTCCCCAAGTCCTTGCTGCCTGATTGGAAAAACAGGGCTAAGAGAAATGAAATACAGAAATACAGAAATTCCCCAGCCAGTGAGAATCAACTCATCCATCCAGTATATAAACCCTAAGACCTGGGACCACAGTGATTCAGGAGGGCTCTTTGGAAGAAGTGACTTTTGTCCTAAGGGAAAAGGCAAGTGGAACAAAGGCTAATCTGCTTTCATCTAACGCCCACCCTGTGTTTTTGAAGCCTAACATCTCTTTACTCAGAAACTGGAGGCTGCCAGCCTCTCCCTGGGTTCCCACCCCACCCTTGCACCTGCAGGGGGAGGGGCTGCGCCTGTGCACATCTGAAGCTCCAGCTGAGCTGCCCCAGAGAGTCAGAGGTTTTCTGGGCATCACGAAGTCCTGCTTGGGGGTGGGGTGGGAGGCCTCGGCCCTCCTCTGCCCGGGAATCTCTGCTTCGCCTGGGGCAAGCGCAAAGGGCAGTTTGGCTCATCATTTTCTTTTTCTTTTTTTTTTTTTTTGGGGGGGGGGGTTGTCCAGTCGGTGTCCAGCCTGAACTCTGGGCCTGAGTGCTGTCCCTCAGCTCTTCAGCTCAAGGCTAGCGCTCTACCACTTGAGCCACCGCCACTTCTGGTTTTTTGTTTTCTGCTTATGTGGTGCTGAGGAATCGAACCCAGGGCCTCATGCATGCAAAGCAAGCACTCTACCACTGAGCCACCTTCCCAGCCCCTCATCATTTTCTTTTCTTTGTTCAGTCTTGAACTCTGGGCCTGCACGTGTCCCTCAGCTCTTCAGCTCAAGACAAGCACTTTACCACTTGAGCCACAGCACCACTTCCAGTTTTCCAGTGGAGATAAGAGTCCCACAGCCTTTCCTGCCCAGGCTGGCTTTGAACCGCGATCCTCAGATCTCAGCCTCCTGAGTAGCTAGGATCACAGGCATGAACCATCATTTTCCGGTCCTCTGTGGAGCCCAGCCAGGCGCGGGAGAGAAGCGGGGTGCCTGGTGGAGTGGGGCTGGGGTGGTGATGGTGGAAAGACGCTGGCAAAGGACTCTGGGGAAGGAAACAAACTTCCACACCCACCCAAGGGTGACCCGGGACAGGCCCGCCAGACCCGCACGGGAGGGCAGAGCCCAGGGCGGCGGCCCAGCTGCCAGCCGGGGAGGTGCGGGTCCCAGGCCGGTGATCTGTGGGAGGCCCACGTCACGGGGGTCGGGGCTCCTGTCCACAGTACGCAGGTCCCTGACACGCGTGCCCTGGGGCCCCCAGGGCGGGCGGCGTTCCCACCCGCACTCCGGGCACTCACCACGAACTCAGCCCTCACCGTGGCCGCCTCGCAGGCAGGGAAACGGAGGCACGGGGTGGGAACGGGCCGTCCAGGGAGGCGACCGCCCGGCTCTGGAGAGGGCCGAGGGAGGTGGCGCCGGGCGGGGCGCGGGGCAGGCGGGAGGGGCCGGTGGTTTCCAGCCGGGCCGGGCCCCCGGGGCGCGGGGCTGCCCATATAAGGCTGCGGGGCTTCCAGGAAGGTTCCCGGCTCACCACGGCCCCCGCCCGCGGCCGCAGCCTCCTCCGCGGCGGGGAACGTGTGGAATCTCCCCGCGGGCTGCGGCCTCAGCGGCCCCCGGCCCGGGGCGCGAGGGGCGCACGTCCTGCCCCGGCCCGGGCCGCGTCGGCGCGGGGCGCGCGCGCGCGGCTGCCTGGCCGCTGGGGGGAGCGCGGCGCCGGGGCAGCGCGCGGGGCCGGGCCGGGGCGGCTGCGCGCCCTCACCTGCCGGGGGTGGCGCGGCGCGGCCGGGCGGAGGAGGAGGAGGAGGGGGAGGGAGGAGGAAGAAGGGGGAGGGGGAGGGCGGCCGGCGGCGGGAGGAGCCCGTGGAGCGGGAGCGGCGGCGCGAAGTGAAACTCCGGGAACTTGAGGGCGGCGAGGAGCGGCGGCGGGCTGCGCGCCCGGCGCCCGGCGCCCATGGCCCTGAGCAAGGGGCTGCGGCTGCTGGGGCGGCTGGAGCCGGCGGGCGGGAGCAGCGTCCTGCTGGAGGCGCGCGGCCGCGGCGACGCTCTGCTCTTCGAGGCGGGCACGGTGGCCACGCTGGGTGAGTACCGCGTCCCCGGCGGGGACCCCCCCACCCCGACCCCGGCGGAGCCCACGGCCCCTGCCGTCTTGGGGGCCCTCCCCGCCCGAGGGGCGCCGTCCGGGGCCGCGCGGGGACCCCCGGGGCGGGGGTGGTCCGGTTTGCGCCCCGAGGCCGGCACGGTGGGCGCAGGGCGTTGGGGAAGCCGCTCCTCGGGGTTCCCGCCCCATCCCCAGCCCCCGGGGTCCGTTCTTGAGGAGCCCGCAGCGCGGGGCTTCCACACCTGGCTCTCCCCCGGCGCCCTGCCGGTCGCCCGCCGTCCCCGGAGCCGCCGCTGCTTGGTGGCCGGCTGTGCCCGCGCACCTGTTGGCGAAGGCAGGGCGGGTTCTGGGCGTCGGGTTGGCTCCCCCGGCGCAGGGTGGCGCCCGGACACCCGAGCGGACTCGGGGAACCGGTCTGTGACACCTCGGGGTGAGAGGCATCAGCGCTGTGTCGCCAGACCCTGGACGAGGATCCGCCAGCCGGGTGGGTGTGGCACCGTGGGCAGCGGGCGCCCAGCTCGCCGGTGAGTTAGGGACTTTGGAGGGGCCATCGCTGCCACGTTGCACAGTTTTAAGGATGCCCTGTTTTATCCCCATTTCACAGACGAACAAACGGAGGCCGGAAGAGGCTGTTGCCCAAGGCAGACAGTCCACCTGACGTCTGTGTGGCTCTTGGGGCAATGTCAGACCACGCATAGCTGCCTGGTCTGCCATCGAGGAAGATATATATACGTGGGGAAGTAGTTTTGTGGCTGACTTTTATGCCGCAGGTCCAGCTGGCGCCAAAGGAGTGGCACCTGGGAGGATTGCTAGAATGTTAACCAGGAACCCTGGAGAGCAGGCTTAGAACAGTGGGTGTCCAGCGGTGCCCTCTTCCTGGTGTTCTTACAGAACAGAATGCAGAGCATGGTCTGATCTCTTGTGTTTTAGGTGGCACTTGCTTGCACAAATCTTTGTAAGCATCTCTGGTCTCTGTTTTCGCACTGGTGTGCATTGACTTCAGTTAAGGTCTGCATATAAGTATGCCTATCTTAGAACTATTTCTGATTCCCATTGACTCTTGATGAATCTATCTAGGGAGATATGGTGCTGCATGCCTGTAGTCCTAGCTACTCAGAAAGCTGAGGTGGGAGGATTGCTTAAACCCAACCACGAGTAGACTACGTCTCAAAACAAACTCAAACATAACACAACAACAAAAACACAAACCCTAAAAACAAAACCCAAGTATAGTGGTCTGGCTTGCTTTCAGTCACTGGATTTACTGAAACAATGTCTCCTGTATTCTCAGCATCAAAATGTGAAGCAAATGATGGATTAAATCATTACCAGATTATTCCAGCTGGGTTCTGTGCTAAAAAGTCCAAGTTTGGTCATTTGTTATGGCCTTGAAGGGGGAAAAAAATTCACAGAAATTTCCATTCCATTTTAGGTGTCTACTTCATACCCTGTTTATCAGAATGAAGAGATTAATTTCATGGCACAAAAGTACTTTTTCATCAGAGAGATTAAAATGCCCTTCCGTTGGATGGTAGTGATGTTAAGCAAATTGATACACATGTAAGGGTTCTTTTGAAGCCACTTGGAACAGCATACTTCATTTTTTTTCAAAAGTGAGGATTTAAAAATGATTAACAGAAGTTGGGTGCTGATGGCTCATGCCTATAATCCTAGTTACTCAGAAGGCTGAGATCTGAGGATCACAGTTCAAAGCCAGCCCAGGCAGGAAAGTCCATGAGTCTCTTATCTCCAATTAACCACCAGAAAACTGGAAGTGGCGCTGTAGCTCAGTGCTCGCCATGAGCTGAAGAGCTCAGGGACAGTGCCAGGGCTTAGTTCAAGTTCCATGACCAACAACCCCCTCCCAAAAAAAAAGATTAATAGAAGTCATATAATGCATCTGTTCTATTAGGAAATGGAGTTTGGGCCCAGATGCTTTTACATTGCATTGTGGTACAGTCCGTAGGATCTTATACCAGGAGGCATTGAAAGGTATGGGCAAGCCCAGGACCGGGCCCCCCTTCCCCATTCACCTTTGTCCCTACTATTTGTTTTTTCAGTAGACCTCTGACTGAAAAGTCTTGTTTTCCTTCAATAAATGAAATGGATCCATACTTAGAAAGAAACTGTAGCATTTAATGATGTTGGTCCTCCAAAGATGATAAGAGCAGAGCCTTCTGTTACTAGAAAGTTACTGGCTCAAACTTTAAAAACATCCTCCTCTATCATTGTTGGGTATTGTGGCTCTTGAAATTCTCTAGTTCTCAGGGCCAAGGTAGCTATGATGTGTTCTTTTCCTTGACAAGGTGAAGAGTGCTTTCCCTTTTTCATAGGAAGCGTGTATTCTCTCCTTTGGTTGGCCCATACCCTGTGTCTGCCTAACCCGTCCTTTCCCTTTTTTCTAGAGGCCAGTGGGTGGGGTAGCTTCCTTTTCTCTCCCTCCGTGGTTTTCTGTGCCCAGTGTCCCCAGGGTGTGCTGGTAGCCTGGAGATCAGTGGAGTGGACTGGTGCCATGTGGGTTGCGGTCTTTCCCATCCCTGAGTGCTTCTAAATCTGCCCAGCTGTACTGCAGATGTGTGCTACTGCACCCCTCCCCCCAAAAGGTCCCCTCATCCTCCCAGTCTGTGACACACCTCTCTCACAAAAGGGTTCAGTGCCTCCTTCAAATATTGAGGTAGTGTGTGATGTTAGGGGTCTTGAAGGGGATTGGAGATTCTAGGAAAAGCCAATGACACGTGATTGACTGATGGCTGGACTCTTGCAGTTCTAACTTGTTCTAACCCGTCTTCACCTGTTCTAACCTGTCCTCCTGTTCTAACAGGGAATGTGGCAGGTGATCTCACAGGAGGCTGTCTGGCTTGCCTGCAGGGAGATTACTGAAGGACTCTTTCCAAATTTCTGCTTCGAAAGGAATCTTTCATGTGGGCCACTGAGAGCCGGGCCTCCTAAGGCAGAAAAGCAAAAGGTTCTCACCTCAGTTCTAAGGGTTGTCCTTTCCTTCACCACGTGACCCAGTGGGAGGAGCTTCTTCAGTGCCCAGCAGAGCCAGCCTCCTACAGCAGCACATAGTCCAGAATTAGCAGGCAGTGGCTCTCTGCCCCTAGTCCAGCTGGCTCTGCCTGTCTGTTTTAGATTTAGGGTGGACCTGGTGAGAGACAATAGGAGTTCATCTGTTTAGTGTGAGTACCAGTGCTCCAGAGTTAGGGTTCTCCACACAACCCCCAGTTGGGGTGGCTGCTGAGTGTTGGTGTGTGGACTCAGGCGAGTGTGTGTGTGTGTGTAGACTCACTTGGGTTTGTGAAGTCCTGCCTCTTCTTCCCCTGGCCTTGTTGGAGCAGGGCGGAAGGGATGGGGACCCAGGCTGAGACTTCATTTGTGGATGTCCCTAAATTTCTTTGGGCTTCTGGGAGAAAAGTCTGGACCCTTCTGCAGCACCAGCCCTAACCCAGGGCAAAAGAGGGCCGGGGCTATGTGCCTAGCCTTTAAAGGTGTTTGCCCTTCCCCACCATGAGACAGCGCCCCAGGGGCTTGCTGTGCGGATGGCCCAGTTTGCTTCCCGCTGCGGAGGGACCTTCTCCCTGGCTGGGCGGTGTGGTGTCCATCCCAGGCCAGACTGGGCCCAGGCTAGCCAGGCATCTCCTGCTCTGAAGGTCCGTGGCAGTTGGGAAGTCACTTGAAGATTAGGGACCTGGCCAGGGTGACTCTCCCTGCTGGCCACCTTCTAGACCTGGCTTCCAGTTAGTTATGGGGTGATTTTTTTTCAAGGTAGGAGGAGAGATGTATTATATTCAAGCTTTTTGTGATTGGAAACATAAGAGTTCAACATGTGGGGTGGGGGCCTGCTGACTCTCTCTGTAGGCCAGGTAGTTAACAGACACTAGCATGGCGTGCATTGGGCATGCAACAGTCTGTCTGTTTGGAGCATCCCTTGGGTGCCCAGGTTTCTCTGTGTGGTTTTTGCTGCTAGTTGCTGTGATCCTGCTGCCTGAGGATGGAGACTATCCGCTGTTCCCCCTGGTCCACTTGAACTATGAGCTCTGGATGAGCTGGCCCGCGCTCCGGTTTGAATATTGAGATTGAGTATTGAGTATTGAGATTGAGGTCTGGAAGCATTTCTGGGTAGGGCTGCTTGCAAGGAGGCTATTCCAGCATGAGACACACATGTTTGCCTCTGGCTAGGCTGAGCATTTAAAACCCAAGCCCCCTGAGCCACCGACCTTGCTGTCCGTGCACTGAGGTCAGTCTGAGTCCCCTTCAATACAGAACAGAGCAGTCAGGGCACTTCCTGTTTCCAGGGCCCCACTGGAAGTGGCTTTCTCCTACTGTTCATGAGCGTGTGAGTCATTCTCTCAGAAACGTCAGCACAGAGGATGGAAACCATTGAAAATACACATGTCCTCCACCCAGCATTCTACCTATTCTCAGATCAGGCTGGCCAAGTGACAGAGGGCCCTGAGTTCAAACTACAGTACCACTACCAAGAGAAGACAATATTCTCAGACCATGATTCCCAACTTCTGCTTCAAGGATGCTGGTTGTAAGCCACTTTGAAATTTTTACTGGTTAAATAATCTTGAGTTGAACTTGATAGACGCTAATACTTAATTACCATGCACCAGATGCTATTCTAAGTGGTTTACATATATACATTTATTCAGTCTTCACAACAAGGCAGGTGTTAATAACCTTCATTTTACACCTGGGGAAACTGAGGGATAGGAGGCATGAAAACGTGCCTAGGTTCTACCTGTAGTTATTGGCAGAGCCATGGTTTGAGTCAGGCCCCAAGGCTCTTCCAGAGAACAGTGTGGTCAGTAAGGCCTTTTTTCTCAGCAGACAAGGAAATGAAGACCTGTGTGGAAAAACTCATTTTGCTCCATTGTCCTAAAACTCATGTCCTCGAAGTTGAGGCTTGCCGGAGAGTGCCGCGTGGTGGGCTCGGTTGCTGCGCTGGGATGGGTGTACGGGGCCTCTGGAACGCTTTTTCATAGAGGAGGCTTCTGCCTGGGAGCCAGTCACCACCGAGCAGAGGGCAGCGTGAGCAGGAGGAGCTTCAGGTTCATGTGTGGCCTTCAAGCCTGTGGTTCTTAGGGCCAGAGCTTAGCCCCCTCCTGTCAACTTCCTTCCTCCCTTCCTCCTTTCCTCTTTTCCTCCCTTCCTCCCTCCCTTTTCCCCTCCCTCTCTCCTTCCCTGCCTTCTTCCCTCCCTTTCCTCCTTCCCTCCCTCCTGCCTTTCTCCTTCCCTCGCTCCTTCCTTCCTTCCCTGCCTTCCTCATTCCCTCTCTCCTTCCCTCCCTCTCTCCTCTCTTCCTCTCTCTCCCTTTGTCTCTCCTTCTCCTTTTTATTTTTTTGGGTTCGATCGTGGGGCCTGAACTCTGGGCCTGGGCGCTGTCCCTCAGCTCTTCAGCTCAAGGCTAGCACTCTACCACTTGAGCCACAGCGCCACTTCCGGCTTTTTTCTTTTTGCTTATGTGGTGCTGAGGAATCGATCCCAGGGTCTCAGGCATGCAAGGCAAGCGCTCTACCACTGAGCCACCTTCCCAGCCCCATCTCTCCTTTTTTCTCTTCTTCCCTCCTTCCCTTCTCCCATTCTTCCTTTCCTTCTCCTTTCTCCCCTCCCTCCTACCTTCCTTCCCTCCTCTCCTTCCTTCCCTGCCTCCTTTCTTACCTTCCTCTGTCCTTCCTTTCCACCCTCCTGCTTCTTTCCTCCCGTTCCTCTCTTTCCTTCTTCCAATTGGCATATATCAAGTGGTACATGGCAAGGGGTTTCGTCATGACATTTCCATGTATGTTCCTACTGTACTCTAATTATATGCACCCCTCGCTTTCTATCCCCTTTCTTCTCTCTCCTCTTTTCTTTCCCTCTGTACCTCCCTGGTTGCCCTCCTTTTACTGTCATGATTCTAGTTATTTTGTTTTTTTTCCCTAGCATCTAGAAGTTACAGAAAACATATAATACTTGTCTTTGTGGGACTGGATTATTTTATGTATCTCTGCTTCCATCCATTTTCCAGCAGATGACATCATTTCGTTCTGCTTAAGGGCTGAGAAAAGCATCCTTGCATATGTATACCACATTCTCTTTCCCTGCTCCTCCGTGGATGGGCGCCGAGGCGGGTTCTATGGTTTGCTCCTGTGGCTAGTGTGTGGTGATGTGTACTGTTGGGTGCGCATGTGTGGATGCTCCCGCCTGACACGGTGTCAGGGCGCTGAGGACAGGCTTGGCTCCCCGAGGTCCTGCTTTGCGTGTGAGGACTGTCAGACCTCTGGGAGTGGGGAATGGGTGTGGGCCGGGTCGTCCTGAGGTGCTGGACATGATGCTGTGCGGTCCGCTGTCTGTGGGCGGCGCGCTCTGCCCCGAGAATGCTCAGGCCTTAGCTCTGGGCTTGACCTTGGGGTGCAGCTGTGTGGCTTCCCCTCACCGGGGGCCTGCGCTGGAAGTCTGGCTGCACCTGGCTGGTGCTGTGGGCCAGAGCTATCTTCACCTGTGGCACACAGGGCTGGCAGGATGCCAGCTCCTAAAGCTTCCTGGAGAGAAAATGCCTTGGAGCAGGCAGGCGGATGCCCCTGGTGCCATGGGCTGTGCAGGACGGGCCGGCAGCCCTGCTGGACTTTCCAGGTGGCAGGGCTCCTCCCGGATGTGAGTGTGGAAGTCTGACCCTACGTTGTAGGCAGATTGTTGAGGAAATGAGATGCCACAGTGAGGTGCTTGCGTGTCACCGGAGTGCCCAGGCCTCGTCCCCTCCTGCTCTCCTGGTCCCTGGGTGGCAGCGAGCCCCTGCCCGCTGTCAGTTTTTAGTGAGTCCACATACCCCTGAAAGTATATTTATGGTGAACACAGGCTGAGGTGCAGCCCATTTACCTTAGGGTCCATGCTTACCAAGGCCCGACACTTGGTACTTTTAGTCACTTTTGCTGGTACATTGGCTTACCAGTCGAACCCAGAGACATCAAGCTGGGTTTTTAATTTTTTTCCTTAAGTGCAATTTGGGTGGTTACCACTTAGATACTTGTGCATCCCAGTTCAAACAAAGGATAGATTCTGCCAGATACTCCCTTGAAGAAAGTCATCCATCCTTGAGATAAACATTTTCCTTTGCAAAACATTCTTTGTACCCAGAGGAGTCATTTTCCCAAGTGATGTTTTTCCCTGGGAGTCTTTCTTTGAGATAAGATATTCCTGCTCAGTTCCCAGAGCACACTTATTACTTGGACAAACAGGCAAGGTGGGAGGAGAGAGCTGCCTTTTTCTCTCTTTGTTTCTGACTGTGTGTCCTCACTTAATGAGGGTGTGTGAAGTGTAAGCAAGTGGAGCCTGTGCACCTTAAGTCAAGCTGTGCACTGGTTTAATGTTCATCTGATAGCTGGGCCCTGCTTCCCACAATCCTCTCTCCTTTATCTGTCTTGCCTGTCTCTTCAGCCCAGCTTCACTCACTTCAAAGTTTGACCTGCCCAAAAACTGCGATCTTAGGGGAAGTGATCTGGCAAAGTGCAGTCTAAGATGGCTTTGCGGTCTGAGCTGAACCTAAAAATCTGATGTAATATGTTTTTCATCAATTGCTTCTGAGTTTATGAAAATGCATGAAATCGTCTTCTTGATTCTGCTACTTTCCTCTCAGATCAGCAGCAAAGAACTTAAACAGAGTGGTAGCAATTTAAGCTTAAGTTGGGAACTCAAAATATGATGAATGTATCATCAACCATGCTAATTCCATGGCTGCTTCAGCACACTCTCATTAAGATCCCTTGACATTCCTCTGTGTGTGTGCGTGTGTGTGTGTGTGTGTGTGTGTGTGTGTGTGTGTGTGTGTGTGTGCGCGCGCGCATGTGCGTGCGTGTGCTTGTCCTGGGGCTTCAATCTGGGGCTTTGTGTTCTGCCTCTGAGCTTTTTTGCTGAAGGTTAACACTCTACCACTTGAGCCACAACTCTACTTCCAACATTTTGCTGGTTAATTGGAGATATGAGTCTCATGCATTTTCCTGCTCAGGTTAGCTTTGAACCATGATCCTCAGATCTCAGCCCCCTGAGTAGCTGGGATTAGAGGCCTGAGTCACTGGTACTAGGCTTGGAATCGTTTTTTGGTTGTTTTTTTTTTGGCTAGGGAGAGGGTTGTGGTCTGTGTAGGGATTGTAGACCACCCCACCTCTCCCTCCAGACAGAGTATTTTGGGATGAAGGCTGAATGATGCTGTCTGGTCATAAACATTGTTTATATTCAGATACAATAGAATGTTGTCTATTTTAGTGGTATTGTTTATTGACAGGGAAAGTTATGATATCCATTAAGATACTTTTTAAAATTTGACAGGAAGTCCGTCTGAACCTTCTTTGAGGTTCCCTGGGTCCCTTCCCCCACCCTGCCCTGCTTTCAGAGTTGGGAGTCTGCTGGACACGTGTTTGGTCCATGCAGCACTCCAGCCTCCTGGAGAGCCAACTGCCAGTGGCTTCTCTGAGCTGTGTGGTTGTAAGAGATTGGTCCAGCTCTCTGTCTCTGTCTGTCTGTCTGTGTCTCTCGGTATCTCGAGAATGCTGGCTACATTTCTAACCCTCTGATATGATTTTCTAATCCAATATGGAAGTTTGTCTGTAGGTTACTCCTAAGACCGGATGTAAGTGCAGAAGCCTAAATATATGAAATGTACAAAACAGACTTAAGCTCTGCTCCCTGTTTCTCAGTGTGTGTGTCATTTCGGCTGCAATCTCCCTTTTAGGTTTCTGGTTCAGCTTACTGTCAGGGAAATTAGGTTACTGAGAGCTTGTTGGAACTTTGCCTTCAGAGAGTGAATGGGGGAGCCAGCTCTGGTTGCTCACTCCTGTAATTTCAGCTACTCAGGAGGCCAAGATTGGTTGAATTTCAGTTTGAGGCCAGCCTAGGAAAAAAAAGTTGGCAAGACTCGTCTCAACAAACAAGCTAGATATGAGGGCATGCACCTGCCATTCCAGCTACATATCACGTGTCAGCAGGAGGACCGTGGTCTGAGGTCAGTCTCAGCAAAACCCTATCTGAAAGATAGCTAAAAACATAAAAGGATTGGGGCACGGATCTGTGTGGCTCAAGTGGTGTCCTGCCTCGAGTTCCAACCTTACCAAAAGAAAAACAAATGCAAATAGGCCTAGACTTGATAGTGGTCTGAGTGATGGTCTACCCTTCCCTGGCCTGTAGAGGGCCCTTGCTCTATTCTGCGACTCCCATCTTCCTCCTGAACACTCTGGAGACTTTGACAAGATGGTACACTCAGAAACCCCAAGAGCTGGGTCCTGCAGTGTCTGTGCGTGAAACCATAGTGCCCTCTGGGATGCTGGGTGTCTCTCAGGAGATGGGCAGATGCACAGGTGCGGCACACTGGGATAGGAGAGTTAGTCAGTGGGAAATGGTGGTGACTCTTAGAGTTGTGGATGCGCAGGACGATGGTGCCTTAGCCTCGTGAGTTGGCCCACTGGCTGCTTTTTTCTATGGCCAGAGATAAAAATCAATAGTCTTCCCCTAGAGCATTGTTAGTCAATTAGAGAAGGCAATGGGAAAGAGAATTCCCCACTGCACAGTTTCTGGGAATAAACAAAATGTGTGAGGCTTAGAAGAAAGCTATAAAGCTGTACAGCGTGGAGTGAGCCACACATTCTCGGGTGCCAAGATCGTAGTTCTCCCAAGTCACCTATAAATGCAAGCAACTAGAAGCAAAATCCAGTCAAGTTCCAAAAGGAGTTTTATATACAACTACATAGGCTGGGTTTGTTGTTGTTAGTGGTGGTGGTGGTGGTTCTGGGGCTTGAATTGGGTGCTGTACCTAAGCTTTTTTGCTCAAGTCTAGTGATCTACCACATTGAACCACAGCTCCACTTCCAGTTTTCTGGTGGTTAATGGGAGATAAGGGTCTCATAGACTTTACTGCTCAGGCTAGCTTTGAACTGCAGTCCTCACATCTCAGCCTCCTGAGTAGTTAGACTTAGAAGCGTGAGAATAGGCTGCTTTTAAAGGATAGTTAGACTTCCCCACACTCAAACCTTTTCTTACCTCAGTCCTCCTATTTTGGCTTCCAGCTGCCCCATCCAGGCAGTTAGTTGCTCACAACAAGAACCTGGGATGCATCCTGATTCCACCTCCCTCCCCCTCCCCCCTGCCCCCAGCCAACCTACCATTGAGTTCCACTGTTCTGTGGAACTTCAGAGTGAACCTTGTACTCCACAGTGTGACCACTGCCACTTCCGCTGCACTTGGGCTGCATTGTGCAGTGGCCACCTCTCCCAGCTTAAAGCGGCCAAGATCCCTTATACAGACTGGTAGACTCCAGGGTTCATGAGCGGGATGTGCTCCAGTATCAAAGTTACCACGCCTAAGGAAGTCCCCAGCCTGGTATCCTGGCGAGGAGTTATAATTCACTCATGCCAGTCAAGGCATAAGTTGTTAACAAGTGGCGTTCTACCTTTATGAGGTTCCTAGGCATCTGAGTCCATTTCTGTTCCTGAGCTGAGCACTTTATAAAGAAAAGAGATTGGGGCTGGGAAGGTGGCTCAGTGGTAGAGTGCTTGCCTTGTATACATGAGGCCCTGGGTTCGATTCCTCAGCACCACATAAGCAAAAAGAAAAAAGCCAGAAGTGGCGCTGTGGCTCAAGTGGTAGAGCGCTAGCCTTGAGCTGAAGAGCTGAGGGACAGCGCCCAGGCCCAGAGTTCAGGCCCCACGACCGGACCCCCCCCAAAAATGAAAAGAGATGTAGCCCATAGTTCTGGAGGTCTCAGAGCTTGGCCCTTGCATTGGCCTCTGGACTTGGGAGACCTGGGGTGGACCAGGCACATTCTCTCTCTCTCTCTCTCTCTCTCTCTCTCTCTCTCTCTCTCTCTCTCTCTCTCTCTCTCTCCATTGGTTGTGAGGCTTGAACTCTGACCAGGCTCATTCTCTCTCTCTCTCTCCCTCTCTCTCCCTCTCTCTCTCTCTCTCTCTCTCTCTCTCTCTCTCTCTCTCTCTCTCTCTCTCTCTCTCTCTCTCTCTCTCTCTCTCTCTCTCTTTCTGTTGGTTGTGAGGCTTGAACCAGGCTCTCTTTATAATAGTTCACTGTGGCTCTTGAGGAAACTAATGATTAGTCCATTAGTCTTTCATGAGTTGCACAGTAGGAAGTCACTTTAGGCAGTTATGTCCTACCACGTGTCCCACCTCCTTTCCGTGCTGCCTTGTGGAGACCATGCTTCCTGCACTTGAGCCTTTAGGGGCCAAACCACACCTGTACTATAGCAATGGGTACTAGAGTCAGGGAATCAGACATGAGAAGCTCCAGGAAATCAAGATTCCACTAAGCCTTTGATCACAGCTGTCCTCTGGACACTTAAGTTAGGTCCTACTTTGTATTGTATTTTAAAATAAATGCCAGCTGAACAATGGTGGCTCACACATTTAACTCTAGCTATTCAGGTGGTAGAGATCTGAAGATCAAGACTCTTCTCTGCAGTTAACCTGTAAAAAGCCAGAAGTGGAGGTGTGGCTTAACTGGTAGAGCACCAGCCTTAAGCAGAAAAAGCCAAGCAAGAGTGTGAGGGCCATGCACATAAATTTTCCAGAGATGATTAAATGGAGACAAATTCCAGCTGCCAAAGTACTAGACGAAAATATGGGATGCTTTCTAGCTTCATTGTGTGCAGACTTTAAAAGCGATGCATCAAAAATCATATTAGAAAAAAAGTTTTAAGAAGTATTTTTATTGAGATATACAAATTAAGAAAGGGGCATACTTTGAGCATAGCTCCACGAATTGTCACCAAGTGAGACCATCTCTTAGCCGATGGGTGGATCTGATAGGATGGCAGCACACTTCTACCCGCCTCCTGTGTCACTCTGTGTCAGGCTGTGTCACTCTGATAGATTACACTACACAAAAATCTAACTGTATAGCCCATCAAAAGACACCACAGGTATTAGAAGAAAAGCAGTAGCCTGAAGGATACCACCCACAGCCCTTTGTAACACCGAAAGGCTGAGATGGATGACCACAGTAGATGAAAGGGCTCCTGTAGATCAGGAAACAGACCACCTGCTGGGGGATACAATAAGCCCTTCTCTGAAAGAGAAAGACAAAGGACAAAACACTGGCGCCGGGCTAGCCTGCTCTTGCTCTGCCTGGCACAGCCATCTGTGTGGCCTGGCAAAGATGGGTGAAGGCTGAGTGTCTCCTCTCCCATTTGTCCTGCAGTACAGGCACAGAAAATGGCTGGGTGACATATCACATCTATCAGTCGCCCTGCCCTCCCAGGCACACAGCTGTGCCCGCACACCTGTCTCCAGCCTCAGGGCCTCCCTTTTCCCCCAGGACATTTGGTTCTCCTGTGTGCAGATTCCCCGCGTGGGCCCCGTGGACATCTCGACAAGCCCAGACTGGGCTTTTCCTTCAGGGAGGACACCTGCTTAGGTTCCAGTTGAGACCTGGAGCCTCAGGCCCAGGGCTGGACTCAGGGCCTCCCTTTCCCCCCAGGACATTTGGTTCTCCTGTGTTCAGATTCCCCGCGTGGGCCCCGTGGGCATCTCAACAAGCCCAGACTGGGCTTTTCCTTCAGGGAGGACACCTGCTTAGGTTCCAGTTGAGACCTGGAGCCTCAGGCCCAGGGCTGGACTCTGACGGGTGAGGCCCAAGCCACTGGACCTGGGAGGACCAGGAAGGGCCTGGAGGCGTTGGCTGCTGCAAGGAGGCCACCTTGAGTGTGGAGTGGGGAAACAGGTGAAAGGTGAGGCGTCCTGCTCTGTGGTAGGTGAGGATTAGGATGACTATGCAGTTCTGCAGTTCCTAAGGAAGGCATTAGAGACAGATAAGGAGCTTATTTGCAAGAGTACTCAACCCCCCCCCCCCCCCCCGCCATCTCCAAAGGGGACCATGTATCCCTGTTGTGAAATGCTCACCTTTTTTTTTTTTTTTTTTGCCAGTTCTGGGGCTTGAACTCAGGGCCTGGACACTGTCCTTAAGCCTCTTTTTGCTCAAGGCTAGCACTCTACCACTTGAGCAACAACACCACTGCTGGCTTTTTCTGTTTATGTGGTACTGAAGAATGGAACCCAGGGCCTCATGCATGCTAGGCAAGCACTCTACCACTGAGCTACATTCCTAGCCCGTGAAATGCTCACCTTTATATAAAATATGTGAGCACATGAAAGATCATGAGGCTCTGTCCAAGTTAGCAGACACCTTGACCTTTGATGCTAGAACTTGTGGCCAGATCCCAGGGACATCAAGACCCCTGGCACTGACATGATTATGTTTCCAGGACCTGGGCCTGACCCGACCTGGAGGCCATTCTTTGTTCAAGGTGGGAAGGTACCCTAGGTTTCTTCTGTCCTTTTGTGGAAAACTGGGAGAGAGCGCGTCTGTGCTGTCAGGGCTTCTGTGACTGGCCCAGCATGCTTTGCTCCAGTCATGCACCATGAAAGAATCACATGTGTCCCCAGATACAATGAGACGTGGGCCTGTGAACAGCCCATGCCACTACTGGGCTGGCTTGGAGTTTAACTTGGGTGATCAGCTGTCCTAGGCTGTGAGCCACTGTGCTCCCCCAGAGCTGGGCTTCCCAAGACCCAGGCTGCAGCACTGGGAGGTGGTTGGTCTTCGTTGATACATAACATGGCCGACCACTCAGGTCTGGCCCACTCCTGACACAGACACCTGATAAAGGAACTTCTGCCTGTCTTCTGGATTCAGACATGGAGTAGGAGCCAATCTTGCTGGGTTGTCTAGCTCTTCCCTGGACCTTCTGGAACTGTCTTGCCTTCAGTAACTCTACTCCTCTCCTGGGCTCCATCTCTTTTCAACTCTCCCCTTCTTTTCCCTGTACATACTCCCCCAAACTGGGCCATCTCTTGACGCCTCTCAACCTTCCACTGCTCTGGCCAGGGCACCCCCTCCTCCCTAGGAAGGAGCCCCTCAAGGAACTGCACCCTCTGTGGGAGCCACCTTCTGGCCACAGAGCTCCATTTCCTGCTCCTTCTCTGCTCTCTGCAGCCTAGCGGAGGTCAGGTCCATGCTCCATCCCTCCATAGACCCCTCACAGCCAAGCCCCAGACCCGCTTCTCCCCATGAACCTAGTCCCGAAGCCCACCAATCCTCAGGGCACCGGCCCATTCTAGCTCCTCCCCTCCCTCCTGCTGCTTGAATTCCCTCCCACAGCCATGGCCCTGTCCAGAGGGGCACACCTTTCCCACTCTCCCTCCACGGAAAGTGCCAGCCTGGCGTGAGCCCAGCCCCCTTCTCCCTGTGTGGGCTTGTGTCTCTCATTGTGGCTGTTTGGTGTTTAGGTTGACTGTCAGGCATCCGAGCCCTCTTTTGCTTCCTGTTTTCCTGAGAAAGTCAAAGTTATTGGGAGAGAGCTGTCACTTGTTACTGGCATCCAGCTCTGTTTACTGCTCCGCCTTGGTCAGGTGGAAGACCTCTCTCACCTCTCCTGTGCACGTTCACCTTTTAAGACCTTCTCCCACAGGCTCCCCTTCCCGCCACTCCACCGGCAGGTGGCTACACTTCTTGGTTAAGAAATCCTGTCTTAGCCTGGAGGGCTGGTGGCTTATACCAGTAATCCTAGATACTCTGGAGGCTGAGATCTGAGGATTGTAGTTAGAAGCCAGCCCTGGGCAAGAAAGTCTCCTTATCTCCAATAAAATACTCAGAAAAAGCCAGAAGTGGGCTATGGCTCAAATGGTAGAGTGCTAGCCTTGAGCGAAAGGAGCTCAGCGACAGCGCCCAGGGCCTGAGTTCAAGCCTGTGACTGGCACCAGAAGAAAAGAAAGAAATCCTGTCCTGCCCTGGTCCCCCGTCTCAGTTCCTGCATCCCCCACTGCCTTCAAGAGCTGGGTTCGCCTTCCTGCCTGTTCCCCTGTGAAGCAGCTCCGCCTGGCCCTGTCCGCACCACTTCTCCAAAACGTTAGCGAACCTTCTGTCTGCCCAGGGCCATGTGGTCATTGATCACATCATTGCAGGCTATGCAGAATTACCAGTGCGGCAGCAGACTGCTGTGGGCAGCCTAGGAGAAGCAAGGTGTCTGTCCCATCCTGTTCTATTCTAAATGTTATCTCCAGCCTCTGGCCTGATTTCCTCACCCTGTCTAGAACTTTCCATCAGGGTCCCAGTTCTACCTGTGAGTCCTCTGTCAGCAGCACCCCTAGGTGTCTACACCTGCTTTTCCTTGCGTTTCTCCCCTAGGCTGTGCTTTCCAGTCCATCTCACTCTCCCCTTTCCCATAGTGTGGCGGATCGGATCGCAGCTGGCACACGCGAGCTGTGGAAGCTGCGTGGCGTGGCATGGCCGGGTGGGGCTCCTTCAGCTCCACAGAGCCTGAGGGTGGCAGGGGGAGAGGCAGGGAGGGGACTTCCCGGGGAGGAATTACCTGTGGCTGGGAGCTGGTGGGAGGGGGGAACCTGGGAACTGGTTTTACGGGTTTGTTCAGGAGGAAGTGGTGGAGAAACTGGAAGAGCCGCTGGAAGCCAGCTGGGCCTGGGGACACAATGTGTTCCTGATTGGAAAAACAATGAAGTTGTTGAGGATTCCTCACAGGGAGAGGGGGTGCTGAAGGCCCCTCCAGAGGACACATCCACTAGTCCAGGAAAGGGGCTAAGCAGGTTTTGGTTGTTGCTGTGGTTGTTGTTTTGCTTTTGTCTGGTGTCAGTATTGGGGCTTGAACTGGGGCCCTCACACTTGCTTGGCTTTTCAGCACTACTATTAAAAGCATGCCTCCACTTTCTAGTTTTCTTGCTGGTTCACTGGTAATAAGAGTCTGATGAACTTTTCTGCCCGGGCTGGCTTCGAGCCTGGATCCCTAGCTTCTTCTTGTTCTCTGTGGGGCAGAAGGCCAGTGAAGAGAGGCCCTGCCCCTCCTGGGCCTCGCTGCCCCTGAGCTGGGTGGGTGGAGCCTCAGGGTTGGGCTTCCCGTCCCTGACACAGCCCAGCCATGTGCCAAGATTTTTGCTTTGGTTTTTTTTTTTTTTTGTAAGGTGCAGATTGCTTTCCTGAAATGTTTCTTTTTAAGGTGGAAAGACTGTCGTACAAAGGCTTGGTGGCTAGTCTCTTACTTGGGTCTGGTCACCGCAGCCAGGCTGCTGCTGGAGCAGGGCTGTGGACAGCGAAGGCCCCAGCCACACAGATGGTTTCCAGCTTTGGCCACAGGCAGCTCAACCTCCCTCCCATGTTCTCTGTCTGGGCTGTGACGTTGTGGAGCCGGTTGGAGGCGGAGCATTTGCTTAGCTGATGCTTTTTGAGGTCTCCCCCAGGTCCCTAGGGCTGTCTGTGGCCTGGCTGTTTTGGGGAGGGAGTAAGGCAGTGGGCAGGACAGGAGAGATCTTCAGTGAGTAACTAGCCAGTTGGCTTTGTCTTGGGCTCAGCTAGTGTTTCAAACAGATGTTTTGATTTCTACTTTGCTTAGCAATGCCCCAACAGCCTCCTGTGCCCCCGGGGAGCCATTGTCTTTCAGAAGAACTGCTTTAGCTCCAGACTCATAACTCTGCCAGTGGAGGCCCCCAGCCAGGGGCCCAGAGCTCCAGATTGGCACCTGACCTTGAACTGGGCCAGTCTTGTCCTCTTGAGACCCTGAAATATAAGATCATTTGTATCATGCCCCAGAATGTGGCCGCAACTGGTACCTCAGCCTCAGCTGTAGCCCCGCTTGTTTCTCTGACCTGTGGGTTTTGCTGGTATTTCCTCATGGCATGTTCTTGTGGAAAATATTAGAGAAAGAAATGTCCGTGGTCTGCCTGCTACCCAGGACCACAGCCTGCCCGGCCCGGTTCTTCTGAGGGTAGAAGCTGGTTGATGGCTCCCAGGCCAGCTCTGTCCCAGCTGTCCTGAAGAGAATACCTGCCCCCTTTGCTCTGCTTGGGGCAAGTCTCCTCCCCTGTCCCGAGCCCCTAGAGCTGGACACGTGGTGGCTTTTCTTCACTGGGCCATCTACTGTTTCTCTGTTCTGTGCCACACCTGTTCTTCCCTTCCTCCCTTGCTATGGCTGTGTCCCACCCACTTGGCTAAGCTATCTGGTTCACTTCTATGTCTTCTGTCCTGACTCTGCAGCTGGAAGTTTCTGGAGGTGTCCCTCTATTGTGCAGATGGTCTAGTTGCAAGTTTAGGATCTCCAGGTCCCCATCAAAGTCAGGCTTCGGAGCTTCCCCTCCCCTTCCCCCGCTGTGGCCTCACTCATTGCACTGACTGAGAAGCCTTCAAGATGGACCTTTCTATCCAGGTGCCTGTAATCCTAGTTACTCAGGAGGCTGAGATCTGAGGATCGCAGTTCAAAGCCAGCCCGGGCAGGAAAGTCCATGAGACTCCTATCTTCAATAAACTACCAGGAAACCGGAAGTGGCGCTATGGATCAAGTGGTAAAGTGCTAGCCTTGAGCTAAAGAGCTGAGGGACAGCGCCCAGGCCCAGAGTTCAAGCCCTATAACCGACAAAAAAGAAAAAAGTAAAAAAAGATAGACCTTTCCACCGGCTCCAAACTCCTTCTGCCACACCCCAGCTCCCCATGCGGCTGCCCTGCATAGCGCCGTGGACTGCGCGTCAAAGGGCATCCCCCACGCTGGGCTGGCCGGCTTCTCCCAGAAGAGCACCACCCCAGCTCCCCACACCATTTTCCCAGCACACCAGCTTGGTGGCAGTGACCGCCTCAGAGAAATCTTTTGATTGCACATCTTTGTCCAAAAACCTCCCCTTTCCTCTGTCCTGGACGCGTGCGTGTTGCACAGGCACACTTACACGCACACTGACGCACTCATGCACACAGGTTCCTTGGAGCCGCCCTGTCTTCATCTCCACGGTCTCCCCCACATGTCATGCAGACTTTTCTCTTGGTGCTGCTAGAGCTGTTCCCCTTTCACCTCTCGTATTCCCCAAGGCGACCCCAGTCTTCAGTCATGGGCACAGCAGGGGCCTCTGTCCTCCTGGACACTTGAGTTCCGGAAATGCCTACTCCCCTTGGTTTCCACAACTCTGCCCTGTATCCTGACGCCATCCAGGCCACTTTGCAGTTCCCTGACCCTCCAGTTCTGTGCCAGAAGCCAATGCCACCCTGTCTCTGCCCCCTATGTTTTAGTCCCTCCTGTGAGTGGGGCCCATCCTGTCTCTGTCCTCAGAGCCCTGCGCTCACGCACTCACGGTGCTGTGACCAGCCGGTCCCCACTGAGCCGCCTCCTGTCACCGGAGGGAGGATGAGGGCTTCCCTCCGCTTCCCAGCTCCCACGCAGAATCACAGGTCCTTGACATCCTCTCCCGAAAAGCATCTCAAGGTGTTTCTCAAAAAGAGTCTCACAAGATAAAAGTTTTAGTGAAGCCGGGCGCTGGTGGCTCACGCCTGTAATCCTAGCTACTCAGGAGGCTGAGATCTGAGGATCGCGGTTCAAAGCCAGCCCGGGCAAGAAAGACCATGAGACTCCTATCTCCAATAAACCACCAGAAAACCGGAAGTGGCGCTGTAGCTCAAGTGGTAGAGCGCTCGCCTTGAGCTGAAGAGCTGAGGGACAGCGCCCAGGCCCAGAGTTCAAGCCCCACGACCGACAAAAAAAAAAAAAAAAAAAAAAAAAAAAGTTTTAGTGAGGATTTATTGTAGTAAAACAGGCTTAAAGTAGGGAGAAATGGAAAAGAGAAAAACATTTCCTGCTCCCGCTTCAGGAGACAGAGTTAAGGACTGGTGGGATGCACGTGGTCAAGTACTCTAATGACCCCACCTAACAGTGCTCTATCGCTTGAGCCATCGCTCCACTTGTGGCTTTTTGGTGGTTAATTGGTGATAAAAGTGTCACAGACTTTTTTTGTCCAGGCTGGCTTTGAACCATGATCCTCAGATCTCAGCCTCCTGAGTAGCTAGGATTACAGGCGTGAGCCACTGGTGTCCAGCTGTGCTTCTAGTTGGTACAGAGTCCTTGTCTTCAGAACTGCTCACTGAAGTTCTCCAGATGGCGGGCGCAGGTGGAGGTTTTCACAGTTGTCGAGTCTCTGGCTGTATTACGCTTTTCCTGAAGGAAGGCTGTGAGAATGCAGGTTTTGGAATCTCAAGCCCAGAATGTCTGACTCAGTAGCTTGGGGTAGAGCCAATCATTGGATGCTGTTAGCTGGAGCGCCAGCAGATCTAAGAGCTGGGGGAGTGCGTGGAGACTTAGTGAACTGGGTTTGGAGGACTGACAGCAATGGGCGGGGGATGGTACATGGTGATGTGGGGACATAGACTTGATCCACTGATCTGCTTTTCTTTGGAAATTTCCATAAGGACATGGATAGACATTGTCTGCTTGCAGTCTGCCTCTGCATTTACCTGCTTCTCAGCATTTCCATGCTACCACCCTGGTGCTCGCTTGCCTAGATCGTCCGAGTGTAAGAGGCAGATGAAAAGATGCCTTTATGCAGCCTGAGTGAACTAGAAGCAGGATGAAGGCTGAGCCCGCAGCCCCCCCCTTGACGTCTGTACCCTTGGCTCTGAGCAGTCAAGGCCTCCCTTTGCAATCACCTTGGGCTCCAGGAAAGATGGGATTCGGGATTCAGCAGTGAGGATCTTGTGCAAAGAGAACAGCTAAAAACCCAGGGCAGACCACCTGCCAGCAGCAGAGACTGACTTGTTTCTGCTCCACTCAAGTGATAACATCTTTTCCAGAACCTTCCAGAGGCAAACATAGAGATATATTACCTGGGTCTGTCCTTTGCCAAGTTTCGGCCTGGGCTCGGCTCCCTCTGATGCAGTTGATGGATGGTTCCGGAGGGTGGGAGGTGGGTGGGTTGTGGGGAACCCAGTGCTTAAAATGTTCAACCATAGTCAGCACTGAGACATGTGTTTGGTGAGGGCTGGCTGAACCCCAGAGCAGGAAGAGAGCTGAGAAAATAAAAGGGCTCCCCCTTTCTCCCCCAAAAATCAGGCCAGACATTCTCAGCCAGCAAAAAGGAAACAAGCCCATCCCTTGTCCATGCAACAAAAGCTATGGGATTGAGGGGACGATGGGAAAGCCTGTTAATGGAGACGTTCAGGAGAGGCAGAAGGTACCCGCCCTGTAGAAGTGTACCATTTGTAATGTGTGCTGCCAGGAGAGACCTGGACCTGCAGAGTTCTACAGCCAGTAGAGGCTCTTGTCTGGCAGAAGTCTGAGGCCTGCAGAAGTCCATCCAATCCACGGTGCTTGACAGTAAGGGGGGAGATTGACTGCCAACACTGAAACCTCAGGAGGTCACCGAAATCAAGAGAGGTCATTGAAACCTCAAGGGTGCCCTGCCAGGCATGCCCACCTGGTGGCAGCTGGCTGACTGCCGGGGGGTGTGTGGGTGCCCTGTCATCCAGATCCCTTCCCCTGGCGGCTTGGCTCGAGTGTTCCTTATCTCATGTGTGCAGGTACATGGCCTGTGACCTTCAGTTTGGAGAGCAAAAGGCTTTCCCCTTCCTTCAGATCTACTTGTGAGACTGCAGCTGATAGGGGCAAGTTGGGTGTGAGGTGATCGACCTGGCATTGGGGGTAGGGAAGGGGCAGTGTGAGGGCTAGGGCACCGCGGCCTGGAGGTGGGGTGCATGGAGACTCCAGGAGATGTGGAGGTAAGGCATTGAGGAAAAAAGAAGCTGTCTGGGGGAATCCAAGCGTCTGCAAGGAATCCAAGCCTTAATGCAGGGGCTGCATTAGCCCCTGCAGAAAGGTATGCTGTTTTTGCCCCAGAAGCTTAGAATGGGACCTATGTTAGTTTTGTGCCTGCCTGAGAGAAATTGACTTAAAGGAGCAAGGGTTTGTTCTGGCTCATGGTTTCAAAGCTCTTGGTCCACATCACTTGGCCCTGTTGCCTTTCGGCCTGTAGCCAGCTGGCGCCTGTGCTGGAGTGTGTGGTGGGGGAGGCGGCTCACCGCATGGCAGCCAGGGAGCAGAGAAGCGGAAGGGCCTGGGGTTCTGCTCTGCCCCCATGGACAGCCCCACAAAGACCTGCTTCTTCCAACTAAGCCTCACTTCCTGACATTTCTACTACCTGCCAACAGCACTGATGTTGGGGGACCATGCCCCCAATGCATGGGCTTTTGGGAGGTCTTTAAGATACAGTCCAGGTGTGGTGATGACAGCTCACTCATCCCGGTATGGTGGTACATGGTTGTGGTCCCATTTCTCAGGAGGCTGAGGCAGGATCATCATGGATTCCAAGTCAGTCTGAGCGGTGCAGTGGGTTCAAGGCCAGCCTGAGATCCATGGCAAGACCCAATAGAACCTGATTTGGAAATAGGGTGGTTGTCGCTGTAGCGGCACAGTGGGAGTTCTAAACTGGGTTGTCACCAGACAGAGGTGAGGTTTAGTGAAGTTTTCTTCCAAAGATAGGGATTCTTTGCCTAGGGTCCTTGAATAAGAATTTCTGGACAAGTCACAATAGTAAGAACACGGAACAGCTTTATTAAATAAACAAGCAGGCAAGCAGACAAACAGACAAAAAGCAGACAAACACACAGAAGGGTAGGGACATACTCTAACAAGAGTGTGGGTGCTCTCATAGGGAGATAGAGAGACACATAGGTCCTTGGCTGTTGGGGTGTTTATATGGTAAAGGAAGGGGTCTGGTTTCAAAGTTATGTAAAGATTAGTGCTTTATCTTTGCTCTAATCACACCTGCTGTTACCTTCTGAGTTTCCAGGTGAGAATGCATCCCGCCATAAAACAGATCCTGATCCTTGAGATAAGGAGGCGCCCTGCTATCTGTATTTTGGGGAAGCATTTTTTCTCAGGAAGGCATATATCCTGTGAGACAGGTGTTCATTGTTGGGATGAGGAACGTATCCACAGGAAGGGAGTATCCTGTGGTCTATCTTTGAAGTAAAGCTGGCACTTCTGTGTTTCTAAATACTGCATTTCTGGATTGCCTTCACCAGGCCTCATTTTCCTCAGGTTATCCTGTTTCTTTCTTTTCCTTTCCTTTTCTTTCTTTTCTTTTCTTTTTTTCTTTTGTCGGTAGTGGGGCTTGAACTGTGGGCCTAGGCGTTGTCCCTCAGCTCTTCAGCTCAAGGCGAGCACTCTACCGCTTGAGCCACAGCACCACTTCCGGTTTTCTGAGCGGTTAATTGGAGATAAGAGTCTCATGGACTTTCCTGCCTGGGCTGGCTTTGAACTATGATCCTCAGATCTCAGCCTCCTGAGTACCTAGGATGACAGACGTGAGCCACCGGTGCCTGCCTTATCCTATTTTATTTTTACCTAAATGACTTTGGTCCCTTAATCTTAAGGGAAGCGAATGAAGAAATGTCTCCTGTCTTTGCTGTTAGCTGACCATACCTCATTTTCCTACTTGATCTAGCTTCAGGGTGACTGCTGTCATGTGAGGACAGGGGACTGAGGAGGAGATTGTGGGCAGCAACACCTTCCTCAGGAAGGGTGACCCTTGCAGGGCCAGCGGGTGCCCTGGCTATCCCACAGCATACTGATAAGGATGTTTTCACTGGGGCCAATCATTTACAGGAATAGGATATGGCCAGGTGGCCCTGGGAGTTTTATGTTTGTTTGTTTTTTAAATTTGGAGGTGGGAAAGCGTTTTCCACTTGGGTTTACTTAATTTATCTGGTGGCAGGGGACATGTCTAATCCTGTCTGAGCTCATTGGGTCAGGGGTGAGTTTGGCTTTTCCCACAGCCACGTTCCCACCCCTGAAGTGAGGTCTGGACCCTGTCACTTTGTTTAGCAGTTTCCTGGTTTGGTTTTATTTGCTCAGCTATTGGCACAGAGAATGCACAGAGACATCTTTGTTTTAAGGTAAACAGAGACACCAGTAACACTTAGGGTCTGGGTGAAGGTGCTGCGAAGCCTCTAGGGCTGAATTAGAGGTCACTGGTGTCAACATTATTTTATTGTATTCATCAGCTCTTTTACAAGAACTCCCCCCCTTTCGTGGGCAATGTGGGGCTGGCAAGAAGGGCCCTTGCTCCTTCATGGTTGGCATTTCTTCAGCCCCCTCCTCTGAAGACCGCTCCTCTCCAGGCATGGGACCCAGCCCTAGTTCCTCCACAGTAGCTCCCCAGTGCCTCCGGAGCAGATGCTGGAGGCCTCCTCTGTGTGGGAGATGCAGCGCACCTCCTGCTGTGCCTGAGGCTGCAGGCAGATGCTGGAAGAAGTATGAGGTGGCATCGTGGCCTGTCTGAGTGGGTCCAGTGTACTCACAGGGCCCCTAAAGATGCAAGAGGGAGATGGGAGAGGGAGAGAGATGTGAAGATGGATGCAGGGCAGGGCGGGAGGGGAAGGTAGGGACTCCTAGTCGGGAAGGGCAAGCAGCCACAGCTGCTGGAAATGACAGGGAAATGCATTCTGCCTTTCAGCCTCCAGGGGGAGTGCGGTGGCACTCACACCTTCAGCTTAGCTAGCACGTCGCTCTCATTGCAGACTTGTGACTGAAGCACTGGAAGAACACGTTTGTGTTGTTTAAAGTCTCCAGCTGCATCATTTTAAGCTTTTGTGCTGTGGTAACTACCACCCCTTCCACCAGGAGGGGCAGGTCGACAGCAAAGGCCAGCCTGGGACTCCCCAGGCCCTGTCTGAGCAGTGCTGAGACCCTAGCTCCACAGGGGCTTTGTTTGAAGTGACAAGTCTCTCCAGTAAGTATGCATAGCTGTCAGGATCACGCGATTATGGATGCTCAGAATTTCCTATGATTTCCTTCATCATCTCTAGGCTACTCTGACCTCTCCTGTTTTCTTTTCTGTTTTTTATCCAGTTAAATTTTGTGGGAAATTTAATTTATTGATCTAGTTATTAACCTTTTTTTGTGGTATTAGGCTTTGAATTTAGGACTTTACACTTGCAAGGCAGGTGCTCTACCACTTGAGTCACATCTCCAGCCCTTTTACTCCAGTTATGTTTAGATAGGATCTCAAAAGTGCCCCCCACCCCACCCCACCCAGTGGCTACTTTACTCGCAGGACTCCTGGTAGACTTTGCCACACTCTCGACTCCGCCTCAGTGGATCTTCTTCATGATTTGTACATTCTGTACTTAATAATTACTCTAAAATGTGTTCTCGCCCCATGATCAGCATGCTTGACAAACTTAACTGCTGTGTCATCTGTGGGCATGGGCAGAGCTGTGGAAGTTTACGTCTCCCCAGCGCACATGGTCCCAGCTGAGGTATGCCAGACGCTGCTGCCTTCCTGGCTCATACCACGTGCAAGGGTTTATCCAGTGTCCCTTTTTCCTGTTTGGGGGTAGTGGTTGTTGGTGTTCCTGTTTAGTGTGGTCCTATATGGCCAAGTGCAAAGAAGGCTGGGTGAGCCTAACGGGAAAAACAACAACCAAACAACTTTGTGTTTGACATACTTTATTCAGCTGTGAGTTACCGTACTGTTGGCCATGGGTACGGCGAGAGTGCATCAGCAAGGTGTACTTTAAACGGAAGCACGTGAACAGAGCGGTTATCCAGCGATCTGAGTGTGAAGGCGGTGACTGGGGACTTGTGGTAGTCACTAGGGACCTTGTGCAGAGAATAGTAAGACCTGAGTGCAGGCTGCTGTGGTGTTCCGCATCCAGGAGGTCTAAACAGGAGGATCGTGGTCCAAGTCAGCTCCAGGCTAAACCTGGGTCACTCCTTCTGACTTCCACATCCACTTAGCTTGTCTGTTTTGAAAGCTTCTCCTCCATACTGTGCCTTAATGTGGGTGTGTCCCTCCAGTGGGCAGTCTGCAGCTTAGGACTCACTGGCCCCCTGCCCGGGTCACCGCTTCCTGCAGAGCCCCTACCTGGTGGACGCAGATCCCTGGACTTCCAGGATGAAGCTCGGGGTGCTAACAGGAAGACCTCGCGCAGGGCTTACAGTGCTCACCCTGTTTCTGTGCATCTGCAGTGGGATGTGAGGAGCCAGGCCAGGCCAAGGAGCCTGTTCCCGGCCAGAAGCTGGAGCCTGGGCCCTGGGGCTCCCCTTTCCTAGCCCTCTGGGAGACGTGGGCACTTCATATGAACAAGCCTTGACCGGAAGCTCTGAATCCTTGCAGCTCTGCGCTGCCATCCAGTGAAGCCTCCACTCGTGGGGTTTGTGGGCTGAGCTATTGTCTGTGTGTTTCCTTTTTCGAGTGGGTGGGAGCCAGATTGGCAAGCGCCTGTGAATGAAAGGGTGGGGGCTCACTGATGCCTCGCGAGCGCTCTCTCTGCTTCTCCCCCAGCTCCGGAAGAGAAGGAAGTCATCAGAGGGCAGTATGGCAAGCTCACCGATGCTTACGGCTGCCTGGGGGAGCTCAGGTTAGACTCGGGTGAGTAGTCATCACCTCCGGCCCCCCCCCCCCCCCCCCCCCCCGTCTCATGGTCGGTTTGGGGGCGGGGCCGAGGTGATATCTTTTTCTGTCTCTCACCTGCTCTTCCGCCAGGGAGGCATGGGGCTCTCACCGATCTGAGAGGAGGCAGAAGTGGACCCAGAAGCGTGTACCTGCGCTGTTTGCCCTCCACACCTGTTTTCCCAGAGTCTGCTGTGGGGGAAGGGTTGTTTGTTGTTTGCCAGGGATCTGTGCTCATTCTAAGGGGTGCAGCTGTGGACCGGAGCCTGGGGCATCACACGGGACTCCTGGACAGGCCGGGAAGGAGGAGGGGCGGGCCTGGGGAGAAGAGCCACCAACGCTGCGTGGGTGTGAGGGACAAGAAAGGAAACTGCGTCTGAACAAGCGGTCTGATGGGAGGGAGAGAATTCACCGGAAGAGGTGGGCTTCCCTGCGCCTCCCAGGCCGAGCCAGGTACGGCTAGCCACCTCTGCGGCAGCCGCGTTCGTAGCCCGCAGCCTCTCCCCAGGGCTCTCTGTTCTGCAGCCACCCTGCCCTTCCTCCTCACCCAGGCACACCTGCTTGAACTTGGTCCCGCGTGGTGACAGGGCTGTGGAGTAGACAAGCGTGGGTCACATTCCTGTGGGGAATGGCTGTGGGGTGTCCAGACTCAGCCCTTGGGCCTTTTCCTGAACCCTGCATGTGAAACTCCTGTGCGTGTCAAAAAACAAAACAGTGCTCATGTGCTGGCCACTGCTTTTCTGGGTCTTTCTGTTATTTGCTGAGCTATGATGATTATAATCATTTCCAAATAGGACATGTTTAGGAAAAAAAACCTGGCATATCATGACAGGATGCACTCTATGTATGTATGTATGTATGTATGTATGTATGTATGTATGTATGTATGTATGTATATATGTATGTATCTATTTATCTATCTCTCAATCTCTCACTTTTTACCACGTCTGGTGCCCTGCAGCCATACCTCCATTTCTGGCTCTTTTCTTTTTTTGTTTTTGCTAGTTCTTTGGAAATAAAGAGTCTTATACTTTCTTGCCCTGGCTGGCTTTAAACTGTGATTCTCAGATCTCAGCCTCCTTAGCAGCTAGAACTACAGCTGCAAGCCACCAGCGCCCCATTCAGATCGCATTTATTAAACATCATTTTGTGCCAAGGGTTCACTTCTTTCCTCCTGAGAATAAGCTAATATGGTAACACATTTCTGTGCCCCTTTTCAGTAAGGACAACAGGCCCAGAGGGTACAGGTGAAGATTGGTCTCAGGGAAGAAACTGGGCTGGAACTCACTAACACCTCCAGCTGTCCTCCAACACTGGCTTCTTTGGGGTCAGTGACGTCTGGGGTTGGAGCAGGCTTATCCCCTGCAGGGTCTTCCTGACCTCCAGATCCCCAGGGCGCTGGGCACGTGAGGTACTGGCCCACACTGAGTCACGCTCTGCTCTGCTCTGCTCTGCTCTGCTCTGCTCTGCTCTATGTGTGGAGTAAGGCCTTAATTTACTAACTCAGAGGAGGAGGAGCTCGGCATGGCTGCTCCCCAGCTTGGCACATACTGAAACAGAAGTCTGGAAGCTTCTGCCCTGTCCTCCAGTCCCAAATCTTCTTTTTGCAGGGTAGCTTCCAGGCCCAGGGGAACAGCTTACAGGCAGGCCTTACAGTCAGAGCTGGCACCTTTAGGAACATGCAGACATGATTGATTTTTGCCTCTGGCAGGGATGTGGATTCAGGGACGTATAACAACTGATGTAACTTTATGCTACCGGAACTGTTCCCCCACCACGCTGTCTCCCTTTTTGTCCGGGGCAGTAGGCTGCCTCACCTCCACGGGCCTCCTCATGGAGGGGGACGCCAGCATGTGAATGTGACGCATTCAGTTTACAGCCGGGGCACTGGCTGGCCACAGCCCTCTAGAGAGGACAATGAGTGGTAACTGAACACTGCTGACTTCAAGGCCAGGTGGAGTGTGGGCTTTCGGCGAAGGCCCAGGTTCACAGCTCTGTTCCAGCCCAGCCCAGTGACTCAGCTTCCCTGGGGACCCCACTTGTGTGTGTCCTGGTGATGGCTCTAGAAGACAGGGTGGTACTGTCCTCTGAGAGCTGGTGACAGTGCCGGAGCCAGACTTGGCTTGGGCCACAGCCTGGTGGTACGGTAGCCCCAGAACAGGTTCAGACCTAGGGCACCCCCACCCCATCATGTGGGCAGGCTGCCTAACCTCCCTGTGGCTGCTGCCCCCTTCGTAAACTGGGCTGACAGCCATCCATCCATCCCCGTGGGGTTGTTAGGAAGATGAAGTCCATGTAGGTGAAGGCTGTCCCAGGTGTGCCCACCAGGGGGTGATCGCTCACCCCTCCTCTTCCCTTTCTTCACCTGCCAGGCGCCCTCCCCGGCCTCCCCCAGGCAGCCGGCCTCTGCCTTCTTAAGCAGCGTGGGATTCCTGCCAGGGACTTGGCCCCACGCAGAAGCTGGTGAGGGAGTGGGACTAGAAATCCGTGTTCCGGCTCCTATGGAAGGACAGAAGGCAACACTTCCAGGCCCCTCCTGAGCCTCCCAGCCTGGCCCAGCCAGGGCTGCCCTGTGGCCACACGAGGAAACGTGGCTGAATGCCACTTTTCCCAGCATTGAGCTCGAGGCAGGCGGGTGCCGGAGAAGTTGGTCCAGCCAAGATCTCGGAACCGTCTGCCCACCTGAGGCTGAGGACGGCGAGGTGTTGGCCTCATCTGCCCAGCCGGGAAGCTCAGCCCTGACCTAGCGCTGCCTGAGCGCCACGCTTCATCTTAGGTTGTCCTGCAGTGGTTTGGGGATGGAATCACAGGCTGACCACCTGGAGCCATTCTTGCTGGCACTGCCCCTTTGTGTGGGTCCAAGGAGCTGCTGTCTTGCTGCCCGTGGGCACAGCATTGCCACAGCATTGTGTGGCGGAAGTGGTCCTGCAGGCGCCTCGGGAGCCTGCTGGCGCGGCTGACCCTCCAGGAATTCACATAGGAAATGCTTCCCAGACACTGGAGGGGACCTGTGCTCCGGGCAGAGGCCCGCCCCCAGACATCCCCGTGTGCTGGGGAGGAGGCCCAGGCTGTGACTGCAGGCGATGTGGGCTGGCAGGGGGCTCTGGTGACACAGAGGGACCCTCAACTGTGTCTTAGGAGACTGGGGAAGGCTTCTCGGAGGAGGTGTTGTGGTGGGCCGGGGGGAGGAGGAGTTTGTACAGTGACGGGAAGGTGGAGGCTGTTCTAGAAGGTAGGAGGCTGGGAACTTTGTCTTGGGGCCCATGAGGACAGAACTGGGGTGGGGGAGGGAAAGGGGCCTCTGGTGAGGCTCTGTTAGGCAGATGACATGGGACAGTCAGCTTTGGTCGGGTGGGGGAGGGGATCTCGGCATAGCCAGTCACGGGGACAAGTGGTTTGAGGAGTGGCAGAGCCTCGAAATGTCCATCATATGTTTGGGGGGCGGGGCAGAGTGGGAGAGTCCCAGATGGAGTTTCCCTTCCGGTGCCAGGCCTAGGTGGCCACGGCGATCAGAGGAGAATGGGGATACCATGCTGTGGCTGCCGTGTGGGACCCTGGCTAGGGCTGAGGCAGGGCTGACCAATAGTGAGGAGCGGGGATCACAGGGCCCTGGGTGTCCACTTGGGGTGGGTTCAGGGGTCTCAGCATCCCAGTTGTGCCCACCACCCATTGGGTTGGGTGAGAAACCCCATATCTAATGAGCTCCTGCCCCTGGCTGTGCACCTCGCCCAGCTTAGGTGGCAGGACCCCGGTTAGACATCTGGTTAGGGTTGGGGTTGTGGCAAGTGATCCCTGAGCGCAGGGCCTTCAGCTCAGTGTGTGACCTCCCGTGCAGGTGGCACCTCCCTGAGCTTCCTGGTGCTGGTGACGGGCTGCGCGTCCGTGGGCAGAATTCCAGATGCAGAAATCTACAAGATCACGGCCATCGAGTTCCACCCTCTGCAGGAAGAAGCCCGGGAGGAGGACCGCCTCCTCGCCTTGAGGAAAATCCTCAGCTCGGGCGTGTTTTATTTCTCCTGGCCCAACGACAGCTCCTGCTTTGACCTGACCATCCGGGCGCAGAAGCAGGGTGATGACAGCTCCGATTGGGGGACCTCCTTCTTCTGGTGAGGGTCTGGGTCCCACAAGGGGTGGGCTCTGGTGGCACCTGTGCTCCCCGCCCATGAGAAAGTGAATCTCGAGACCTCCACTCACTGTGGTCTTGGGAATGCCTTCACTGGGTCCCAAGTGGATTTAGCACACAGCAAGAAGCAGTTCAGCTTCATCTGCAGGTGTTTTCTGTGTGCTGGGCTCAGCGCTTCTTCCTGGATTTGCCATAAGGGCAACTCTGTGCTCTGCCATGTCCCAATATTTACCTGTGACATTTTATAGCACCATTCTAGCACCATCCTAAATTCTCTGCAGAATATGGAAACTAGAATCCTCATGCCTCTCTAAGGGGTCATCTGTGCTACTTCATTCTAGATAGGGAAACTGAGGAATAAATAGTGAGGGGATTTTGCCAACTCCACACACCTGATAAGAGGCAGAGGCAAAATTTAAACCCATGCATTCTGGCTGTATGCCCTAAGCTGGGAATCACAAAGTTAAACTGGTCCTACCTAAAGGGAAACTGAGCAGCTGGTGGGAGGTGTCCTGTATCAAGCTGGTTGGGTTTCTGGATGCACTGGGTCATCTGGCCTTCAATCCGCATGCGGACAGCTGCAGGTGGACAGCCCTGTCAATTCTTGGATGTCTATGGGTCTTTCTAGGCCCGGCTCTGGAAGGACCAGTGGAATTGCTGAGAGGGGCTGTGCTTGTGTAGGCTGGTGCCAGGCCTGCTGGTCATTTCTGCTGTCCAATTCCCCCAGGGGTGGGAAAGAGGACAGCAGAGGCCGTGCTGGTACACTGCAGGGGGTGTACCCACCAGCCAGTGCATCACCCTGACTGGAGTCCCAGAATGCCCTGTGGAGCCACACAGCAATTCCAGCCCTGAGGCGGGGCTGTGGACGTATGTCCTGCCCCTCCGCGCCTCACTTTGAACAACTAATGAGCCAGTTAACATTACTTCTTTCTAATGAGTAAAATTCCATTGTATGTATGTCCCACATGGTCTCAATCCTTCACCCATGGTTGTTTTTGTTTAGTAATTGCTCAGACTTTGGCATGCGGAATCCTATGATCTTGTTAAGATGCAGACCACACGCTGAGTAGCAGGTACCAGGCGTTGCCCTTTCTGCCAATCATGGCTTCCATTTGGTGGGGACCAGCATGTGTCCTTCAAGCCACAGTGAGGGACATGTGGCCAGGATGAGGAGATTCAGGAGTGGAGCTGAGAGGGGCTGGGGAAGAGAGACCCTCCCTTGCCCTGGGAAATTTTAGAAGTGGGCACAGGCTAGATTTGGAGTTGGGAAGGAGGAAGGCTCAGCTGGTGCTCAGCTGGTTTCCACCTCCAGGGTGGAGGACCTAGAGAGGAGCCCATGAAACAGACTAGAGTGGAGTCGCTGGGCAGAGCAGCCATAGCCTGATGGCCTTCAGCGCTGTGTTTGGCCATCCCTGCTGCTGTGGGGGGAGAGAGGAAGAGAGAGAGAGGATGGCAGGTGAAGTCCAGCTCTGAGAAATGCTTCCTCCTGGGTATACATCGCTTTCTTTCATGGAGTTGGGTCTCCCGTGCTGGCGAGAACTCTCCGCGGAGTTGGCAGACCGTGGAATCGGCAGTCGTGATCTCAGTGCCATGGTGGATTTAATATATTTGTTACCAAAGCGGTTTATCATCCGAGGTTTAGAGTGACTCACGGGGGGATCCTGTTTCTGGGGTGTTGCACTTCTGGATCATTCTTCACACCGAGGACTGCCTGGAGTCAGCGGAGCACACGTGGGCTAGGCTTCCCGAGGGGCGACAGAGGCTGAGGTCACAGTCCAGGGGACTGGCCAGAGAACAGAGGAGAAGCTTCCAGACACTCCCAAACCCCAGCTCACAGCAGGCATTTCCTGCAGTCACGCCCCGCTGTCTTTGCCCCACTGTCTTTGCCGAAGCTCTAGGATGGGAATCGCATTAACTTGTTTTAGACAACTAGGGCATTGTGATCTAGACTTGACCCAGCTCTGTAAGAGAAAGTCCCCTGTGGACTGGCCTTAGGATGGCACTGTGCAGGCCCGCGGGCAGAGGGGAGGGGAGAGTGGTGTGGCTGTATGGAGAGGGAGGGGCTTGGAGCTAGGGTGGAGCTCAGTGGTAAAGTGCTCACCTAGCAAGTGGGAGGCCCTGGGATTGATACGCAAAATAAATAAAGTAGAAGAGGAGCTCAGGCTGCCACTGCTGGCCCAGAACGTTGGGCCACGACTTCTGCCTGTTTCTTCACCTGTACCACGGGGTTTTGCTAACACCTTTCTTGTGGGTCCAGTTAGCTCATCCCAAAGCCCTGGGCACCCGGCGCTGTGCACCTGTGCACCGTGCAGTTCCAGCATCATCGCTGCCAGGTAGGGGAAGGAAAAAATGAGACATCCACTGACTTTTTTGGTCTTCTCAGACTCTGCTTATTTGGATTGCTGTGTGGTACTTTAATTATATTCACCTTGTAGTGTGTGGACATGTATTTAAATTTAAATAGGTGTGTGTACACACACACACACACACACACACATATATATATATATATATGTAGATGCCAATGCCAATGTACTTATTTTATCATTGATGAGTATTACTTAATCAAAACACAGATACACTTTTTTGTAGTCCTGGGGTTTGAACTGAGGGCCTTGCATCTACTAGGCAGTCATTCTACCATTTGAGCCATGTCTCCAGCCCTTTTTTTGCTTGTTATTTTTCTGATAGGGATTCATATTTTGGTCCAGGGAAACCTTGGGTCACCATCCTCCTACCTCTCCCTGCCATGCAGCTAGGTTCATAGGAATGTACCACCATGCCTGGCTTATAGGCTGAGATGGGGGAGGCCATTCTCACTAACTCTCTTGCCTGATTTTGGCTGACCTTGAACCATAATTCTCCTGATCTTTGCTCCCAGAATAGTTGGAATTACAGGCATGAGTTGCCACACTTGGCCTTATGATTTCATTTTTTAAAAAAAATTGGGTTCTAACACAAAACTGGGGTAGCTACAAGCCTAGAGACTCCTTTGAACATCCCCAAACCACAGGGACTGGGGCAGGGAAGGTGGCTCAGTGGTAGAGTGCTTGCTTTGCATGCATGAGGTCCTGGGTTCGATTCTTCAGCACCACATAAGCAGAAAAAAGCCGGAAGTGGTGCTGTGGCTCAAGTGGTAGAGTGCTATCCTTGAGCTGAAGAGCTGAGGGATAATGCCCAGGCCCAGAGTTCAGGCCCCACAACAGATAAAAACAAACAAAACACAGGGACTGGTTAGCTCGAACCCCAGCTTTGCTCCTGTTGCTCCACGTTGATAGCTGGGAGTAGCTTTGGGAAAGGACTTGTGGCTCCTTCTCCTGGAGTCTCAATGAAGCACAGGAGCTTCCTGGATCTGAATGGCCCCAGGTGCGGGCTGTGCTGGGTTACAGCGTGAGCTTGCTTGGCTTCGCCCTGGCTCTGTCTGAGCCCGGCTCCCACAGGTGCCTCTCCTTGCTCCGGGTGCCGGAGACGGGACGGTGGCCTCAGTCTGTGTGGTCTGTGTCTTGTAGGAACCAGCTGCTGCACGTGCCCCTGAGGCAGCATCAGGTGAGCTGTGGCGACTGGCTGCTGAAGGTCATCTGCGGGGTGGTGGCTATCCGCACCGTGTACGCCTCGCACAAGCAGGCCAAGGTCTGCCTCATCTCTCGCATCAGCTGCGAGCGTGCCGGGGCTCGCTTCTACACCCGTGGCGTGAACGATGATGGCCACGTGTCCAACTTCGTGGAGACAGAGCAGGTGAGTGCCCAGCCCATCCACGACACCAGACAAAGCAGCCACGTGGCTTGTGTGGAGAGGCCCTGGTGTGTTTGAGCTGATTCCTGATCGTGGGCCTCTCTGCTGTGTGTCATTTAAGAAGTTGCAGCTCTGCTTGGGAATGTTGGCATGGTCTTTTCTTTTTTTTCTGTTGGTAGCACAAGGGTTTGAACTCAAGACTTCACATTTGGAAGTGGCGCTGTAGCTCAAGTGGTAGAGCGCTCGCCTTGAGCTGAAGAGCTGAGAGACAACGCCCAGGCCCAGAGTTCAAGCCCCACGACCGACAAAAAAAAAAAAAAAAAAAGACTTCACACTTGCTAGGCAGTTGCTCTAGCGCTTGAGCCACACTGCCATCCCTTTCTGCTTTCAGTTATTTTCAGATAATTTTTCACGTTTGTACCCCGCCTGGTGGGGACCAAGTCCCTTCTGCTTGTGCCTCTCTCGTAGCTAAGATGACAGGTGTGTACCACTGTTCCAGCGTTATCAGTTGATGTGGAATCTGGAAAGCTTATTTCCTGGGCTGGCCTCAAACATCAGTCCTCCTTATCTGTGCTTTTGTTGGTGTGAGTCTCCACTATTTGGCCTGATTGTCTTTTTTTTTTTTTTTTTTTTTTTTTTGTGGGTCGTGGGGCTTGAACTCTGGGCCTGGGCGCTGTCCCTCAGCTCTTCAGCTCAAGGCGAGCGCTCTACCACTTGAGCTACAGCGCCACTTCCGGTTTTCTGGTGGTTTATTGGAGATAGGAGTCTCACGGTCTCTCCTGCCCAGGCTGGCTTTGAACCGCGATCCTCAGATCTCAGCCTCCTGAGTAGCTAGGATTACAGGCGTGAGCCACCAGCGCCCGGCTTCTGATTGTCTTTTTTTAATTGACATCTTAAATTGGAAAATGTTGTTGAGCTAAGGAATTTTTAAAAGGCAATCCAGAATGGTTTCTGTGGTTGACGAGGGTGCCTCTCATTCCAGGAGCAGCTACCAGATGAACTGATAGGGGTGAAAAATCATTTTAGGTGAAAAAGAGATCAATACAGAGGAAGGATAGAGGAAACAAGCTGAAGCTCCACCCTAACTTATGTTGGGACCTAGGGGCCGAGCAGCCTTTGCTGAGCCCCTGCAGGGTAGAGCCATCTGCACAGCTCCTTCTTGCTTGTCTTTCTAAACTTCTGTTCTCTCTCCGGGAGATGCTGTTTTACACCTGTTGTTGCCTTTGGCTGTGATTCACACCCTGGAGGATAATGCCATCTTGAAGATTACAGGTGTGATCAGCTAGAAGGGGGAAAGTTGCAGAGAGGCCCAGGTGTGATGCTGCTGTGCATAGCCAGCTGCGGCTGTCCTACCTGTACAGTGCAGGCGTGCTGGCCGCATTCCTTACGCCACCGCTGTGCGGAGCCTGGTGTCTGTGTTCTCACCGGATGGAGCAGGCCACCATGGAGAACGTAGCCAGCATGATGCTGGGGCTGAAGGTGGCTACCTGTGGATGGGCTCATAGCTCTCCAGGGCTGTGCCCAAGACCTTTGTGTCTTCAGGAGATTGCTCCTGAGCCTGCAGGTCAGGAGAGGACAGGGATGAGGCTGTGAGGCTTCTATTCTCAGAGGTGTGTGTGTGTTTGTCGGTCGGTCTGTCAGCTGTTTGCCTCTCACTTGGCTCTCTGGCCGCTTGCTGACAGAGGTGCTTCTGATGGCATCAGGAGACTGGGGACAGTGGATGGGGTCAGCTCAGCCAGAGCCGTTGCCCGTGCGGAGCAGCTGGGGAGGAAGTACGGCACCATAGGCAGGGGGCCCTGCCTGCTACCTGGTTGAGGTCCTGGGTCATGATGGTACCACCCTCAAATATGCATCCCGTAGCCTCGCTTACAGTGAGTCAGGAGATGACTCCGCCCTCCGAGGTTTGGTCGCAGAGATGGGTCTGTTCTCCAGGTGGTGGGTGTCACCTTCTCTGATGACATGTGACATCTGTGGCGGCGGGTGCACAGCCTTGGCAGGAAGGAGGACTGCTGGGGGCCGTGCAGCCTGGTGGCAGCCTGACTCCAGGCAGAGTGGCCCTGCGTGGGCCTGTGGGAGGTAACCCAGTTCCCCCAAATTAATTCTCAGGGCTCAGGAAGAGGTGCCCAAAGAACTCTCATATCTGCCCCGTTTCAACCTCTTTCTCAGGAATAAACGGTCTTCCTTCCTCCTTCCACTTGGGCTATGTGGGTATGGGGGGAGAGGGGGCGCGTGTGCATGCTGTGTGCACTCGCATTTTGCATCTCTTGTGTGTCTGTGTCACATGTGTTGTGTATCACGTGACTTGTAATGTGCACTTGTGTTGTCGGCTTGTGTGCCGTATGTATTTTCTTAGTGGCACATATGCCTTGTGTGCTTGTATTGTTGGTATGTATGAGTTGTATGTCCATGCATATGTCATTTGTCACATGCCCTGTGTGTGTATGTGTTGTGGGTGTATGTTGTTGGTGTGTGAGTGTGTGTGTATAGCCTGGCACGCTCCTCAGGGAGGAAGTAGTCTGAAGTCCTCGTGGTCAGCCGTGAGTCACATCTGGCGGCCTCTGTGTAGGACTCACTGCAGGCAGCAAACCCTCAGCTTATCAGACAAAGGAGGAGAGAAAAGTCTGGCTGTTGCCTATCAGGCCCTGGGCCACCCAGGGAGGTGAGGACGCCCAAGAGGCTTCATGGAAGAAGCTGTCTGGAAACATTGGATCTGGAAGTAGAAGCCCAGTCAGGGCCTCTCTAGTGGAAAGTCTGCACCGTTGTGAGCTAGTCCTTTGCTGAGGGGGAGCACTCGGGGCGACCCCTGGCTGCCGGGCCCAGAGGCTGCAGCCCTGCCGGGCCTTCTGCTGCACTAGCCGGGACTCCCGTCTTCCAGGCAGGGGCACCTGCTTGCCTTTGGGCTGTTGTTCTTCCTCCTCTCCCTCCTCCTCTGCATCTTGTCTCTGCTTGGATTCTTCCTTCCTGCGGCCTGAGTGAATTTTTGGAGTGACTGCTCTGGGCTGGGAGAGTGCTTCCTTGTTTACCCTCTGGGCACCAGGTGGCCTTGACTCCATTGAGAGAGGGACCCCAAGGCCGATGTGGTTAGGAATGTGCTCAGGGCCATCCTGCTACACAGATGAGAGTTTGCAAAACTGAGCTAGACTAGGGCCTTTCCCACCTGCATTACTCACTATCCTGCTCGCCTCAGAGGGCATCTGTAGGCTGTGCATGGTGGAGCACACCTGTAATCACAGCTACTCAGGAGGTAGAGATAGGAGGATCATGGTCCAAGGCCAGGTAGAGCAAGGGCCTGAGACTTAATCTGAAAAAAAAGCTAAAGTCCAAAAGGCTGCAAGTATAGATGCAAGTGGTAGAGCACTTGCTTAGCAAGCGTGAAGCCCCTAGTTCAGATTGCAGTATCTCTCCTCTAGTTCTCCCTCCCGCTTCCTTCTTCCCTTCCCCCTCCCCCTCCTCTTCTCCTTCTCCTCTCTCTTCTCCCTCTCTCCCTCTCCCTCTCCCTCTCTCCCCTCCCCCTCCCTCCCTCCATCTCTCTCCCCCTCCCTCCCCCCCTCTCTTTCCCTTTCTCTCTCTCTCTCTCTCTCTCCCTTTTTCTCTCTTTCTCAGAGGCATCCATGAAGCAAGACAGTCCCACAAGTGTTCAAGCTGTTCTTTTGCCCAGGACAGCACTGTGGTGCTTCTTTTCTCTGGTGCCGATGGGACGCAGGCATAGCCAGTTTTCCTGGGGAGAAGGTATGGACACCTCGTCCTGGCTCGTGCCCAGTAGGGGAGGTGTTCAGGCACTCGGCGCTCCAGTTTTCCAGAGCTGGCTCTGGGCAAGCCACTTTGCGGGAGGAGCCAGGTTTGAGTGCCCCTGAGCCTAAGCCAGATCCTGGGCATTGTGAGCGCCTGTCTTCCTGTGAGAATGTGGCCTGTGTGCATGCATTACAGTGCTGGTCATAAAGCACAGGAAGGTGTCCTGCATCCTAGCGTTGCCGCCACAGCTGCGGCGTGTTGAACCAGCTGCTGTGCTTGGTGGGTGTACCAACGCTGCTGGTCGTCAGTACCTGCGAACGGAAGGCATGCTCTTAACCCAGTGTTTATTTTCCTTTGGTATCTAATTACAGCCCAAACACAGGCTTGCACCATTCCTGTGGTCTGGAGACCACGCAGGTCTCGCTGTCAGTCCCCCTTCCCCTGCAGAATTACTAATGCATGTGTGATCTGAGTGCGATCTAGCTTGCATGGAAAGCTACCCTGTAAGGGAGCAGGCTGGTGAGCAATGGAAAGGCCTCGAAGAGATGCCCTGCCAGGCCAGGGTAGGGTTGCGCAGATAAAGGCCGGCATCTGATAACCACCGCAGCCATCCCCTGTCAGTGCTCAGAACCGTACTTTTTGTTCTTTAAACTCCTGTGTGCTCCTTCCCATATCAGAGAGGCCCACAGGCCACTCTGGGTGCTGGAGAGGAGAAGTTATATTACTATTTTTTTTGGGGGTCCGGTCGTGGGGCCTGAACTCTGGGCCTGGGCGCTGTCACTTGGCTCTACCACTTGAGCCACAGCGCCACTTCTGGCTTTTTTCTTTTTGCTTATGTGGTGCTGAGGAATCAAACTCAGGGCCTCATGCATGCAAGGCAAGTGCTCTACCACTGAGCCACCTTCCCAGCCCCCTACTATTATTTTTTTTAAAGCATAAGTAGCATTGTTCTGTGCAAGAAGGGAGTGTTAGTGACGTGTGTGGACTGGGAGCGCAGTGGCACAGGACTGGGACCAAAAAGCAAGTTCAAATTGAGTCTTGAGTTGTCAAGTGTGAGACTGACGGACAGTGGACTAGGGCTTTCTGTGTAGCTGGTTTGTTTTATTTTGTCCTGTCTTTTCCCAAGGCTCCCTGCTCCCGAGCTATTGGGCAGGTGAAAATAATGGCTCTAAGAAAGGTCTTAGTGAAATTCCAGCGCATTTGCTGGTGGGGGCTTTCCAGGGTGATGGAGCTCACAGTCCCACAGACACCCCCCCCCGACCCCGGGGCCTGGGCCCTTGAGTCTGCTCCAGCCCCCCGTTTGGGGGCTAATCAGCGGCCTTGCGCACCCTGCTGCCTGGCCACCATGTGGGGAGCAGCGCCAGGCATGCTGGGGGAGAGCAGAGGGCGCTGGAGTCCGCTGCCTGCCCTTCGTGGCTGGTGTCAGGTCGCAGGCACCAGCTCCTGTTACCAGCCCAGGACATTGGGTTTCATTGAAGAATGCCTTTTCCTTTCTGTCTCCTTGTGCTGCAGACAATTTACATGGATGATGGAGTGTCATCTTTTGTCCAGATCAGAGGCTCCGTCCCGTTGTTTTGGGAACAGCCAGGCCTTCAGGTAGGTGACGGCAAAAGAGAATATCTTACCAGGCTGCTCTTCCCCTTCAACCACTGTGCTTTGCTTCTTTAAACAGGTGTCTTTCATGATATTGTTTCCTCAGTATATTTGTGTTGAGACAAACCGTTAAAAGTGTACTGTGTGTCTGAGTGTGCATGTATGTGTGAGCATCAGTGTGTGTGTATGAGTGAACGACCAACACGCGTAGGGTGAGAGAATACACAGGCTGGTTCCAGTCCCGGGACCGAGTGTTCGCTGTACTTGCTATTGCTCCATGGTAGTGTGGGGTGTCTGCTGAGGCTGGTGCAAACCCCAGAACACGGGTAGGGTCCCCCAAGTGAGACCGTGAGGCCAGTGTTGAGAGTGACTGGCTGTCACGGAATGCTTCAGCAGGGTCCCTGGGGCCCTTTGTGGCTGTGTCACCAGCGGCACTCGGTGCAGCCACGTGAGGATCACACAGAACTTTCCCATGCTTTCTAAAAATACCCCCGTGCCATTCAGAGTGGGGCCGTGGTGAGCGCCAAAAGGAGTTGGCCTCTGTGTCCTGGGGAGAGTTCAGGGTTCAGGGGCAGGGACACGGCCCCGGAACACACTTGTTGTCAATGAAAGGAGCACTGCTCCTGCATTTGGGGCCAAGCCAACTGGATCACTCCTCCCTCCCCTCCTGACCCTTTTCTCCTCTAGCCCGAGGATGTGCGGGGGTCTTCAGAAGACCTCCCTCCAGAATTCGGGGTCTCCAGCTCTTTTCACCAAGAGCTCTTGTGTAGCTGCTGTGGCTCATCACCAGCCACTAAGGAGCCCCAGGCTCCATGCGTCAGGGGCTTAGCCCAGCCCTGGACTTGACCCCATGGCACCTCTGTCCCCTTAGCCATCAGCACGTGGTGTTGACAGTGTTGGTCACGTGCTGTTTCAGCCCTTAGAGTGAGCTGGATGATGGATGATGGATGGAGCGTCGTCTTTGGGCTCTGAGGAAGACTTTGTTCACACTGCCTTCCCATTCGTGAGGACCACAGTGGCGGTGCGAGGGAGCCTCCAGCCTGACCTTGACTTGGGTGGTGCCATGGAAAATTCCTCAGGAGCATTTCCCAAAGGAGATCTTTTGGAACCAAATTACTGAGATGTTACCTCCGTGCTGAAACTCCACCCACTTGAAACACCCAACTTTGTGGGGCTTAGTGCATTTATAGATCTGTGTAGCAATCTAATTTTAGAGCTCTTTTTCGATTTCTTTTTTTCACTTTGGTGCTGGGGACCAAACCAGGGGTCTCGTATAAGCTAGACAAATGCTCTACCACTGAGCCCCTAATATGAGGACCTTGCACCACTGCCTGAAGTCCCCGCATCATTAGCAGACTCCCTTCCAGCTCAGACTCAAGCCTATATAACCTTTAGTCTACTTACTGACTCGATAAGATTTCCTGCTCTGGACATTCAATTTGAAGGGAGAGTTTGAAAATTTTATTTTCTTTAAATGCGAGATATTTCTCCAGAAATGTCTTGACCTCTGAATTTAGTGAGGCCCTGTCTCAAAAACAAAACAACAGCAGCAAAACAAGCAAGCAAACAAACAAACCCCGTAGATCAATGAGTAAAGTATAAGGAGGAGTCAGGGAGTCTATGGTAAGCATGATGCAGAACCCATGAGAAATCCCAAAATTATCCTGACTGGTTTTAGACTTGAAAGGATACTGTGAGATGTACCGGTCTCCCTCCCTCTCAGCTTAGGGTCCTTTTCCCAGTACCTCAGACAGGCCATGCTCCCATGCCTGGGGATGGCTCTTACAGTCTACCAGTTCCTCCTTGTCCTAGGCTCTGTTCCTCCGTCTCTCCAGGGTGTTCAGGGGTGGACTTCACCCTGGAGTTGGAATTGCATGGTCCTTTTCCTTCCTCTGTTTCCTCTGAATCTTTTGACCATCTTCTAGGACTTGTGATATTCTGATTTCCCTCGTGAAAAACAAAACCAAGAATGTTTGTCATTTCCTATGTAATTATGGGAAGCTCTCCAGCCTGCCCTTCATGCCGGTCCAGACGCAGCCTGACGCTGCCATGGAGGGTGGTGCTCCCTTTGGCATAGCCGAGGGTGGGACATGGCAGCTGACACATGCTCGTGACTCTCCAAAGCCCCTGTGTGTCTTCAGACATAGTTCCAAAGCCTTCATGTTCTCAGTCTTCTGAGGGATCTGCTCACTTTGGGGCCCCGTACCTATGTGAACCTCTTAAGGGCCATCCAAGAGATTCTGAGTCATCTTCAGAGGAGACGGGGGGGGGGGACAGGGGGCAGCCTTACATAGAGGTCTACAGTCACCAGGATGAACTATCAGTACCAAGCTCAGGAATCCCAACTATTTTTCTCTATTTTGAGCCCCTCCCCATTCTTCGTCTCTTAGGTAGCGTGACAGTTGGAATTTTGTGGGCAAATGGCTTATGTGCGAAGTTGTACTGTTGTGCCTTCTTAGGGGCTGCCCAGGGCACATGAGTCCTGCCCAGGGATGGGGAAGAAGGTGCCAGGCAAAGGACCATGCTGATCACCTGTCTGCCAGTGGGCCTGGGCCTGACGCTTTCAGCACACGCCAAGATCTGTGTGCCTTTAGCCCTTTTCATCTTTGCCATGTAAACAGGTTGTGTAATAGCCACAATGAAGTGTTGCCCTGCAAACTCACATCTCCTCTGGAACAGCTTGTTACGGGGTGTGGGTGCTATCTGTCACTCTGTGGAAGACTGCTCCCTTGGCCACTGTATAGCTTTCCCTCCTGGGGCCTGCACACTTCACAGACATACACCTGACCTGCACGTGAGTCTGATTTGTGTTTTGTAGTTTCACCTGATGGAAACAGCCAGAAGATGATACACCATGGATTAGAAACTCTTGCCTACATTCACCTCTTCCCTGTCAGGACCTATTTCTTAACTTCTTAAATAGGTGGGCTGCAAGTGATAGTGTGTGTGTGTGTGTGTCCACAAAGGTATGAGATTGTGTGTGGTATATCAGTTTCCAGACTAGGTCACTGAAATGGAAAAGTCCTCTGAGTGGAACTGAACAGAGCCAGGGACAAAGTGAGCTGTGCAGGGGGTGTTGGTGAGTCCCATGAAGCAGCTTCAGACTTGTCCCTGGCTCTTCATAGTCCCCACAGAAAGAGCAGAGCCAAGGTGGTGAGTGGTTTTCCAGAGGGATTCAGAGCCTAAGCTTTGCAGTTATACTGACCAGAGTTCAAATTCAAGTTCTGGCAACCCACTTAGTAACAATATATACTTTTGAAAAGCTCTGACCTTGACTACGCCTTAGTCAATAGTGGTAAAATGAGGTTTACAATACCTATTGCACAGGGTTATTGAGAGAATTAAGGCTCTTAAGACATACTAGGACTTCACACAGAATCTAGAACCCAAAATAGCCACTCAAAATAGTGGCTATTGCCGGGCGCTGGTGGCTCACGCCTGTAATCCTAGCTACTCAGGAGGCTGAGATCTGAGGATCGCGGTTCAAAGCCAGCCCGGGCAGGAGAGACCGTGAGACTCCTATCTCCAATAAACCACCAGAAAACCGGAAGTGGCGCTGTAGCTCAAGTGGTAGAGCACTCGCCTTGAGCTGAAGAGCTGAGGGACAGCGCCCAGGCCCAGAGTTCAAGCCCCACGACCGACAAAAAAAAAAAAAAAAAAAAAAAAAAATAGTGGCTATTATGTTATTAACAATAGTGGAACTGAGCGGTGAAGCCTGGGCTGATGAGGTTCCCCATCCTCATGAGGGCTCCAAGATACAGTCCCGTGGCACAAACACCAGTTTCCTTGACGTGTTGCTCAGCCTGATGGGGAGCCAGCAACCCCAGGCTGAGCTTGGTATTCACCTGGCTGGCATTCGTGGGGCGTCTCTTGGGTGCAAGGGACTCAAGGGATCAGGTGTAGGCTCTGCCTTTAGGAGAGGGGACAGGGAGGTGACAGTGTTGGTGAGGTTTCTGGCGGCTTGGCGAGGGGCAGCTAGCCCAAGCTGACGCATCCCAGGATTCTTGTCTGCATTGGCTTGTGGGAGAGGGACACAGCCCCTACAAGAGGGGACACAGCTGTGCTTGTAACCCCTGGTTCCCGCATGTCCAGGGAACCGCACTGGCTCAGAGCGGGAGGCTCCTTCGGTCTGGGTGGGGGGCGAGGTGGGCAGCGCCGGGGCATGGCAGCTGAGTGTGTGTGTGACACTGAGCTGGATCCACCCAGGGGGCACCAACCCAGTCGTGCCCAACAGTGCCACCTGTGAGAATCCCCTGGGAGCTGTAACCATCCTGACTGATGCCCAAGGCAGCGTTGTAGTGATGAAATCACAGCATCTGGGACTAGTTTCTGAAGACCCTGAGAGGGCGTCTGCTGTGCTGAGCCATCTGGGAAGCCCTCTGCTGCATGCCTGTAAACAAAGTGTTCTTGGAGGCTAGAGGGTGTAGGAAACTTGATCGGCACCATTTGTCCATTTCTGTAGACACTTCTGGCCTACTAGTGTGACCTCGCTGGGCTGGAGCTGGGGCCAACTGTTCTGCTGGCTCTGGTGAGCTGGTTGGAGCTCCTCTCGCCAGCCTCAGACTGCTCTTCAGGGTGGAGGCACAACTGGACATTGTCCTCAGGAGGACGGCAATCAACCTAACATTCCTCTCCCCTCCCCTCTCCTCCCTTCCCCTCTCCACCCTTTCCCTTCCTTTCTTCCTTCCTGTCTGTGGGAGCAGGGGGTTCTGGGACAGCCCAGTGCTGCATGGGATTGTGTAGTTTCTGCTCAGATCTACGCTGGGTATTCCTGAGTCTCAGTGTGTAGCATGCAGGGTTGAGTTAATGACTTTAGGGACCAGAGGCTCCTTAGACAGAGACGGGAGGCTGGGGTGAAGGAGAACAAGGAGAAGCCAAAAAAAGCAGCTCTGTCAGCCCAAGGGGCCCCCAGCCACCCCTGGCTGCCAGTCCTTGAGGCTTCCGAGACATAGGACCTCAGCAGTGACCCAGCGAAGGGCAGAGCTCCACAGTGATGCGGTTGCTCAGGGGAGGAGGGACTGGCGGGAGGCAGGGTCGGAGGGATCCAGACTACACAGATGCACAGGGCAATGGAGGAAGACTTTCTGAGAAAGCAGGGGGCTCCAGCTCCCTTCCCTTTCCCCTTTAGGAGATGGGGTCATGATGTTTGAGAGGCCTCAGAGGCCTGGGTCTGCGATGGGGACTCGGCTCAGAGCCGCCCTCTCCCACCCCTTCCTGAGCAAAGGGGAGGAAGAAGATGGGACAGGAGTCAGGAGCAGCCTGCCTGCCAGAGCTGCAGTGGGTGGGGCCATGGGAGTCCCTGGTGTCACTGGCGGGGCGGGGCAGATGACTGCAAGGTCCAGCCCCCAGCCCAGCTCTTCCTTCAGCAGGTCTGAGCTTGGCCTGGGACTGGGCACCCTCAGGACCGAAGGCTGGACTCTGAGCCTAGACTGCTGACTTTGGTTCTCTTCTTGGTGTGCTCCCACAGGGACTGCTGCTTGGCCCTGCTCTGGGAGGTTTCTTGTGCTGACTGACAGGTGACACAGAACAAGTTGCCCTGGCTTTGGGCCCTAGCCTTAGGGGATTTCAGAGGGGAACTCAGGGGAGCACATCTCTGTGAGCCCCAAGAAAGGCTGGTGCTGACAGATGAACAGTTTTCTCCATACCATAGGCCCATGGGTGTTTTTTGAATTTAAGACATTTTATTTATTTTTTATTTTTATTTTATCGGTCATGGGGCTTGAACTCTAGGCCTGGGCACTATCCCTGAGCCCTTCAGCTCAAGGCGGGTGCTCGACTACTTGAGCCACAGAGCCACTTCCGGTTTTTGAATTCAGGAGCTGACATTTTCTGAGTGAGACATTAGCAGCCCCTGGGGAGAGGAGAGAAGGGAAAATAAGCAGCGAAATGAAGGTGTCCGATCGGTCTATTGTGAACCCCCATAGATCAGCAACGCTGCCTCATTTTATACAATGGTTTCCTTTGTGACCATAGTTTTCCAGGACCAATGGGATTTAGGCTTCGTTGAGTCATCTGTATAATCTCTAATTTCTGAACCTTCTCCCATAATTTTTGAATCTCTTGCTGGGGATCCCGTGTGTTAGATACAAGCCTAGAGTGAGACACGTGGCCGGTGGTGTTGATCACACTCGGTGATGGCTGTACTCATCATGTGGATGAGTCTGATGACGACACTGCTCTTACAGCTCTGAAACCAGGCTGAACACATGGTACATTTTCAGGCCCGCAGAAAATGTGTTAGTTAGCCAGAACTCCTTCATCCAGATCTGCTGAATTGTCACCTTATGTCACCCACATGCATGCTGTCATTTGTTTTCTCAGCCACTTGAGAGGAAGTTGTATACATTTTTCTCCACCATTAGTTTCCGGATGCTTTTTCCTAGAACAGTTTTACTCTGACAGCACCACAGCAAAGGTACACATTTGAAGAATTCAACATTGGCGTAGTATTTTAGCCAGGAAGGCAGGCATTTTCCAACTCAGTCAGGTGTCACCGTAGGCTCTCTGTAGCGGCTCTGCCCCTTCAGTCCAGGCCTACACTCCACATTTACTTGTCCAGCTCTAGTTTTCTCAAGCTGGGTTGGCCTCCAGGCCTTTCTCTCTCATGTCACTGTTAGTCTTTGAGAATGGAGGCCTTCTGTTACATCAGCAGCCTCGTCTGGGTCTTCCTGCTGTTTCTGAAGGCTCCCTTGCTGTGTGACAGCATTCTTCCAGGCACGCGGTGTCCATGTGCCCTTCAGTGATAGTGATTTTGGTCACCTGTCAAGGTGCTTTTGCGTATTGCTACTTACAGTTGTTTTCCCTTCCAACTCATTAGTAGACTGTGACGGATATTATGAGATCATATAAGTATGAAGTTCCTCATCAAACTTGACTTGCTGCTCTTTACTATCATGGCTGTAAAATGACGTCTTTCCCTACTGTACAGAAGAGCCCTTCTTCCCCATTTACCCACTCACACACCTCATAAACCTCCACCGGTCTGTTTACCCACCCATCGTACCCCCATCCTTCCGTACCACCTAACCTTCCACTCACCTAGCTAATACTACTACCATCAGTGTGGAGTCAGAGTCCTATTTTACTTAGTAGGTTATAATCTACTGTCCTTACATCATTTGATGCTCAAGTTGCCCCAGATTTGGTCAATGAGAACCCCTTCAAGCTGACTGTAGAAATGATACCTATGTGAAAGATTTGAGCTTAAGTTGAGGAGTAAATACGTAACTCAGACAAAAATCCAGATTTTAGGACTAGTGAGGAACTAGGTGGTGGGAAAGTGATTTGGCTGGACAGTCTGGGGATGTGATTTCTGTGTTCTTACCTCGGAATTTCTGGTGGCTGGGCCTCTGGAGGGGCACTGTTAGCACGTCCAGGAGGGCTGACCTGCTTGAGTAGGGAAAGTGTTGTACAGGTTGCTGAGTAGCTGCCAGCCATGCCTGGCTGGTGGAGAGAGGGAGCATGGGAAAATCACGGCTCTCTCAGAAGTATCACAGCAGAAGTATCACCTTTATTCTCTCTCACTGTAGGTTGGCTCCCATCATCTGAGACTCCAGAGAGGCCTGGAGGCCAACGCCCCTGCTTTCGACAGGTAGGGATGGTCAGATACCACTTGAGGCCTGCATATGCGCACTCCATTCAGACATTGGCACTGGGGAAGCAGGAATCAACTCTGAATTCAAATCTTTAGATTTGTGTATTTTGGTCCTTTATGCAAGAAAAGAGTTATAAAAGGGCTTTTCATTTGTCAGGTTTCCCTGAAGATTTCTGTGTTCAGAGAGCAGCTCTTTATCTGTTCCTTGTTTGTCTCCCCCCGCTCATGGGGCCTGAACTCTGGGCCTGGGCACTGTCCCTCAGCTCTTCAACTCAAGGCTAGTGCTCTACCACTTGAGCCACAGCGCCACTTCCAGCTCTTTCTGCTTATATGGTACTGAGGAATCGAACCCAGGGCCTCATGCATGCAAGGCAAGCACTCTACCACTGAGCCACCTTCCCAGCCCCTTATCTGTTTCTTGTTACAGTAAGATTTCATCTATCCATTCTGATTAATTAAGGGTTATTTAAATTATAGGATACTAGTAGATGCTTATTTATGTGTTTATTTTTGTTTGTACTCAAGACCTTGCACCTACTCCTTGGCTTTTTCATCATTTGGCTGGTACTCTGCCACTTGAGCCACATCTCCTATTTTCCAGCTTTTTCCTGGTTAATTGGAGCTAGATCTTGGGGACTTTTCTGGTTGGGGCTGGCTTTAAGCCTTAGTTCTTGAATCTCAGCCATCTAAGTAGCTAGATATAGGTGTGAACCACCAGCAACCAGCCTTGTTTTTGTTTTAACATAGAACATTCTAGGTTTTAAAGATTATAGAGATGTGAAGTGTAAGAACACTAACTCCTAAACCCCACACTCTTAAGAGATTTCATTGCTAACAGGTTTTTGTTTCCCCTTTCTACTGAGGCTTGAACTCAGGGCCTTGTGCTCTCCCTTGGATTTTTTGCTCAAGGATGAGCCATTGCTAACCTGAACTGGTTGTAAAAAAAAAAAAATCTATGCCCCCAATTGTTAATAGCTTCTTAAATGATTTTTTCTTTTAATCTAAATTGGTGGTTCACTGGTGTAGTTTGTGACTTTGTTGTGAACTCATCTGTCTTGGAGCATTCTTTCTGGGAAGTTTCTGAGTAACTTTAAACGACTCAAGATGAAGTAGGACCGGATTGCAAGCTCATGTGAGGGCTCATTTATTCTCACGCATTATCAGAGGGAATTCTCTAGCTTCTGTTAGCACTAAGTGTGAAATAGCTGCTTATCTTTATAGCTTCCTAAGGGCCATTTCTTGTTTTTACACCAAGGGTTTAACCTTTTGGGGTTTCCTACTTAGATGGGGATGGTCTCCTTGTAGACGCCTCAGGTGGATGATGAACTTCCTTGTCTTCTTTATGTGTACCATGAGAACTGATGCTCAGTTTACCTAATTCACCAGATGTCCTTAATGTTAAAGCCAACATAGTATTCCTTACCCTTTGACTTGATCTTTCCAAATACTCTACAAATTCACTAGTTATTGACGTGATTAAAATACAACAATAAACTAGAAACATAGAAACATGTCATTGTGGAAATTTCAAAAAGAGAAAAATGTTTAAAGAAGAAAATACTGAGAAATCATCTACTGTTCCTAGTACATTTCCTTCGATCTTTACACATTAAGCACAAATATGGATAGTCGTTCCACTAAGTTATAATTCCATAACTGCTTTTTGCATTCTAGCCTTTTGCTGTTTTGTTTTTTTTTTTTTTTTTGTCTGTGATGCGCTGTCCCTCAGCTCTTTAGCTCAAGGCGAGCGCTCTGTTGCTTGAGCCACAGTGGCACTTCTGGTTTTTTGGTGGTTTATTGGAGATAAGAGTCTCACAGGCTTTTCTGCCCAGGCTGGCTTTGAACTATGGTCCTCAGATCTTAGTCTCCTGAATAGCTAGGATTACAGGTGTGAGCCACCAATGCCCGGCGGCAGTGGTGATGGTGGTAGTCTTGATTTTTTTTTTTTTGTCTTGTCCATTGTGGGGCTTGAACTCTGGGCCTAGGCATTGTCTCTCAGCTCTTCAGCTCAAGGCTAACACTCTACCACTTGGGCCACAGCGCCACTTCAGGTTTTCTGGTGGCTAATTGTAGATAATAGTCTCATGGACTTTCCTGCCCGGGCTCGCTTTGAACCTCTATCCTCAGATCTCAGCCTCCTGAGTAGCTAGGATTACAGGCGTGAGCCACCGCACCTGGCCTCCTTTTGCTATTCTTTAAAGCATCACAGTCAAACATTTCTCACAGAATCCGTAAGGTTACCTTTAGTAAGTTGGGGACAAGGCTCTGCTTATTTGCACGTAGTCTCTGATGCAGAACTGCTTCCCCAGAGCCCGCAGGCTTTGCTGTGCTGTCTCGTTTGGGTTCTATGCAATGAAATGTAGCGTGTGGAAGGACAGCTAAATGATGGGGGGAGGGGGAGGTGGGCTTTCCTAGCAGTGCTTCTCCCTGCAAGAAGGATAGCATCAAGGGAAAGAAGAGGTTTATTTCAGTGAAGTGCATGTGACATTTACAAGACTGTGGAGGTCAGGGGCACTGCAGGAGAATTGATGATGGTATTTTATTAAAAACCCACAGCCCAGTGCCAGTGGCTGGCGCCTGTAATCCTGGCTACTCAAGAGGCTGAGATCTGAGGATCACGGTTTAAAGCCAGCCCGGGCAGGAAAGTCCATGAGACTCTTCTCTCCAATAAACCACTCAAAAAATGGGAAGTGCACTGTGGCCCAAATGGTAGAGTGCTAGCCTTGAGCTGAAGAGCTGAAGGACAGCATCTAGGACGACAGTTCAAGCCCCATGACTGGAAAAAGAAAAAGAAAAACCAGCACAGCCTTTATGCTGTGCATTATTCCTGGAGCCGTTCATGCAAACGGCCTGGACAGGACCTGGCCCTGTCCTGGGATTGCCGTGTGCAGAGGTGGTGGCTGGGAGGAGGGCGTGTCTTCCCCACACACACTCTGGGCCTAGGACATGGTGGGTCCGGGTCTTCTGGCACTGAGAAAGGTCCACCCTTCTGCACATGCCCCTAAGCCCCGTGGTGTCGCTGTGGGGTCACCATTGTCCTGCTGCTGTTGCAGGCACATGGTTCTTCTGAAGGAGCAGTACGGGAAGCAGGTGGTGGTGAACTTGCTGGGAAGCCGAGACGGGGAGGAGGTTCTCAACAGAGCGTTCAAGGTAACCCTTCCCCCCCCCCCCACACCTCTTCTCCCTTCTCCACAGCTGGGTGTTGATGGGACGGGGGACGGAGGGGACCCTGGGCAGGTGGAGCCCTGAGGCGCAGAGGCAACTCCTGTGGACAGAAGACAGCAGAAGACCACCCTGGGCTGGCTTAGGTCTGTCTGCCCTCCAGCCTCCTTCAGCCAGTGATCGCGGCAACTCCAGGGACAAGTTGAATTTTGATGAGCTGCAGGATGGGAAACTTCGCTCAAAGTCAAAGCTGTGCTTCCCCAGGCTCCTGTGGGCGGGGAAGCCTTCCTGCTTTCTTGAGTTGCTTTAGTGCAGAAGAGAGAAAGGGCCAGCCCGGCACCGCCCCAGGCCTTCCCACAGAAGAACCATAGGGTGTTTGTGCTGATTGCTCTTCAGAGCCATGCTTGGTTGAAAGAAGGACACAGGTGAACCCTCCTGCTCCCTGGGCAGCCTTCAAGACCCTGTGGTACTGTGTGCCAGCTCCTAGTAGGCTCTTCCACCTCTTAACTGCCCAGAGCCAAGAGCCCAGGTCCCTGATAGGGAAGCGTTGCAGTTGAGTCCAACCTGTGAGCAATCAGTCTGTCATGGAAGATTCTGGAATGAGTGTCATTGGCCTCCTTGTTGCTTGCCCAGGTTCCTGTGGACCTCTGGTTAGTAGAAGCTGGAGGAAGCCCCTTCTAGAGAGAACCTAAAGGTACCTCAGCCTAAGGTCAGGCCAGTCTAAGGCTGATGTGTGCAGCCTCCACTTCCACATGACCCCTGACCTCTGACCCCCTCACTGGAGGAAGCCTAGTTCAGCCCAAGCACTTGTTTTACTCTGTAGAAAAGTCACATGCTTGAAACAGGGACTTTCTGGTTGCTACTTTTATTTGGCCAAACCTGCCTTTCCTGTTTGGTTTGTTGCCATGAGCAACAAACTCAAGAAATCTCTCCTCCTACTCATCTTGGCAGTGATGCTGGCTGCTTATTTTAAGGAAGAAGTAAGGGGAAAGGAAAATTCCCAACAACCAAAAAAATGAATGTACCCTTCCCTTTTCTGCCTTGAGTTCTGGAGAAGGGCCGTGCTTGGCCTTCCCCAGGGCTGGCGGCCCTGCCTCTGGCTTGGGAGTCGAGGCTTTTTTTCTACCCAGATGGCAGGAGTCAGTTCAGTGGGGGACACAGGTCCTGGGGCAGGTCACAAAAGAGGCGCATTCTGGCAGGACCCCTGGGGCGTGGCTCTGACTAGGAAGTCGCTCAACCAGGCTGAGGCCAATATTGGCAGCCTGCCTGAGTCCTGGCAGTCATCAGATCACAGCAGGACAGGCTCCAGGGTAACTCTCTAAACCACCAGTCACCCGGCTGAGTTCACAGGCGACTCCATCTATAAAATCTTGCTTGAAGATGGCAGTGTGTGTCCATTTATATTCTGACTACCCAGGGTAATCAGAGTCCTGGTCTGTTGGTCCTCAGCACCTCTGGCTCTGCAGATGTGTGGCTTGGTCTTACCCCATCTGCCATGTAGTTGAGGGAGGCCTAGAGGGGGGCAGCCTGGGATGTCCACTCTGTCCTTGTCCCTGGGAAGCAGGCAGAAGAGTTTCTGAGCTAGGATGCTTTATGTGGAAGGAGCCTGTGTCTGAGAAGAACATCCTGGGCTACCAGCAGCCCCAGACTCTGCTTCTTCCCTTTCCCCACCTTCCCTCTGACTCCAGGGTCGCCGCCCTGTCTCTGGTCACCCACATTCTGAGGTGTCACCGTTCTGTATACCCCAGTGGCTGTCTCAGCCAGCACCAGGCCACCACAGAGGCCCCCTTTCCTGGTGCTGGTGTCTGTCAGGATGGGGCTGGTTACCAAGGCAACGGGAGCTGGATTGTGAGCTCTGTAGCCTGCCACATGCTGCTGTCTTTGAGGGCTGGGGCACTTGGGCCGTCTGAAGAACAGGGCAACCCTTCCCTTGCCTGTGCCTCCCAGAGCCCTGCAGGGTGGGATGTCCCCAGGGTGCCACCCCTGCTCCGGGCTCTTTTTGCCCAAGGGGGGCCTTCTGCCTTTGTGCAGGCAAGATTTTCTTAGCTTCTGTCTTCCTAGGGCCTTTGTCCTGTGCTTCTGTTTCAAGGTCAGGCTGGTCCATGGCCTGGTCGTCTGTGAGCCTCCTAGCTGATCTGAGCACACTAATGGGCAACTGTGGTTGGCTGCAGAACGAGCTGCCAAAGGAAGTGTGCCGTCACCATCCTGCCGCTGCCCCTGTGCCCTTACACCTTCCTCTTTCCCTTTGCAGAAGTTGCTCTGGGCTTCTTGCCACGCCAGCGACACGCCTATGATCAATTTTGACTTCCATCAGCTTGCCAAAGGTGGGAAGCTAGAGAAATTGGAGAACCTGTTGAAGCCTCAGTTAAAGCTACACTGGGATGACTTTGACGTGTTTGCCAAGGGCGAGAATGTAAGTCCACGGTGAGTCTGGTCTGAGCTTGGTCTTCCTGCTGGATGAGGGGCTCAGGGGCTGTAACCCACAGGGCAGTGCTCCTCAGGGCTTGCCTGCCCTTGCAGTCCTCTGGATCATAAGCAGGGTGATTCTGGGCCTCTGGTTCTAGTCTGCTCCTCTCCTTTCCTGCTGAAATGAGCTTGTGATTTCTGTGAGTAGATGGCAAAGCCTAGTTTGCGGGATAGAGAAGCACCCTAATAGAGGAGACAGGGTTAAAACCTAGGGCTGAGATGACCACAGTGCGACAGGACTTGTCATGATCACGTGAGGAGAGCTGGGGCAAACCACGGTGCCAGGGAGGCTGCGCTGTGGTGACTTGTCCAGGGCCCAGAGGAAAACGTGGGGTTTACTCAGTGTGCAGTCAGTCAATCCTCATCACGTGTAGTCTCCACACTAGTGGATTCATCTATTCAGCTCAGCTCATTGGTAACCTCAGGATCTCGTCATAGCCCTCTCATGTTCACTCACAGACTTGCAGAGCAGTGGAACATGTGCCTTCTCTCAAGGGCCCGTGTGTTCTCGTTTGCTGTCTAATTGCATGGTTCACTTCTTTCTGTGCTTTTCTTGGTAACTTCACTGTTTAAAAGGGCTCCAAGCCCAGCATGAAGGTGCAGCTTGGCATCTCTAAGCCTTAGAAGGCGGTGATGTACCTTCCATAGGACACACTTAGATAAGCTTCCTTCAGGCCTGAGTGAGTGGTAGTGTCGTTGGCTGGGAGTTGGATGAAGCAGCAGTCTGCAGGAGCCCTTCAGCTTTCAGTGCATTCATGTAAGTCATGTCCCAATAAGCTCACTGTAGGTTGAAAACATCCTAAGTCAAAGGTGCGTTTAGTACTCCAATTAACCATCAAGAACCACCCTAAGGGGCTAGCTGTGTAGACTTAGTAATGTGTGTTTACACAGAAACCATGAGCAAGTTGATGGCAGTGTTGTGGCAGAGGCTCACAGGTACCTAACGAGTCTTTTTCCCAGGAGCAAGGAGGCAGCATTTGGTAATTGAATATTCTCATTCAATTCTCATTCACTGTGGGTAACAGAGCTGCCCTTCCTTGCCCGCAAGCCAGGGCTAGGTCTACAGAGAGTGCATTCTGGGGTCTGTGGGGCATTTCTGCAGGGAGGAGCCCAGGGGTTCTCTCCTGAACAAGATTCCATAGAAGTTGACACTAGAGCCATGGGCTATGTGTCCCTGAATTGATTCCGTTTTTTCTTGTGGTCCTTAAGTTTTCAGAAAGGCACTCTGCGGATGAACTGTCTTGACTGCCTGAACCGAACCAACGCTGTTCAGAGTTTCATCGCACTCGAGGTCCGTCTCCTGAGCATCTGCATCGTGTCTCACACCCTCAGTGGGCCAGGCTGGGCCTGCCTAACATGCCTTCAGCTTCACTGGTTGGCTTTCCGGTGATGGGGCGGGTAACAGGGATGCGCTGGGGCCTCTGGACAGGTTCTGTGCGAGGTGGCTTGCCTGCGCCTCCGTGTGTGCCTCCCTGTCATAGGCTTGCTTATTCATACACTCATGGAATGCATCCCAGCCTTAGCTTCCCAAAGGCATCAGGCACCCTTGAGAAAGAGCATATCTGTGTAGTGATTGTCATGAATACTGCTGGGCCGGGCCAGAGGGAGGCTGGCTCTGAAGCCAGAGGCAGCATGCCTGAGTCTGTTGGTGTAGCCCAGCTGCCTGGCTGATTTCTCTACTCCATCTTGGAGGGAGGGAACTGGGGTCCCTTCCTGCTGCCTCCCTCAGTGCTTGCTATCTACTATCAGTGATAGTGGGTGGTCAGGCATCAGGAAGAAGGTTGGGAATTTGGATCAAGGAGCCACTCTGTCCTGCTCATATCTCAGGGTAGCACAGGGTCTGCAGTGTGCTGGATATAGCACCCACTAGGAGGCCCCTGGGAGCATTCCCAGTAGGCAGCCCAATTCAGCTGTCTCCTCTGTCTCCCTCAGGTCCTTCACCTCCAGCTCGAGAGCCTGGGGCTGAACTCAAAACCCATTGTTGACCGCTTTGTGGAGTCCTTCAAAGCCATGTGGTCTCTGAATGGGCATAGCCTGAGCAAGGTGTTCACAGGCAGCAGGGCCTTGGAAGGGAAGGCCAAGGTAGGAGCGGGGCGAGGGGGCAGGGAGGGTAGCCTCACGGGTCCCTCTCACACCTGTGCTTGGTCTCCTGCAGGTAGGGAAGCTGAAAGATGGGGCCCGGTCCATGTCTCGTACCATCCAGTCCAACTTCTTCGATGGGGTGAAGCAGGAAGCCATCAAGCTGCTGCTGGTTGGCGATGTCCACAATGAGGAATCAACAGACAAAGGCAGGATGCTTCTGGACAACACTGCCCTTCTGGGTAATGAGTTCTGCCCTGCTTGCATGAGGGTGTGTGTCTCTGGTCTACTTTGGGGGCACAGGTGGTGGTAGAGGCTGTGGTTAACTATCCCCAGGACCCTACCGGGAAATCCAAGATGGCGGATGGAAGATAAGTAAGAGATTTTGATCTGTCTTTGGTCTGAGTAGTGGGCTGACGCAGCTTTTAATTGATACTGTGCAGTTCTTCCTCACTATTGGGAAGGCATTGTTGTTAGGATCCCTGCGGAGACCAAAATCCAAAGATCCTCGAGTCCATAATGAAAATGGCACCATCTTTGCAAATAACATCTACCCGTACTCCTATGTACTTTGTCATCTCTAGATACTTGTCCCATCTAGTGCTATGGAAATCGTTTTTCTACTATATTGTTCAGAGGAAACTGTAAGACAAAGTCTCTGTACATGTTTAGTACAGCTATCATTTTTTTGCCAAGTAATTCCAATCCATGGTTGAATGGATAGGATGTACAACTGCAGGTGGCTGTTTCCCGGGAGCTGGCCCTTCTGGACTCCCCTATTTTTTGGATTGCCTGTGGAGAGGAAGGAAGGAAGGAAGGGGCAGGACTATGAAGCAGTCTGCACTGTGTCTGTGTCTTTGAAGCTAACTCATTTCAGAAATGTCCTTGGAGACCTGGACTCCCGGTCTCCCTGATAGGTGTCTTGTGACCCAGGGAACTTCTGGAGGGAGGGAGGAGCCTGCAGTCCTGTGTTGGCCTCTGAGGACATTTCCTGGGGGAAGTGCGTAGGGCTATTAAGAGCCCATCAGTGCTAGAGGATTTTTTTGGGAAAATTTTAATGACAGCTTATTCCCTAGAGCATGTGGCCTTCATAAGTAAAGGAAAAGAAGGGGAGACTGGCATTTTTACAAGAATGAGACAATTTTAGGCTTTTTTGGGTATGTTTGAGAGAGAAATTAGCCCATGTTTACAATGGCTCCATAGGCCTTTTCTCTCTCATTCTTCCATATATTGAGGTTGCTTTTGGGCCTCTGATAGCCAAGGTGAAATTAACTTCCGCTCTGGGAATAGTTCTAGCTCAGAAAAGCTGAGCAAGCTCCAGATTCCATAGTGAGGCTTATTTAGTGGCAAAGCAGAGGAGATTTGGGTCAAGTCTCTAGATTAAAACATTGGAAGCCGGGTGCTGGTAGCTCACACCTGTAATCCTAGCTACTCAGGAGACTGAGATCTGAAGATCACTGTTCAAAGCCAGCCTGGGCAGGAAATTCAGTGAGACTCTTATCTCTAATAAACTATCAGAAAACTGGAAGTGGCTCTGTGGCTCAAGTGGTAGAACACTTGCCTTGAGCTGAAGAGCTGAGGGACAGTGCCCAGGCCCAGAGTTCAAGCCCCACAATCAACCAAAAACAACAACAACAACAAAAGGATATATTTTGGTTAAGAAGGTGGCTGGTGATGGTTTTTTTTTTTTTTTTTTTTTTTGTCGTTGTGGGGCTTGAACTCTGGTCCTGGGCACTGTCCCTTAGCTCTTCAGCTCAAGGTGAACTCTCTACCACTTGAGCCACAGCGCCACTTCTGGTTTTCTGAGTGGTTTTTTGGAGATAAGAGTCTCACAGACTTTCCTGCCCAGGCTGGCTTTGGACTGAGCCTCAGATCTCAGCCTCCTGAGTAGCTAGGATTACAGGCATGAGCCATCAGTGCCCACTTAGATTCATTTGTTAATGCTTTAAGTCTGAAGGCTAATAAATAAGCAAAACAGACCCTTTCAGGTATACAGGATGGAAGTAGAAGATGCAAAGCTGGGGCTTTGGGTTGATGAGGCGCTTAGGGTTATCTGTAATATATTACAAATTTGTAACATTTCATTTATACACACATACACATAGCACATTATTTATATTGTCCACTGAAGTGTCCTCTTGCTCGCTTTCATTCCTCTGCCATGTTCTGTGGGATCATGGCGAGAATGCACAGGGACTTTCTCCCTCTGTGTCTGTGAGATTTCTTGTGATCTGATCCTCACATGACTTCTATGAATAATGGTGCCAGGGCATGCGGGGTGTATTTCTGGTCCTGTGTTTTTGTATGTTGATGGGAGGTATTGTGTTTAGTGTCATCTTTCTATGTTGTGGTCCACATCTGCAGGGCTGTGAGCAGTCTCTGGCAGGCCACCCTCCTGTGCTTTGGGAGGTGCCCGGCTCTGGGCTGGAGAGGGACTTGCCTCTTTATGCCTCCTGACAGTGACTCCCAGGATCCTGAAAGCCATGACCGAGCGCCAGTCAGAATTCACAAATTTTAAGCGGGTTCAAATCGCCGTGGGGACCTGGAACGTGAACGGAGGGAAGCAGTTCCGGAGCAACCTCCTGGGGACGGCGGAGCTCGCAGACTGGCTGTTGGACGCTCCCCAGCTCTTGGGAGCTGTGGACTCTCAGGGTGAGGGCAGTCACGTCACACAGGTGAAGACAAGATATCTGACGTTTTGTCAAACCTGCAGCAGCAGGTTGACCGCCTCAGTAGCACCTCCTCCTGTAACATTGGCATTTACCTGCCTCAAAATGTTTAAAACACCATGGGCTAACCTTCTGGAATGCTACCTAGCAAATTAACTCTGACTCGTTTTCCAAATATTTGGAAGGATTATCAGAATGACACTCTTTTTTGTGGGGGGTGGGAGGTTAGTATTAGGGCCTGAATCAAGGCTTTGCACTCTTTTGCTCAAGTCTGGCCTCTAACATTTGATCTATAACTATACTTCTACCCTTTTTCTAGTTAATTAGAGATAAGAGTCTCTGGGATTTATCTGCCTGGGTTGGCTTTGAACTGTGATCCTCAGATCTCAGACTGCTGAGTAGCCACTAGCACTCAGCTTTTCTTTCCTTCACAGGCAGAGATTTTTGCAGTTTAGCTTTGGGTCATTGGAATCCGATTGTCATCAGGAATGACAACCTAAATGCCAAGCTGCTGTCTGGAGCTGCGGAGCCAGGCTTGCAATTAAAGTTGGTCCTGTCCAGGCCAGCCACACATTGTGCTTCCCTAATCTGGTACTCTGAAATCCACAGTGCACCCACATTGTTCCACTCCTGACCTCGTATGACAGGTCTCAGTCAACATTCAGGTGCATGGAAAATGCTATATAATATCTCCTTTGGGTAGGTTTATAAACAAGTGAATTTCATGTTTAGACCTAAGCTCCACCCCCAAAGAATCACATCAGATCTGAAATCTGGTCCTGGCACCAAGTGGCGTACTTAGAAGAGGGCAACAGAGACCCTGTGAACCAGTAGTGCAGGACATGGAGGTTCTGATTTCCTGCATCTCTTGCTTTACCCGCTAGATGACAGCACCCCAGCCGATGTATTTGCTGTGGGGTTTGAAGAGATGGTCGAGCTGAGTGCTGGGAATATCGTCAATGCCAGGTAAGGGCCAAGAGCCTGCCTGGGGAACAGGGCCCCAAAGTCTGCTCAAAGCTGCTCTGGTCTAGCAGCCTGCGGCCCTGGTGCCGTGCGCACTTCTGGCTGTTCCCCTTCTCCACACTCACCATGTGCTGCCCTGTTCCTCTCTGCCCGCCAGTGAAGGAAATGGATGGAAGGTCTGGTTATCACTGTGTCTGTGGGGAGCCTGGGCCATGGGGTGCAGGGAGCTGGCATGTGTGAACTGGGATCCCAGGGCGGGCAGGGCTGGGGGGCAGGGAGAGAGGGCTGATTCACATTTCCTGGGGAGAGACGAGAAAGCATGAGGGTGTCTCTTGATACCAGGCAGGAAGGAGAGAGCCAACCGTCAGGTTAACTGGCACAAAACCAACCAGACATTCCCTCTAAGCTTCTCTAGTTTTATTTCAAGGAACTTCTTTTACACATAAATAAAATTGCCTCTATGGAGCTCTTATGAGCAGATCCTAGCTAGGTGTCAGGGGTGAGGAGAGACTGCTGAGAGGTGTGAGGCACAACGGGAAACATTAGCTAGTTCATGAGAGGAATCAAGGCACAGTAGTCACATTGGATACAGAATCACTTTTATAAAAAAAAAAAAAATAGCGATAGCCAGGTGCCAGTGGCTCACGCCTGTAATCCTAGCTATTCAGGAGGCTGAGATCTGAGGATTGTAGATCAAAGCCAGCCCAGGCAGGGAAGTCCATGAAACTATCTCCAAGTAACCAGCAAAAAGAAAGAAGTGGAGCTTTGGCTCAAGTGGTAGAGCACCAATCTTGAGGGAAAAAAAGGCTAAAGGATATAGTACCTGGCCCTGAGTTCAAGCCCCAGTACCAGGACCAAAAAAAAAAAAAAAAAAAAATAGGGCTAGAAGGGTTAGTCAGTGGGAGGCGGCCTTCCTGCTAACCTCTTGCCCTTCTCTGGCTCTTCCTTGTTCAGCGCCACCAACAGAAAGGTGTGGGGTGAGCAGCTTCAGAAAGCCATCTCACGCTCCCACAGGTACACTCTCCTGGCTTCGGCACAGCTGGTGGGCGTCTGTCTTTATATCTTTGTGCGTCCATACCATGTCCCATTCATCAGGTAAGAACATTTAGTTTATAAACGTCTGGGGAAGGAGGGGGTGTGAGTCTTTGTATTTTGTTCTATGACTTCTCTCCCCTCCACCCTGCAAGCCCTCCCCCCCTCCCCCCGGAATCCTGCTGCCAGGGTCAGGTCCTGCCATTATTCTAGATGATAGAGCAAATCTCCCAAGGAAAACAGGGCTGAATAGGATATTGTCTGGCAATAAAAAAGCCAAGACAGAGAACCCCTAACTCAGGAAGCTGACCTTCCCTAGGCAGAGACAATCTTGATGGTTATCAAGATTATCGCCAAACCTGAGTCTTGGGCAAGGAAGGGCTTTCTTGGAGTTTTACAGACAGGAAACCACTGAGCAAGAGCTGAGTAACTGGGCAGAAATGTCAATTCTATCAAAGAAGTCGGATCAACCATGGGGAGGGGTGAGGCAGAGAATCGGGGGATTTCCCTGAGGTGGCCTGAGGTCTCCCTGTTGTGCGTGCATGTACATGCATTCTCTCTCTCTCTCTCTCTCTCTCTCTCTCTCTCTCTCTCTCTCTCTCTCTCTCTCTCTCTCTCTCTCTCTCTCTCTCTCTCTCTCTTCCTCTCTCCTTCCCTCCCTCCCTGTCCCCGCCTTGTTTAGCTTAGCTCACAACCCTTTGACATGTTGTCACCTTACCTTGTCTTCCAGGCAGGAGGTCTGTGGCCTGGTTCTGGAAACATTAAGTACTTGGGTATAGGGTCACATACACTCATGTGTATTCCAGGTATGCATTTGCATATAAGCCCAAACAGTGTGCATTAGCAGTAGTACTCACTGGACACTTTGTGGAAAATGAACTATACAACTTGTGTCTGGGGTTGGGAGAGAAAAACTGGGAGAGAGTAAGGGAAGGGGTGATGCTGTCCAAAAAGAAATCTATTCTTTATCTGACTTAGGGAACTGTAACCTCTCTGTACATCACCTTTAAACAACAACAACAACAACACAAAGAAGTGTGCATTGCAGGAAAGTCATCTTGAGACCACCTCTTACCAACCCAAATAGCTGCCTCCGAGCTCTCAAAACATGTGACTGGCTGGATGGCCCCTCCCATCCGTCCAGGAGCACTGTATGGGGCAGGCTCTGGGCCACAGGCTTGTGACTGCTAGGGCAGACATAGTGACAGTATGTGCAGCTTCATGGGGTACTTGAGAATCCTTCCCAAGGAGGGAGGCCCTGAAGAGCACTGTGCACCCCCATGAGTCAGCACTTAGCAGCGAGGGGAAGCAGCCTCCTGGCCAGGCAGACAACAATAGCCATGCTGGTCACCGTGATGCTGGCCGCAGAGGATGAGACTGAGCAGGCTCTGGGCCCAGGGCTCAGCGCACCGGCCTGGTGCTGCTGCTGGCCTCCTCTCTGTGGCAGGACAGTTTGCACTTGTCTGTGGCCAACGGAAGGTTCGTGTTCTTCTGTTGCAGGGACGTGGCCATTGACACAGTGAAGACCGGCATGGGGGGAAAGGCTGGGAACAAGGGCGCCGTGGGCATCCGCTTCCAGTTCCACAGCAGCAGCTTCTGCTTCATCTGCAGCCATCTGACGGCCGGGCAGTCGCAAGTGAAGGAGAGGAATGAAGACTACCGGGAGATCACGCACAAGCTCTCCTTCCCTGCAGTGAGTGGGGCCTCCCGGCACCCTTCTGCAATCAGGAGCAAGATTCGAGAACCATAACCACAGGGAGGGGCCCTGTCACCAGGGGCTCTCGGGCTGGGGGAGGGGAGGCATGGCGGCATGCCTGTGGACTCTAGGGGTGCACAGAGCCCAGCTCTCCCATGTTCTGGCCCCTCCTATTCTCCCTTCTTGGAGGTTCTTAGGTGCCCCTGCCTTGCTTAGGTACATTTCCCTGGTTTTCTAATTCAGATGATAGAATGGGAAGCGAAATGAGTATGTCTGTGTCTGGCTCAAGTTTGTAAAGAACATTTACATCCAAGCACTATAAGATTTCCTTTTCTTGGAGGAGGGATATAGCCTTAGTATTTGGGGATGTACAATCTTCACACATACCTCTGTTGCTCAGCTAAGAACTTTTCCTTTCACATCAGCCAATCATGACTAAGAGCCTGCATTTCCTGTCGCCACTACCACTGACTGCAGTGCAGGCCAGACTGCCCTCTAGTGTCAGCCCAGAGGTTTCCATGTTGAAGCCAATAGACTGTGTTTTCACAGTTAGATTTTAACGTCCTCCTCAAGCAAAGAGGATGCCCTGGTCACATTCAGCCTGGGATGGATGGCCAGGTCCCATCTCTTCCCTAAAGGGAGGTCATACATGTCCTGTCCTGGCCACAGAGTCTTCTGGCCGCAGAGAAAGGCTAGCTGGGCCCTGGACACCAGCGTCTTAGATTATGGATCTGTTCTGTTCCCTGTGGGAACAAAGTCTGTGGACTGGGCTACCAAGTCTGCAAGGCAAAAACAAAAACAGCCAGGCGCCGGTGGCTCACGCCTGTCATCCTAGCTACTCAGGAGGCTGAGATCTGAGGATCATGTTTCAAAGCCAGCAGGTAAGTCTGTGAGACTCTTATTTCCAATAAACCATCGGAAAACCGGAAGCTGAGCTGAGCTGAGGGATAGTATCCAAGCCCAGAGTTCAAGCCCCACGACCAACATAGAAACCCCCAAAACCTCTTTAGTTTTTCATGACAAGTCCTGATCCTTTCTTCTATTTCTTGAGTTAAAAGAATAAACAAGAAAAGGAACCTGAAAATTTTAAATTCCTGTGTGTAGTTAAAAACAAAATCTAACTCTTTTGGTCAAAAAGTACTACATTGAAATGTTATACTTGGAGTACACCCCTAAATAATTAAAAAAATTATAATATGCCCCCCAAATAACAAAAGCATTGAGGATATCTCTGTTAACTCTCTATTCTGCTGATGTCCAGTGCAAGGGGAAATGGGGGAATATCACATAGTGGGGAGACAAATGAATTTTGGATCTGGGTTCAGATCTCTCTCTCTCTCTCTCTTTCCTCTCTCTCTCTGTCTCTGTCTCTGTCTCTCTCTCTCTTTCTTTCCTCTCTGTCTCTGTCTCTGTCTCTCTCTCTCTCTCTCTCTCTCTCCCCATCTCTGTCTCTCTTTCTCTCCCTCTCCCTTTCTCCCCCCTGCCTCGCCATCTGTACCATCTGTGCCAGTACTGAGGCTTGAACTCATGGCCTGGGGAAAGCTGTCCCTTAGCTTTTTGGCTCAAGGCTGACGCTAGAGTGTCACTTGAGCTACACCTCCATTAGGGATTTGGGTGATTAATGGGAGATGCAGTCTCATGAACTTTCCTGCCCAGGCTGGCTTTGAACCTCAACCTTCAGCCTTAGCTTCCTGAATAGCTAAGATTTTAGCCAGGAGCCACTGGCAGCTGCTATCATTGGAATCAGGGAAGCGCTCCCCAGATCTGAGCTGGGGACCAAGGCTCCAGGCAGCCAGGCTGGGTTGCGAGGAGGCTGCCACAGGGCATAAGCTCAGGGAAGTCTCAGTATTCTGAGTGTTTTCCCACCTGGCTTTCCTAACACAGAACACTTCAGTATCTGGTGCCTACATTTTGGGATGTAGCTAAGAAACAGAGCCCCGCCTGGTTGTTGGGGTCGGGATTGTGTCGGAAATGGCAGACTAAATGTCAGTAGTTATACTGCCCATTAGAGTTAGAATGCTGTGTCCAAACTATTCAGGAACCATTATTTAAGCGAGACATAATGGAAAGCCTAAAAGAAGCAGCTTAAGAAAGACACTGTTTGTCCTGGCTAGTGAGCAGTTCTCTCCCCTCCCATCTGCCAAACTCCATGGGCTGGAATGACTGTGGTTTTCTTTGCAACTTAGGGGAGAAACATTTTTTCTCATGATTATGTGTTTTGGTGTGGTGATTTCAACTATCGCATAGATCTTACTTATGAAGAAGTCTTCTATTTTGTTAAACGCCAAGACTGGAAGAAACTTCTGGAATTTGATCAGCTACAGCTACAGAAATCAAGTGGAAAAGTAAGTTGTGCTTGCTCTGATATGGGACGAATATGGAATATAGTTCCAATATGGAATGATTTCTCCTGTGTTTACGAGTGTTCACCAAATTTTCACAAGTGGATTGATGTTTCTGATACTGTAGAAAACTGCAGGACTTCTAAAGTTAGGGAAACGACAGTGTACACACACACACCACACACGCACACGCGCACACACAAACAGCAAACAGCAGTGTGTACACACACACACACACTTGTCCTATTGGCTAACCATATATGGGGTCCATGTGTCTTCTCTGGGCTGGATCAGCCATCAGGGTAGAGATCAGCTGAGAGCATTCAACCCAGCAGGGGGAGCCAAGAGCACCCCAGAACTTGTGTCCTTCCCTTTATGCCTTTGGACACCCTGAC